>NC_073313.1:228615458-229249985 GCF_027595985.1 Sorex araneus | reverse complement strand
ATGGGATTGTTGTTTTCTTGTCTTACTAGTCTTTTTCATGTCTTAAATATTATTTGCCAGATAGATGGGGTATGAATATTTTCTTCCATTTCATGGGATGCTTTTTTGATTTAATGATAGTTTCTTTCTCAGTAAAGAAGCTTTTTAGCTTGATGTAATCCATTTATTTATTTTTGTTTTTGTTTACTGTCCTATCAGTGTTGAATCTCCAAGTACATAATGGAGGCCAGTATTATGGACTGTTTTGACTATGTTTTTTTCAGTGTATTTTATAATTTTAGGTTGACCTTTCAGTGTTTAATCCATTTTGAGTTTAGTTTTTTCCGTGGTGTGTGAGTGATCCACTCTCATTCTTTTTGCATGTGACTATCTGGTCTTCTGAGCATGATTTATTGAGAAAAATTTCTTTTCTTCGTTTTAGGCTCTTAGCTTTTTTTATGGCTTTTTTTGGTTACATCCAGAGATGCTCAGGGGTTATTCCTTGCTATGCATTCAGGAATTACTCTTGGCAGTGCTCATGGGACCATATGGGATGCCAGGGGTTGAATCTGGGTCGTCCGTCCCTCTTTGCTCTTTTATCTTTACTTAACTGTCCATAAGTGTGAACATTTAATTTTGGGCTCTCAATTCTATTTCTGTAATCCATATGTATAATTTTTCAATGCCATATGATTTTGATTTGTGTAGTTTTGTAGTATAGTTTGAAGTTGGGGAGTGTGATGCCATTAATAGTTTTTTGCCTTGTGTTTGTTTTGGCTTTTTGGGGGGTCCTTTGTGGTTCTTTATGCATTTAAATTAGCATTAGTTTTATTTCCTTGAGGAATATCATTGGGATTTTGATGCAGATTACATTGAATCTATATCATGCTTTGGGTAGGATGGTGATTTTTACATATGTTAATTTTCTCTGTATGTAATGTTTACGCACACATAACCTGTAATCTCAAGAGTTAAAATACAGTGAATTTGCCCCCAAGAGAATGAGAGCTTTTCAGAATATGGCAGCTTGCCAGTTCCAAAGCCTTTATGACTGAAATGCAAAGTCTGGACTTGGACAAACAAGTCTGAAATATGGGCCCCAGTGGAGGTCTCCTTCCCCTTGTTCCCTCATACTTTTTCCTTCTGACTTTCCTGCCCTGATTACCACATTGTGTGTGTGGTATGCCCGGTTTTTAAAATGGCATGGCAACAGGAGACATGAATTGTCACAACAGAGCAGATCTGTCGTCTAGCCAGCTTTGTATCTAATATAAATACTCGCTAGAGACAGCTGATTTGACTGGTTCATTCAGAAGTAGCACAGTTCCTTTTTCTCATTCCTATTTCATGCTCAACAAATAAGACTTTGAATGGGATTCGTTCCCCAGAAATGGTACCTGTGAGGTGATTTTGTTAGCTATAGTGATTAGAGGAAAAGGGAGGAAAGGCATTGGGGAGGGTGGTGGTGTGTTAGCTGTAGAGGAGAGAGAGTTGGCTTTCAGTCTACATCTTTGTGTTTCTACTCTCCCTTGCCCTCTCACAGTGAAGGAAACCTGTCTTTAGTGTAGAGACAGAGAGATCTCCCTGATTACTCCTGCCTACTGCACACAGTCAGCATTTCACTGTGTCTGTTCAAGGTCCTAGGAGGCTTAGAAATGGAGGCCAACTTAAGCCAGGTGAGTCAGCCTGTTGGGTCAGGGCTAGATGTCTGCATGCCACAGGGCTCTGCTTTAGTTTGGGTAAGGAGTAAGGCCATGTTTCTGATCAGACTGTCCCATCCAGACTGTCCCATCTGACCACCAGAAAAAACCCTCCACTCATTCTTTGCTCCTCACCTTCTTTTTCCTTCTAGTTAATCAGATACTTTCACTGAGATGAGTTAGTTTAGTTGTTTCTTGCCATTTTATTTTCTTAGTCATTTATAGTATACATATGAGTGGACCATCTGACAATTGTCTTTCACTTGTTTATTTATTTAACATAATTACTTCAAGTTTCACCCATTTTCTGCCAAAGGACATGAAAAAAGTTGTTTTTTTGCCTTTAAAAATATATATGTGTATATATATATATATACACATATATATATATATATATATATATATATATATATAATCACAGTGAGATGCAAAGTTGCAAGTTGTTCAAGATTAGGCTTCAGTTAGGTAATGTTCCAACACTCATCCCTTCCTCTTTTGGGCATTATGGTTGGCAATATAGATACTGAAATATTATGTATATTCCTGTATCTGCTTTCAATACAATCCTTGTCCAGAGTGATCATTTCTAACTATTATTGTCATACTTGGTTGAGCTCCTCAGACATGTTCTTTCTCTATCCTAATTGCCCTTTGCCACCCACACACTTGTGGCTTTTTGGGTCACTCCCAGAGATGCTCAGTGATTATTCCTGGCTCTGTACTCAGGAATTACTCCTGGCCATGTTCGGGGGACCATATGGGATGCCGGGGATCCAACCCGGGTTGGCCCTGTGTAAGGCAAATGCCCTTCCCACTGTACTTTTGCTCCGCCCCCTGAA
The DNA here is from genome assembly GCF_027595985.1 of Sorex araneus. NCBI lineage: Eukaryota > Metazoa > Chordata > Mammalia > Eulipotyphla > Soricidae > Sorex > Sorex araneus. Next base: position 229,247,467 of record NC_073313.1, on the reverse strand, counting down.
AAAAAAAGTTTTCTTCTTTTTTTTAGTGCCAGAGTAGCAGTCCATTGAGTGTATATAGTTCAACAACTTCATTTTCAGTTGTCTCTTGATGAACCTTTAAGCTGGCTCTTTGTTAATGACAGTTGTAAATAGCACTAATATGAAAACAGAGAATAGTTTCCCTTCTGTCCATTCATTTCTGTCATTCACCATGTGTGTCTTTATATTTCATTTAATTTTTTTTCAATTTAGCCTGCTGTTTCTTTATATAGTCTTAAAACATAGAAATAAAAATCCCTCTTTTTCTATTGCTATTATGTATATGTATATGTAATATGTATATATATATATATTTATATTTGCTTTTTGGGTCACACCCAGTGATGCTTAGGGGTTACTCTTGGCTCTGCACTCAGGAATTACTCCTGGCAGTGCTGGGGGACCATATGGGATGCCGGGGATCGAACCTGAGTCCACTGTGTGCAAGGCAAATGCCCTACCTGCTGTGCTATCACTCCGACCCCACTATTAAATTTTTAAGCAGGTTTTGAATACTATTAAAGATATTCTTTTTTTTTTAAGAAAAAGACCATCAGGCTTCTGAAGGCTGTCTTTGTTTTGAGGCCCCAGCTAGCAGTGTTCGAAGCTATTCCTGACTGGGCTTTCAGGTTCCTTCTTGTTGCACGCAGGGCACATGTGGTGCTGCTGATCAGGTCAGGGCTCCAGCACGCTAGGCGTACACTCCAGCCCTTTCAGCCACCTCCTGGGACCTGAAGGACTATTTTGACAGATAGTCTTCCTTTGGTTTTTGAGACCTGGAATTTTGAAACGAAAGCAAACAAACGTAAATGTTTCTTTCTTGGTTTTGGTTTTTGGGCCACACCAAGAGGTTTTTGAGACTTTCTCCAGCTCTGTGCTCAGGGTACCATATGTGATATTGGGAAGTGAACTGAGGTTGGCTGCATGTAAGGCCAGTGACTTAATCCCTGTACTATCTATAGCCCAATGTTTCTTTCTTTCTTACTTTTTTTTTTTTGGTAGGGAAATTCTTGGGTCATATCTTGGTAGTGTTCAGGGCTTACAACCGGCTTTGCACTCAGAGATCATTCCTTGCAGGTCTTGGGGGACCATATGGAGTTTCAGGGATCACGGCCGGATTGGCCTCGTGCAAGTCAAGGACCTCCCTGCTCTACTCTCTCTCCTGCCCTGGTCCAGCCCAATGTTCTTCTATTGGTATATTTAAATATAAAGAGTCAGCTAAGGCATAGAATCATTGAACGATGGCTAAATAGCTCTTTGTGAATGGTCACCAGTCATTTGATTCGGGCTCTTTTCTTTGAGTATGAATCTCTCTATCGAATTTCATCTCCTGGTTGATGATAAATTCCTGATAAATTCTCCTGCACTTTTTTGTATAAGCCACACCCATAATGCCTGGTTTGTGTATCTCAGTGTTTATTTCTTCACTGCAGAAAGTACCAACAAAATCTTTTGAAGAAATCTGAGTGGAGGATTCTAGAATTTAGAGATTTCCCCCAACCCCTATCCATTCTTAGTTTGACCGAAATATTTTTAGTTTCTTGCCTTTTGCAAACCTTCCAAAGAATTTAACTTGGTTTCCATAGATACAGTCACTCTTTTTGTGCTTAAATTTTTTTTTAACTTATTTGAAATGTAATCAAATCATAAAATTGCAATAACAAATAGAACTGTCATAACAGGCCTGTGAACAAACACAGTGGTTTTGGGGAACTCATAGCTCATCTGGAGTCAGTTTTGCAGTGGTCCACTGGGCATCCGTCAGTATATTTAATAGAGGGACTGCGGAGCACTGGCTCTTTGGGGCTTATTTGTTAAGTGAAGGTTCACTTCGTGTGTTTTTTTTTCTGTTTTTTCTTTTTCTCTTTGGATCATACCTGGTGATGCTCAGGGATTCCTTCTGGCTCTACACTCAGGAATTACTCCTGGCAGTGCTCGGGGGACCATATGGGATGCTGGGAATCGAACCCGGGCTGTGCAAGGCAAACACCCTACCCTCTGTACTCTCACTCCAGCCCCTCAGGTGCTTTTTATTTCATTCAGACTTTACACATTCTTTGAGGAGGATAGTAAGACAATCTTCCTACCATCTTACATGCTTGTAAAGGGAGACAGAGTGTAAAGGAATTCACCTAAGATTGTTTCTTGGTTGAGCTCCTCAGACAGGAATTTTGATATGTTTAGAGATTTTTCTGCCAATCTAGCTTTAGTCTCAGACTCAGATTCTAGGATACTTCTGGACTTTCCCTCTTTATCTGTGCAATGGTTTCTTGCTTCCAGGACTAAATAAGTTAGTTACTCTTCTTTCTCTGACCACTACTCACTGATTGGAAGGATTTGTCTTTTCATTCAGGAATATTGTTTCCACCTTCAAAGACTAAATGCTTTAGCTCCAGGGAATCTGTCATATTAATGGACACCGTGGTTCAGAGGCAATGACTGATTCTGTGTTGATGGATGACCCACACCTCTTTTCTCTCCTAACACAAGGGTTGTTGGTCAGAGGAGAATAAGGGCACCTGGAAAAGAAACACATAGAAACAAAAACAGAAGTGTCAAAACATGTTGACTTGTGATATCTTTGTGTACTTTTTACAATCTCTAAATTTTCAAAAGGACAAGTCAATATTTTCTAAATATTCACTGCTGGGTGTGGAGGGGCAGGGCTAAGTGTGACTAACTTGAGGTGAGCTGGTTGCCTAATAAAGGAGTAGTAGGAGTTGGAGCTTTAACTCTCATAAACATCCTGTGGGCAGTTGTGCAGAATTCCTTTGTAGTAATCTTTCCTAGAATTGCTCACAGTGTGGACACCTTTTAAGTTGCTGGAATGAATCTGAGGTTATGGTGCTGGTTTGTAAATTGTCCTTTTTCCCCTGCCCCCAGAGCCATCTAAAATGTGGTCCCGAGCTGTGGTATTAAGAAATTTTGAGGTGGAGTTTGGCATTCTGAATTTTTAAACAAGTTCCCCAAGTATTAAAGATATTCTAAACTTGACGGCCACTGAATCTTCCTCCTCTCCCGTCTTTGTCTTTATCACAGGCCCTCAAGAGACTCTTTGGCAGAGCCAGTGTGTGGAAGTGGGCGGGGGGAGTACCAAGGAACTAGTTCTGTGAGGTAGAGAGACCGTGGGTGGATGTTGTAGGGCTTCTTTGTCATATTGCTCAGTTCATTCTTTTTGCTGCGCCCTGTCCAACCACACCTCAGCCTGGTCCGTTCTGTGGCCTGCTCTGTTATGGTTCATGCTGTCCCCTTGTTTTATGAGAAAATTTTTTCATAATTACAGTCATCTGTGCCCTGTCTGTTCCGCTTGGCGGGGCAAGAGCACAGCCACCTCCCCAGCTTCAGCCGCATCATAAACCTCTGGATCCAGCTCCTGTCTCAAGGTTGGACTTTGAATTCTTATCGCCTTTCTTCATTTGTCTTCCTGCCCTTGACTCCATCTCTTCTTATGCACGGCACATTCTTAAATTCCAAATAGGTTTTTCCAAGATCCCTTTAAAAATTAATTTGTGTGTGTGTGTGTGTGTGTGTGTGTGTGTGTGTGTGTGCACGTGCACTTGGGATTGGATCCACAGGTCTCACACATGACAGGTAAATGCTGTACTGTTGAATTGCTCTACTCCTGACCCCACTTCTTCTCTTATCCCCTCCACCCCACCACCTTCTTTCCCTAATACATTTTCTTAGAAACTCTTTTGTAGTATTAAGGTCTTCAGGTTCCCATAGCAAAGATAATTTGCCTTATATAATAACTGAATCTTTGTTTTCTAATAGCAGGAAACCTGTGATGTGGAAGGAGGAAAATAGTTATTTTTTCTGCTACTACTTAGAGTGGGGATGACTTTGGACAAAACTGAACAGAAAAGGCTAGATTTTTGCCCTGTTTTTCTATCATTTCTGGCGTCTTTATTGGTCAGACTCTGAGATGTTGGTGATGTATGTCTCTGTCACATTTGAGAAGTTCTGTGCTTGTCCCCTTGCAGCTACTACTGCCTGCACCCTAGACTGCTCACAGACTCAGTCATCAGGCCTCAGTGAGGTGCTGTGACCTTCTGGCTTGAGGGTCTGATGTTATTAACAGTTGATCTGATGGAGTAGGTGGATTATAGTGGGGGTTATTGTCCCTGTACCATCAGTTTCACAGAATTGGAATAGTGCCTCTTAAAGATCATTTGTATGCAACTTCTTGAGATGCAATCCCTTTTCCTCACCATACTGTAGAAGCAAATCTTGGAGAAGAACCTAGATACTAAACATCAAAACTCTCATGCTTATCAATAACTTACTTTTTTTTTTAATTGCTTCTACTTCTCATCAGTGGAAGAATTCTGAAAGTTGATGGGTGTCAACATGCAAGAGTTTTGTGAGGCCCAGCATGCCAGCTTTTAGCAATGTTGGATTTTGATACATAATCTGGAAAGGAGGAGTCTGTGACACTCTGATCTTAGAATTTGGTGCTTTCATGGTCTGCGGCCCCGTAATCGTCCTTTATATGGGACTATCACACTCTCACAGCTGTCACAGATCAGTGACTTGTCACTGTGCCTGACATATATTTGTGTCACTATGTGTCATGAGGTGAAAATGAATGAATTCAGAATTTGACAAAGCCAGAAGGTCCATATACATTTTACAGGAGTTCTTGTAGATATCTGTGTAGATAACCTGCTCATTTCCTTATTCAGTGTATCCTCCTGTAGCTGACCAATGTGACTTCAGGAAAATGAGAGCCTGCACTTTTAGGATGTCATACATTCCTAAGGCCTGCTTTATCTTTCTAGGTCTTCTGAAGTGCTCCCAAGTGATAAAGCCTCCTCCATTTCCCCCTTTCTTCAGTTGTTTATTGTTAGAAGCCAGAAAGAAAGACAATCTGATTAAATTCTTTCTAGTCTGTCATTCCATGGAGGTGATTAGGTGATTTAAATTTGTTTGCTTTTCTAAATTTTAGCTTAAATTATTTTGGCCACGCCTGGCTCTGTGTACGGATCATTCTGCAGTGCTCAGTGAACTGCAAGACAAGCATTCCCCTCCCTGTATTATTTATGGCCCTTGGATTTTTATTATTATTTTAAGAAAGTAATGCTTGTTCATTCAATTTCTAACTGAGAAAGTCTGAGGGAAAGACTTAATGAGAAATTTCATAGTTGAGGCAAAAGTGAGGAGAGAGTATAAAAGATTTTATGAGTGTGTCTGGAAGCTTATTTAATTTTTTCTGCTTTCTTCAGTTTTCTTGCTTTACTTTTGACCTCATAGCATCTCTGATTTTTAAGGTGTTGTAATTAGGGATTCATGACACTGCAGGGAGGCAAATGAGACCCAGGCTTCGGGTCAGGGTTGGCAGACATTAGCCTTAGAAAGGTAAGGAGGTAAGAGAAGTGGTAAGGAGGTAAGAAGTTTTGATGCAGTTCTCATGGGTGGGTCTAAGTATAGTGTGTTTTAGGCTTTTAATTAAATTGCTTTATTTTCCCTAGCAAATCTCTTTATATTTCAATATATCATGGAAGGAATTCACCAAACTCACTCAGGTTCTGCCCGTGGCATGCAAATTAGACATGGAGCAGTGTCAAATTTCAGAACATTGACATACTTGGAACCTTGTTCTTTCCCTGGCCTTCTGTTAGAAGCGACATGGAAGCGATAAGCATGGTGAACAATTTGAGTTTTCTCACAGTGCCAGTGAAGACCCATCCATATCTATTTTTGTACTGATTCCGATTCTGTGTTTCTTTAGTTGGAGTCTTTACCAGCCTCTGAAAGCTGCAGTGGTTTTCACAAGATGGGAAGTCTGTTTTCCTTCTTGTGGCAGTGCTGTGAGAAATGTAGCCAATGAAGCTTTAAATGGGACTTTTCAGGGGCTGACTCATTGAGCACTTGAAAAAAAGTGCTTTTTTTGTCATGGTAGTGACTATTTGTTTCTTTCCTTGTCATTTCATTGTTCACACATCGGTGTTGATTAAAGATGGAAGGAGACGACTGCTAGTTGAGGAGCAGTGGCAGGGGTAAGGTTGGCGGCTTTGTTAATTTAGGGTTTGCCATTTCAAAAGTGTCTCCATCGAGATTTGGAGGCAACGTGTGGCAATTGAAGTAGAATTTTCTTTTTATGTCTCAGGCATGTAGCAAGATGCTGTTGCCCTAATTTGGATGTAGGAAGACAGGGACAAACGTGTCCTTCATTCCAGTCAGTTCTGTGCAGCCCGAGGAAGCCACTGATGGCGGTGGCAAAGTGAGCCCATCTTGCTTCACAGCAAGAGCAACACTGGAAATGCTGTCTGAGACCGAGGCAGGTGGTGTGTTAAGCAGGTTCTTGGGAGCTACTTTTAGCTCTTTGAAAAATTTATATCTCAAAGCCCTAAATCTCTCTCCTGCGTCACAGCTGCTGGCCTATATTCACCAGAATATGCTGCTTCTCTTCTGATAGTTATGGGAGGGAGGGTGAGGCATGAGAGATGAGGATTTAGTTATCAGTTCAACCTGCACCCACCTTAACCTCCCCCACCTCCCTTCTTATTTCTAATGCTTGGAAAGCTTTTTCCAAAGGCATCCTTAGGTATGTATTGTTGAGGCAGAAGAAAATATAAACAAATGCCCCCCCCCCCCGTCTTTTACATTCACTGAATCAAACGCTCAGTGCATATAGCTCCTTATAATTATTCCCATTCACTAATGCTGACACAAGTGGTTTATTGCTGATAGTAGAGGCAAGCTGCATAATTTAAAAAGAAAACAGAGTCAAGATATTTAGCTCCACAAGAGGTCTTGGCACATACTGAAGACTCATTTACAGTCACACTGAACCTTTCCTGTGGTCAGGAAATAGATCTGCAAAATATTGCTGTAAATAGCTAGAGATTAAAGTCCATACATACTACCTCCAATGGTCTGATCTCATTTAGTTTTAGGACGCAAGGTTGGGACTTTTTTCGAGGCACCCATTGTCAGTAAAAGCAAGTGAAGTCAGGATTCTGGGAATAGTAAATCAGGGAACAGTAATAAAAAATAAAATTCCTAGCCCAGCTGATAGCTCATAAACAGTATCACAACAGCAGATGCTCTGAGTTGAATAGTTTGTGGTTTCCTCACTAGGATGAAAATTCTGTACACTAATGGTTTTCTACAATGACAATATATTTAAGCTCCAAGCAAATTTTGGTTTCTTGTTTTTGCAAAGCCAGGATGGGAGATAATTGTAAAACTTTTACATTAGGCCTTTGATTAAATTCTGGGATCATGCATTGACCTTATATTGTTTTGTAGGGAGGTAAGCTGAGCCAGAAAAGAACTTGCTTAGTTAGGTGACAGTAGCAGAATGACTTTCTTGGTTAAACACATAGCTAATGGAAGATTAAGGATGAAATTACATCAGTATATTCCTTTCCTAGTGGTACGGACAAAGATACATATGATTTGCTGAGATTAATGAAGAAGAGATTTTCATTCTACAGAATGCAGATTGAAGGGCAAAGCAGAGGCATGGAAAGAGAAGTGAGATAACAATGTAAGAAAAGAAAAAAAAAGACAACTCTTGTCTGCTGTGATTCAAAATAATTTGAAAGGGCAAAGTTCATCTATGGTGTTTGAGGCTGCTTCATATTATAAAGGGGGTGCTAGAACATCCCACTGGCAGACATTAGTTGCTGGAAGTATAACTTTGGAACTGGGTAGTTATGCTTCTCATTGGTTGCTGCTTTCCAAACTACATAGAAAACTTTCTAACAACTTCTCTAATGAAAGTAAGGTGATTTCAGTTTGAACGTTTTCACATTATAATTTATTTATGCAGAGGTCAACTGTTCAATCTCCGGTTTTCAAAAAAAAACAATTAAAATATACTAGCTAAGCAGTTGTCTTGGCTTTATTGCTCAAGGAGATAGCTCTTCTTCCTCCTCCCCACTTCCCTTATTTCTTTCATTCTTTGTCTTTAGTTCCAACAGAAGATCCTGCATCCCTTTACCTTTCCTTGTTAGGGTAATAAAATATGAAGATGTATCCAAACTATAGCTGGGCAGTGTAGCTGACCTACCCAGATGGCATTGTGACCAAGATGGGGGACTATTTTCCAGATCATAATTTGGATGCCAAACATGGATGTTGGTGCCACACAATGACAAACAACTGAAAAGTGACTCCTATCTGCAAAGCTTATGATACGTCTAAGGAAAGAGAATAGCACTGTAGCACTGTTATCTTGTTGTTCATCAATTTGCTCGAGTGGGCACCAGTAATGTTTCCATTGTGAGACTTGTTACTGTTTTTGGCATATTAAATACGCCACACATAGCTTGCTAGGCTCTGCCTTGTGGGCAGGATACCCTCTGTAGCTTGCTGGGCTCTCCTAGAGGGATAGAAGAATCGAACCCTGGTCAGCTGTGTGCAGCGCAAATGCCCTGTCCGCTGTGTATCGCTCCAGTCTAGGAAAGAGAATATCAGAACAAAAAAGGGGGGTTTATATTGGCTCTTATAAGCCCTCAGACATAGGGAAGATTGCTCCTATGGTGATTTTTAAACATTTTAAGCGTGTTCTGGAGGCTAATAATTAACTAGGTTAACATTTGGAGATGGTGTAGTACTAGAGGAGGAGGGCATAGCGCATGCAGAGACTCAGAGGTTAGAGAGAAAATGATTGTTTTGTGTACCTGAAAAATATTAAAAATGCCAGGTGCATTTGTTACAAACTAAGCTTCTATAATGATGTCAACTAAATTACAGTAGCTCAAAAAAGAAATCAATTTGCTCCCTTGAAATTATCTGGAATTGCTGTGGTGGATACTCAGCTTCACTCATAAAAGCCATTCTGGAACTTAAGCTTTAAAAAAAAATCTTAATTATGCACTATGCTAATGAAAAACTATCTCTATCATCCCCTGTACTATTGAACTACTGATATTTAAATTGATAGCTGAAAGTCAAAAAAGAAATCTGCTATCAGCTGTGTGTTGAGGAGAGTGGAACCCTGGGTTGAGGTAGTGAAATCAGGTAGAAGTTGACCAGAAGAAGTCAGAATATTTTGTTGTTGTTTTTGGGCCACACCTGGCAGTGCTTAGGGAATACTCCTGCTTCTGTGCTCAGGGATCACTCTTGGCGGGGCTCAGGGACCAAATGTGGTGCCAGGGGTTGAACCTGGGTTGGATGTGTGCAAGGCAACACATCCTGCCCACTGTATTATCTCTCCAGCCCCAAGAATATTTTGAAGAACTCATGCTAAGAGGGAATATGGTGCACTTAAGGTACTGAAATGCACTGGGGGAGAGTTTTTTGTTAGGGCATACTTTACAATAACTGGTGCCTGCTCAAGCAAATTGATGAACAACAGGACGATAGTATTACAGTGCTGTACTTTACAGTATTGCAACAAAGAGGCCACAAGTCCTAGTTATTCAAGCAAGATAGAATATAGTTTACTTTCCTTCCATTCAAAGGTCAGCATTTGGTCTAGTAACTTCTTGAACAGTGGACTTCCTCCTTTTTGCTCCTAAGACTGGCACGTTTTCTGCATGCTGCTACACGGGTCCACAGTTATGCCCAAGACTCTAGATGAGTGTTTTTTTTTTAATTTTTTAAATTTTATCGAATCACCATGAGATAGTTACAAGCTTTCATGTTTGGGTTACAATCTCACAATGATCAAACACCCATCCTCCACCAGTGCACATTCCCCACCACCAATATCCTGGGTATACCCCCCCTTTCCCACCCTCCCCCTGCCTCTATGGCAGACAATATTCCCCATACTCTCTGCTTTTGGGCATTATAGCCTGCAACAGACACTGAGAGGTCATCATGTTTGGTCCATTATCTACTTTCGGCATGCATCTCCCATCCCAACTGGTTCCTCCAGCCATCATTTTCTCAGTGATCTCTTCTCTATTCCATCTGCCTTCTCCCCTCTGCTCATGAAGCAGTCTTCCAGCTATGGGGCAATCCCCCTGGCCCTTGTATGTACTGTCCTTGGGTATCAGCCTCATGTGATGTTACGTTATACTAAATGAGTGTTTTTTTACGTTTTCTACACCTGCAGACCTGAACCAGTCCACAGACCAGTGGTTGAAGAATGCTGTTCTAGAGGGTGGGTGCCCAAGTTGTGTCTTTGCACTGCTAACAGGAGTAAATTCTTTTTTTTTTTTTTTTTTTTTATTGAATCACCAAGTGGAGGGTTACAAAGTTCTCAGGATTATGTCAGTTATACAATATTCAAACACCCCTCCCTTCACCAGTGCCCATCTTACATCCCCAACCCCCCCAGTCTATCTGCCGCCCCCTCCCACCTCCCTAGTCCCCACCCTTATACGTGATAGGTTTCACTTCATTTGCGCTTATCTCGATTACATTCCATGTTTCAACACACAACTCACTACCGTTGCTGGAGTTTGCCCCCAAAAAGAAAAAGACAGTCCTATTGCCAATGAGGCATTTGATAATTCTCCATTACTAAGCATATAGAGATATTAAGTCCTGCTGTTTGTTACATAACTTTTCTTTTCTTTTTCCCCCTTGCCCCGCGCCACCGAGTTCACGCCTGTTTAGTAATCGCCACGCTGTCTGACAAAGGGAAAAAAAACCGAAGAGGATGGTTATTTCCCGTCATCAGCCGGCGTGGGGCTCTGGCTTAGTTGATAGTCTAGTAGAGTGTCTGGAAGCAGTTTCTGGAACCAAAGGTCTTGCGCTGATATCGGCTCCGGCTCGAGATACCACCAGCGTCCCGCTGGTCCATGTACCTAATTTTTCCCCTTATTTCCCATTCCCACGCCACCAGGTCTGTTTGCTTAATGGACATCACACTATGTTTGACACCACGCCACGTTTCTTCCCGAGAAAGAAGGATATTTCTTCTCAGCCAGCGTGGGGATATAGCTTAGTTCAGTCTAGAGAGATGGCTACCATTTTGATTGCCTTCAATATTTCAACAAAATACTTACTATTCTTGTTAGGATCACCCACAAATGTCTGACCCATTAAGAAGGAACCATTACATACTGCTGATACTAAGATGACATTAGGTCGCGCGGCCGCGGCAGCGGCCGCGCGGTTTTGGGTTTCTGTCTAAAGTCCAGGGAGAAAGTTGAAGGAGAGAGAGAGAGAGATTTCCGCACGGGGGACCTGGCGGAAACTCTCAAGTCACATACTGCAGGTTGCTGGTGGGCTGCCGGTGTCCCAAGCAGCTCCATCCTCTTCGTCAGTCATTCTGGGGGTGCGGGCGCGGAGAAAATCGGAGTAAATTCTTAATTAGAACCCTGAGGCATGAGAAAATTGTCCCTGATATACAAATACAGATGTCACTGTCCCCTCTCCCCCCCTTTTTTTAAAGATAAATGGCAAATTTCTACAAACTCTGATTTTAGGATTTATCTGAAGGTAAGTATGAGAACACTGGAAAAAAGGTGTGCTATTTAGCAAGATATTTCTGATGTTAATGGTCTGAGTGAGTAGGGAGGCAATATGGAAGACTGGGAGACCGGATAGGTTATTGCCGCCATCCGGATGAAAAGGCTGTGGTTGTCGGCACTTTCTAGTAATGGCTTTCTGTAAGACACAGTATAGTTAGTAGGAATGCCTACATGGAGGAAAGCTTGGAATAAGTAAATACATTTTAATTTTGGATCTCTGAAGCGGTGTGCAGGAGGTCATCCCTGCCCTGGCAATTCTCTGTCAACGAGCCTGTTGGTTTAGTGCAAGAACCCGAGGATTCCATGACGCTGAGGCCTTGCGGTGCTGTGGCCGCCAGGGTCACCAGCGGTGCTGGTAGCCTCCAGGCCATATATGATGGTTTTCAGGTCTTCTATGGCTGTACCTGGTGATGCTCCGGGACCTGGAATTGTTTCTGGGTTGGGCATATGCTAGGTTTGTGCCCCAAACCACTATACTGTCCCAGTAAATGTCTACATGTCTATTTAATAAGGGGTTGCAACTTGAATAGTTACTAGGGCTTCAGAATAAGAAAACAAAATGATAAAGCCAGCCTAGGGCTTCAGAATAGAAAAACAAAATAATAGAGCTAGCCTGGGCTATGCGTGTTTTCACAGACTTGAACCAAGTGCTATTATTTCTTCAAAAAATAAATAAAAGTCAGTGTTGTGTAGTCTGATTTTTCCTTTTTAAAAAAAGTTTTAAAATTTTATTTTCATAAAGTTGTTACAATAATTGATTTTATTCAATATTTCAACACCAGTCCTACCACCATTACACCTTCCCACCACCATTATTATTTTGTATTGCCTATCCATCCTCTCAATTAAACTAAAGTTATCATATAACCCAGCAATTTCACTTTCAGAGATACACTCAAAAGACATGAAAATATGTGTTTACACAAAGCCTTTTACACAAGTGCTCAAAGGTCCATACCAAACAGCATTATTCATCATAACCAAAAGCTAGAAGCAGCTCAAATGTTCACTGATTAATGGACAGACAAAATGTGGCATATGCATACAATTGGAATATATTTTACAAATTAGAAAAATGGAATTGATATTTGCTGAAATATGGATGAATCTTAAAAACTTCATGCGAGTTGAAAAAGACATTCACAAAGGACAACATACTGAATGATTTAATTTATTTGAAATGTCAAAACAGGCTATTCTGAAGAAACATAAAAGTGAATTCATTGTTGAGAGTAAAGATGAAAGAGAGATATGGGAGGAAGTGGGTACAGTTTGTAATAATGTGTACATGTTTATTCTGGAGTGATAGCACAGTGGGTCAGACATTTGCCTTGCACACGGCTGACCTGGATTCAATTCCTCCATCCCTCTCGGAGAGCCCAGCAAGCTACAGAGAGTATCCCGCCTGCACGGCAGAGCCTGGCAAGGTACCCGTGGTGTATTCAATATGCCAAAAACAGCAACAATAAGTCTCACCAGTAATGGTGACGTTATTGTGCCCGCTTGAGCAAATCGATGAGCAACAGGATGACAGTGACAGTGGCAGTGATGTTTATTCTGAAATATTATCATAAAATTAATTGCCGATAGTTGCATGACTTAGTGGATATTCTAAAACCATTAGATTATATTATCTAAAATGAGTGATTTTATGTACATTATATTACAAGGTTTTTATATATATTGTATCACCCATATAATCTAATAAATTAAATAAAAAAGAGGCCAAAGGGAAATGATTTGATCAAGTCTACTCTTTTTTCCACTGTTACAGCTTTCTCCTTCTCTCCCTCTCTTTCTCTCTCCCTCTCTGTAAAAAACTAAAGCTCGCTGAGGGGTGAGTGCACTCTCGGGCTCTCCGGGCGGCTCTGTCTCACCCCCATGTTCGGTGCCCCGGAACCGCTGTGTGTGCTGTCGGTCAGGGGCAGGTGATGGAAGGAAGAAGGCCAGACTGGTTGCTCGATCAGTTTATTTCATTCTCTCTCCGCTTCTCTCCCGCTCTTGGTCTCTCTCTGGATCTGTCGATCTGGCCCCCGTGGATCTGGCCATGGATCTGGCCCGTGGATCTCGCCCCCCAACCCACTCTTACAGCCTAATTAAATTTCCACAGCATTCGGGGGGGGGGAGGTTGGGGTGTACACATAGGTGTGGTCCCCATCAATAGGGTAAGGTTCCTTTCCCTAGGGGATGCTTCTCCTAGGACTTAATTCTCTTTCAGCAGGAGGATCCACCCAAGGGTGGAGTCCCATGAATGTATTTCTCTTCTCCTCAGCCAGCAAACATATAAGAATTCATAATATTAATTATTTTGTATGGACACAATAAGAGATGCATTAAAGCTTATAGAATTGCTCTCAGACTACAGTGCTCAGGCCAGATCAGTCTTTCCTATCCCTGGCAGGGTCCCAGTCTCATAATTACTATTGGATCATGACAGCATTTGTCTATGATCAAGCTCTTAACTTATAGTTAAGAATTAGGCACTTTGGCCAGGCCCATCTCGATGCCAGGGTAGCACATAACTCATCGCTTGTCCTGGATCCTTCCTATTCCACGTCGGGGACCCTGCTTTGGGGTGCTAGGAACTGAGGGCAACTGAGGCTTAAATGGAGAAAGCAGATGCCCAGGAGGGAATAACATTCGAGGCCAATTAATTCCCAAGTTATAAAAACATAATATTGTCTTCTTGTGTCTATACAAAACAGACATAGCTTTAAAGTAAATTATTCAAAAGGCACAAGAAGAGGAGAAAGGCAATTTTAACTTATATAATATAAATTCAGTATCCTAGGAAGCTCTGACCTTACAAATTAGCAGAGTCAGATTAAGGGAAAGCTGTGGATTAACTCTTTTGGGGAAGAGAGCATGGAGAAGTGATTATAGCTAAACAAAGGGATGGGAGAGATTCGGGAACACCTTGATGGGTGAGACTGGGGTAAGCCTAAACTCTGGGGAAAACCGGGACAAGCTACTTGTGGCAAGGGGGGAAAGGACAAAGTAATGTCATCCTACACCTCTCTCCTACCCTCCTTCTTTCTTCCTCCTCTTTCAAATGTCTCCTGATACCTCAGTAAGGTAATGGCATAAGTCATTTGGGTTTTTCTCCTGTAATACTAGCTGGCAAACGCCCTACCCGCTCTGCTATTGCTCCAGTCCATTGGGGTGGAGTGATAGCACAGCGGGCAGGGTGTTTTCCTTGCATGTGGCCAACCCAGGTTCGATTCCTCCGTCCCTCTCAGAGAGCCTGGCAAGCTACAGAGGGTATCCCTCTTTCATGGCAGAGCCTGGCAAGCTACCCGTGGCATATTTAATATGCCCAAAACAGTAACAAGTCTCACAATGGAGATGTTACTGGTGCCTGCTCAAACAAATAGATGAACAACGGGACGACAGTTATTAATAGTATGAAATGTCTGTAAAGGTCTGTCTCACAGTGATTTAATAATAAAGTAAAAAAAAAAATGCTATGTCGTACTGCTGAGAAAGTGGCCATGTGCTCCTGGAATTCTACAACTTTAAATAATTGGGGTCCGGAGACGTCTCTGCAGCAAGCTGCTCTGTTCCAGGGTTCATCTGTGAGTCCCTGGATCATGGCCGGCAATGCACTTGAATGACCTGATTTTTCCCTTTTTATAAAGAATCTTGGATTATTTTATAAAACATCCTGACTTTGAAGTTTTGACATCCAAGTAACCATTGAACAGACACACAAAGTGTAGGCCAATATTGTAAGGGCCCAAAAGGTCAGTAAATGGGATTTGGTTTGCACAGGATTATTTGTACTTAGCTTTTAACTTTATTAGATGGCTAGGCTGCTGTAAGAAGGAAATCCAATAATATGTTGACCAAAAGAACAGAGATCTTTATATCCCATGTGACAGCTCCGATATGAATGGACGGTTGTTTCGACATCATTACTGTTCACTGTCAATCAGGTACTTCCAGACATCCCCATGTGATTGTTCATCCACCTGGTTGGAGCTGCCCTGGCATGTCAGGATTCCAGAAGGAGCTTGATAGAGGCATATACACTGTCCTAAAGAATGTTCACTATAGCCATGTCATCTCCTTCAGTATACCTCCCTAATGACTTTTATACTTATAATGATCTGAGGTTGGCATGATTATTTCTATTTAATAGGGAGAGAAACAAGATTCAAGTAACTTGTGACTTACCCAAAATTAAAAGAGGGTTAGCATTAGGACTAGAATTAGCTTTGACTTAATAAAATATCTTAAAATGTATTTTTTATGACTTGTTTGAGACCCCGTTACCAAACAAAATTTAGTCACTGTCCAAACTGTGAATGGAGATAGCGGCGTATGATTTTACCTCTGGATATCCTTTCACATTCTTCTTCCAGACCATCATTCTTCTTGGCTTCTGGCATCACATAAGGACTATATGAAGACCAGCAGCCCTTTGAGTACTTAGTCGGATGATTTTGCTCTGGCAAAAACAATCTTCTTTTGTCTTAGATGTGAGAGCTTAATCTGTGCAAGAACATTTATTCCTTATGATGTGATTTCCTTTTCTTTTTTATTTTGGCTCTTCAGATCACACGTGGTGATGCTCAGGGATTACTCCTGTCTCTGAACTCAGGAATTACTCCTGGCGGTGCTCGGGGAATCATGGGATGCTGGGGATTGAACACTCGGGTTGGCCACATGCAAGGCAAATGTCCTGTCTGCTGAACTATTACTCTGGCCCAATATTGTGATTTCTATGTGTGGTTATAACCCTTGATCACATTCAGTTTCTGTTCTGAGAAAATTGTTAAGAGAGTGTCAAGGCCAGAATTGTTCTCATTAGTCAAATCACTCTGGTTCTGGGTAACCACAACTTCCTGCGTAGATAAGTGAAATTGTATTTGACAGTTTTGGAAGTATTTCACAAATACAAATCAGAGAGAGCCACAGATTTTCAGACAGTTGGTTCATCTTTCTGCTTACTTTTTCTCTTACACAAGCCTTTGAACAAAACATATATAAATGATGAATTTGGATTTCTGAAGAATTAAAAGTTGCAGGGATGTGGAATTGTCTCTCCTCTGACTTTAACTAGAATTAGGAAAAGAACCAGGCATGACCACATACTTGTAGTTGCTCTGAAGAAGAACGGGCAGAACAATGAAGCAGTGATGTATTGACAATGCCTTGGATGTGTACAATAGAAAAGCCTTCTTTTTGTTTTGTTTTGTTTTGCTTTTTGATGGAGCATCATGTTCTGGTCAGTGGAGCTGGGATTATAATGCCAGGGATGCCACAGTTATGGTCTTGGTTCTTCTTCCACTGACTCAGCAGACTTTGGAAGTCTATTAATTTTTGGTTGCTTTAGGCATCAAATCATTTTTGTTTTCTTTAGGTTTTCTTTTCTTTCTTTTTTGCTTTTTTTTGGGGTCACACCCAGCAATACTCAGGGGTTATTCCTGCTCGGCACTCAGGAATCACTCCTGAGGGTGCTCAGGGGACCAAATGGGATGCCGGAGATTGAAGCCGGGTTGGCCACATGCAAGGCAAACACTATACCTGCTGTACTATCGCTCTGGACCCAACAAATCATTTTTAAGTGGAGAGGCTTTTCATCTCCCTAGATAGAGAATATGCTAATACTTAAGTTGCTTTTATGCAATTAAGAAAATAATACGTTTGGCTTTGTTTTCTATTAATTAGTCAATTCTTAACAATAAAGGCAACAACGCTGATATTTATCTTATTACTTAGTAATTTATCTTCCACTTGAGGATGGAATCATTTAAAGAAACCTATTGATAAGTCTTATCAAGGGAAGAATTTGACACATTAAGTAATGGCTGTTTATCTCCTGTAAGTACAGGTGAGCATTAATCAAAGATACCACTGTTAACCTGATTGTCATCATCTCCATCATTATCTATTGAGCCCAAGGTATGGGATCCTTTTTCTAAGAATAAGAAAATCTTTAATGGCCTTTATAAACAAAAACACTTTTCATTCTATATTTAAGATGTTGAAATACTTAAAAAGGGAAACCTAGGCATGTTCATGTCTGTGAGCTTTTAAAAAGCATTTATTTGCCTATCTGCTTCTAAAATAGGCTTAACAAAAGTCATTTAATGTATTGCTTAAAAGTTTTCACTGAAATCCCTCCCCTACTATTTTAGCGCGGTTATTGGGCCCCACCCAACAGGTTCAAGACTTACTCCCAGCCCTGTCCTGGCAATGCTTGGAAGAGCCATACGTGGGATTGGCCATCCAAACAGGCTGGGCTACATGCAAGGCAAACACCTTGTTCCCTATACTATCTATCCAATTTATTCACTGAAAATTTCTTCCCCTCCCCCCACTTTTATGTATGTGTGTGTGGGGGGGGCAGTAATTCTCACTCCCGGCAAGGTTTGGGGGACCATATTGGGTGTCAGGAGTTGAATCTGGGGTCGATCCCATACAAGGCAGATGCCTATCTCTCCAGCCGCAGCTTCACTGAACTCTTTTTTTTTAATTTATTTTATTAATTCACCATGTGGAAAGTTACAAAGCTTTCAGGTTTAAGTCTCAGTTATACAATGCTCAAACACCCGTCCCTTCACCAGTGTTCACTGAATTCTTTTAGTAAGGATTATAATCTCCCTTGAAATACAGTCCAAAGTGTTCTGCAAATTTAAAATTTCTCGAAATGTGCCATTTGAGAAATTATTGCAAATTTATTTTGTTTATATATATGTTTTAACATGACACCTCTGTTAAATTAGTTAACATTGAGTAAGTTTGACGGTCTAAGAAGGGTTTCTTGTGATTTACAGTGCCTTTCATATTTCTACTCATTGGGAGGGTGAGCTCTCATGTTGGGCAGGAACAATTATATCAGGTACAGTGCTGGGTTAAAGTCATTCAAGATAATATTCATATGTATTACTGAAATAATAGTGTGAAAAACATTTGTTGATCTCTTAAATTTTCTGTGAAAATCAGGTATAAACTGGTGACTAATGGTAGGTTTAGTTTTTCGGTTCTTGCTTTTTACAATTGTGATGAAGTGAAAAAGGACACTGAGGGCAGAAGAAAATACTCTGAAGTGACTGACTTGAATTTTTTTTTTTGGCATCACCACTGGCTTTTGGCAGTGAGCAACTTTTCAGAATGGATGGAAAGATTGTCCCTTGATTTTAAACCTCTGCTTTCTTCTACATTTACATCCCCAAACCACAGTTGGGTTTTAGTATACTTTTTCTTGGCCTTATGAATAGTTTTGTCTTTCATACAGTTAATTGTTACCAATCTCTTTGCTCCTACGAAACTTGGATACCCATCATATTTAAATTGAATTTTCTGTAACCTGCTTCTCTCCATGTTAACTACTTGGCTTTAGTATGGGATATCATACTCCATTTGTCATGAAAAGCAACTATTTTAGCTGGCCTCACACGCTGGGGGAAAGTCATCCCAGATAGAGAAGGGAATACCAAGTAATATGTGATTGGAGATCCTGCGCAGGAAGGGAGATGCGTGCTGAAAGTAGACTAGAGACTGAACAGGATGACCACTCAATTCCCTATTGCAAACCACAACACCCAAAAGGAAAGAGAGATATCAAATTGGAATGCCCCGCCACAGAGGTGGGGTGGGGTGGGGGGGGATTAGGTTGAGGGGGGGTGGGACGGATACTGGATTCATTGGAGGTGGAGAATGGTCACTGGTGGAGGGATGGGCTCTCAAACATTGCATGAGGGAAAAACAAGCATGAAAATGTGTGAATCTGTAACTGTACCCTCACTGTGACTCACTAATTAAAAAATAAAAAAAGAAAAAAAAGAAAAGCAACTATTTTGAGTATCATATTACAACCTGATCTAAACTATTATATTTATGTGCAACAATTAGGCTAATTCACTGTGGTAAACATCTATCACCGCTCCCAGTTAAGGTGAACTTTCTTATTGGCTTATGTTGAAAATAAATTCTAAACTTTATTCTATTGCACCTAAAGGTGCAAGAAATAATTTCTTTGTAAGAAATTATAAAGCAATCATAGAATCTGTTCTGTAAACTTTTTCAAACCCCAGAAATCTGTCTTCTTAGGTGCTTATTTGGGGGAACATTGCATGGTTGAATTTTCTTGGAAAACTAAAGGGATCTTCAGGTAGAAAGTTGTTGCTAATCTCTGGTTAAGTTGGTAGGACTTGCTTGGAGTAGACATGGATAATAGAGATGTATAGGCCATAGAAGAGGCATGTCTAAGGTGTTAGTTTCAGTGTCATAGTCTACAAATTTACTAGATTATTTTGGGGATACTTTCAGAAAAAAATTGAAGATAAGATAGAATTTTCATATACATTTTACCTGATCTTTCATATACATTTTACCAGATTTCTCTTTTTGTTAATCTTCTACATTACTGTGGCATACTTGTCAAAATGAAGAAATCACCAATGACACATTAATATTAACTAAATTCTAATCTTTATCCCACTAATATCCATTTTAGTTCTGATATTCAATCCAGGACACCACGTTTTGTTCAGCCATTAGGTCTTTATCCAAGGTTCATGGAAGTGGGCAGTCCTGACATCTTAAGCACCACAAATTTTATCAGTGAAACTTGCTGCTAACATCTACAACACCGTCGATCTACAACCCCTTGTGGATCAGAGAAAAAGATAACTCTCTGGAAATGTTGATCTTTTAATTTAATGTCAGTTGAACATTTTTGGAATCTATAGTGCCTGTTAAAGTATGGCTCAAGCTTAGCATATATGTTATACAGCCTTGCTGTATACAGTCTTGCTGTGGTATTTTAAAATAAATTACAGGTTATATAATACTTGATTTATGTTCAAGTTTAGATTAAATTAAGTATGTGTTCAGACTATTGCTGAACATAAATTCTTGGCCTTTAAAAAATAATCTTTTTAAGGAGCTGATAGTACAGGGGTTAAGCCTCCTGCCTTGAACACAGCCAGTTCAGGTTCAGTCTGCACCACCCCAAGACCCACTAGGAGTGAACCCTGACCCAGTGTTGGGCCCCTTAAAATTTTTTTCAAAATAGCATTTCATACCTCAACAAAGAAACTAGTGATTTTGTTCACTTCTAAAACACATAGAAGATACAGCAAACATAAAAAAAAAAATCACACCGGGTTTGTAGAATTCCCACAATAGTCCTAAAAATAATAAAACCAAAAAATAGCAAAATAAAAAAGATTTCAGCTTAAACATTACTTTTTTCTTTTCCCCTAATTATTTCTGGTCCTTAGCGAGAAAGAAAAGCTCAGAAGTATTTATGGTCTGTGAATCTGTGTCCATCTTTCTCTAAGTATTTTAGAGAAACTTTTCAGCTCCGACTCCCCCCCCACTCCCATCACTGGTGAACTAATCTCTAATTTTGGAACAAGGAGACAAAAAGTTTCAAGCATATTTTTTTTCCTTTTTATAAATCAAAAGTTCATAATGGAATTTTACACTTATGTGTTTTTCAGAAAGAAGAAAGTGTGTAAGATTTCCTTAGAACCTGAGACTCATTAACATGCTGATGTCACACTGAAGCAATTAGTCAACACCCTACCTTGTTTATTTTTGTTGATTGGTTTTCTTTTTTTGGGTATAGTTGTTGAATGCCTGTTGCGATGTTTGGGAGAGGAGTTGATGACAGTGCTTAGCATGTCTGCTGTGCTGGGGAACCTGTGAACAGTGGCTCAGGCTGGCAGGGGAGAGTCAGTTTCTCCTAACGTCTAGACGCTCCATCATCTCTGTGGGATTGAGATTATACTAGGACATGCTTAGCCTCTCCCTGCTTTGCTTGCTTATTGGTATGGCAGGAATAGCAATAAGTACCTCAGAAAACTGAAGCTCACATTCAATGATATTTAGGATGGAAAGCATTCAAAGACATAGTAACTAATACTTGTATTAGTTACTATTAGTTACTATTCTGTTTTTAAAAGAGAAGATTGCAAATGAAATTAATTACAGTCTCAAAGCAGACATCTATTGTGCTTGTCTGTGCTGAGCTAAGCTCTGAGCATGTATGATGCGGGGGACACAGATAAATAAAATATCCTGGATTATGAGGCAGTATGCCTTGTAGTGGAGATAGATGCTGCTCCCAGGGGCACCGGTGGGCCTGGCAAGTGGGAGGCTAACCAGGAGCCAGAGGAGCTGCCTAGGAGAGTCAGGGACAGAGAGGATGCCCAGGTGGATAAGAATCTTGTGGGCACTGAACTAAGGATGGATTTGAAATTATTGGAAGATAGTAGAGCCTGTTGAGGAGGAATTGGGACCTCATAGTGCCCCAGAAGGGGGCAACTTCCTAATGTAGTTCTCTGAGATGAGGTGCAGAATGATCTGTATATATGGTCCTGTATATTTGGGTTCAAAATCTTCTGTTACTCATTGCATCAGGCGGAGGTACCTCTGAATATTTTTTGTATTGCATTTTATACGCATCCCTTGCATCCCCTCCAAACACTCCCCCCTCAATATTATTTAAAAATTAGAGAAAGGGTAAAAGAAGAAAAGAGCCCATAATTCCATAACTGTGTTAATACAAAAGGATTGGAGTCATCCTTTGTCTTAACTGGATGTGTATAAAAGCTTTCTTCCCTTCCTAATTTATACTGTTAAAATTTAATGAACACAGATGCTATATAGGAAGGCTGAATTTTCAGCCACATTCTTTCTGTGGAATGTTAGAGGGAAAAAGGTTTCAGTAATGATAGAGGGACTTATCTCTGTGATATTTTGGTAATTACGGTAATTTATGGGAATTACGGGAAATTATGAGCTCCAGTCCTTTTTAGCAGTAGCTGCTATAACGTCAAACTGTGGGAGTTGTATTTTTGAGTATTTGGGGTTAGTTGGGAGTATATATAAATTAGGTCAAAGCAATTTTTTCACATTTTTGCCTCAAAAAATGTTCTGTTGATAACCTAATATTTTTAATTTAATCAGTCTTTGTTTGACCTAAGAAAACGTATTTGAAAGGTAGCTCTGTATCATTTTAAACAGAAGAGAGGAGGTAACTGTAAAAATCATTGTAATGAAAACAAAACAGTGTAATTAAGTTCTAGGTGGATTCTGATGTTTGCCAAAGGCACTAAGCCAAAATTTTACTCCTTGTTCAAATAGGAGATTAGCAAACATTGAAGATTTATTCATGGCTTCCTGTCATCAGAGGCTTTATTGCGGTAGAGCTAGTGAAATGAAGTTTTTGATTGTATCTCTACTAATTTACTTTGAAGGTGCTTCAGTATAAATGGTGTGATCCTTGCTTAATCGGCTCCTTAGAGACTGTTATTATTTCAGGTGCCCTAATAAGGACTTAACACCTTCAGTGTTGAATATTTAGAATGTCAAATATTACTCAGAAATTTATATCAGAGTGTCTTAATTAGCTTAAATGATGTTAGAGATCATTTTCACTCATAAAAGTGCCAGTGTATGATTGGACTGAGGAAAGCTGGTGAGTTGCTGCTTGTGCCGTATGCCAGGGCAGGCTCCTCCTGGACATCCCTCTAGGGGGATCTTTTATCTTAGATTTGAAGTACTGAGAACTTCCTAGAGCTATAAAACATGTGGTACCTGCTTAATAATAAATTGGCTTAATTTAGTCTAGGACTTGGGGACTTGGTTTCTGATAAATTACGCAGTAGGAAGCTTGTGAAGAATGAGATGGATTATCCAAGGTCTAGCCTAGCTGATTTTTTACTAAAAAGACACGGACATTTCTTGAACAGTTTGCAGTAGTGCTTGATTCTGATTCATTGTGATTGAATTCTCAGATTATTACCAAGTAACTCTCCTCCTCACCAAATTTGAAAAATATGTCCCCAGAGAAAGCTATATTTGCATGATTTTGCCTTATTTTCTAGCAGTTAGCATTTTTTCTCAAAGTTTTTGCATCTCGAATTATTCTTTCAAATTTTAATTTTCAACACATTGTGAATTGGTACTATACGTTACTAGAAAATTTAAATCATGCATATAAAACATAAGCTCAGACTTTAATTATTGGATTCAACACATAAAGTGACATTCCAGTAAATAACAAGCATAACATGGGGAAAATGCAGAATTTATAATTATAAAAAACTGTACACAGGAAAGTGTTTTTCTTTGCTAATCTGCAATTGTAATTGAACAAATAATTGTAAATCAAGTAGTGATTTTTCTTATTTTCTTACAGACTTGGAACTGTGAATATCATTAACATATTTTCAATTATAATGTCAGGTGTTTTTCACATTTTGTCTTTTGTTAAAGCATCATAATTTACAAAGTTATTCATTCTTGAGTTTTAGACATACAGTATTGCAGCACCGATCCAACTACCAGTGTCAACTTCCCTGCACCAGTGTTCCCAGATTCCCTTCCATAAGCCATAAGCCCCTCCAACCCCCAACCCCACCCCCCACCCCCCAGTTTGCTCCCTTGACAGGCACCTTTCTAAGTTCAGTTGTTAAGTTTGGATATCTTAATTCCACTGTTGTTGACTCTAGTTTGGATATTTGGCTCTGTTATTCTGTAACACCACCTTTTACCCGAATCCCCTTGCCTGGCACCCATTGCTTCTTATCTGTCTCTTCTCCCCTTCCCAACCACTCTTTCTTTCCTTCTCCTTTCTGTACTCTGGGGCCAAAGGTGATCTGGGCATTTCCCCCCTTTAAAACATTGCATTCGCTCAGCCAGTTCGTTCTAAATACCACATAAAAGTGATATCATCCTCTGTTTATCCTTCTTTTTTTTTCCTTTTTCGGTCACACCCAGCAATGCTCAGGGCTTACTTCTGGCTCTGTACACAGGACTTACTCTTGGTGGTACTTGGAGACCATATGAGATGCTGGGGATTGAACCTGGGTCAGTCTTGTGCAAGGCAAACGCCCTACCTGCTGTACTATATATCCTTTGTCTGTCTTCATTTAATGTGATGTCTTTCAGTTTCAATCATGTTTCTGCAAATTGCATGATTTTATTATTCTTTACAGCTATGTAGTATTCCATTTATATATGTGGAATACTATATATACATATATATACACATACATACACACCATATTTTTATGATCCACTTGTCACTGGACATCTAAGTTTATAAATCTTAGCTATTGTACTGAGTGCTGCAATGAATAATAGTGTGCATATTTTCTTTTGAATGAATGTTTTTCTGTGCTGGGGAATTACTGGGTCACATGGGAACTCAATTCTGAGTTTACTGAGAACCCTTCATACTATTTTATAGAGGGTTTGGACCAGAAAACATCCTCACCAGTAGTGGAGGAGGGTTTCTTTTTCACCACATCCCTGCCAGCAGAGATTGTCCAGTATTTTTGATAAGTGTTATTCTCACTGGTGTAAGATGATAGATCATTGTTGTCTTGGTTTAGATTTCCCTAAAAATAAATGATGTTGAGCATTTTTTTCATGTGCCTGTTGGCGATCCCTTGGTCTTACTCAGAGAAGTGTCTGTTCATTTTTTCTCCCCTCCCCCTGTTCATTTTTTCTCCTCTTTTTGATGGGGCTCTTAGATTTATTAATTTTTTTTATCTTTGTGAGTACTTTATAGTTCCTGGATATCAACCCTTTATCTGATGTGTTGAGTAAATATTTTCCCCCACTCAGTTTTTGTTAGTTTTAGCTTGTGTATCTTTGCCATATAAGAACTTTTAAGTTTAACGCAGTCCTATTTTTGTTTTGATTCTGTAGCCTTTGCCAATGGCTTTATGTCGTTGAAAACTCCTTTGAGTTCTAAGGCTTGCAGTGTTATGCCTATATTTTCCTCTACTTTGTAGATTCAGGTCTGATCTCAAGGTCTTTGATCGACTTTGAGTTGACTTTAGTGTATGGTATGAGATATGAGATATGGATTCTTGCACACGGTTATCCAGTCCTCCTAGCACCATCTGTTGAAGAGGCTGTCTTTATTCCATCTCATGCTTTCAACTTTGTCAAAAATGAGCTGATCATATATATGGGGGTTTATCCTTGGATATTCTATTCTGACCCATTGGTTGGAGGGTCGTTCTTTATTTCAGTACCATGCTGTTGACTTTTCTAAGTCCTTGGAAAATGTTATCTGAATTTGGATAGGGATTGCATTGACCCTATATAGTAGTTTAGGTAAGATGGTCATTTTGCCATTGTTGATTATTTGAACTTATGAGGATGAAATATTGTTACTTTTTTATTTTTGAACTCTATAGGTGAGCCTGTTATATTTCTGAATGTATGTTTTTCTTATTTGGATTGATGGCATGTTATTCTTTTTTTGGTTATTCATTTTGTTTTTGGGCCACACTTGGCAATGTGCAGGAGTTACTCCTGACTATGAACTCAGGAATTACTTTTGGCAGTGCTTGGGGGACCAAGTGGGATGCCTGGGATTGAACCCAGTTCAGCACATGCATGGCAAGCACACTTATTCATTGGATCATCACTACAGCCCCTATGATATGCTACTCTTAAGCTGTAGTATCTATCTAAAATGTTCTAGATTTGGTTTTAATAACATAGTAAAGAAACAAGTCTCATAAGAGGGTGTGTTGACAGGAATGAAGAAAGAAATTTTAAGAGGAAATTTAGCTAACCAGTATATTTATTTAAATCTTTTAAGGTAAAGCAAGTGGTATTGTCATTTTTAAATAAAGTCTTCATCTCTTATTAGCAATACATTTCAACAGTTTTATAGTATCTCATTTTCTTCTTGAAATAGGGAATGATTTCTGGATTTTATGCACTTTTGGATTAGCTAATCTGAAAGCACTATAGTTGTAATGTGGTCCTTTTGCACTGTACTAGACTGCCTACCCTAACCTGACTATGACCTGTGCATCTGACAAAGTCTACTGACTCCAAGCTTAAATATCAAAAGTGCTTGAAGAGTTTATAACTGCTTACTCTCCATTTTTGTGCTTTTTTTCACAGACCAGTAGCAAATCAGTTCCCAGTGGACCACTGGTGGCTATTGGGTCCCTTTTTGAGTTATGCTGGTGTAGATGATTCCTTTACCCAGTTGTCTCTAAACATAAGGGTGTGTCTCCTCGATATCAATCCATATCCTTCTCAATTATACCACCTGCTCAGAATCTCACTCTTGTGGCTTTGTCCTACATATATTTGCTCTGCACATTTATATGTAATTTTGAACTACTTTGTATTGTCTCCTTTTATGATACCAAATTTTTTTTTGAACACTTGAAGTTCAGATTTTATTATATCATGAAGGTCAAATTTTATTACATCACTTTTTTTTAAAGTTTGGTAATTTCATGAACACAATTTTTTAATTTACGACTTCTTTGTTCATGAATGCAAACAGTTCATGTAGCATCCTGGAGGTATGGAGGGCCGCAAAGTCTTTTTATTTCGACTCTCTTCATCAATAGCAACTATGGTAGCAGGTGGTCCTCCCCTAGCTAGTTTGCATACTCTGGGTTGTGAGTCCTAGAAAATGGCAGACACCACGTGGGCGCTGGTGCTGCTGCCGCTGCCGTCTTCCCCCTAGAAAGAAAGCATTGGGAGAGAAAATCCTTCCCCCTCCCCGGGTGGCATGGGGTCGTAGCGCAGCTCACAGTCTAGATGCATTTCTATAAGTCTCTGGGTGCCAAAATGGGCTAGTAGCCTTCATGGATCATAGTCTTTAAGGAGCAGAGGGCTGTGTCATGCGTGGCTGCTCCGGACCTCCGAGACCAAAAGTTTTTTCACCAAGAATACATTGCAAGCTATATAAGAACAGAGTACCAATGTGCTAAACAAAATGTCTAAATACTTGCTGAATACTCTTTAAGTAGATTGCTTAAAAAGATAAAACATCAATAAGCACTATGATAGATCAACAGTTTGAAACATCCGAGTTTACATATAAAATTTATTTTTAATAAGCAACACATTCTTTTGGGGTAGGGTTAGGGAGCAGTTCTCAGACACCTCAGGGAACTTATACTTTGGGTCGCCAAATCCAAGTGAAGAATGTGTTCCAGTCCTTTGAGCCGTTTCCCTGATCTAATAAAGTGTTCTCTTTTCTTCACTGTTATCCATGTCCAAAACACTGACTTAAAGGGTGCACAAGCACTGTGTGATCTCACCCATCTGCAAAATATAAATGAAACAAGGGAATAGAAGGAATCAAATGGTAACAATCTTTGGCTCCGGATTACTGAACTGAGAATGCCCAGTAGTGGTAGTGTTGGAATGAGGAGGTCTACTGACATGGTATGGGGACATTAGTGGATGTTCTTTAGTGCTTTGATGGTGAGATAACTATGTGTATCAAAACATACATAAATATATAACCTAAACTATAACTATAACAAAACAAAAGTTTGCCAAGGGTAGGGTAGGGTGGGTGGGAGATACCTTGAGACACTGGAGGACACTGACACAGGTGATGGGTTTGGAGTTGGAATATTGGATGTGTTAAGTTTTGTTATTGTTTTTGGACCACACCCAGTGTTACTCAGGGATCATTCCTGGCAGTGCTTAGGGTCCCAGGGATTGAACCTGGGTTGGTTGGGTGCTAGGTACTACTAGCTGTACTATCTCTCTAGCTCTGAAATTCTGTTATTAACAGTGTTGTAAATCATGGTGCATAATTAAAAACTGGAAGAAGGAATAAAGGACAATAAGAATAGAATATCAAATAGTTTTTCTGTTTGTTTTCTCGATATGAAATATTAGTGCATATTTAAAAGCCAATTAAGATAGTGAGAATGTCAGTGAAGTTGAAGTTGGGGGTGCAGAAATGAGGAACCACCTGACATTGGTAAGGGCATTGGTCAAGGGACTTGGGCATATTTTGTTGGTTTACAGATGAAGCAGCCGTGTACCTTGAAACTATAAGGATTAATGCTAGTATAAGAATGTGACCCAAACAAACTCTAATAAGTAAATTTGAAAAAAACAAAGTGAGTTTGCTAAGTAGGCTGGGTGGAGAGAGGAAGGGATAGAAGTATGCTGGGTCAGTGATAGAAGTATGCTGACACCAGTGGTGGGCTTGAAGTTGAAACATCGAATGCCAAAAACTGTTATTGAAAGCTTATAAATCTAAATAAATGAATAGTTAAGGAGGGGATGAGGCATGTTATTAAGTCAATGCAGTTGAGGATTTAGAAGACATTTGCTTTGAGATAGATCTAAAATATTGTAGGAAGATGCAAAGTAGTGGTCCTCATATATTTGGTGATATAGCCTTGAGAAAGGAACTATTTCAACATTAAAAAGAAACATTTCTAGCATTTCATTGAAAGGACCCTACTCTTTGGCCTCAGGAAGCCCCCTGCATCCCCACAGAGCTGCAATCAGTGTGAATGCCAGTGCCCCTTACCTGATTCCGGTCCCCATCTGTGTCTCCACAGTTCTCACCTGTCAGCTGGCTTCATTAACTTCTTCACCTACCTGGTCCCTATGGGCAGTGGAGTCTGTGGCTTCTGTTACCTGGGACTGCAGTTCAATCTCTCCTGCACCGCTGAGTTTCTGGTGAGTGTGGGGAAGGGGGAGAACAGTGTCTAATGATAGCCTCATGGGCTGTGTTGTCAGCCTGAAGGCCTCCAGGGTCTGTTCTCAGTGGCTCTTAATCTCTTTACCTCTGCTCCACCCTCTTCCCTGGTTCTTCTTCAGGCTTTTCTAGAAACTTATCAACCTTAACTATTTCTGCTGTCTTCTACCTGTTGGTTTTGCCTTTGTCAATTATTTTTTCTTGTTGTTGTTCTGGAATATTCTCTCATAGCACTGTTTATTCCTTTGCTAATTTGTAAGCAGATACTTATTCACATGCCATGATGGCCCTTCTCTGCTTTGTTCCCTGCTGGTTCTCCATCGTTATTATTGTGCGCCGTGTTCATTAGGCACTCACATACAGGCTGGGCGGATGAAGCCATGGTGTTGGTGGATAGACTGAAGTGGGTTGTGGAATAAATTTGTACTTTGGTAATATATGTACAGCTGTCAATCTTTTCTCCCCCCTCCCCAATTTTATTAAAGCACTGTGAGTTTCAAAGTTATTCATAGTTGGGATTTTGACATACAGTGTTCCATCACTGATCCTGCCACCAGTGTCAACTTCCCTCCACCAGTGTTTCCGGGTTCCCTCTCCTAACCCCCCTGCCCCCACCCCAGCCCTAGCCTGACGTCTTGACAGGCATCTTTTACGTTTGTTTATATGTTTGGGTCGTGTGATTTCAGTGTTTTGAAAACTCCTTTCTATTTGACTTCTTCCAGAAAATGAATGGAAATATCCATTGATGTTCTGATAAGTTTATTATATTTTTTATGTTTATGATTTAAAAATTAGGAATTTGATATTTTATGACTCCCCAAATAATTTACTTATTGCAATTATATTATCAATTACAGCTATTAAATAATTTTAGAGATTTTCCTATAGTAGGTAGTCCTCACCACCAATTGTTTATACTTAGAACTCTAAGGAGAAAGATAAGTTACTACTAGATTTGGTTTTTTGATAGTTTGTTTGGGGGCCACACCCATTGATGCTCAGGGCTTAATCCTGGCTCTGTACTAAGAAATTTCTCCTGGCAGTGCTTGGGGGACCATATGGGCTGCCAGTGATTTAATCTGTGTTAGCCACATGCAAGGCAAACACCTTACCCTCTGTACTATCGCTCCAGCCCGTAAGTTTGGGGTTTTATTTTTTTCTTTTTGGGTCACACCCAGCAACGTACAGGGGTTACTCCGGACTCTGCACTCAGGAATTACTCTTGTCGGTGCTTGGGGGACCATATGGGATGCTGGGAATCAAACCCCAGTCAGTTGCATGCAAAGCAAATGCCCTACCTGCTGTGCTATCACTCTAGCACCCCCCCAATTTGTTTTATACCTTTATTAAAACAGTGGTGCTACATAATAATTGCAGCCATATATCCAAAGCTTTTTTGTGCTTCTGATTACACCCTAAAACAATTGATGGCTGAGTAAAAAAACTAATATTTTTTTCCCATATCTGTTGAGGTAATTGCTAAAATACTACTTAAAATTCAACATTGGGAACAAGCTCTTTTTTAAATTATGAAGTATAACAATTATGTTTTTAAAAGAAAATTTACTAATACTATTAAACCATTTTTACTTTTCTAAATTCATGCCAGAAGTGTATTTACACAATTAATAATTTACTTTAACCCCAATTTTGGTCGAGATATATATATATAAATTTTGGGAGGCCTCACAAGCAGTGAGAGTTGGTCCAGCTGTGCAGCCTGAAGGCCTGGTACTTGGCTCAGTGATGTGATGCTGCTTGGGACCACCAGCATCACCCCAGTGATGCTAGCAGGTCACCAGGTTTTTTTAACCCAGAGGTCCTCAGGGGACCATGTGGTGCTGGATTCAAACTTGGGGCTTCTGCATGAAAAGCAGTTGCCATGGCCCTAGGAAATGTATAGAGTAGTAGTTGTGTTTATTTTCAAGTCCACAAAATCCTAAGGGCCAGGGAAGTAATCCATAGCACCTTATATCTTTGAAGTTCTGGATTAGGTTACAAGTTAGGGCCCCTCCTAACACCCCCTCCCCCCTAAACACACACACACACACACACCACACACAAAAACACAAACACAAACACATGCACACAAAGATAAAAAAAAAAGGAATGTTGTAGGAAATATCATCTTCAGCAATAAGCAAGGTAGGCCACATTGAGGAGGAATGAAAGGCACCAGAGTGCCCTTCCCCTAGTAAGGGACTTTCAGGAGAAAAGATGTGGGTAGAGAGGCAGAGAGGGCCTTCTGGGGTCATTTGCATATCCTCAGAAACATTAGTGGGAGGCTGGGATGGAGGAATTAAATCTGTTCAAGAACCAAAATACTGTTCTTTTTTATACCCCCACCTACGCATCCTCCACACGACGCTGCACACACACTGGTGCTTTTTATAACCAGGCATTTTGAAGCTTCAACCCCTCAGTGCACCAGCTGCAGTGAAAAACCAGTAGTTTTCTTTTGCAGGTTTTCACTTGTGAGCATGAAAAACGTGTTTACTGGTTTAGATTTATTATTTGTGTTTTAGCTTTGCCGCAGGGAAGGGTGGAAATATTTCACCCTTTTGTCATGAACCTACTCAGAAGTGGATGGAAGTAAGCTTCTCTGTTGGACTCGAGGTTGCCGATTAACTGTCCCTTTCTCTTGCTACAGTTATAGTAAAGTCATGTAGCAGAAAACAGGTTAGAAAAATATTGGCCCTCAGATTTAATGGAAGGAAAGCAGTTATATCTTTCTGTCTCTTCCATTTTTCAGAAGTCACTATTCCTTTAGAGAAAGTTGCAGAGGCATAAAAATAATTGCTTGTGTAACATAGCTCCTTTTTGTCTAAAATATAAATTGTATAAATGATGTCAGCAAAATAGTATTTAAAATACACTGGTTTTTTTAAACATTTCCCAGGACAATGAACCCAGGTTGCCAGTTTACTCTAGCACCAAAATGGAATGTTAATGTCACAGGAGAAAAGTAGCTATACATATATTTTTTTGGCGGGGGGCAACTTGGGGGGCAACCATTTGATCATGCCTGGTGGTGAAAAGAATGCACAAATTTTTCTTGTGGTTCCATTTGGGGGAGAAGACTCCTCATAGAGGGAACTGACCTTTCTCATAATCATGACTCTTCGGTGAGGTCGGTCTCATGTTTAGGTAAGTTTTAAAGTTTATTTTTTCTCAATTCAAAATGCATTTTCCCATAGAAATGTTTTAATTCAGTGATAGGAATGCATATGCTGTGCAGTGAAAAAAGACTTGACCCTGGAATCTTACTTGGATCTAGGTGTTGCTTTTCCTCCAGGCGAGGGTTTCTCTGTTTTGGGCCACACCTAGCAATGCCCAGGGGTGGCTTCTGGCTCTGCACTCAGGAATTCCTCCTGGTGGTGTTTGGGTGACCTTATGGGAGGCTGGGGATCAAACCCTGGTCAGCCGCATGCAAGGCAAGTGCCCTGTCCTTCAGTACTATTGCTTTGACTAATCCAGGGTTTCTTAATACTACAATTGTTGACAATTTGAACTGGTTACTTATTTTTTTGTGTGGTGTGTATGTATTGTAAGATGTTTAATTGTATCCCGGGCTTCTACCCAGTGGCTGCCAGTAGCAGTCCTCCAGTCACGACCATCAAAATTATCCTCATGCATTGCCAAAATTGTTCCTGGCTGAGAAGTACTGATCTAAGCATATGTGCTGTAAGACTTGAGTTACATAACAGCCCCCAGCCTGTTTTCACCCCATATGCTGGGTACTTCTTCAAAAGAGATAATGTGTGGTTTTGAACGTGCTCTGTAGTCTAGCTACATGTGTCTTTATTTATATGTGTGCATATATATGTATGTATATATATATATGATGTTAAAATACATATTTTTTCCAGCATTGAATCATTCTTTTATTTGTGGAATTAAACCTGATCATAAAATATCACTTCTTCCCCTTTGGACCTGCGTGCTCTGTCCTTCCTTCCCTGCTGGCAGCACTGAAAGATGCATCCACTCTCCTCTTTCTTCCTCTAGTCTTTGTTTCCTTCATGAAACCAGTCACCACAGGACATGCTATAAATTTCTTTCCCCCACAGAAAACTCATGGCCAGGGAGAAAAGGTGATGGGGAGGAGGTGGGGAAGCATCATCTGTTTTGTTGACTAATCGTTCCAGTCTTAAAATATAGATGAATCTTTTTAAATATTTGTTGAACGAATGAATGCATATGTTCTTAGAAATTAGTCTACTTGGGTTAGAGCTTCAAATTTTTTGCCACCAGGGTGCCAAGTGATGTGGGTAGGGCAATTGGCCTTGCAAATGTCCTACCTTGGATTGATCACCAGCATCCCATATGATCCCCTGAGCTCGAGTGAGCACAAAGCCAGGAATAAGCCTTGCACACCAGTAAGTGTGGCCAAAAAATATAATAAAAGAACTCCTGGAGGTTAAAACAAATCTAGATTAGCCTGTGATCTGCTCTGTTGGTGGTTTCAGAGTGTCTTTGGATCATTGATCAAGTTAATTTGTTCTCTGACACTACCATAGTTGGAAGAAAGTAAATTTGGAGTTTCACAGGAACAAGTAGAACTCTGTGAGCAAATTTTTTAACAAATTATTCTAACTTTGTGATCTTGAGTCACTTATTTAATTTCCTTGAGCTTTGAGGATAAAAATTTGGATAATTATCCATAGTTGTAGTTTTGTGAAGAGTAAATGATAATATGTAAAACTTGAAGTTCAGGGCATGTTAAAAATGTCTTTCCCCCCAAATTTGATGCATGAATGTAAGGGCAATTGTGGTTATATTTACCTTCAAAAGGTCATAGATAAACTTATAAAGGAGATATGCCAAGGTAAAAATAGGAGGGCACACTTAATTTCTTGCAAGATGCAGGACTGGTATGGCAAATGGAGTGAGTTGTATTCTAGATGGAAGTATAATAACATGCATAGAATGTAACATAATGTAGTAGTCTGTGGATCAAGGACTGACATGGCACTTCCCTTATGCTCAGAGAATTTCATGGTCGGTGCATAGCGAAGTAGGAGATCAGTTAATTACTAAAATGACCATATGAGATAAATTTCTTAGTAGTCTCTGGCTGGAGGGACTGTGTATGGTAGTCCAGGAGTGGACTGTGCTGGAGCAATAGCACAGTGGTAGGGTGTTCGCCTTTCACGCGGCCGACCCATGTTCGATTCCTCCACCCCTCTCGGAGAGCCCGGCAAGCTACCGAGAGTATCGCACCCACACAGCAGAGCCTGGCAAGCTACCCGTGGCGTATTGGATATGCCAAAAACAGTAACAATAAGTCTCACAATGAGAGACGTTACTGGTGCCCGCTTGAACAAAACGATGAGCAATGGGATGACAGTGCTAGTCCAGGAGTGTATGCACTGCATTTCCACGATCAAGGGTTGTCCATACCACAGTTCTAGCACTTTTGTTTCTCCAGGTATTCCATGGCCTCTGCTGTTTTTGAAAAAATAAAACCTGAATAGCTCCCATAATTAGAGGCTTCAGTAGAAGTCACTGGGTTGGTCACTCTGCAATGGAAAATTCACAAAGAGCAAAGCAAAGTCCGTGGTGGGAAAAGTATATAAAATTTACCGTGGGGAGGGGGAATGATTTTTTTAGACCTTATTGCTTATGTTGAAATTTTTTTCATGTTTGTGTTACTACCTCTCTGAGCTGAGTAGAAACTCATCTTGAGCAGGAATTTAATAAACATGACTTTCCATTGATTGTCCTTCTTGTTTCTTTTGAATGCTTATTTTTTTCTGAGCTGAAAACTTAACTTAGCTTCTCTGGGGAGAGAGCGTTGCTTGCAGCAGCAGAGACAGTAGAGTCCCAGGCCTTTTCCTTCTCCCTCCCTCTTTGTTCTTTAAGTGAAGAAACAGTGGTGGAGAATAGTGGAGGGGATCCAGGCTGGCATCGGGATCATGAGTTTTCCACCTTACCCAGAACCTTTTATTTCCTTAATCCTTTTCTTCACTGATACTGAAAAATCAAGCCCTTACCTTGTTCTTAAACACACTACTCCCTGCATTTGTTTGGTTGTTTTGCTTTTGTGCCATACCTGGTAGTGCTCAGAGTTTACTCCTGGTTCAGGGATCATTCCTGACAGGGTCTGGGGAAGTTTACGGGGTGCTGGGAATTGTACCTGGGCAGCTGCATGCAAGGCAAGTGCACTGCTGGCTAAGGCCCTTACACTATTGCCTTTAGAAATGCCTGAGACCCTTCCCCTGGCCCACCTATGGGTTTCTTCCTCAGCACAGTAAGGGTTTCATAGGAAGTGCATCTGTCTGGAGCCTGAACCCTCCCTGTCTTCTAGAAAACGCTTTAGATGTTCTGAACTTCTCTACTTTTATAGCCTGCTGGGGCCCTTCTCATAGTTACACACCCTCAGGCCCAAGATTTGTCTATGCTCTATGAAGTAGCTGTCTGCAGTTAATGTGAATGAAGCTTGATTTTACAGGGGTAGGTTGATGGGGTTAGGTTGGGTTCGGAGAGGGCTTGTAATGGTAGATGGACTAGGGCTACAAAGTAAAGAGTTTGGTTTTTATTTTTTTAATTTTATTGAATCACTGTGGCTTTCATGTTTGGGTTACAGTCACACAGTGATCAAACACCCATCCCTCCACCAGTGCCCATTCCCCCCCACCATTATCCCCATATACCCACCGTTTCCCACCCTCCCTCTGCCTCCATGGTAGACAATATTCCCCATACTCTCTCTCTACTTTGGGGAATTATAGCTTGCAACACAGACACTGAGAGGTCATCATGTTTGGTCCATTATCTACTTTCGGCATGCATCTCCCATCCCAACTGGTTCCTCCAGCCATCATTTTCTTAGTGATCCCTTCTCTGTTCCATCTGCCTTCTCCCTTCCGCTCATGAAGCAGGCTTCCAGCTATGGGGCAATCCCCCTGGCCCTTGTATCTACTGTCCTTGGGTATCAGCCTCATGTGATGTCATTCTATACTCCACAAATGAGTGCAGTCCCTCTATGTCCGTCCCTCTCTTTCTGACTCATTTCACTTAGCACAATACTCTCCATGTCTATCTATTTATAAGCAAATTTCATGGAAAGTAAAGAGTTTTAAGCTTTCCTGGCATCCCCCCCCCCATTCCAGCTAGAATTTTCTATTCAAACTTTTCCTTTGAGGCTATAATGGTCAGTGTGGGGAATCAGAACATTCTCTTGAGCTTAATTCATGGCCTCTAAGTACATATACATTTGGAGGCTGTACATTTATATTTCATTTATATTCTTGCCTGCATCTTGCACAGGTTGGCAGTGAACCTCTATTGGAGGCTTTCCCAATGCCCATTCCCCATTGTCTGAGGTATTGGGAAGTGAAGACTAGGTGAAGAGCATGCCCTCCCTGTTCTCAGCTCCATGTATGAGGAGGATTGCTGCTTTTGCCCATTTTATTTTTAGAACAATGCCTGGTACAGACTTGCAGAATGAGGGAAGGAATGGTCACTAAATCAGAGCAGCCCTGGAAAAGAGGCACCTGAACAGCAGAGGTGAAGAGAAGTTTCCTTAGTGAGCCCAAAGGGTGTCATTATGTGTGATAGACTGATGAAATATTCTAGAATGCCCTCATGTACCATTTTTTTCTAGGATAATATGATGTTATGCATATATTATGATTTTCCTATTTCTTCTTTTAAGCTTTTAAGTGCAAAGGGCATAATTTCCATTTGTTTGTCAAGGTGTGTTTAAGTGAGCAAACTGGTGAGTTGGTAAACTCTCATGGTTGAATAGTGACTTTGTAATTCATTCAGTTAAATAAATAATCATTTGTTCCCAGTCTACTCTGCCAGATGTTGAGCTGGGCTCTGGGAATTAAAGATGAATAGCCTTAAATCTGTAGTGTCTGCAGGCAGATTTAATATTTACCCATAAATGTTTACTAGTAAGGAATGGAGTTCTAGTTAAAGGTTACAGTTCAGATTTCTTAGTTGGATGAAATGTTTTGATGAAGAATCAAGGTGGTACAAACTAAAGTACATTTGATAAATAGTTAGAAAATCTATTAGGATTACCTTAGGAAGTTTTATGGGTATCATTTGGTAGGAACATATGCATAATTTGGAAGAATCTGATTCTAGTATTGGAATTTGGGTGTAATATTTGATACACTTAAAAAAATTGTTGCAACGTTCCTTCCTCTTTTAAGTTCCTAATGACCTTCAGCCAGCCTGGTTTGCACTGGTCTCTACTCTCAAGTAGGAATATGTCTGTCTTCTCTCCTTTACTGAGAATTCTTAAAAAATGAACCAAGACTACTTATCTTTTAGTGTACTCCTTCTCTACTTTTATAGTGTCTGGAAAATTGTAAGGATTTACTAAATGCTTGAAAAAATGATGATATCTTTATATTTTGGTTTTGGGGCACACTCAGCAGTGTTTAGGGCTTACTCCTGACTTTTTGTGCCCAGGGATCACTCCTAGTGGACTTGGAGACTGTCTGGGATGCCAGAGATTGAACCTGGTTTGGTTGCATGCAAGGCAAGTACCCTATCTGCTGTCCTCCCTCTTGGCCCTGCTGGTATATTTATAGTTAACTTATGTGATATATAATAAATTTATGGAAAAAAATTGGTCTAACACTAGAGTAACATATGAAAAATAGGACAACTTTGTACTGTCACTCTTCTGGGGTAAACTTTTAGAACTTTATTTACTCTGTTTTACTGGCTAGTGAGGTTATATAGTATTGAATGCCTATCTTCTCACAAGGACCTAACGTATTTGAGATTAATTATGAAATAGCATAAGCTCCTTGCAAGAAAAGTGTTATGTAGATCTGAATTGGAAATTTGATTATTTTTAACTGCAGTGGGAGTTCAGTGGCAAATAAAAAGTGAAAACTGGTTGAAGAGATGGAGGAAAACATGTCATAAAAGAATGAGTGAATAATTATAAAAATGCTTGGGATTAGTCATCCTGATAGAATATAAACGTAAGAATTACTATATATCTGTGCATATATAAATATATTATGTGTGAATCCATGCATCCAAATCTTACCCATTCTCCAGCTTATATAGAAACTCTTTCTTTATTTCTTTTTATGTTTTAAAACTGAAAATATTTTCATATTCTTTGTTTTTGTAACCTTTGTTTTTGGATGTTCAGGGGCTACTCCTAGCTCAGTACTTGAGGGTCACCCCCTGCAGTGCTCAGGGTACCATTAGTAGCTGTGAATTGAACTCAGGCCCATTGCATTAAAACTTGTGCTCTAGCTCTTTGAACTTTCTCTCCACCTCTTTCTCCAAAATCTTTTGTATAGATTTTTTTCCCCTGCTTTGAATACCCATCGCTCCATGTAGCTATTCAGAGGTACCTTTTATAAAGAACCTCAGATTTTTATGTTGCATCTCACATTTGTCCCACCAGCTCACAAAATTTCTGAGTTAAACAACGATTTTATTTTCTACCAATTTTTATTGATCATCTATTTGCCTTGTACTATTGCTGTGCCTTTTTATGCAATTATTTTATTTAACCCTTTTAGCAATTTTGGATGGAAGAAATTACCACATTTCCTCAGAGATCAGAAAGAACATATGTTGGAGACTGCAGAGCAGGTGCAAAGACTTAACAGTTACAAAAATTCAGTATTTGTGTTCCAAGTCCTGACTTTGAGTCTCTCCCTCTTTCCACCATGTATAGAAGGTTCCTAATGGAATCCTCAGTGGAATATCTTGTATTTGGGGAGCTTGCAGTAAAATAAGTGAATGAATTAACTATGAGGTGCCTTCACTCTCACTTAAAGGGAGTCTGCATATAAGAATGCACACTGTTCAAATGGGAAACTGTTGTAGTCTTTACATTTTTGGATTTCAGATATTTACTTGATTACTGGGTAATCGTAACTATCCCAAAGTATTTTGGCATCAAATGCCACTGCTGCTCCTCTGTTGACAAAAAGTAGACTTCTCTGGCATATTCTGAGTTTGCAAATAGTATTATTGTGCTGGCCCAAGAAATGTGGGAATCTTTAACTTGCCCCTTTGGAAACTGCTGCATTTCCTCTGCCTATCTAAAATGAAGATCAGATTCTGGAAATTCTGCCTCTTAAATATTTCTTGACTTTACACAGTCTCTCTAGAGTATGAATTAATTATATTTATCTTTAGGTTTTTCCCTCTCAGTATTATCCTGTGTATGGTTACTAGAATATTTCTAACATAGAAATCTAACCATTAGAGTGTCTAGCTGGAGGATTCTTTTTGGTGAATCCCCCACTATCATCTTCCAGCATGACATACATCTTTATTATATGAATTTCATTGTTTCAAATAAGTTCTTTGTCAGATATTTGTGCCTTGGGTATAAGGACCCGTTCCCCCCTCCCCTTTTTTGGAATTCATTCTATACCTGGTCAACTTCTATTCATCCATAAGAATGAACTTGACTGAAGTCTGAGTTATAATTAAAACCAAGGTGGGCATAATGGTGTGTGAAATTAGGAATACCCTCTCACTTTCCATCTTACTTACATGGATGTTTCCTCTCTTTGCATGTGACAAATTTGAGCTTGTAGTCTAGTGCTGCTACATAACCATTCAACACTCAATAAATGTTTATAAAGGAAGTGAGTTACAGTAATTTACAGCCGTCAACATTTAGGATCTAAAATTGACTACTGTATTTAAGCAACTTGAAATATTCTTCTACTCTCTCAAAGTATGGCCATTTGGGCCTTCTGATAATCAAGAGAAATACGTTATTTAAAAAAGAGAGCTAGAGATGGATAATACCTAATATACTGACATCCCTGATTTACAATTTGAAAGACAATTGGGTTGAAAATTCAGATATGCAAAGAACTCAATGGTTAAAAAGTATTTCTATGGATGGTAAAAATATAACCTGAATTTCTTCTTATTTTATTATCTAATTGCAATTTTATTAAAACATTCAGGCAATTTTTTTCTCAAATATCCTGAGTATGCTTATTTCAATAAATTATTCCTGTCTTTGTTTCCTGCTGTGTAGCTGTAAGTAGTTTTGTAAGTAGCCTTTTATTTTTTTGTCCAGATCTTTGTTAAAGTTATCTCTGTTTTTTAACACACAATCTTGTAAATTATTGTTATTTTTTCATTAAAATAATCTGATTAATTTTTATGAATTTTTGTTGATGTTGTTGTTTAGGTCAGTTTCTCTGGCAACTTCAAAGGTGTGTAAGATAAGACCGAAGGTGGCCAGGATAAATAATCCATGGAAGTTTGTCACAACTGGTGGTGGGGGAAGGGTAGTTAGGTTAGAGAAGGGACCACTGTGACAGAGATAGTTGGAAATGATCACTCTGGACAAGAGCTGAGTGCTGAAAATAGGTAAAGGGAGAAACATGATAACCTCCTAGTACCTGTATTGAAAACCATAATGCCCAGGGTCTGGAGCAATAGCACAGCGGGCAGGGTGTTTGCCTTGCACGCAGCCGACCCGGCTTCGATTCCCAGCATCCCATATGGCCCCCTGAGCACTGCCAGGGGTGATTCCTGAGTGAAGAGCTAGGAGTGACCCCTGTGCATCGCTGGGTGTGACCCAAAAAGCAAAAAAAAAAAAAAAAAAAAAAAAGGAAAGAAAACCATAATGCCCAAATTGAAAGAGAGAGAGTGTGCACGTAAAAGAGAGAGAAAGAAGAAAAGTCCTGCCATAGAGGCAGGCTGGGGGGGAGAGGGATGGAAGGGAAACTGGGAACATTGGAAACTGGATAGTGGGAAATGTACACTGGTGAAAGGATGAGTGATGGAACATTGTGTGGGAAATGAACTCTGGTGAAGGGAAGGGTGATGGGACATTGTATGACTGAAAGCCAGTCATGAACAGCTTTGTAACTGTGTATCTCATGTTGACTCAGTTAAAAAAAAAAGATGAGGCAACACTGCTACTGAGGTAATCTCTTTTGAGAGCACTGTATTTTCATTGAACTTTTCTTTAAAATTTCAGCAAAGAAAACACCTTGGCAGTAACATTGGCACCCTTAAATTCATTCCTTAAAGAGAAAAATGTGGTTTGTCTTGTGACTTTGGATTGAGGACAGATTAGCAGGAGAGTGAAAGAATTTCAGATAATCTGATCACTAGCAGATGGGGCACTTCTGACATCTATGTGTGTTTCTCACCTGGGTACTGGATGGCTCTCTGTGATTCCCCAGGAAATTTCAGGTGGCTACAGGTAAAACTCACATAAATGGGGAACCTTGATTATAAGACTAAGAGGTCAACTGTTTGCAGGGACATAGAAGGAAACAAGTTTGAAAGGCAGCCACAGTTGGACAAAGGTTGAGAAACATTGATCTGTATAGTTATTTTTCCGACTTGTCTTCTTTCCTTGCTGCTTTGTAGATTTGACCACTCCATGTGGCACTTGCTCTTTCTTGTAGTTTGTGGGAGCAGCTTTAATTTTATTGAGGGACAAAAAAGTTGTTAGATTTCTGTCAAATGATTGTACATCATGAGAGTCCATAGTCTGGGAAGATGGTGCACTTAATGTTTTGGGCTACTCCTGGCTCTGTACTCAGGAATTGCTCTGTACTCAGGAATTGGTGCTTGGGGGGCCATATGGGATGCCGGGGATCGAACCCAGGTCAGCCAAAATGCTTAATAGTATTCCACTGGGTGGACATACCACTTATGGTAAACATTTATTATTTGTGGATGCTTGAATTACTTCCTCCTGTTTTTTATTTTTTTCTTTTTGAGTCACACCCAGTGATGCTCAGGGGTTACCCTTGGCTCGGCACTCAGGAATTACTTCTTGAGGTGCTTAGGGAGCCATATGGGATGTCGGGAATCGAACCCAGTTTGGCCACACGCAAGGCAAATGCCCTACTGTTGTACTATCCCTCCAGCCCCCTACTTCCTACTTTTTGACTTTTAAACAATGACATTGTGATTTTCATGTACAAGTTTTTAGGTGAAAATTTGTTTTCATTTCTCTTGAGTAGATCTTTAGATGTGACATATCTGGATCACATTTTATCACATTTTATTGTAAATATATACTTAATTTTTAAGAAAAATACCCATTTTTGAAAGTTGCTGCCACATCCTGCATCCTTGTTAGCAACACATGAATAAATACAGTAGAATAGATATGTGTTTGGTTTTTCTTTGGTGGGGGAGAGAGACCTGGCAGTGGTTTGGCCTTCCTTCTTTCTGCTCAGGGATCACTCTTGGCTATGTTAGGGGATCATAAGTCGTACATAGAATCAAACCTGGGTTGGTGTATGTAAGTCAATCTCCTTACCTGTTGTACGATCTCTCTGCCCCTGATTTCTGGTTTTTGTTTTTATCTTTTTAGGCCTCAGGACTACTCCCTGCCATGCCAGGGGGCTATACAGTTCCAGAGATCAAACAAACCCCAGCTGCATGCATGCTAGACATGCACTCCAACTGTTTGAATTGTTATTTTTTGGGGGGGGGAGGTGGCCCTGGAATATGTTCTGCAGTGCTTGGAAGGCGTTTTCTGAGTCAAAAGAGAGCGAATTTGGGAATGAATTTAGTTTGTGGGCATGTGTATCTTCTATCATTGTCAGGCAACAGATGGGAGAGTGTGGTCACTTTTCATGAGAAAGATGAAACAGGAAAAAAGAGGAAGTAAATTGGAGGGAAGGGAGGGGGTCAGCCTCATCTTCCATCTTTTGAACAACCACTATTTTAATTTTATTGTTGTCATTGTTGGCTCAAGAGTAGTGAAGTGAAATATTTTTCCAGGAGGGCCTAACTCAGAAGTTAAATGGCGTGTTGCACACAATTAAGCGTCCCTCCCTCCCTCCCTCCCTCCCTCCCTCCCTCCCTCCCTCCCTCCCTCCCTCCCTTCCTCCTCCTCCTCCCCCTCCTCCTCCTCCTCCCCCTCCTCCTCCTCCCCCTCCTCCTCCTCCTCCTCCTCCTCCTCCTCCTCCTCCTCCTCCTCCTCCTCCTCCTCCTCGCTGAGTGTGGGGATAGTGGGCAGTTGACATACTTCGCCGTGGTTGTGATGGACAGTGGGATGGATGCTGTGTGTTACAGGAGGAGGTGTTTCCAAGTGCAGCCAGACAGTGTTAGCCTTGCAATGTACCTGCCACTTACTGCTTCAAGTCCCCTGGCTCTTTTAGCGGTCAGTGACCCCATTCCCCTTGGTTACCTAGATCTTCCAGCTTTGAAATTTTTCTGTGTGTATGAACTTCAAATACAGTAATGAAGTTAAGATAACATTCAATAAACATAATAGGGACAGTACATTCTTGCTCTTTTCCTTTTGCTGTTCTGTCTCTTCAGTGCTTCTTTGGTAAGATTTCTCAGTTAATAATATCCATTTCCCAAGTCTGGGGGCCAAGTGGCTAGGCCACCCTACCCTGTGATTTATCATGATAGCAGTTTCAACAGTTGAGGAGTTAGCGTTGGAGATAAGCTTTGTGGGCTGCTCCTTCACAAGCCTAGGACTGTTTTCCTTTGGTGTATCTTTATGTAATGGAAGAATTTGGATCAAGTTTGTTGACCTCATGGGACTTTGATTACTGTGGGACTCCATGACCTGGATACTTTGGAACTTTCTCCTGGTCTCTCATTGATTCATGGTGAATTTAGCACTGTGTCTCTATTACAGCAATGAGTTATAGCAGTCTTTGAGAAGGCACTGCTTTGATCACCTTAGAAGAGCAGTGCTTTGTTATGCAAAGTTAAAGCTTCCTTATGAAAATGTGGTTATATTCCCTTTTTGAGTTTTTGAAAAGTCTTCCCAAAGTTTTTGATTAAGCGAAAAGACAGAGCACCATTAAAAAATATTCTCAGTATACTTTTGTATGAGTCTCCTAAGTTAGTTTCATACTGTTTTCTGATTTACATAGTAAGATAATAACAGGGCCTCATTGCTTCTGTAAGTTCTATGTTTCTTGAAGTCATTTCCCCACATAAGTTTTTTTTTTCTTTTTGGGTCACACTCAGCAATGCACAGGGGTCACTCCTGGCTCTGCACCCAGGAATTAACCCTGGTGGTGCTCAGGGAACCATATGGGAAGCTGGGAATCGAACCTGGGTTGGCCGTGTGCAAGGCAAGCCCCCTACCCACTGTGCTATCACTTCAGCCCCCATATAAGTTCTTTTTTAAAGAAAAAAACCTTAAATAAGATCGCACAAATGAGAATTTTAACTTTATTATTCCCAAATTATCATTGCCAGTGTGTAATTTTTAGTATAATGTAATCTGTGTAGGTCATATTATAACCTTTGCTTTTTACTTTACTTCTGTATAGACACAGTTTGTGTGTGTGAATGTGTGTGTGTGTGTGTGTGTGTGTGTGTGTGTGTGTGTGTGTGTGTGTGTGATTGTGCCAGAACCTATGGCGCATTCCTGGTGGCAGGGTGAGCTTAGGGCCAGCAAAGTGCTGCACCTGGGCCACACCAGGCAGTCTACTCAGCCATCCCTGCTGGGGCCATGCTGATGAATTGAATTCAGGCTTTGTGCATGCAAGATGAACTTTTCATTCCTTCACATTATTAGCCCATCCCTGATGTATGCTTTTTTGGTGACTATGTTTTATTCTGTTCTTCACTGGATTTTTCAACTCTTTATTAGATGCTTACTATGTGTAGGTACTGAATTTTGTGCTGTACCTAGGTATCATTTCATTTTATTTCATACTGTCCTACACAAAAGTAATGCTCTTTCCCATTTAAAAGTCATGATTATTGTAGAAAAGTAGGATAACCTTGAAAGGTAAAAGGAAAAACACTCATTAGCAATCCAGTCATTTAGAGATGTTATTTTTGTTCATTTTGTGGGGAGCGTTCTGCTGAGTGAGCTTACAGAGCCTGGAGGCCACTCCTGTGATACTCGGCCTCCTGGGCTGAGGGGTTTGATGCTCACACAGGCCCTGCAGTGCAGCTCAGACCCAGCAGAGCCTGTGCCCAGTGAAGCTCCTGTTAGATGGCCAACT
The DNA here is from genome assembly GCF_027595985.1 of Sorex araneus. Classification (NCBI taxonomy): domain Eukaryota; kingdom Metazoa; phylum Chordata; class Mammalia; order Eulipotyphla; family Soricidae; genus Sorex; species Sorex araneus. The sequence continues at coordinate 229,202,684 of NC_073313.1, read as the reverse complement.
AGTGTTGGGATTGAACTTGGGGCCCTTGCGCATGCAAGGCATGTGCTCCAAAATTTTGAACTATTTCCCCAAATCCTACAGATCATATTTTTGAGAACTTAATTATTTTCCTTTATAGCACAGAGGGTAGGGCATTTGTCTTGCATGCGGCCGACCCAGCTTCGATTCCTCTGTCCCTCTTGGAGAGCCCGGCAAGCTACTGAGAGTATCCCGCCTGCACAGCAACGCCTGGCAAGCTACCCGTGGTGTATTTGATATGCCAAAAAAGTAACAACAAGTCTCACAATGGAGACGTTACTGGTGCCCGCTCAAGCAAATCGGTGAACAATGGGATGACAGTGCTACAGACAGTGCATTCTTAGGTTTAGTGTGTGTGTGTGTGGGGGGGGGGGAGCTGCTCCCTAGGAGGTGCTCAGAAGGTGTGGAGACCCTACCATTGTTTTGGTGTGAGGCCCAAGGATGCAAATTCTGCTCAGGTCCCTCAGTGCCAGGGACTTCCCAGACCACCCAGTGGTGATGGGGTCTGCAGGGATACACCGGTAGTGCTCAGAGGCCTCTAAGGCTATACCCTACAATGATTTGGGTGCTATGTGGTACTTGGAATCAAACCTGGCCAAGCGCATGCTAAATGCATGATCTCTAGCCCCGGTACTATCTCTTGACCCCAGACACAGGGGCTTTATGTGGCATATGTATGTGCGTTCTCTGTGATAATATTATGATTTTTTTCATATGTTGTTCTTAAGTGTGCTTTTTATTATTAAAAAATGCATATGATGTATAATGAACATTTCTTTGCACCATTATATATTCCTCTATAGCATCATTTAAATAATGTCTCCTGCTTAATGTGAAGAGGCAAAGCTCATTGTGATTCACTTAATCAGTTTAGAAATTAAAAGGAGAAACAGCCAGTTTTGGATCTATGCTTTGAGACCTTTAATCTCATCATGAATTCATTTAATAGAAAAATTTGCATGTGGATGAACATATTTGTCAGGATTATGATCTGACATGCTTTTACTGGTTTTATTCTAAGACAGAAATTGGCTATTTCATTGTTTGGGATGTCAGAAAGACTTTGATCCTATTTCTTATAATATGTCCTTGAAAAATGGGATCTTAAGAGACTCCCTGGAGACTAAGGAAAGTGACTTACATACCTATGAATCTGTTGCTCAACATAGTCATGATAGTTTTATTAACTATTTCTTAATCTTAGAGTATGTGTTACCAGTTTCTCATTTAAAAATTGAAGAGATTGGAGAGATGTTACAGGGGTTAAAGCACGTTCCTTGTATGTGGCCAACCCTGGTTGATCCCTCCGACCATACGGTCCCTGAGCACTGCCAGGTGCAGCCCTGCAGGCCCTGAACACTTCCGGGTGTGGCCCTAGAGGCCCTGAGCATACCCGAGTGAACCAGATAGTCCCCGGCACTGCAGGCTCTGAGCAGCTTTGCTTCCCTGGCCACACAAACTGAGCTACAGGCTTGAGAATCATGGGGATGCCCCCCACCCTCCACCCCAGATGTCCTGAGCACTGTCCCAAGAGGAAATATAGTCATGAGATTTCAAAATATAGGAAAAGGAGGGGGTTGTAGTGATATTATAGCAAGTAGGGTGTTTGCCTTGTACATGTCTGACTTGGGTTTGATCCCTGGAATCCAGCAAGGTCCCCTGAGCACCACCAGGAGAAATTTCTCAGTGCAGAGTCAGGAGTAACCTCTGAGTATAGCTGGTAGTGGCCTGAAGAACCCATAGATGGAGATATCTGTCTGTCTGTCTATCTGTCTATCTATCTATCTATCTATTTATCTATCTATCTATCTATCTATCTATCTATCTATCTATCTATCTATCTATGGAGATATCTGTCTGTCTGTCTATCTGTCTATCTATCTATCTATCTATCTAAGTTTCAGAAATCATCTTAATCTTTGAAACTATTCCATTTATTAATGTGTACTTCTGGGACTATATCTTAGATATCCTTAAACTAAAACTTGTTAAACTAAGACTTCCTGGCTAGCTACTTTAAGAATACAAGTGATTTGAAGGGCCTAAGGACTCCTGTTAATGGCTTTTGCATCTTGCTTTTTTTTTTTTTTTGTGGGGGGGGGGCGGTCACATCCGTCAATGCTCAGGGGTTACCCCTGGCTCTGCACTCAAGAATTGCTCCTGATGGTGCTTGGGAGACCACCAGGGATGCTGGGGATCAAACCTGTGTTGGCTTTGTACAAGGCAAATGCCCTACCTGCTGTGCTATCGCTCTGGCCCAATCTTGTGTATTTTATGTATATGTTATGTATCCTGGAGAATATCGCCTAGTAAATGCATTGATTTAATATAATTGCTGTCTTATGTGGAATTTTATCTTATATGAACTCATCTGAATCATATTTATAATCAGTGCTACAGTTTTGAGATAATTAATTCATTATAATATTAGAATTTCACTTCTGAAGACCATTTATGTGAAAGTCAGATGATCTGCTAGGATGTTGCTGGGGATGGGAGCAATTTAAAGCTGACTTCTAGAGACCTCTTCCACTGCTGCGATACCTGCATAGGCCAGTGTGTTTCTTAGGGCGAATGGTGCAGATGCCTTTAGCCAGTTTCACCATTAATGTATTGGAACATTGGTTAAGTCCGGCCTTGATAGGGTTAATGTTTTCCTGAAAAATAAAGGAGACCTTTCTTCCTCAGCTTAGCTTGAGCATTAACACCCAGAGATTTGTACTGTCTTGATAATTACCCCATACCACTTTGGCAATAATAACAAATTTTTTAAAAACCTCTGCCTGAGGATTTAATGTGAGTCTTACTTTCCTAAGAAGGACATGAGTAGAGGTTATTTAAGAGGCCGCTTAAATTCATCTGATCTTGGAATCACGTGCAACAAGGCTGGACTGAGCTTTTTCTATTTTCGTTTGATAGTTCCCCGGGATGCTGGGTCTCCCTCTCTGCTACCAGGTGAAAATATTATTCCATTCATTAAGCCTCCAGAAATAGACCAGAGAACGCAGTAACAATGAAATGTGCTTCATGCTCCGTTTCTCTATTCTTCCCATTTCCAGGGGAAGGTTGCCGCCCATAGGCTGGGTCCCCAGAGGCTGCTTGCTCCTGCTGCTTGTTTTATTTTTCTGTTAGAGACACTCGTGTGTGTTGTTTGGCAGAGTGTGTGTGTGGGTGAAGGTTTTCTACGTCTGAGTTTTCTCTGAGCCCAGGGGATTGCACCTGTGGTAGATCCTAGTGTGAAGCTTGGCCACCTTTACCCGGCTCTGACATAATGAGCAGCTCTGTCTGGCTGGAAATTCCCAAGGGCCCAGTGGCCCCCTGTTAGAGTTTGCCAGCAGCTCAGCCGGGAGCTTCAGCTTGTGATTTGAGAATGTCTAAAATGTGATTCTGAGTGAGACCTAGTGATGTGCCTTCAAGAGCATTTTCCCACTTTCTCCTACAAGAATTCTCTTGCTCTTCTATGTTCTTTGTTTCTTCCTTCCTACCCTTTCCTTCAAGTCTTCTTTGCTTCCTTTTTTATTTCCTCCTTTTCTTCTGTACCTTACTTCCTTCTGTTCTGCAAGGTGACAGAGGGCTTCAGGAACTGAAGTCTGGGCTGGATGCTATTCCCCTCCACTCCCACCCCTGCCGTCTCCCCCAGTAATTCCTGATAGGAACCAGGGTGATAGAATCTGGTGCTACAACACCTTCATGTCATCGCATTCTATGAAATTCTCAAGAATCTGGTACAATTTCTGTGTGGTATGACTGGGGAACTTACCATACATGGTATTGATAAGAGATTTCTCTTCCTTTATTTTGAGGATTATTAATTTTTGTTAATTTTTACTTTTATGCTTTTTACTTTCTTATTTATTTCTATATCCCTGTGTCTTTTGACACTTTCTTCTTTTACAAGAAGAAACCATGTCTTCTTGTAAAAGAAGAAACATGGTTTCTTCTTGTAAAACTCATTAAAATTTTTTTTGCCTTTTTTTTTTAATGAATCACAGTGAGATAGTTACAGACTTAGAAACTTTTCGTGATTATGTTTCAGTCATAAATGATCAAGTACCCATCCCTCCACCCGTGCCCATTCTCCACCACCAACGTTCCCAGTATCCCTCCCGCCACCCTCCCCCCTCTGTGGCAGGTACATTCCCTTTTACTCTCTCTCTCCTTTTGGGTGTTATGGTTTGCAATATGGGTACTAAGTAGCCATCATGTTCATTCCATAGTCTACTTTCAGCACAGATCTCCCATCCTGAGCGAGCCTTCCAAGCATCGTTTACCTGGTGGTCCCTTCTCAATCTCATCTGCTTTTTCCCCTAGCATGTGAGGCCAGCTTCCAAGCCATGGAGTGATCCTTCTGTCCCTTATCTCTATTATCCTTTGGTGTGGTCTCCCATTATGTTACTTTATATTCCACAAATGAATGCAGTCATTCTATGTCTCTCTCTCTCTCTTTCTCTCTCTGACTCATTTTATTTAGCATGATACTCTCCATGTTGATCCACTTACATTAGAAAAAAGATTCATCTTTTCTAACAGCTGCATAGCATTCCATTGTTTAGATGTACCAAAGTTCTTTAACCAGTCATCTGTTCTCAGGCACTCGGGTTTTTTCCAGATTCTGGCTATTGTGAATAGTGTTGCAGTAAACATACAAGTGCAGATGTCTTTTCTACTGTACTTATTTGCATCTCTGGGATATATTCCCAGAGTGGTATTTCTGGGTCAAATGGGAGCTCAATTTCTAATTTTTTGTGAAATGTCCCTATTGTTTTCCAAAAGGGCTGAACCAGTTGGCATTCCCACCAGCAGTGAAGGAGAGCCCCCTTTTCCCCACATCCATAACATCGGTTGCTTTTGTTCTTTTGGATGTGTGCCAGACTCTGTGATGTGAGGTGGTATCTCATAGTTGTTTTGATCTGCATCTCCCTGATGACTAGTGATGAAGAGCATTTTTTTCATGTGCCTTTTGGCCATTTGGATTTCTTCTTTGAGAAAGTTTCTGTTCATTTCATCACCCCATTTTCTGATAGGATTGGATGTTTTTTCCCTGTAGAGTTCAACCAGTGCCTTATATATCCTTGATATCAGACCCTTATCAGATTGGTATTAGGTGAATATCCTTTCCCTTTCTTTAGACTGTCTTTGTATTCTGGTCACTGTTTCTTTTTATTTATTTATTTATTTAATTTTCATATATATATTTTAACTTTTCATTAGTGAATCACCGTGGGGTACAGTTACAGACTTACAAATATCCATGCTTGCATTTCAGTCATACGATGACCGAGTACCCATCCCTCCACCAGTGCCCATTCTCCACCACCAATGATCCCCGTATTTACCACCCCCCACCCCCCCCGCACCGCCCCCGCTCTGTGGCAGGGCATTTCCTTTTGTTCTCTCACTCATTTTGGGTGTTGTGGTTTGCAATAGAGGTATTGAGTGGCCCTCCTGTTCGGTCTATGGTCTACTTTTGGCATGCATGTCCCATCCCAAGCGGGTCCTCCAAACACCCTTTAGTTGGTGTTCCCTTCTCTATCTAAGCTGCCTTTTCCCCCAGCATGTGAGGCCAGCTTCTAAGCCATAGAACAAAACTCTTGGTACTTGTATCTTGTATTCTTGGGTGTTAGTCTGCCATTCTCTTGCTTTATATTCCACAGATGAGTGCAATCTTTCTATGTCTGTCCCTCTCCGACTCATTTCACTTACCATGAGAGTCCCACTTGCTTGGTGTTTCCATTTGCTTGGTCAGTGGCATTTCATCTTTGAAGATATCTTTAGCTTCATTGTCGTGGAGGGTTTTGCTGACTTTTACGCAAGTGTGCCTTATGGATTCTGGTCTGATGTTGAGGTCTTTAATCCATTTTCATCTGACTTGTGTGCATGGTGTTAGGTAGAGGTCTGAGCCCATTTTTTTTTTTTTTTGCATGTAGCCGTCCAGTTTTGCCAGCACCATTTGTTAAAGAGGCTTTCCTTGATCCACTTTATATTTCTTGCTCCCTTATAAAAGATTAGATGATCATATGTTTGAGGGTGTGTGCAAGGATATTCAGCCCTGTCCATTGGTCTGCAGCTCTGCCTTTGTTCCAATACCATGCTGTTTTAATTTGTACCACTTTGTAGTAGAGTTTGAGGTTGGAGAAGGTGATACTTCCCATCTTCTTTTTCCCAAAAATTGCTTTAGCTATTCGTGGGAGTTTGTTGTTCTATATGAATTTCAGGAGTGTTTGATCCATTTCTTTGAAGAATTTCATGGGTATCCTTATAGAGATCACATTGAATTTGTATAATGCTTTTGGGGAGTATTGCCATTTTGACAATGTTAATTCTCCCAGTCCATGAGCAGGAGATGTGTTTCCATTCCCTTTCGCCTTCTTTTATTTCTTGAAGTAGTGTTTCTTTGTAGATCTTTTTCTTTGTAGGTCTTTTACCTCCTTAGTTAAGCTGATTTGAAGGTATTTGATTTTCTGAGGCATGATAGTCAACAGGATTGCCTTTTTTATATCATTTTGTTCTCTCTCATTACCTGCATATAGGAAAGCCATGGACTTTTGGGTATTGATTTTATAGCCTGCGATTTTATTATACAAGCCTATTGTTTCTAGGAGCTTCTTGGTAGAAGCTTTAGGGTTCTCTAAATATAGTGTCATCATTTTTAATTTTTAAAAGTAAATTTTTTTTAAAGCATTGACTTGGGTGTGATAAATTCCCTTTCTTATTTTCCTTAATATTATCCTTTGGGCCAGTTTCTCTTTACCTTCTTTCCCAGGCACAACTTCCTCCATTTCCTCATTTTGATCTTCTGTTCTAGACCTGATCTTTTTCTCTTCCCAATTTCAACTTGGTTGAGGTCCCAACTCATTTTCTCTATGCCACCCTTTTGTGGACATTTTTACCTTGATCGTGTACAGTTGTGTCACACCTAACACAGCCCCGCAGGACTCATCTTAAATTTTCTCTTCTCCAGCTGCTCCTTGTCTTGTGATCTTATGCTTCAGATCTCCCTGCTCTTAGAAATCTACCAGATCCCTTGTAAAAATCTGTTGGCCCTTCCTTATTAATAACCTTTTACTCTGTTCTTCTGCCCCGCCCTCCTGTCCTCATGCTGGTTCTAGTCAGACCTGCATCACTTTTGATTAGAACCTGTAATAGGCTCTAACATCATTGGCCTTGTCACACACCTAAAATATAATCAGAGGACAGCTCACCACATCGGATATATTACATTTGTATATGTGTGAATCCCTCAATCACCTTCACAGTTTTCAAGATTAAACTGCAGGCAAGAAAAGCAAAATTAGACAAATGGCATTATATCAAACTTAAAAGCTTCTGTGTATGTAGCACTCCCGACAAGAACTGAGTGTTAAAAGTAGGTAAAGGGATCTGCATGATAACCTTTCAGTATCTGTGTTGCAAATCATAATGCCCAGAAGAAGGGATGGAGCAAGGGAGGCGGAGAGAGAGAGAGAGAGAGAGAGAGAGAGAGAGAGAGAGAGAGAGAGAGAGAGAGAGAGAGAGAGAGAGAGAGAGAGAGAGAGAGAGAAGAGAGAGAGAGAGAGAGAGAGAGAGAGCTGCCACAGAGGCGAATGGTGGGGTGGGGGTGGGAGTTGGAGGGAAACTGGGGAAACTGGGGACATTAGTAGTGGGAAATGTGCACTGATGAAGGTATGGGTGTTGGAACATTACATGACTGAAACCCCAATCATGAACAACCTGGTAACTGTATATCTCACTGTGATTCAATTAAAAAAAATAGAAAAAAAAGAAAATAAACTATAAAGAAAAAATGAAAAAGAAAGAGAAGTATAGTAAGAGAATAACAAATGGCCACAGAAGAATTTCTCTACAGAATGAGGTTACCTGGGAGGTGGCATGGCTGGGAGGGTCCTGTGGCAGTGGTGGATGGAAGCAGGCCCTCTGCTGCTGGGTGTGGTGTTGTAACAGTGTATGCCTGAAAAGTATAACAGTGTTGAAAATCACAGTATCTTGATAAAATATTTTTAAGAGGAAAAAAACTATAAATTACTTTGTAATTTAGTGCTTTAATAGAATAAAGTTTGAAAAAATATACAATAAATTGACTTTCAGGGGGAAAAAAGCTTCTGTAGCAAAGGAAAAAACTTTTGTTGCCAACCATATATATGATGAGGTTACTATCCAGAATGTATAAAGAACTACAGTTCAGGCGCATATGCTGCTTGAGTCCATGTGCTGCTTGTGCCCACGTGGCCGAGCACATGTGTCGACCGAGCACATGTGTCGCCTGCATCTCCCCTCTTGAGATGTGTACTCTTATGCTTTCATACTTTTGTGTCTAAAGCTCGGTTATATGTAGGGGCTTCCTCCACCCTTGGAGAAACCCGCGTTCTCTCTTGAGCGCGTTATTTTCACTATTCTCTCCCACTTATCCCTTCCTCCTTCCGTCAGAAACCTCTGAATAAAATATATTTACTTCAAAAAATAAAAAAGAACTACAGTTCAGCAACAACAAAATCAACTCTGGACAACTGGACAAAGAATTTGAAAAGACATTTGACAGAGATTTTATACGAACATATGGTCAACAGACAAACATGCCAAGGTGCATCAGCCTTCACAGGGTAGTACAATTCAAAACCATAATAAATATCACCTCACACCCACTAGGGGAACCTTTTAACAAAAAGCAAGTGTGAAGTGGTGGAGAAATTGGAATTCTGGTGCATTGTTGTAGGAATGTAAAGTGATGCAGCTATTTTAGGAAAACAGTATGGAAGGCCTCAAAAAGTGAAAACAAAACCTTTTAAAAAATAGCTCTGCTCTGCAGGGGATGGAACAATAGTACAGTGGGTAGGGTATTTTTGCCTTGCACGCAGCCGTTCTGGGTTCAATTCCTAGCATCCCATATGGTCCCCTGAGCACCACCAGGAGTGATTCCTGAGTGCATGAGCCAGGAGTAACCCATGTGTATCACCGGGTGTGATAAAAAAAAAAAAAAGACAAGAAAAAAAAATAGCTCTGCAATATCAATTCTGCAATGGTATCCTGCACTACCAACTAATGAGTATATTTCCAAAAAATATATATACAGTATACTTTTCACCTTAGTCAACACTTAAAAATACTTGAATGTCTGTGGCTGTATACGTGGATAAAGAAAATGTGATGCATTTGTATGTAGAAATTTTGTTTAGCCTTTAAAAAAAAAAGCAACAAACCCTATCACTTCCTAGAACATGGTGAACCATGGTGTCGCAGTCTCAGTGTAGTCCATCAGTCACAAAAAGACATCTTTCGTTATTCTGCTTTCCTTAGGTATCTGTAATAGTCCAACTCTCTTTATTATTTTCCTTTGTGAATTAACATTTTGTTATTAAGGATTTCAAAAATAGAGTTTAGGAAATATGTTTGCAGTAGTGTTAAAATTTATGATATTGATGAAGCAAGTTGCCAACCACCACCAAAGTGGCCCCCCCCGCCCCAATCTATATGTCACCCCTGGTCTAGTCTCATTCACCCTCAGCACTCCCTCTACCGTTTGTAAATCAGTTTTGTAATCCAAGACCAAGGGTTTCCAGCTGTTAGGAGAAGGGAACAGAGTGGTGGTCGCCAGAGCCCAGGGATAGGGAGAAAAGGCAGTTGCTGTTCAATGAACATGGACTTCCGGTTTGGCACAGTGTACAGTTGTGTGCAACTCACCCATTGTTTTGCTTTCTGTGGGTTTCAGCTAACTGGTTCACCATGGGCTGAAAATATTCCAGACCATAAAATATTTAAGAACGAGAGAAAACACATAAATTTCATTACAGTTTACGATTATTCTAATTTATTACTGTTGCCAAACTTTCCTGTGCCTGCTTTCTAAATCATACTTACTCAGAGGCTTACTTGTGAAGGACTAAAGCACAGTACATGTGGGTCATGGGATTTTGGAATGTATCCCCTGAGGATAAGAGAGACCATTGTTCAAGTCCTAGGGATCTGTAGAGTTGTCACTACTCTACTGTACATCTAAAACTGACTGAGATGGGACATTGTATCTGATGCTGTTTTGATTGGGGCGGGTGCTCCTGGCTCTGTGCTCCATAATACATGAGATGGCACATGTGTCAGGATCACACCCTGGGCTCACAAAGGTTCGCTCCTGCCTGTTGCTCCCTCTCCCCAGCACTTAGGAGTTTCAGTAAAAAGCACAGGTGGTCTGCTTTAAAGTTAGACTAACAGCTGAGCAGAGCTGTTCTTGGAGGCTCATCATACATGCTGCAGCTGTCTGGGACCACTTCCTCCCCTAAGACCCAAATGTCCGTGCTCCTTCACCCCGAAGCACACTCACCTAACGCTGTAGAAGGACTGCAGGAACCAAGCACTGAGCACTTGGGGAGGAAGCTAAGGGTGTGGGGCTCTGGGCTATGGAGTGGGAGAAAGGAGCCTCTCTTCCTCAGCCTCACCTTCCTCTACCCGGGCAGGCGGGGGTGTGACTCACATGTCAGCTGTTTGGCCTGGAATCTTCTGCTTATGCGGTGTCTTCCTTTTGTGAGGTTGGACCAAATGGACTGCTGTTCTTGGCATCTGAGGTGACTGTCTCTGTCCTGTGGGGTGCACGGGGACTGAGGGATGCTGTCCGTGCTGCCAGTGGCATGGGCCTGGACCCCTGTCACTGTGCTCTGTGCCTCTTCTGAGCCAAGGAAGCCACTGTCCTGTGCGCAGGCGCTAGGCTGACTGCCCGCTTCTGTTCTGCCCGCCTGTGCTCCTGCTCCCGACCTGGTTCCACGGGGGCCTGGAGCTGCTGCGATGAAGGGAGCTCTACTCTGACGTCCAGAGAACTTCTCTTTCCTGCCTTTTTCGTGCTCCTCACAGTGCTCGAGACATGACTGTGGCATAGTCGCGTGCCAAACAAGGTGAATGTGGCATCTGGGGGTTTTGTTCTCAGACCTCCTGCTCTTGTAAAGACCCCTGGGGTTCTTTCATGCACTTTCAGTTGTGTTCTTTTTGCCTGGAGTTTAGCACATTCCAAAATATCATGCAGCAGTGTTTCCTAGTCTGATTGTGATCTACTTCTTACCTTGTGTTCTTCCTGTGACTGGTCTCCTTGTCTTATGCTGTGTCGTCCTACCCTTCTTTACATTATTTTTACCAGTGACCCCCTTATAAATTTCTAGGGTCCATGGAGACCCATATGCCCCCAGCTAAGAATACAGAACTTCCATTAATGTGATTGTCTTTGCTGTGGTGGTGCTTGGTGACTGTTTTCAGTCACCTCCTGGGCTACTCCCAGTGGTGTTTAGGCTAATTCTGACTCTGCCCTTAGGCATTACTCTTGGTGGTGCTGAGGCTGATCATATGGGATGCCAGAGATCGAACCCAGGTCAGTCCTGTGCACGTCTGGTGGTATTCATGATGATGATGATGATGATGATGATGATGATGATGATGATGATGATGATGTAATTCTGGGGCTTGAATGCCAAAGCCTGTACTCTGATTTCAGTCACATCCCCAGCTTAGAAGCTTGAGTATCCATCATTTTGATTAGTTTGGGTCACTAAGTTGCAGTATGTATAATTGTGGCATTCTTCAGCATTCACACTCGCCCACTAGATTTGAAATTGGACAAATAGAGCCTCCCATGAATCTTTCTGCGAGCATTTTCTGGTCTACATCTTTTATTTGTCTTATATGTGTGATTCTAAGGGCTCGATATGTATTAAAACACTTGAAGTACTTTAAAGTAAAACAGAAACAACATAACAACAAGAAACAATACCAATGTAACAATGTTATAGACATGGTGTTCTGAAGAGTGCCTAGGATCATCTATCTGTGCAGCTTCAGTTCATGCTCATATTGCAGCCAGAATAGCATCTTGTGCTTTGCACACACCCTGTGCTTTGTGCATACGAGAGGGAACCTTTTAACATCTCTCTGGTGTCAAACACTGAACTTAGCATACAGCACAACACCCCCAGCTACCATCTCCTCAAAACTTGTGGATTACTGGCACAATGGCTGTTGGGGAAGTACAGAGGTTCTAGATGCCATTAAAAATTGAAGATCTGATTGGTTTTCTTGCTGGAATCCCTGTGGTATTTTTATCTAGAAAGTATACAGTTTTGTTACTAAGAAAGAACTTGCTGAGCAGTAGCTGTACAATCATCATGCTCATTAGCCATGCTGTAGAGTCTATTAGATGCAAAAAGTTGGTCCTCTATGAAAGCTTTGGATGATTAATGATATTAATACTGACTAATTATATTGAGTTTTTTGTGGTACACTTTTAAAAATCATCATATAAAACACTTTACACTCTTATTTAATCCCCGAAAGCACTTCTTTGTAGTTGTCTTACGGCATAGGGGATGGGGATGGCATTTGGCTCCAGGGATCCAGCCCTGGACCTTGCACATGCAAGATATGTACCCTGACACTTGAGCCACGTCACCTGCCTATCAAAAAACGTGTTGAATGAACTACTGTTACTTCACTCAAGGTCAGTTGATGATGAAAAGAGTTATAGAATTTAGAAAAGAAGCCAAAAATAACACAATGGCATCTTTCTTTCTCTCTCTCTCTCTCTCTTCTCTCTCTTCCTTCCTTCCTTCCTTTCTTTCTTCCTTCCTTCCTTCCTTCCTTTCTTTCTTTTCTTTCTTTCTTTCTTTCTTTCTTTCTTTCTTTCTTTCTTTCTTTCTTTCTTTCTTTCTTTCTTTCTTTCTTTCTTTCTTTCTTTCTTTCTTTCTTTCTTTCTCCTTCTTGGAAAAAGAATTTTTGTAGCCATCAAGCAGTGGAAGGAATAAAGGGAAGGAAGAGGTTGACTAGAAGCAGCATTAGGACAGTGGTAGAGAAGGTCAGGCTGCTTTGTTGCTCTTGTTTGTTTGGTTTTCTTTTTTGGTCACTCCTGGCTGTGGTCAGGGCTTATTCCTGGTTCTGTGCTTAGGAACCACTCCTGGAGGAGCTTGGGAGGACCCTCGAGGATGCTGGAAATTGAAGCTGGGTTGGCTGTTTGCAAGGCAAGGGTCCTACACTTTATACTATCTCTCCACTTCTATCTTGGGTATTTTGGCAGTGGTGAAGATGGAGTTACTAAGTTCATTGAGAACATCGCTGTTACCAGAATGACAAGGTTTTTAAAAGTTGGCATTTGCATGTATTCTTTGGAAAAACAAACCAGATTATGAAGAACAAAAGATCTATTATCTTAGTTTTGCTTGAGGAAAAAAAATTGTTTTTAAGCTAAAATTAGTTTAGCTTAAAAAAATCTTCTAGTTAAGTATGTATTGATTTCAGAAGTGTAATTAGTATCATTCTGCTATTTTGTTTCCTAATAGGTAATTATGAAGGGGTTTATAACGAGAGCATTTTGTAATGGATTCTTGATTTGTATATCGGCTGCTTTGTGAGGCCGAGCATCTGGTTGAATGCTGAACTGGCATTAAATTTCAGAAATGTAACGGGCATCGATTTAGTATTTACTGAGTGGCAGGTATTGCGCATAAGTACTTCATATATGCTATTCCTTTTAATCCTTATGAAAAGCCCAGTAGTACAGGTATGTTACCATTAATTGATCAGTAAGAAAGTCAAGGTTCAGAGGGGTTAAGGGCTCTGTCTAGTGTCACACAGGTTAAAAACTAGAGGTGAGCTTCAAGCCAGGGATGCTTTTCTTCAAAGCATTATATTAGATTGCAATTAAACAATATCTCCGTAGTAAGAGTTTTTTTTTTTTTTTTTTTTTTTTTTTTTTTTTTTTTGCTTTTTGGGTCACACCCAGCGATGCTCAGGGGTTACTCCTGGCTTTGCACTCAGGAATTACTCCTGGCGGCGCTTGGGGGACCATATGGGATGCCGGGGATCGAACCCGGGTCGGCCGCGTGCAAAGCAAACGCCCTACCCGCTGTGCTATCGCTCCGGCCCTCCGTAGTAAGAGTTTTTGAGTTTGAAAACGTAGAATAAAATTATACTGATGGGGTCCTTTCTTTGTGTGAAGGAAGTGGAATAATTTTTATGATGCTGAAACTGAAAATCATCTGTGATGAGAAAAGGCTCTAGCCCTTCCTTCTGCTGAAATGGCTTTGCAGGACTTGTAAATTGCTAGAATTGTGTGAAAATCAAGATCTAGTGGGTATTTGATTATCACTTACATGATGTTAAGAGAATTTGGGCAGTTGATTTCCTTACAAGTACCTCATTTCCCCTGGTTTCAATTACCAGACATCTCTGTGAGAAGCAAAATGCTTTTCTTCATACCCTGGATCCACCACCACTAGATATAAAGTGGGCATCTTCCTCCTTACATCCTAGGGTCATCATGAGAATTCACTTTTATCCTTGTAGAGCACTAGCACACAGCTCACACTTTGCACATGTCAACTTTCAGAGAACACGGAGGACAAAGGGCTCCCGTGAGACCACAGAGTATGTGCCAGAGGTCATGCACTGAATAAAGTAAAGGTATAAGTGCTGGGAGAATGTCTCACGGGGCTGGAGTGATAGACTTTCATGTAGGAACCTTGGTTCCATACCTGGCACTCCATGGTCCTCCAGCACCATTGAGAGCATCACAGAGTACAAGACAAGAAGGGCCAGAGCAGTGCTGTTTGTGCCCTCTCCCCAAATAACAAAGAGACATGATGTACTGGGGCCATAGACATGGTACTTAAACCAATCACTTGCTCTAGGTTTAGGAACCGTTATGCAGCATATTTAATTTGCCAACAAATATATTTAAAAAGCCAACATAGTACATGAGGAAAAGAAGCAGCTGCTTGGTTGCCTATAAACAAGCTTAGAGACAGTACCCAAAGAAAATACTAAGGTGGAGAAACTCCACTAACAAAGCAGTTTTTGTTTTTTTATTTAATTTACTTAATATTTAATTTATGTAGTATATCTAATATATCAGCAATTCTGAGACTGAACCTCAGAATAAAGTAGTATTACCCCTGGTTCTTTCTGAGGGCTGAGCTTTATGTTCTAGATCGTTAGCTTGGGAAATGATGGTTAAATGAGACATGGGTGTGCCTGATTTTCCCTGTAACATGATCAGGTATATAGGAAAGAAAAAGAAAATGAGTTTATCTGCTCTTTTGTTTATAAAGGTAATATTTTCTCTGGTTTTAAGATAGTCATTCTTATAGAAAATCACAAAAGGATAATTAACCTAATATATACATAATTATGCATATAAAATATACATTTCAAGATATCTATATACATGCATCATACAGATATAAGCATATGTAATAACATTTATATAGCATACATTAAATATATAACACATATATTTAAAATACAAATTCTTAAGGTATATATTTTCAGAAATGATTGTACATATATTTGTGCTATATAAAATCTACATGTTATGTATATATGTATGTGGATGTTATTCGTTTCCTCTATATTTGAGAGGTTCAAGTCAAAGAAATCCTTTATATACTATCAGGAGATAGTACAGGAGGTAAGATGCTTATCTCCAAGGCTGCCAGACTGGGTTAGATCCCTGGCATCGCATGTGGTTTTCTGGTAGCACAGTGGTTGGGCATTCGCCTTTCACGTGGCCAACCCGTGTTCGATTCCTCCGCCCCTCTCGGAGAGCCCGGCAAGCTACTGAGCGTATGGAGCCCGCACGGCAGAGCCTGGCAAGCTACCTATGTGCATTGGATATGCCAAAAACAGTAACAATAAGTCTCTCAATGAGAGACGTTACTGGTGCCCGCTTGAACAAATCGATGAGCAACGGGATGACAGTAACAGTGATTTTTATTTTTTGGCTTTTGTGGTCTTATCTGGCAGTGCTCAGGGATCACTCCTAGCTCTCCACACAGGAATTATTCCTGGTGGTGCTCAGGGGACAATATGGGATGTCAGGAATTGAACCTGGGTCGACTACATGCAAGGCAAATGCTCTCCGCACTGTACTATCCCCCATATGGTTCGCTGAGCTCCCCAAATAAGCCCTGAGCACTGCAGTGTGTGGCCCAAAAGCCAAAAAGAAAAAAGGGAGGAAGAAAATACAGACCTTTTTTGTGTGTTACACAGGAAGACCTTTTGTGCATGCTGCAGTATGGTCGTCCTCCTTCAAATAGGTAAAGGAAAAGAATATACGGATGGTTTATATGTCGTTACCTGGGTATTCAGACTACTTTATTGGGCGGGGGCTCTAGATTTATGCCACACTGGGTGAGAGTCAGGGGTTATTAATGCGCTCAGGAGTGATCCCTGGTAGTGCTAGGGTTGGGGCCCTCAAATGTGAGGATTGAACCAGTGTTGGCTGCCAGCAAATCAAGCACCATATCTCCTGTGTTCTCTCTCTGTCCCTACTTTTGTCTTTAAATACCTGCATGAAGTGTTCAAGGTGGAACATTCATTTGTGGGGGTTGGAGATTGGGACCATGGGGTTCAGGGCTTACTCCTAGCTCTGTGCTCAGGGATCACTCCTGTGCTCAGCAGACCAGGGGCAGTGCTGGGAATTAAAGCTGGGCTAGCTACATGCAGGGCACACACTATAACCCCTGTGCTATCTCTGGGCCCAACAATTAGAAAATGTTTTAGATGACCTTCAGGGTTTACTCATTTTTAATTTTTGTATCAAGTCCTTTCCTGTTCCAATAGAGTTATTTTTGTGTATAATTTCATCTTAAAGGTTGTATTCTAAGCTTAGGGCATAAATGAAGGCGTGCCTGAAATGCATACACTAGAGTATGTATTTATATGTATTTATAAAAACAGTGGGGTCATTTATAGTTCTGTTCTGGGCTCTTAAAATTTAATACTAGTTTACACACTTCTTCCCAAAATGATCCAAAATAGAGAAAAAGAATTAAATTTTGTAAAAGATAACTCTTTGGGTCTGGGGAAGTAGCTCTAAGGTCTGGAGTACATGTTTTGTGTGCTGAATGTCTGGGTTTGATCTTAGCACTGCATGGTCCCCTAAGTAACTCTGGGAGCACCCCCAAAGCACCAAGCCAGAAGCTGACCCAGAGCACTACTGGATAACCTAGACCTTAAAAATAAAAACAAATCATGCTGTGATATGCAAGACTTATAGAAATAGGACCATAATAGTAAGTCTCCTAAAGTGATTTTTAGGATTGAGATATCTGGCAATGTGGTGGTTGCTAACAGAATTCTCCTGGACCCTGGAAATGCATACTTGCAGATCATTGTCAAAGGAGAGAGACAAAATGTAATCTTATTATAGATTTAAAGTACAAAACCACCTCAACTTTCAGGTAGAATTTGGATTGATTCAGATTATATGTGTTAAGTACGGTTCAGTGCCGGTTTTGCTGTTGAATAAAGGGATTTTGAAGACAGGGATTGAGAGGCTGTTGTCTGTGTGGCTGGGATGGAGACCGCCCATTCTCTGTACTCTATGGAAGGATGGGGTTCTAATCGTGGAGAGTGAGGGCGGCGTGCTCTGCACTCTGATTTCACTCCAGATTCTTACTCTTTTTCAATGTAGGTGCATGATTTATCAGAGTCCATGATTCCATTTAGTCAGAGTGGATTAGAATTGGAGAGAGGGTTATTAAATAGCTAATTAAGTTCAGATCACATTCCCGTGGACACCAATTAGTATGTTGGTGGCGTTAGATGTAAAGGAGGTCAGGGCACAGACACACACAAGAGCAAAAACCTGGTGAACAGGGAAGAGAGTGAGGACATCTGAGAGCTGAGGAGAGTAGACTCAGAAGACCCTAATGCTGCCAACATTGTCCTCGAATTTCTAGCTTCCAGAGCTATGAGAAAATAAGTTTCTGTTGTTTAAGCCAGCTGTGGTATATCCCTCAAAATAATGAAAGGTATAAGTTAACCTAGCAAACGGGGTTTTAGTTCAGAAGCTGTCTCATCAAAAGCCCCCTGCGTAGGCTTTAGTTTGCTGAATTTTGTGCTTCATAAACTTTTGTGCAAATTCTGTATGTTTTATTTATGTGCTTTTTTTTTAAAGAAAAAAATCTTCCTGAATTTCTAATGGCTGCTTGTCTGCTTTAAGAATCTGTCTATCCTCATGGAGAGTATTATGCTAAGTGAAATGAGTCAGAAAGAGAGGGACAGACAGACATAGAAGGACTGCACTCATTTGTGGCATATAGATTAATCACATGAGGCTGACACCCATGGACAGTAGAGACAAGGGCCAGGAGGATTGCCCCATAGCTGGAAGACTGCTTCATGAGTGGAGGGGAGAAGGCAGATGGAATAGAGAAGGAATCACTAAGAAAATAATGGCTGGAGGAACCAATTGGGATGGGAGATGCATGCTGAAAGTAGATAATGGACCAACTATGATGACAATGAGTAAAGGATACATTAGATATCACTAGAGATATTTGATTATCAGTTCTACCAGCCTCTCAGTGTCTGTGTTGCAAACTATAATTCCCCAAAGTAGAGAGAGAGTATGGAGAATATTGTCTGCCATAGAGGCAGGGGGAGGGTGGGAAAGGGGGGGTATACCCGGGATATAGGTGGTGGGGAATGTGCACTGGTTGAGGGATGGATGTTTGATCATTGTGAGATTGTAACCCAAACATGAAAGCTTGTAACTATCTCACAGTGATTCAGTAAAATAAAATTTAAAAAATATATATAAGCCTAAAAAAAAAGAGAGAGAGAGAAAGAATCTGTCTATCCTAAGGAAAAAAAAAAGAACCTGTCTATCAAGTTGAAGTGGCTTCAACTTGAGACCTAAAACTGAAGTGTCATAAGAATTAAATTTTTTCTTAAAGACATTGCTGCATAGGTCTTTCTAAACGCACATTAAAGTATCTGTAAAATAGGTGCCCGGGGAAAGGAAATGGCAGCATTTAAAACAGTATGTGAAAGTACTGGGCTCTTCTCCTGACTCTGCTTATGAATTTGTTTTCTCTTTTCATTTACTGAAAAATGAGAGAGGATTTTACGTTATCGGCTAGCCAATTTGTTCTAATTGGTCTGAACCCCTGTGATTCACTGTGCTTCTTTTCTCCTTTGCTCCATCTCACTGATAAGTTATTAGCACTTTTTGCAAAGCAGGGCTGACCGTGGGCTTCCTGTTGGTGGAGATAGTTTCCTGTTGGAATTTTGAAACTACCTAAGAGGTTCTTTCTGTGTGTTCAAATGGATATTTACAGAGTTGGCAAATGTGTAAATATTTTTGCGTCACCAAAATGAGTCATTTTTGTAAATTGTTTTTTAAATGTGCTGTATAGTAGCCAAGTTGCCTGAAATTGTTTAGAAGTTTTATTCTGTTAAGATGTTTGGTATATTTTTAGGTTGAGATTTACAAAAAATGGGGGGGCTTTTATTTTTGGATGTTAAATGACCTATTAAATCACATTGTAAATTTACCTGAATTCAGATTTATGAAAAAAAAAACACAAAAAACACTGTAATACTGCTATGTCTATGCTATGTCTACAGCTAGGTTTTTTTTTTTTTCCTTTTTGGGTCACACCCGGCGATGCACAGGGGTTACTCCTGGCTCATGCACTCAGAAATTATTCCTGGCGGTGCTCCGGGGACTATATGGGATGCTGGGAATCAAACCCAGTTGGCCGCATGCAAGGCAAATGCCCTACCTGCTGTGTACCTGCTGTGCTATTGTTCCAGCCCCAACAGCTAGGTATTTTTTTTTAAATTTTTTATTGAGTCACCATGTGGAAAGTTATAAAGTTTTCAGGTTTAAATCTCAGTTATACAATGCTCGAATACCCATCCCTTCACCAGTGCTCATATTCCACCACCAAGAATCCCAGTATAGCTCCACCCCGCCCCCTCACACCCCTAACCCCCCCACGCCCCTAACCCCCCCACTCTAAGCCCCCCCCCGCCTGTGTAACTAATAAATTTCACTTTACTTTCACTTTGATTGCATACAATATTTCAACAAAACTCACTATTATTGCTTGGAGAGTCTCTCCCCTAAAGTCAGACCTGCTGAAAAGGAAGCATTAGATAATTTGTTTTCCATTGCTGAGGATGAAGAGGTATGAGATCGAGTGACCACACTTAGCGGCCTCTCAGTTTTGGGTTTCTGTATTTTAGTATTTTAGTAACTAAGTCCAGAGAGATATCTGCCAGAAGTTGCATCGTTGCCAACTTGTACTTCTCAGTTACATTATATTCCACATATGAGTGCAATCTTTCTATGTCTGTCTCTTTCTTTCTGACTCATTTCACTCAACATGATACTTTCCATGTTGATCCATTTATATGCAAATTTCATGGCTTCATGTTTTCTGACAGCTACATAGTATTCCATTGTGTAGATGTACCAGTTTCTTTAACCAGTCATCTGTTTTCGGGCACTCTGGTTTTTTCCAGATTCTGGCTATTTTTAAAGCAATGAAATTAGCTCTCACTAGTCATGAGATCATATTTCATATTCTGTAATAGTCATCATATTTGCTGTCAAATGATATGAAAATACATACTATGAGACAAAAAGATGCCATTGCGATAATACAAAAGTTGCTTATTTACTGATGCATGCTGCTTAAGCTACTTCTCTAGGAGACAATAATTAAACCTCCCTCTTTGATAGGCTGGTAGAACTGATAATCAAATACCTATAGTGATATCTCATGTATCCTTTACTCATTGTCATATGTATCTTGTGTTAGATCCTCAGTAATTATATATGTGTGTGTATACAGTTTCTCCCATCGGTCTATATCCTTTGCATCTGATACTGCTTATAATAAATAGCATAATTTTGTAAACATACTGCAGCAATTATTTGTAAGATATTTATGAACATTAAATTTACATTTCTGGAATGAAGACAGGGTGATATTTAAAGATGAAGAAATTGAGGCTTATTTAAGTTGAAATACACTAGTAACTTGATAGAACTGGAGCTCGAATTTCTGTTCCTTTGTTTTTGGTCCTGTGGTCTTTCTATCAGATTTGCCTTTCAAAAATAAATGAGATGTACATAAGAAAAGAAAACAGGTTAATGCATGAGTAAAATTACATAATGAAATCTTTGAATTAACAATTCTGGGGGCTAGAACTAATATCAGTAGCTCTTAAAATATCAAGGTAGATTTTGAAAAGACATTTGTGCCCCTATGTTCATTTTAGCACCATTTATAATAGTCAAAATCTGGAAACAACCCAAGTGCTCAACAGATAACTGGATAAAGAAACTGGCAAATATATACACAACGGAATGCTACTCAGCTCTAAGAAGATATGAAATTCTGCAGTTTTTCACTGTGCCGATAGAATGAGAAGGTATCATACTGAGTGAAGTCAACCCAAGGTCAGATTCAGAGTGGTTGCTGTCTTATGTGGGATATAAAGAATCACAGTAAGGGAACAAATGGTCAAAAGCAACAGAACCTGAGAGTTGGTCTAGACACTGAGCTTACCTGGGGAGGGTGGGGTGGAAGAGGTTCCTGCTACATTGGTGGAATGATGGATAGCAGCCATGATGTTGGAGTGATGCATGCCTAAAACTATGTCAGTGTTGGGAATCATAGTAGTTCAGTGAAAATGGGGAACATTTTCAAAATAGGATTCAACTCAAAGGAAACAAGAACTTGATAAGGATGATGTTTTGAAAATTTTATTATTTTTTAAATTTGAGGCACTGTGATTTACATTGCTGATAGTGGTAGGGATTCATGTGATTCCTCCACCAGAATGTCTGTTCCCTCCACCTTTGTCTCAGTGTCCCCACCCTGCCCTCGTTTAAGTTAAGTTTTGTAAACCTGTTCTCAGGTTCTATTGTCTGTGACCATTTGTTATTTCTATACTATGTTTATGTCCCACATAAATGAGAGATTATTCTATGTATGTCCTTCTCTTTCTGGCTCTCTTCCCTCAGCATGAAGCCCAATTCCATTCGAGTAGCAATAAATTGCATGGTTACATATTCTACTGTTTCTTTATCCAGCCATGTCTTCTTGGACATTCAGGTTGTTTCCAAGTCTTTGCTATTGTGAATAGTGCTGCAATGAATATAGGAGCATAAATGTCTTTAGAAATAGTATTTTGAGGGTTTGGGGGTTAGATGCAAAGAAGTGAATTATTTTTTTGTACAGATCACATTTAATTCTTAGTTTTTTGATGATTGTCTGTAAAAAACTAAGGCTCGCCGAGGGGCGCGAGCACTCGAGGGCTCTCCGGGCGGCTCTGTCTCACTGCCCACATTTGGTGCCCTAGAACTGTGTGTGCTGTCGGTCAAGGGCAGGCAATGGAAGGAAGAAGGCCAAACTGGTTGCTCGATCAGTTTATTTCATTCTCTCTCTCTGCTTCTCTCCTGGCTCTCAGTCTCTCTCAGGATCTGTGGATCTGGCCCCCCAACCCACTCTTACAGCCTAGTTAAATCTCCCCAGCATGAGGGGTTTGGGGTATACACCTAGGTATGGTCACAATCAATAGGGTTGAGGTTCCTTTCCCTTAGGGGATGCTTCTCCTAGGACTTAATTCTCTTTCAGCAGGAGGATCCACCCAAGGGCGGAGTCCCAAGAGTGTGTTTCTCTTCTCAGCCAGCAAACATATAAGAATTCATAATATTAATCATTTTGTATGGACACAATAAGAGATGCATTAAAGCTTATAGAATTGCTCTCCTGGGGCCATCTCAATCTCAGACTACAGTGCTCATGCCAGATCAGTCTTTCCTATCCCTAGCAGGGTCCTAGTCTCGTCATTACTTTTGGATCATGACAGCATTTGTCTATGATCAAGCTCTTAACTTAAAGTTAAGAATTAGGCACTTTGGCCAGGCCCATCTCGATGCCAGGGTAGCACATAACTCACCGCTTGCCCTGGATCCGTTCCGCCCCTCGTCGGGACCCTGCTTTTAGGGTGCTAGGAACTGAGGGCAACTGAGGCTTAAGTGGAGAAAGCAGATGCCTGGGAGGGAATAATATTCGAGGCCAATTAAATCCCAAGTTACAAAAGCATAATATTGTCTTCTCATGTCCATACAAAAAGGACATTGCTTTAAAGTAAATTATTCAAAAGGCACAAGAAGAGGAGAAAGGCAACTTATATAATATAAATTCAGTATCCTAGGAAGGTCTGACCTTACAAATTAGCAGAGTCAGATTAAGGGAAAGCTGCGGATTAACTCTTTTGGGGAAGAGAGCATGGAGAAGTGATTATAGCTAAACAAAGGGATGGGAGAGAGTCGGGAACACCTTGATGGGTGAGACTGGGGTAAGCCTAAACTCTGGGGAAAACCGGGACAAGCTACTCATGGCAAGGAGGGAGAGGACAAAGTAATGTCATCCTACAATTGTCCACATTATTTTCCAAAGTGATTGGTCCAGTCAGCATTCCCACCAACATTGGTGCTGGTACCTTTTTCCCCACACTGATACCAACACTGGTTGTTTTGTTCTTTTTGGTTTGTGCCAGTCTCACAGGTGTGAGTTGATATTTCATTGTTTTGATTTGCACTTTTTTTTTTTTTTTTTTTTTTTTTTTTTTTTTTTTTTTTGCTTTTTGGGTCACACCTGGCGATGCATAGGGGTTACTCCTGGCTTTGCACTCAGGAATTACTCCTGGCAGTGCTCAGGGGACCATATGGGATGCTGGGAATCGAACCCGGGTCGGCCGCGTGCAAGGCAAACGTCCTACCCGCTGTGCTATCGCTCCAGCCCCATGATTTGCACTTTTCTGATAAGTGATTGAGAGCATTTTTTCGTATATCTGATGGCTATCTGATGTTTTCAGGGATGTGTCTGTTCATTTCTTCTTCCAATCCCACTCTTTTTTTTTTTTTTTGAGGCACACTTATAATGCTCAGGAGTTAGGTAACTCCTGGCAGTACCAGGAAACTCTAGGATTGGCCATGTGCAAAGTAAGAGCCTTACTTAACCCCTGTATTATTTCTGCACCTTAGTTTGTTGTTGTTGTTGTTGTTCTGATCATACCTAGTATTGTTTAGGGGCTTGGTCCTGGCTATGATCGCAGGGATCTTTCCTGGCATTGTTTGAGGAACCACAGGTGGTACTGGAGTCTGTTAAGTTAAGACTTAATCCTGTACTATACCTCTGCCCATCCATTTTTAATTTTTTTTGTCATCATTATTGTTTTACAAGAGCTTATATATAAGCTATTAACTCCTTGTCAGATGAGTACATTTTCTTTCAGTCTGTATTCTTTTATTCTGTGTTCTTTTATTCTAATCATCATTTCTTTTGTGTTACAGAAGCTTCTTCATTTAACTTAGTCCCATTTGTTTACCTTTGCTTCCTTTTCCTTGTCCAGTGTCATTGAATCAGTGAAAATGTCTCCAGGTTCTTAAAAATTTGTATTAAACCATGCATTCTTTAAAATGCTTTATGTGTGCAGATATACCAGTGTGTAAAGAGATGTTCATCTCCCTCCTATAAATATTGCAATATCACTTGAATGTTGAACAATACACAAAAAAAAAACCTCAGTGCACACCTTTTTCTTTCATTATGCCTGAAGAGTGACCTAGTGAAAGCCACAAAAGCCAGGTTTGATTCCTCCTTAAAGATTGCAGAATCACTGAGTGGAATAAATATTATTTTATTTATTTATTTTTGGAGTTTTTGGATCACACCCAGCAATGCTCGGGGGATTCTCCTGGCTCTGTACTCGGGAATCACTCCTGGCGGTGCTGAGGGGACAATATAGGATGCTGGGGATTGACCCCAGGTCAGTCACATGCAAGGCAAATGCCTTACCCGCTGTACTATCACTCTGAGCAGCATGTATAATTTAAACACGTAAGCTTCTAACTCTACCTTAAAGCATATAGTGGCATAGCAAGGAAATGAAAAAAAACATGGTTTGATTTTTAGTATAAATTAATTATAAGGTAGGTTAAGAGATGAGGTGAAATAAGTGTTTTTGAATCTTTGTGAAGCATGTGGGTCTTGAACTGAGTTAGTGAGAACTGTTGTGATAGAAATTAGGTTGTTTTAATAGTGGTAGTTGCTCTGCAGTTTGTATTGTTGTTTGAAGACCCTGATTTATCTTCTACAAGCTGAGTGATCTATGACAGATTATTTTAATCCTTTCGACCTCAGTTTTGTCATCTCCACAGTGATTTATCAATGGTAGATACCGTGTTGTGAAGATTAAAGGTGTCCACACTTACAAAGAGCATGGAGAGTGGGCAGGGTGAATATGAAGTGCCCATAGAGAGGTAGTTACATGACAATGGAGATAGAAATGTGATCTCAAAGGAATATTTGGGAATTTTCAGCTGCTCCATTTTCATGTGGTTGTGGCAACTCAGTTCCCAGGAAGACTGCCAACCTCTCTCTTATGGAATTTTGGACCAATCCACATTGATGTGTTGCCTTATCACTTACCTAAAATTCAGTTTTTCTTATAGATATTGTGATGCTTAAATAAGATCATTTGGAATTCAGTTTGACAGATACATAGTAAGTATCCTCCATCTGCATTAATCCTACTTGGTAATTTTTTAGGTACTGAGATTATATAAGAGAGGCTAACTTTCTGTCCTGGAGGAATTTAGTCTTAGTGTTATTTAGAAGGCATCACTTACTTTGGCAGAAAAATGCTTAAAAGTTATCATGGTGTTGAGTACATAGTACATCCTCAATAATTGTTTACTGTTATCATTCTTCTTTTATGATATACCTATTTGGAGGATCTTTGGGAGATCCTTCTCTTATTTTTTGGAGGAGAATTCTTTCTTTTCTTTAAATTTATTTTTTATTAAAGAACTGTGATTTACAAAGTTATTGATAGTTGAGTTTTCAGGATACAATATTTCAACACCAATCCCTACACCAGTTTCAACTTTCCTGCACTAGTGTTCCCAGATTCCCTCCCCATGCCAACCCCCACTCCACCCCCACCTCTCAACCTGACAGACACGTTACAAAGTTTCAACTTAAACCTAACCTTTCAGTTATGTTGGGGGTGTATGGCTATATCCTTCACTTGTCTCACTGGTATAACTGAAACCCTGATGACTGTTAACTCATTACTTCTTGCTCTCTTCCTCCCCACTTCTTTCTTGATTTCTTTCCTTCTCTGTCTCCTCTCTAAACACTGGGATTGAGGATGATTTAAGCATCTCCCCTTTACTACAATACATTCCTTCATCTGGTAGTCTATATTCCACAGATAATTGGGATCATCCTGTGTTTGGTTTTCTTCTTCTGGCTAACTTCACTCAACATGTCTTCCAGTTTCAACCATGTTGCTGCAAATTGCATGATTTCATTGTTTCTTGCAGTAGTCCATTGTGTGTGAGTGTATGTGAGAGAGAGAGAGAGAGAGAGAGAGAGAGAGAGAGAGAGAGAGAGAGAAAGAGACAGAGACAGAGACAGAGAGACAGAGAGAGACAGAGAGACAGAGACAGAGAGACAGAGAGAGACAGAGACAGAGAGAGAAGAAGAGGTATGTACACACACAAATCTTTATAATTTAACTCTCACTGGACATCTAGATTGATTCCATATTTAAGTGCAGCAATGAATCATGGTGTGCGTATGTCATTTTGAGAGAGTGTTTTTATGTCTGGGGGTGCATGCCCAAATTGGAATTGCTGGGTCATATGGAAGTTCAATTCTAAGTTTACTGAGAACTCTCCATACTGTTTTCCACAGTGATTGTACCAGACAGCATTCTCACCAGCAGTAGATGAGAGTTCCTTTTTCATCCTTGCCAACACAGATTATTCCTACTATTTCTGATATGTGCCATTGTCGCTGGTGTGAGATGGTTTCGCACTGTCATCTTGATTTGGGTTTTTCTGATGATAAGTGATGCTGAGCATTTTCTCATGTGCCTACTGGCCATCAAGCTGTCTTCCTGGAAAGATCCTTCTTATGCTAGGCTTGCAATTCAAACTTGAGCCTTCTGCTACAGCTTTTTGGGCACTCCATTATGTTCCTTAGCATCATGTAGCTGAGAACTTTCACAACAACACTGTGACTCTATCTCATCACTAGCATGCTATTTTCTCATTTCTTATCCAGTGTTCCCTCTAGCCAGTGAGAAAATCGATGTCATTTTAAGGTGAATTTTTTTTTTTCGGCTGGGAGGTGGGCTCCACCCAGCAGTACTTAGGGCTTACTCCAACTCTGTGCTCAAGGATCACCCCAGAGGGTACTCAGTGGACCATTTAGTGTTATTTGGCTCAAACTGGGTTGGGCACAGGCAAGGTAAGCACTTACCTGCTATACTATCTCTCAACTCATGAAGGATTTTTTTTTTTTATATATCACCCTTTTGCTTGCAATACAATTTGTACACATTTTTTTTCTAGGATTCCTAGAAATACTTGCCATTATATGCAATGGCTATTCGATTTACAGAGTTAATAGAGTGACAGGATTTGGGTTACTGGATAAAACTCAGGCACCAAATGGATTCCAACTGACTGGCAGAAGTCCTGCTTCTGTGCAGTCTGATTTTGTTATTTTATTTACAAACATTGATTTCAATCTTTTTCAGATTCCTGGAAACATTTCAGTCTTTAAATGTATTTTTGTAGCCTTGGCTGCATTCCAGGGTGATGTTTCAAGGTAGGTTAGCATTCAACAACAGTGATGGTTAACTATTTTATAACTAAATTACACAAAACAGAGGGAAACAAACAAAGGGAGTAATGGAGGTTTCCATTTATGCCAAACAGATCTCACCCTGGCATGATATAGTCTCTGAGGCCTAAACAAAACAGCACCTATGATGATGGCTGCCATGTACCATGGTAGCCTAAATCAAAGGCACACCTAGCATTTGGATATCTCTGGACTCTGTGTATGTATGTTATCAGTATTCATATATTAGGGTTTTGTTTTTTAATCAGTACTACTATATTAGTTTCAGAAGACTGAACTTATGTACTATGATTCTTGTCCATGCAGTTTAAATTTCTAGAAGACAGCCTGTATATGTTAGAATACTATTATACCTTAAACTAGTAATAGTAGTTGTGATATTTTTGTTCATGGTTTCTGTGAAAAATGGCGTTAGTGATTATCAATATATTTGTTTGAGACATAGAATGGCCATATCGTTGTTGTTGTTGTTGTTGTTCTGTTGTTTTCTTTTGGAGTTACACCCATTGATGCTCATGAGTTACTCCTGCTCTGCACTGAGGATTCACTCCTGGTGGGCTGTGGGGACCATATGGGATATCGGGGCTTGAACTTGGGTTGGCTGTGTTGTGTGCATGGCAAGTACCCTACCCGCTCTACCATTGCTCTGGCCCTAGAATGGACATCTTAATCTGGGAATTTTATCTCATATTCAAAATCATACCTTCAGAACTGGAGGGGTTTTTAGAGTTTGTCTAATCTGACATTCTCAGATTTCAGATGAAGAAACTGAAGCCTAGATAGGGCTTGGAAGTCTTTTAAGTTAATTAGTAGCAGAACAATGACAAGCATCTTAGATTTCTTTTGAAATAGTGTGAAATAATTAGGATTTGCTTTTTCCTTTGAAATGGAAGCATATTTTCAGATGACAATAATCTTCTCTACATTATTTCCCCAAAATCAATCTTTGTACTTTATTTTCTATGGATCCTTATATGCAAACCAGCCTTATTTCCTGGTCTTAAGTAGTATGAACATCAGCAAGCGTTTTTGTATCACCAAAATGTGCAAAACACTGAGGAAGTGGTCTTGAGAAATCAGAAGACATAAGGCAGTTTTTGTTCTTAAGGATTTACCAAGAGCCTTGCCCTCTCTAGTGTGAATTGGAGAGTGATAAGACACTGCAAAGTGTGGGTACTTTCACATTTGAATTGTGTTTCTGTGACTAGAAGACCACAGGAAGTAGCAATCTACAATTTTTTAATTGTTGAATCTGAGGACATTTAACCCAAACCTGGAATGAAAGAAGCATGAATTTTTAAATTTTTTTAGTTTTCATGGTTGGGAAGGATAGAACCTAGGTCCTGCTGAAGTGGTTTTGGGTGTGAATATATGAAAGAGGTCTATTTTAATTTAATTTTTATTTTTTAATTGAATCACAGTGAGATACACAGTTACAAAGTTGTTCATGATTAGGTTTCAGTCTTACAATGTTCCAACACCCCACAAGTGTACATTTTCCACCACCAATGTCCCCAAGTTTCTCTCTGTCTCTGTCTCTGTCTCTCTCTGAAAGAGGTTTGACTTGCAGACATTTAGCAGAGGAGGTGACCCATCTTTACTTCTTGGAAATAAACTTTTCAGGTCCCTAGGACAAGAGAGGAGAGGAGCAGAGGCTTATGAATTTGGTTGCTATCAGCAGAGTTGAATAGGAGGATTATGCAATGGAGGACCACACATGTCAATGGTGAACTTCCTGTGAAGTCAGATTCTGTAGATATAAGTGTGGGTAAGGGAGTCAGGCTAGTGTAAGCAATTTGAGATAGGTCATGGAGCCAAATAATTCTGAACATGCATTCTACAGAAAAAACTTAATTTATATGTTTTATGTATGGAGGAAGAAAGAAGAGTAATCTGGTTCATATATAGGAACTGATAATATGAGTTCATCATCAGTTATTGTCAGTAGGTGAATGTAGTGGTACAGTTTCAAGAAAGTTCCTTTTGACCTTACTAGTTATAAGCATGAACTGTGTATTGACTCTGAACCAGGCACTCTACTGAATGTCTTTTCATAATGTGTCTCAAATAATCCTATGTCAGTTTACTGAAGCTGTTACTGTATTGTTTCTGGTTTCAGTGATAAAAATAGGTGCACATCAGTTTTTTATCAAATTACTTTTGAATTCAGAAAAGGTATTTGAAATCAGGTATTTGGTCCCTGAAACCTTAATTTTTCTTGCCTTTTTTGCTATAAATGCAGTATCATTATTGTGTCTTAAAAATGAATTGTTCCAGGGTGGGAGCAATAGCACAGTGAGTAGGGCATTTGTCTTGCATGTGGCTGACCTGGATTTGTTTAGTGGCATAGCATATGGTTCCCCAAGCCTGCCAGGAGTAAGCCCTGAGCACTGCTAAGTGTGATGCAAAAACTGGAAAAAAAATCACTGTAATTATTGTCATTTTGTTGCTTATTGATTTGCTCAAGCGGGCACCAGTAATGTCGCCATTGTGAGACTTGTTACTATTTTTGGCATATCAAAAATGCCACTGGTAGCTTGCCAGGCTCTACCGTGTGGGTGAGATACTCTCTGTAGCTTATTGGGCTGTCCGAGAGGGGTGGAGGAATCGAACCTGGGTTGGCTGCATGCAAGGCAAATGCCTTACCTACTGTGTATTCCTTAGTTTCATTCAATAGCTTGGACTTCTTGAAACTGTCATAGTTTTTTCTTATTCCTGCAAGGATTTTATTCATTTATTTTTTGGGGGGTTTTGGGCCATAACCATGGTACTCAGGGCTTACTCCTGACTCTGTGCTCAGGGATCACTTTTGGTAGTGCTAGTGGGACCATATGGGGTGTAACCTGGGTTTGCCTTGTGCTAGGCAAGTGCTCTACCTGCTGTACTATTTCTCTATCCCCTTCTATGCAAGGATTTAAGAAAGTTTCATACACAGCTCAGACATTGCATTTGGTTATGTCTTTTAGTCTTAAACTATTGAGGTTTCCTCTGCCTATTTTTCCTTACCAGTTTCAGAAAAAATAGACTTGTCTTTTTATGCTTTCCCAAAGTCTGGATTTTTCTGAATGCATCCTTGTGGTTGGTATTTCTTATAAATTAGTAGTTATGTATGGAGATTTTAATTTTTTTGATTCTTTTTTTTTTTGGCAAGATAGCTCCATATTTCAGAGAGTGTGGTATATTCTTACATAAGAGATTCAAAATGTTTATAGCAAAAGGAATTTGTAAGTCCTTGGTACTATTAATTTTTCTTGGGCAAACGTCTTTAGAATTTAATGGAAAATGTCTGGGAAATTTTTACCTTACTTCATTTGGCTAGTTTGGATACTTTCCCTTCATTCTTTGAAGATAAGCATTCCTTAGCTCTTAGCTGACTAAATTGTTTATTTGCCAGTAATCTTCAGTGTTTATTCTTCAAGGGATTGTATAATTCTTAGTATTTATAACATAAAGCCTCACATAATGCTTATCAGGTAGGTAAATAAGGTTTATTAAATAGTCATTGAAAAAATAAGTATTGGACATAAGTGCGTTTTATTTTTTTCAGGGGAAAATACTACATTGTACTCAGGGACTAGTCCTGGCTCTGTGCTCAGAGAACACTTCTGGTGGTGCCCTGGAGGTCCTTGACCACCCTACGGTGGACCTGATATTCCCTGGTATCATAAGGCCTGAACATCGTGGCGCCCTTGGACACTAGTCCTTAATTGTGAGCCTGGCTGGCTCTCACCTGAGTGGCCCCTGGCCCCCACGAATACTTCTTGGAAGACCTCCCTCTAAAAAACACATGTGAAGGTAGGGACCAGCCATCCAGATAGTACATGGGTTAAAGCATTTGCTTTGCATGCTGCCAACTTTACTTCTGAGTACCACTATTAGTGACCCCTGAGCACAGAGGCAGGAGTAGTCCCTGGGTACTGCTAAGTATGGCCCAAGAGCCCATCCCTCCTACCCCCAAATATGTGAAGCTTGTTCAGTTCTGAACAGAGCAAGGATAACCTCACCACTTTGGCAGCACTTAAGAAACCTATCTATGGCTTTTAATGAAGTCAATATGCAGTTGAAAGGGTCAGGGATGTTAAAGTAACATGATAGTCTACCTAATTTTAGAATGAGCAACAAGTTTGTGGCTTTCAGAAGATCTTTTATTTTATTTTTTGCTTTTTGGGTCACACCTGGCAATGCTCAGGGGTTACTCCTGGCTCTGCACTCAGGAGTTACTCCTGGCAGTGCTTGGGGAACCATATGAGATGCCGGGGATCGAACCCAGGTTGGCTGCATGCAAGGAAAATGCTCTACTATCTCTGTACTATCGCTCCTCCAGCCCCCATTGCAGAAGATCTTTTATAAAACCTTCGCTGCCAAACACTTGATTTTGCCATATGCCACCAGGACTTAAGAATTCTAAAGGCAGGGATGAGCTTTCACAGAAGACTTTAATTATGAATGCAGAACCTTACTGAAACTTGCTAATGAAAGCTCTTCAGTGTCTACTGACTGCAAGAGATAAGGTGCTGACTGGAAAGACTGCATAAAACTAAAATTAGAACTGTAGTTCCTTCCAATTAACATATTCTTACATTCAAAAATATTCTTGGATTCATGTCAAAAACACCTATGAAATATGAGTACTTCATGCATGCAGCACACATGTATTCAACAAATAGGTCCATTGATCCAACTGAGTGGAGCATGGAGATGAGTCATGAGTGGCCAACAGGTAATAGAATGTTTTAGGTATGACTCTGGTTTTGAAACTTGCTTCAGCAGAAATAGACTCTGCTTTTCTCAGTCGCATAACTGACAACCCCAGGGCTAGGACGAGCTGTTACGTGGCTTGATGCAGTCAGTGGTTGCTTACTTTTGGCTTTACGTCCTTCAGCTCATTCTCTCATTCTCTCAGCACTCATTCTTAGTGCATTTTATATTTTGAAGAAGATCCAGGTGCTTTATTCTGACCTAGAAGTGTAATGTGTACACATAGCTGTGCACGTCCTAGATCCCTCTTGCTGTCTGAGGGAGGAGGGAGGAGGTCACTGCCTCAGTCTGGTTTGTCTGCTCCCTCTCATCAGTCTTGGAAGATCTAATCCAATCTTAGTGGGACTGATCCCTAAACAGAAATTTGTCTTTTAAGCACATGTGGAACAACTCAAATGCATTTTTCTTTAAAACAACAGTAGGTGTGTGGTGCAAATAAATATATCAAGACAATCTAGAACAAAGTATTGTGTGGTGGGGGGAGGGGCCCAGGGTGAGATAGGAGAAGAAAGGAGTCTTAAGGTGGGCAAGTTGGCAAAACTGAGTAGGATTTTCAAAATTGATACAATTTGGCTAGAAATGTATAAGGGGAGATATTCAAGCAGAGCCATCTCTTTTATTGAAGGAAAGAGGAAATCATGTTTCTAAGGTGGGAAAGATTACATCATGTGTGGGAAAGATTACATCAAGTGTAGAATAGCAATTTGGTGGTGGTGATGGGGGGGTTAAGAATGGTGGTTATGGTGGGGAAAATGTCAGAGTCTGCTGTAAAGTTCTCAAATGCTAGGTCAAAGTATTTGATCTTAGAAAACAGTGGAGAATTCTTCAAGTATTTCTAAACATGGACAGTGTATAGTACAACCACAAATGTGATAGACAGCAGCTGGGAATGCTGGTTAGTAATAAAGTTCACGCCTCAAAAGGGTGAAGCTACATACAGGTTCAAATGGGGGCCAGGGAGTAGAGTGCAGACTAGGAGAATCTGTGCATTGTGCGAGAGAGATCAATTAAGAAACTACCCTTCTGGCAAGAGAACAGTAGTGGAATGGAAAGGCAGGACAAGTTAGAAAAGAAAACATGGCATGGGGAGGAAGATTCAAAGATAACTTGAAACTCTTGAAGCAGGTTTTTTTATTCAGTGAAAAAAGAAGTCTGAAGAGGGAGTTAGTGGAAGAAGCAGAGAAAGATCTTTAGTTTGACTGTGGAGCAGAATGAGCAACTGTGACTTTAATATTCGGTGATTGGATCAGAGCCAGTCTAGAAATGAAATGCAGCAATTTCAGTTGCCATTGGGGAGCGCTATAAAGATTTAACGGGATAGTTTTACAGTACTCTGGGTATTACTGCAGGAGGAAGATTTGTTCCATCCAGATGTGTGTAGTATTTCCTGTTTGAAGATTGAGAGCTTGGTACTGACCATGTGAATCAAAGGTCATGCAGCTGTGTTAGCAAACACTGACTCTTACTCTTTGTTATTATGTGCTAAATAGTATGCCAGGGGCTGCAGATACTTGGGGATTTTACTCCGAGAGTCCTTGAGCAAGAGATGAAGAAAATGTATGTCTGAGATGGAATTAGGAGGGATGGATGGATGGATGTGAAAAGTTTGGGTGTGCATCCTCATTCTGACACTTCCTGTTCTACACTGTTGCTTGTTTTTCTTTTATATATGAAAAAAATGGGGGTAGCTTTTCTGGTTTAATAATTTTCCAGAGTAATAATTCTGGAGAAATAACAGAAATGTGTTGTTATTGGTGGATTGTCATCATACTCTGTTATGACCTCTTCTCAATTATTTCAGACTGGATTATGTCCTTGCATGTGTCCGACCCAGGTTTGATTCCTCCACCCTTCTCAGAGTCTCAGAGAGCCTGGCAAGCTGCTGAGAGTATCTCGCCCGCACGGAAGAGCCTGGCAAGATACCCGTGGCGTATTCGATATGCCAATAACAGTAACAATAAGTCTCATAATGGAGACGTTACTGGTGCCTGCTTGAGCAAATTGATGAGCAACTGGATGACAGTGACAGTAACAGGATTATGTCCTTTACTTGTTAGCCCTGACGTGGGCTATGTGGAGTCTTACCAAATGGGATTCCAGTGAGTGCTTTGATCAGTTCTGCTCAACTCCATCTTTCTCTTGGGATGAAATAAAATCATTGTCTAGGTTGTTATCAGGTGGTCCTCTTGTATATTTTGCAGTGTAGCGGTTGGCTTAACCCTAGCCTTGGCGTCTGTTCTTCTTATAGAAGCAGAGAATGAGTCTCTCTGTGGTGACTCATTGTAACAAGATTTGTAACAATGGAGAGTGGGAAAAATGGACGCAAGGACAGATTTTTGTTGTCTTAGACCTCAGTTCCAACTGCAGGGCTGTCATGCTTCTTCTAGTAGGAGTTGGAATACTCAGGTACTTTTGACATACTATTTTCCTGATATATTTTTTTAATAAAATGGCTTAGGGGATTGAAAAGCATTAGCAAAGTTAAAATAAATAGTATTACTTCAAAAGAACAATACATATTCCTCCTAAACATTTTTTCCTATTTTTTTTAACCCATCCTGGTTTCTGCTTACAAGCAACAGAATGTGCAAACATACTTTAAGTGAAACCACTGTGATGACAAAACTAGCAGAAGATATAAAACTAGCATTTAACATGACTTGACAATAAGAAAAGTATTGTCATTATATACAGAAATAATAAGAAAATGTTGGCATTATATACCAACAGTCAGGAGCCTTCTTTAGAGAAATGTGTCTGTGTTCACAAGAACCACCTGAGGTGCACACTGAGATCTTTTTCCATCATCCTTTTGCGTGTTTAAATTGTACTATGCCTATATTTTCCTCAGTGTTCTTCATAATTTCTGCTTGGATCACAGGGTCTTTGATTCACTTTGAATTGACTTTCATGTGAGGTGTATGATATGGATCCAGCTTTAGTTTCTTACATGTAGTTATCTAATTTTCCTAGTACCACTTTTTTTTTTTTTTTTTTTTTTGCTTTTCGGGTCACACCCGGCAATGCACAGAGGTCATTCCTGGCTCATGCACTCAGGAATTACTCCTGGCGGTGCTGGGGGACCATATGGGATGCTGGGAATTGAACTCAGGTTGGCCGCGTGCAAGGCAAACGCCCTACCCGCTGTGCTATCACTCCAGCCCTCCTAGCACCATTTGTTTAACAGGCTAACTGTGTTCCATTTTATGTACTCAGCTCCTTTATGGAAACTTAACTGTCCATACAGTACATTGAGGAAAATATAGGCAGAACACTTCAAGATTTGGATCTGAAAGGTACCTTCAGTGATCTGATACTACTGGCTAAGGCAACAAATTTAAAACAAATAAATGGGAATACATAAAGTTAAAGAACTTAAAGAACTTCTCTACAGCAAAGAAAAAGAAAACACAGTCTAAAACTAAAAGACAGCTAACTGAATGGGAAAAAAATATTGGCAGTCAGTATTTCAGATAAAGTTTTGATATTCATGACATGTAAAATACAAAGATAAACCAAAAAGAAATTCAAAAACCCTATCAAAAAATGGGGAAAGGAAATGAATAGACACTTCATTCATTCAGAGAAATGTAGGTGGATGGCCAGTAGGCACATGAAAAAATGCTCAGCATCACTTATCATCAGAAAATTCCAAATCAAGATGACAGTGTGATACCATCTCATACCAGTGAGATGGCACATATCAGAAACAGTAGGAACAATCTTTGTAGGTGGGGATGTGGTGAAAAAGGAACTCTCAGGGCTGGAGCGATAGCACAACGGGTAGGGTGTTTGCCTTGCACTCGACCGACCCGAGTTCTAATCCCAGCATCCCATATAGTCCCCTGAGCACCGGCAGGGGTAATTCCTGAGTGAAGAGCCAGGAGTAACCCCTGTGTATTGCCAGGTGTAACCCAAAAACAAACAAACAAACAAAAACACAAATCAGAAAAAGGACCTCTCATCCACTGCTGGTGGGAATGTTGTCTGGTACAACCGCTGTGGAAAACAGTATGAAGAGTTCTCAGTAGGGGCTGGAGCGATAGCACAGCGGGTAGGGCGTTTGCCTTGCACGCAGCCGACCCGGGTTCTAATCCCAGCATCCCATATGGTCCCCTGAGCACCCCCAGGGGTAATTCCTGAGTGAAGAGCCAGGAGTAACCCCTGTGCATCGCCGGGTGTGACCCAAAAACCAAAAAAAAAAAAAAAAAAAAAAGAGTTCTCAGTAAACTTAGAGTTGAACTTCTATATCCCAGCAATTCCAGTTTGGGGTATCTACCCCCAGACATTAAAAACACTCTCTCAAAATGACATATGCACACCGTGATTCATTGCTGCACTCAGTACAATAGCAAAGATATGGAATCAACCTAGGTGTTCAACGTTAGATGAATGGATTATAAAGATGTAGTGTGTATATATGTAAATATATACACATATTTATATATATGCCACTTTGTGTATATATCTATATGCATGTATATATGTATGTAATATGGTATATATTTTACATATATTATAAATCACTGTCACTGTCATCCTGTTGTTCATCAATTTGCTTGAGTGGGCACCAGTAATGTCTCCATTGTGAGACTTGTCGTTACTGTTTTTGGCATACTGAATATGCCACGGGTCTCTTGCCAGGCTCTGTCATGCGGGCAGGATACTCTCAGTAGCTTGCCGGGTTCTCC
Source organism: Sorex araneus (assembly GCF_027595985.1). NCBI lineage: Eukaryota > Metazoa > Chordata > Mammalia > Eulipotyphla > Soricidae > Sorex > Sorex araneus. The sequence continues at coordinate 229,165,726 of NC_073313.1, read as the reverse complement.
AAGAGGAATGGAGGAATCAAACCCAGGTTGGCCGTGTGCAAGGCAAACGCCCTACCTGTTGTGCCATCGCTCCAGTACATATATTATAAATACACGTACATATTCAATTGTGTGTATATATATATATATGTACACACACATATATGCTATATAGGTGTAAAGAATGATGTAATCATACAGTTTGCTGCAACATGGTTGGGACTGGAAGATACCATGTTGAGTGAAGTAAGCCAGAAGAAGAAAGACAAATAGGATGATCTCACATATATGGAATATAAACAATACTGGATGAGGAAATGTATTGTAGTAAAAGGGGAATGCTCAGATCATCCTCAACCCTAGTATTTAGAGAGGATATAGACAGAGAAGGAAAGAAATCAAGCAGGGAAGAAGAGAACAAGAAGAAATGGGTTAACACGCATTAGGACTTCAATAGTAGCAGTGATATGAGTGAGGGGTATAGCCATTACCCAAAACACAGATTCAAGAGAACTGAAAACATGAGGTCTATGTAGCAACCCCTGAGACTTTGTAATGTGCCTGTCATGTTGACAGGTGGGACTGGTGTGGGGATTGGAACAGGGAAGGAATCTGAGAATACTGGTGGAAGGAAGTTGACACTACTGGAAGGATTGATGTTGAATTATTGTATGCCTAAAACGCAACTATCGGTAACTTTGTAAATCATAGCTCTTTAATAAAAATTGAAAAAATTTACTATTCCTTAGAGCTTGTGTCTTGCCTTAGCCTGGAGCAAATCCTGACCTCAAGGACTCTTCTTGGTTTTCTCCTTTCATTTTCCTCTTTCTCACAAGCCAGTGAGTAAGTCCCACTGGAGACTTAATGACGGTCCATTTTTATGAGGGAATTTGTGCTCTCAGTTGGGACTTAGCTTCTGCAGAACCAGGGGTGGTCCTTAGCATCCATTTCTTCTAAGCTATTTGGCTTGTAGTGGGAGTTAAATATCTTCCTGTCAGTTTTAGTCAGATTTCATTTCAAACAACGAAGCATTTATTCATTCAGCTTTTTTTACAGCAATCATTTAGGATTGAAGAAAAATCAATTAATAGCCTAGACATTGTATTAAATTATGGTGCAATTGGAAATGAAATCTCCTGGGACTTTGGAAGGGCTTTGGGGGTAAAAATAGTCTGTTTCCCATTTAGATTTTACTTCTGAAACACTAGAAAGCTGAGAAAGCAAGTCTTCTACTCATTTAAAAAGCATGCAACATTTTCTATAAATGTTTTATTAATTTAGAACTTTAGTAAGGAAATTTAGATTGACTTTGATTTTTTTTAAAATGGCAGCAATTTGATGAATCGATCAGAATTCTTATTAGTTGACTGCTAAAACTTTCTCATGTATTCAGTATGAAATAATTTCTCCTTCATGTATATTCATGTAGCTTTTGTTTTTCATGGGTTGTGGACATTATATTATTTTTATCTTGAGGTTTTTGCATTTTATCACAGTAAAGAGAGTATCTTCCAGATTTGCAATTTCATACACTCTGCAAAATTTAAACACAATTCCCTTCTTTACTGGTTTTTTTAGTAACCAAATTAAATAGTAGACACAATATGAGATAGTGGTAGCCTTCAATAAAATTTAAACTCTTTATTGTAGTGTTGCATAAATATTTGTGCAGTTGACGGCGCTGAGACAAAGAACGTGAAAGAAATTTATATCATGGAGGGTCCAGGTTCTCTCTAACTCTGTGACCACAATAGAGAGCCCTGAAATCTCCTTTTATTACCATCCTACAGTTTATAGGGCTCAATACAGTGGGGTCATCAACAAAGGAGTTACAGGAAGATCACTCAAAGTTCTTCTACAAACAATGTAGGATCTGCATACTGACAACCAAGAGGCTAAGTACCTAGGATCTGCTTACTGACAACAAACAGGTTGAGTAACTAGGACCTGCATACTGACAAGAAACAGGCTAAATAGAACCAGGGATCTTTGAGAAAAGGAAGACTGACAATTTTGGTGTAATTTAGGAAATTATTTACTAAGGCAGCCAAAAGAAGAAGATGTTCAGCCTCATCCAAACCAGTCAGGACACATGAGAAGTCTCGCCCTTTTTCATGGGTCCTTATGTTCCTGCCGTTGTGTGGAGCAGTTTACATGGGCTCATCCTGGTAGCTCAGTCCAGCCCCAACCATTGTAGTTTAGATTTTTATTTGTTAAATGTCTTTGTGGATTTTAAAAAGAATTGGAACTTGTTAACTCAATTTCTTCATAATGGTTTTGTGAGAAGGATTGAAGAATTATACCTTGTGTGGCAAAGATACATTGAAACAGGCCCATTGATAGAGTAATGGAGAGAATGTACGTTAGGAAATATTATCTTAAAAATCAGCTGTGGATATACTCAGACTTACCTTTTGTCTCTCCTCATATGATAGCTTTTTTAAAAATAAATTTCACTTGTCAGATCTCAGATATGAAGGCAGTGTTAGTGAAATACTAACATTAATCATTGACTATTAATACCTATCACACTTGGAGAGAGAACTTTTGCCAGGTGCTGTTTTAAGCATTTTTGTTCACATCATTTGATTTTCTGTCTCAACAGCTTAATGACATGCATGCATGCATGCTGTTGTTATGTGCTCTTTCCTCAAACTACCTCCCCCAGCCAATATTTTGTGAGGAAATTGGAACCATAATTGGATCCCAAGCTGTTTGATTGTAGGATCATTCCACCACATGTATCTCCTCATCCTCTTGTGGGGAAACTGTTCCAGAGAGCCAGGATGAGGGATGAAGGGCCCTCTTCTGGGAAGATGTGGGAAGGAAGGAGCTGAAGTCATGGACAGAACAAGGCGGCTCTGGACATCAGCAGTGAGTTTGCCTAAATGTTCCCCTGTTGCATACACTTTGCCTTTTGTGACTGTGGTTTCACTCATTGCCAGGAGGTGCCTATGACACAATCTAGGACTCTCAGAGAAGCCCCACATCAGTCTGAGTAGAGGGGTAAATTGGTTCAGGGGTGGATGGAGAATCCTCATGAAGTGGATTAGAACTGATGTGCTTTCATTCTGAAAAAAATTTGTTTTTTGTAACTTGAGTAAGATTTTCTGTCCTTTCAATGGACTTAATGCTGGGGAGTTGTAGCCTGGATTTCTGGGCCAATGTCTTGTCAATATTAAGTAAAACACTGTTAGAAAAATAAGGATCAAACAGAGAAAAGAGAGGTGAGAGGTGGAAGAAAAAGATCAAGGTCTAAAATGTCCTGAATCCAACGATGTCTAGAAGTGTGTGTGGGGGGGAGGGTGTGTGTGTGGGAGATGACTTTCTAGGTGCTTTCCAATTATGGGCTTCCTCCCTTCCCCTTCTTCTCTGCTCTTACTTTTTCTCTTTCCTCCTATTATCTGCAACTCAGTGAGTTTTAGCACCAAGAGTGAGTAGATATAGGAACTAATCATCTAAACCTGGACAGCACCCTTATTTTTTGTCTGTGAACTGAGAAACTCTTCAGTTGAATCCAGAATGTAAAACCAAATGGGGAGGGGCTGTGTTGTCTGGGACTTCATAGTGCCTCACAGAGCAAACCTGTGAGATGACTGGGATCATGGATGCTTGCTGGGAGTTAAGAGTCTCGACTTGTAGGTCACGGCACCCTTTACCTGCTTAGTCACCATTCCCTAGGCTCAAAGGATTGAGTCTGGGAGTGGAAGCATGATATTGTCATGTTTTCTGCAGTATTTTTGTTTTATTTTACTTTTTTATAAATGAGCTTCTGCTTTGAGAACTCTGTAAACTAATTTCCTTCTTCTCAGATACTTGAGGAAAGAAATGAGGAATCCACCAGGTCTGGCCCCCAAACAAAAACAACAGCTGCATCTATTCTGGAAAGACCCACTATATCCAGTAGTTCACCTTGTAGGGATTCGTTCTTAAAAACTAGTTAGCAATAAAGTCAGAGTGGTAACTCTTGTTTTGTAATTATGAATTATCAGATATGACATAACTGAACTTTCCAGAGAAGCTTTGTAATAGCTCTTTTGTAATAGCACACAAAATAGATGGTGGAACGAATCCCCACTACTAAATGCTATGACCTTTTATAGTACATAAATGAATGGTTGTGAAGGATTCTTTCAGGTTTTCTTTCTCCTGGCATGAGAATATAATTAGAGTGAAATGCACAGTAGCCTAGTAAATGTATTAATTTCCTTTAATTTGTGGTTTAATGATATTTGTAATATCCACCCACTCCATTTCTACTTCTGCCAAAATGCAAGCATTTTTGGTAGCTGACGGATGTGTACATTTACAATATTGTCTGCTCATTGTTAAATTGATGAATAAAATGTGAATAGTTATCACATTTTTTATCAAAAAATATATTTACATCATTATCCATTTGGTAAAATTCTATCCTGTTATGAGTTCAGTTGGTAATAACCAAATTTGCTAGCTGAAAGGTCAGTTTGCATTTTAAAATGCAACTTACTTGAACACTTAATTGTAGTAAGGTTTATTACTTCATTTTATACAGTTAATTTTGTTGGAGAGTAGCATTTCAATATAAAGGGTTTATGCAATAGATTTTCTTTCCTGGCTCCTAAAGTTGGTTTTAGAAATATTCTAGCTGCATTGTATTAGACAAAATCTCACATCCTTACCCACAATTTCTGGTGATGTGCCATTTTCTAAATATGTCCTGCCTGTTCCAAAGTGAATATCAATAGCTGGAAGCAATTGGGGAATGTTAATTTAGCATTTGTGTTGAAGAGTGGCACTCCATTTCCTAGATTGTGTCCTGTTCTCCTGTGGATTTTCCAAATGATTTCTTTCTTTTTCTTTTCCTTGGTTAAAACAAAGCATTCATCATTGATAAATATAGATCTGGTACTGCACCAGTTGACATTTATATTAACCATTTATCTTTGAAGTCTGATGTAAAATTTGATCTATAGTTGGCAGGCAGATTCTTTTTACACTGCAGTTTTCTTAATCATCTAGTTCAATATATTTTCCACTAATAAATTATCATTTAAAAATACAGTTCTACTCAACAATAGCCAAGATATGGCAGTAACCCAGGTGTTCAAAAACAGATGACTGGTAAACAGACTCTGGTAAATTTACATAATGGAATACTACACAGCTATAAAAATGATGAACATGCAATTTCTTGCTCCCTGAATGAAACTGGATGATATCATGCTTTGTGAAGTCAATTAGAAGGAGAGGGAACGATACAGAATGACTCCTTTCTTATGTGGGATACAGTAAGGGAATAAATCATGTGCAAAGACTGTAGATGCTGAGAATTGGCCTCTAGAACTGAGCTTACCAAGTACAGTGTGTGGAGCATTTGTATTGCATAGGGCTAATCCCAGTTAGATCTCTAGTACTACATATGGTCCCCTGAACACCGAGGGCAAAGCCAAGAGTAAGTCCAGAACATCACAGGTGTGGCCTTAAAATTAACCCTCTCTCCCCAAAATAGGTAACTTTTTTTCAAATGTCCAAAATTCTTTTTTTTTTTGTTTTGGTTTTTGGGTCACACCCGGCGATGCACAGGGGTTACTCCTGGCTCTTCACTCAGGAATTACCCCTGGAGGTGCTCAGGGGACCATATGGGATGCTGGGATTAGAACCTGGGTCAGCCATGTGCAAGGCAAACGCCCTACCCGCTGTGCTATCGCTCCAGCCCCAAATGTCCAAAATTCTTATGCTTAACAGTATCACAAATCACAGTGCCTTAATAAAAAAGGGTTTTTTTTTAACTTTTTGATTTTAATTGAATCACCATGTGGAAGTTACAAAGCTTTCCGGTTTAAGTCTCAGTTATACAATGCTCGAACACCCATCCCTTCACCAGTGCACATATTCCAACACCAAGAATCACAGTATACCTCCCCCTCAACTCCCACCTCCTCAGCCCCCCACCCCATCTGTGTAACTGATAAATTTCACTTTACTTTCACTGTACTTTGATTACATTCAATATTTCAACAAAAAACTCACTATTATTGTTTGGAGTTTCTCCCCCTAAAGTCGGACCTGCTGAAGGAAGCATTTGATAATTTGTTTTCCATTGCTGAGAATGAAGAGGGATGAGGTCGAGTGGCTGCACTAGCGGCCGCACCATTTTGGATTTCTGTATTTTTTGTATTTTAGTAACTAAGTCCAGAGAAATTTCTGCCAGAAATTGCATCACTGCAAGCTCGTACCTCTCTGCTACTTTATATTCCACATATGAGTGCAATCTTTCTATGTTTCTATATTCTGTCTCTTTCTTTTTGACTCATTTCACTCAACATGATGCTTTCATGTTGATCCACTTATATGCAAATTTCATGACTTCATCTTTTCTGACAGCTGCATAGTATTCCATTGTGTAGATGTACTAAAGTTTCTTTAACCAGTCATCTGTTTTCGGGCACTCTGGTTTTTTCCAGATTGTGGCTATTGTAAACATTTCTGCAATGAACATAGAAATGCAGATATCATTTCTACTATACCGTTTTGCCTCTCCAGGATATATTCCCAGGAGTGGTATTGCTGGGTCAAATGGGAGCTCAATTTTTAATTTTTTTTTATTTTATTAAATCACCGTGTGGAAGATTACAATGCTTTCGGGCTTAGGTCTCAGTTATACAATGTTGAAACAACCATCCCTTCACCAGTGCCCATATACCACCACCAAAAAAAAAAAAAAACCCACACAGTACACCTCCCATCCCGCCCCCCCACCCCCTACCTTGTAACTGATAAGTTTCATTTTACATTCTGTTTACTTTGGTTACATTCAATATTTCAACACAAACCTCACTATTGTTGTTAGGAGTACCCCACTAGATTCAGACCTACTGTGAAGACAAATAAGGTCACGCAGCCGCAGTAGCGGCCACGCGGTTTTGAATTTCTGTACTTTAACAAGAAGTCCAGGGAGATTTCTTCCAGATATTAGATAATTGCAGGCTTGAAAACCCAATCTGTGGTCGTCTTAATATGGTGGACACCGCGCCCTTCATCCCCGGCGAGAGAGAGAAATACCTTTCCCCTCCTGGGCGGGCACGGGGCCGAGGCTTAGTTCTCAGGCTGGAGACATTCTGTGAGGAGTTGCCCACGCCGAAAGAGGTTTTGCTGGGTCTGGATTCACGCTTGTCCAGCTGCAGAGAGCTCAATTTTTAATTTTTTGAGAATCAATAAAAAAAGTTTTTAGGAAACAATACAGACTCCTACAGGACCAGGAATGTGTCTCACATGTTGGACACATGTTGCTCATGTGTGTGACCCTGGGTTTGGTCCTTGGCTCTGCATGTCCCCACCTTTCACCAGTACCTTTTGGTGAGACAGCCCCCTAGTTCCCCTCTACCACATGAATTCAAAAAGATAGTCATCCTCTTAAATATCAGCGCTGGGGACAGTTTGTGGGTGTGTGTGGATATGGCTGCCAAGCTACTGGAAAATGGGGGGTCTGGGTGGAGGAGCCCAGTCCCAATCCAAGCAGGCTTGGAGATCTCAGTCCCGGGTCCTGTACACTGGGTTCCTCTGCCGGTTCCTTTATGTTTGAGGCTTGTCCGGATATGTGGAGCGGGAACTTGAGCATGGCTGTGGCTAGGTTCTGGAGGTCTTCGGCTGCCAGGGCTCTGCTCCGGGTGGGGAGGGAAACTCAACCTGCACCGCTCTGAAGGGGCCCCTGTATAGACAGCCAGCCAGGCGCGGGATATGTATACAACAGGCAAAATCTTCTAAGTATTATATATACATACATATATTTATATATATATATATATACATATATATATATATATTAGAGAGCACTGCTTTAGAAAGCAAAAGATTTTCTAAGGTGTCTGGATGGTTCTTTTTGAGCTATTGTAGTATTCCCAGTTTGATATTTTTGAAGGATGTGTTTTGTCAAGGATGTGGTTTCTCAATTTCTGAATGAACTTCACTTGAGTACAGCTTCTGGTTATAGGAGTTACCACCATTTCTCAATTAAGAAAAGGTAGTTACCAGTTCATGACAGGTATTAAAAATTTATTATGAAATATTTAAGACATGCAAAAAGTACAACATAGTATATAAAAATCAAGTTTTTATAGTGCCATAAAAATGCTCTCATCCTGCCAATGGATTCACTGTTCACAGTGATATGCTGTCACTTACTCTCATGCGTTTATGAGAACTTGATGTTTTAAATTGTGTGCAGCACATACACATAATATACAGCAAGCATGTGTCTATAATTTATCCTTAATGCATGTTAATTACTTTAACAATAGTTCATTCTCACAGCTGCCTACTTTTCTAAATTTAAAAAATGCTTCATTTTGGGTTTTTTTTGTAAGTTGCATTTGGTTAATTTTTTTTTATTTAAAGCTTTGTAGGGATTTTAAAAAATAAATGCTTTTGTTTGGATGTGGGGGTATGATATCTGGCAGTGCTTGGGGCTCACTCCTGCAGTGCTTGTTCCAGTGATTGAACAAGGCCTCCTGTCTGCAAAGCATGTGCTCATCTCCTTGAGATATTGCTCCAGCTCAGGTAGGGGACTTTCTTTTTAAAAAGTTTTATTTATTTATTTTAATTTCATTTCATTTTTATAAAGTAGTTCACAATATTTGATTACATTTAATATTCAAACACCAATCCCACCACCATTACACTTTCCCACCACCATTATTTTGGATATTTCCATCCCGAACCCTAACGCCTGCCCCAAAGCAGAACTGAAACAATTTATTTTATATTGTTTGTTATGAATAAGCCGCTGAAAATGCTCCAAAAAACTTTCCTTAGAGGAGAGTGTGTGAAGATTGCTGTATTTTACCCAAGGGCCATTAAGCCCTTTATAAGAGATTTATAAGAGATTTAGTAATCTCTTATAAGAGATTTAGTAATATGTTGTTAAGGGTTGAGCCTTTTGTGCTTATATATATATATATATTTACATATATGTGTTTATAAATCTGTAAGAATATCTTTCCCCCTAAGATTGGTTGCCTACTAATTTAAACCCTATCGAAATTTGGTACGCTACTCTTGGAGCATGAGTGGTATGAGGTATGAGATGTCGCACGGCCACATTTGTGGCTGTGCTGTCCAGGGGTAGGTTTCAGGTAGGGACTTTCAAAATGAATGTCTGCTTGGACTTTCCTGCCGTAGGATGTGACACATTGATTACTTGGACACGTGTCTCTCCATTTTCAAGATGCTCCCCCCAGAGTATGTATGTGACTTCACCAGTTGCTAGGCTATTAGAAATGTGGAATTTTGCCTCCACTCTAGTCCTACTGAAGCAGAGACTATGTTCTAACAGGTGTGAAGTTTGAGAAGTTTTGCTTTCATACATGCAACTTGAAACCAAGGTTGTCCCTCCTGGGAAAGGACTCCTCCCTTCCTCTCCACTTGTCTGCAGAATAAGTCTGTGAGTGGGTTGTGGTAAAGACTGTATAACCGAGGCTCTCCTAAGAGATCTTCATCTTAATTAATTACAAAGTTCTTTAAAGAAACCACAGGGAAGTGACTTGTGTAGGGATGAGTATTAGACTTTATTTTTACTATGTGCTATTGCATAAGAGGAAGTGTGTTTTAGCCAGAGAAGATGTTTTTGTAACATGGGGAGAACATCTTTTCTTTCTATGTTGTAATTTGTATTATGAAGGCTCATAGGTTGGAGTATCACTATTAATTAAGATCTACTTCAAATATTGCTTCCCTTTATAGTCTTTGAGCTCTTCCTCTTTCAGATATTTTAGATTCTTGTCTGTCTAGCTGCTGCTTTTATTTGTGTTTTATGTACCTGCCCTTCACTGCATTGCCTGTCTTGTTCTTCTTTGGAAGTTTCCTGAGGATTGTGAATATGAGAGTTCTCTGTTCCTGTAAGTCTTTACTGATTTTTTTTTCATGTGATGCTTTCTAAATATAGAGTAACATTTTCGGGCCAGAGTAATAGTACATTGGGTTGGGCATTCGCTTTGCATGCAGCCAACCTGGATTGAATTGGTGGCACCCAATATGGTCGCCTGAGCACCATCAGGAGTAATTCCTAACAGCAGAGCCAGGAGTAAGTCCTGAGCACTGCCAGGGTGCTTGCTTTCTCTCTCTCTCTCTCTCTCTCTCTCTCTCTCTCTCTCTCTCTCTCTCTCTCTCTCTCTCTCACACACACACACACACACACACACACACACACAGAGTAACCCTTACTAGCCAAACTCTAGCCATCTGAGGCCCTGTTGATAGATTTGGATAACTTGACATAGAGTAGACATTGATATTATTTGAAGGAAAGTCAGAGTCTAAGTACAAGATGTTTCCTAAGGTAAGGAAGAAGCACACTTAGCAACTGAGCTGAGGAGAGCCAGCTCCAGCATATTGCTAAAGAGATTCCCATTTCCTGGCTTATCTAAATCTCTGGAATCCCAAAGTTAAGAGATTCAAATAACATAGTTTCCCTCCAAATCATGCCCATGAATGTTGTGGGAGTAGGGTCATTATTTCTTATTAGTTTTTTTCCAGTGTATGTGGGTTTGGTCAAGAAAATTCTTAGTCTTTGCACTAATGTTCTTGTTTCTAAATACATGTGTTAAAGGTTTCTATGTTTGAGAATCAGTCAAGAGGTTATGGGATTAGATCTAAGAAAATATTTATCACTGTTTATTTGAAATATAAAAGCATTTCTCTGAAGAACTATGTGGATAACAGATATTTTATAAACATTGGCTGCATGATTGATATGAGGAAGGAGTCAAAGAAAGTATAATAATTCCACTGCATGCTCAGTGGAATTACACAAGTCTGGAGTCATGTGAAATAAGCACATTTAAAGCTTTGCTATTATTTAATGTCCTTTGAATCAAAGGTCAATCAGAAGGGCCAAGTATTTGCTGGGTATAGTTAGGAAACATGAGCTCAATTGAGCTTAATTTAAATTGCTCGTTAAGAAAGTTTAGTAATCCTTAATATGGATTAAGTAAAAAGATGAGACAAGATCCAAAAGAAAAATGAGGGTTAAAAATAGTAGTAAGAAATGGTTAAGAGCATCCTAAAATTCACAGTGAAGGTTGGACCCCTTTAGTCCTGCGCACATTTTTAATTTTTTAAAATTTCTTCTTATTTTGGAATACCAAAGACACTGAATCTTGCATTGTTTTTATTATTTGAATTTGAATTCCTTGTTAAAGATAACTAATGCTTTGCAGATAATCTAGATAAGAAAGTCAAATCCTATTGCCTTTAATAAACACTGCTGAATTTGGAAGATGACTAAATTAGTCAAATCTTATTTTGTAATTTAAGATTCTAAAAGCAATAAGAAATCAGCCCCTTAACATTTCCCAAAATATACCAACCCATCTGCTTTAAAAAGGTACTGCCAAATACAAAAATTGTTAGTAAGAAATGAAACTGAGCTTTGGTTAGTTCATCTTCCAATGAAGTGTGTATAGAACAACTTTTTTCAGGAGAGTTTTAGAATTACAGACAAATCTGTGCATTGCCTTGTCTCTCACATCCTTGAGCATGTTAAATTACCCAGTTTGGCAGTTTCTTACTTGCTTTTCTAACCTGTGTACAATATAATTGTCATGGCACTAAACTTTTGTCCTTCCTAAATTCTTATATATTTAAGCATAGCCTGTTGTGATCATTTCAACCTGAGTTTTTGCCTAAGGTTGAGGCAATAAATAAAAAATATAATTATGCTTCAAACTTTCCTACGAGTTTCCTCCCATTTTTGATTATTTTGTAGTTTTGATATGAAAAGAGGATCAGATATCTGAACTTAGCCATAAAAAATCTGTCATTTGATATTTAGAAAGGAAACAGGCCTACTTTAATTTGGATTATTCATGGTTAATAAAATAAAATAAAATGCAACACAATGTAACAAAAACACTGATAATACTTAGTTGACATTGTAACTTTCAATTATACAATTATTTCCCCTTGGATTGACGCTATTTCCCATCTTCTACATAATCTAAGCACTGTTTCACATGGGAATTCTGAGGTATATTTAAAGATCCTAAAATGGAAGTTAAGATTAGGCATTAACAGTTTGGTGTTAAACTGGCAGCATGTGCTCTCTTAGGTGCTATTTTCTTAATGTTTCTTGTTGAAAATTCAAAATGGAAAATAGGAAGCAGTTGAGAGAATAATGGACCCTAAAGCAGGTGGCATTATTAATTAATCTTTCTTCAAAAGTATGGGTTAAAAAAATATTACAAACAAAAGCTTACAGATTCACAGTGAAACAAAAGAACCCAACCCCTCAAAGATAGAGGAAGAAAAATGGGAAAGTATCTTAGATAGTTCTTACTCCCAGTTCTTTTATATGAAGCTTTTTGCATAGTTGATTTTATGTCTTGCAACCAAATGAAGTGCAGATACGAACATTGCAAGTTGGATCAATTGCCTCTTTATTTTCCTGGAAAGAGGGTCACTGGGCAGGCATCATTGCTGGTGGTCGAAGTAGAGAATACAGAAAGTTAACAGGACTGTGAACAAGGTAAACAGGACTGCTGCAAAGAACAGTTTGAAATATTTGAAGAACAAAGAGTAGTTCAGTTAAATCATCCTGGAAGTGATTTACTTTACAAAACAAAATAGGATCTTATATAAGCAAGTTTAAATCCATGATAAAAATATTGCTCATCACAAGGCAAACCTAAGCTAGTCTATGTTAATCTTCTAAAGGAATCCAGCCCCATTGTTTTGAACTTTTTATTTTGCAATTGCAAAATAATTATTTTTACTTATTTGCAGAGTGGTGGGGGTAGGGCGGTCTGCAGCTTGACTTACATAATAAATGTACTTTGGGACTGTTTTAATTGTGTGAGTGTATATTGTGCTGGGGTTTGAACATAAGATAGCACACATATAAGACTATATGCTCTCCCACTGTGTTATACCCTCTGCTCATGCCTGTTGTCATTTGTTTTTAGTATTTCCAGGCACTAAAGCATCTCTCTTAATTTTTAGGTAACAATACAAAAACTCAGGTACTTGTACTAACAATTACAGTAAGTAGAAAAAGCACATTTCCGAGGATCACTGAAGCTTACTTTTCACAAAAAAAAATTAGACACCCCTTCTACACCCACAGGCTAATGGTGCTATCAGGAGTGATCACTAAGGGTGACATAACTGGGTTATTATATACCTGTGTGACTAATTGTTATTAAGTGACTGAGAAGCTTTTAAGTTAAACTTTCGGGAGTCCAAAGTTCTGGCATTAATGTGAGGAGGGAAAGAGAGAATCTGTAATTTCTTTCATGGCTGGAGCCATTTCTTTCTCGCGTGATAGTCTCCCTGGAGCAACCGTCAGTAAGAGCTGTTTTTCCTCATCTGTCATTCTCACCCGTTCACTTGATCTGCTCAGGTCACTTACTTAGGGATTTTTTCATTGATTTTATTTTCCAGTTACTCCATTTGTTCCTCGCAGGACTTTCTTAGATTATTTTTGATTAATATTGTTAAGATAAAATAGTACAATTATTTTGATCCAAGTTATATACTCAGGATTGTTAAACATGATAAAAGATCATTTTTCTTGGATTATGTGTGTGTGTGTGTGTGTGTGTGTGTGTGTGTGTGTGTGTGTGTATAGAGGGTAGTTTCTGAAGTGAACGGATTGCTTTAGAAATTTACAAGTTTTGTCATTTACTGAATTTTTACTAAAAGACCATCTGCTTTATATATACAAGACCTAAATGAAAGACCTAGTAATAAAAAAGAAACCTGTTTGGGTTATATTTCTGTGAAGTAGTTGTGAAGTCTTGGGATTCTATTCAGATTAGGCTGATTAAAGCATAAACAGGAATTGGCCATCTGGAAGGCACTATTAATGGATCCAGAAATGTCATTGTCATCTTGAAGCATATAATAGAATTTGCAATGAAGCAAAGCAATAGTGGTTGAGTAGAATTTGAAGTCTATGAAAGAGTCTGGTCTCTCTATTATTTATTTCAGCCAAATTATTTTGCATATTGCTTCCAATAAGTAGCAATTTGGTAACTCCTCAGTCACTTATGTCCAGAATTTAGTATTTAATTTTTGTCGTTCTGTGCTGGTTTTTTGTTTTGTTTCTATGTTTCTCCCCAGTTCAACTCTTAACCGTCTGGAGAACATAAACCAAGTCTTTTTTTTTTCTCCTCCATTCTGTGGTGCCTAATGGTACCCTGTCACTGTCACTGTCATTCTGTTGTTCGTTGATTTACTCGAGTGAGCACCAATAACATCTCTGTTACACTCAGCCCTGAGATTTTAGCAGCCTCTCCTTACTCGTCTTTCCCAATGATTGGAGGTTCTTTCAGGGACAGGGGAATGAGACCTATCGTTACTGTTTTTGGCATATTGAATATGCCACGGGTAGCTTGCCAGGCTCTGCCGTGCGGGCGGGATACTCTTGGTGGCTTGCCGGGCTCTCCAAGAGGTATGCATATATCTTTTACTCTATTTTGGGATATGAATACACCATGGGAAGCTTGCAAGGCTCTCCCATGAAGGCAATAAACTCTTGGTAGCTTGTCAAGTTCTCCAAGAGGGAGACAGGGCTATCCACAAAGCAGCAAAGCGCTTACAGGAGCTTGGTCTTATAGTCTCTGGATGTTGGCCATTGGTGGGATTACAGGGTGCTGGGAGCAGTTTGTGGGTGTGGCTGCCAAGCTACTGGAAAGTGGGGGGTCTGGCTGGAGAAGGCCCAGTCCCAATCTGAGCAGGCTTGGAGATCTCAGCCCGGGGTCTCGTACACCTGGGTTCCTCTGCCAGTCCCTTCATGCTTGAGGCTCCTCCAAGTGTGTGAAGAGTGGTCTTGAACATGGTTGTGGCTGGGTTCCGGAGGTCTTCAACTGTCAAGGCTCTACTTGGGGCAGGGAGGGAAAGGTAACCCATCCCCTCCGAGGGGCCTAGGGGAAGACAGCCAGGCCAGGGGGGGCAAGAGACTCTGCATTGCTCTCTTCCGGGAGTTTGGTCTTATAGTCTCTGGATGTTGCCCCTTGGTGGGATTACACGGCCTAAGATGTACCCTAATGGTACATTAGGATTACACGGCCTAATGGTACCCTAAGATAAAATAAATACTAGATGAACATCTAGTGCCCGTTCATCTGGATTTATTATTATTAGGTCAGTGTGTTGACATTATTGTCATTTTCATCATCTGGCTTTGTAGATTTTGCTGTTAAGCTTTTTAGAATCTTTCATCATTTGCTTGAGTACCTGTATAGCCATGCCATGTCATAGGTTTTCATTCACTGGATGTGAATGTCCATTTCTGTCAACATTATTAAACTTTTCACTGTTAGATATTGAGTAACTCAACATATAACAAACTAGAGAAAATAAGGAAAGGAGAATGCCCTTAGGATATTAATCTGTGGTGGGTTTCTTTTTTTTTATTTTGGGGCCACATCCAGTGATGCTCAGGATTACACCAGCTCTGCACTCAAGCAATTCCTCTTGGCAGTGCTCAGGGGACGATATAGGATGCCAGGAATTGATTCCGAGTTGTCTGTGTGCAAGGCAAACATCCTACCCACTGTACTATCATGCCTACCCTCAATCTTTGTTGCTTTTAAAGAAATTGTGGATATGGTCCCTTTTGATTCTTTGGATCAACATGTTTTATCAATAAACTCATATTTTGGCACATTTCTTAAAGATAGTGTTATGTGTTTAGACGTTATTTTTTTAAGTTTGTTGATGTGGGAGGTATATTCCTTTTGACTTATAAATGAATTACAGTTAAATTTGTAGAGCTGAGGGTGCCCGGGTGATAGTACAATGGGTAGGGCACTTGCTTTGCATGCAGCTTACCTGGATCCCTGAATTCAGAGCCAGGAATAAGCCTTGAACATTACCAGTGTGGTCCCCAAATTTTTAGAACTGGAAGATATCCTGGAAATTACTTAGTTCTACTTTTTATAAGTGAGAAAATAAAGAAAATGAAGTGTGCTCAGACAACTTAGGTTAGGGTATGATACTATGAGTGATCAAGATTTGTGTTATTATTATTATCACTATTATTATTGTTACATGGGAGCCATCCTGACAGTAGCAGACACCACGCTACTGGCTCTGTCCTCAGAGGTCACTCCTAGTAGTGCTCAGGGGACCATATATTGTGATGGGATTGAATCATTGTCAGCTGCATGCATGGCAAGTACCTTAATCCGGTATGTTCTCTCTAACACCTGATTTGTATTTTCATATTATAATTTGTATTATACTATACTTTTATTATATTATGTGAATATAATTTATAAGTTGATAGGCATCTGCAGTACTATATACATATTGAATAACTCAGAAAGACTCTCTTCAGGGGGTAAATACACTAGGTAATGGATCATATAGTTGAGAAAACTGGGTCTTAATTCCAGTTCTGTTAATTACACCTGTATGTCCTTGGGAAAAAACATGCAGG
Source organism: Sorex araneus (assembly GCF_027595985.1). Lineage (NCBI taxonomy): Eukaryota > Metazoa > Chordata > Mammalia > Eulipotyphla > Soricidae > Sorex > Sorex araneus. The sequence goes on along the minus strand of NC_073313.1, from coordinate 229,149,327 downwards.
TATCCGAAGGACAGTTGGAGTTATTAATAAGTGAAAAGTACTGAGGGATATTTTGATTACAAAATCCTGTGTAAAAATGGACCAGTGGAAGTGGACAAAGTGTTTTAGCTTTCTGCCTAGTGTGTCAGCATTCAACATTTCTAATATAACTTTCAATTTTATACTGTATGTATTAATTAGACTTCATTCAGCTCTCTTTTTGCCTTCTCAGATAATTTTAATGTCTTAGGTTGGATTCGGTTGTTTCTTTCTCAGACACACACACGAAATAAGTACATTTGAACCATAAACATTATTATTTAAAAATATTTCGCTCTTTCTAATGAAAATTCTGCATATATGCACATGTCAGGTATATTCACCATAAAGAATAGAAAAAATAAGGAATAAAGAAAGCTAGGGTGTTACAAGTCCTATAGGCTAGTTTTGTTGAATCTATATTTTACAAATAAACTTACCTTATTTTATTCTTTTTTTTTTTATTGAGTCACCATGTAGAAAGTTACAAAGTTTTCAGGTTTAAGTCTCAATTATACAATGCTCGAACACCCATCCCTTCACCAGTGCAAATATTCCACCACCAAGAATCATAGTATAGCTCCACCCCGAACCCCCACACCCTAGCCCCCCCACAACCCTAGACCCCCTCTGCCTGTGTAACTAATAAATTTCACTTTACTTTCATTTTGATTGCATTCAGTATTTCAACAAAACTCACTATTATTGTTTGGAGAGTCTCTCCCCTAAAGTCGGACCTGCTGAAAAGGAAGCATTAGATAATTTGTTTTCCATTGCTGAGAATGAAGAGGGATGAGGTTGAGTGACCACACTTAGCGGCCTCACGGTTTTGGGTTTCTGTATTTTAGTATTTTAGTAACTAAGTCCAGAGAGATATCTGCCAGAAGATGCATCATTGCCAACTTGTACTTCTCAGTTACATTATATTCCACATATGAGTGCAATCTTTCTATGTCTGTTTCTTTCTTTCTGACTCATTTCACTCAACATGATACTTTCCATGTTGGTCCATTTATATGCAGATTTCATGACTTCATGTTTTCTGACAGCTACATAGTATTCCATTGTGTAGATGTACCAGAGTTTCTTTAACCAGTCATCTGTTTTGGGGCACTCTGGTTTTTTCCAGATTCTGGCTATTGTAAACAGTGCTGCAATGAACATAGAAATGCAGATGCCATCTCTACTATACCTTTTTGCCTCTCCGGGATATATTCCCAGGAGTGGTATTGTTGGGTCAAATGGAAGCTCAGTTTCTAATTTTTTGAAAGTCGTCCATATTGTTTTCCAAAAGGGCTGAACCAGTTGGCATTCCCACCAGCAGTGAAGGAGAGTCCCTTTCTCCCCACATCCACGCCAACACCGGTTGTTTTTGTTTTTTGGGATGTGGGCCAGTCTCTGTGGTGTGAGATGATATCTCATTGTTGTTTTGATCTGCATCTCCCTGATGATTAGTGATGTTGAACATTTTCTCATGTGCCTCTGAGCCATTCGTATTTCTTCTTTGGGAAAGTTTCTGTTCATTTCATCACCCCATTTTTTGATCAGGTTGGCAGTTTTCTTCTTGTGGAGTTCAACCAGTGCATTGTATATCCTTGTTATCAACCCTTTATCGGATGGGTACTGCATAAATATCCTTTCCCATTCTATAGATTGCCTTTGTACTTTGGTCACTGTTTCTCTTGAGGTGCAGAAGCTTCTTAGTTTGAGAGAGTCCCATTTATTTATCTCTGCCTTCACTTGCTTGGCCAGTGGCGTGTCAGCTTTGAAGATACCAGTGTCTTCAATGTCGTGGAGGGTTTTGCCGACCCCTTATTTTATTTTTTGTGGAAGCATAAATTCAGACTTTCTCTTTTTGGTTGTTGTTGTTTTGGCAGCACCCCTTACAGTGCTCTAGGTCTGCTCCTGAGTTGGTGCTCAGGTGTACCTTGTGGCAGTCCTTTGGAAGACACTGCCCTCATGCTGGTGCAACCTGGGCCTCACTTCTCTAGTCCCTCAGGCAATGTTTCCACCCCAGATTCAGACTTTCTTGCATTCTCAATCTGATCCAAGATTGAGAATGTTGGAAATTGTTCTAGGAGTATAAATAGGAAGGCCATCTGGTCATCTGAAAAGCCATTTTACCTTATGGGCCTGAGCAGTAGTGTACATGGCTGACCCAGGTTCGATCTAGGGTAGCTCATATGGTACCCTGAGCCCTGCCAGGCTTGATTCCTGAGCACAGAGCCTCCTGGTCGCTGCTGGATATGACCCCCAAACAAAAAAGTTATTTTACCTCAGGCTAGAAAGATAATCCAGGAGGTAAGGCATTTGCCATGCAAGCTCTAACGTGGGTCAGTCCCGGGCAGGGCATATGATCCCCTGGACCTGCCAGGAGTAATCCCTGAGCACAGAGTGAGGAATAAGTCCTGAGAACAGTTGAATGGACCCCCAAAAGGAAGGGGCATTGGGAACCCTAGAGGAGGGAGGTGGGCACCCTGTTGCAGGGTATGGTCTTGGAATCATTACACTGGAAACCACCATTAACAATATTGTGAGTCATAGTACCTCAGTTAAACAACAAAAAAGACTAAATCACTTATCTCACCTAGATTGTCACTTTACCCCCTTTCCCATCACTGCACACTGGGCTGGGATTACATGATATCGAGTAATCAGATCTTTTTCACCCTGTGCAATCTGTCTGCAGTGCCTCCTGTGCTGTCTCTCCCCCTCTCTTCAGAGGACAGCTGGTCAGTCGTGACTTTCAGAGAGCCATCTGCGATCTGTTTATAAGAAAGAGTCTGTGTGGCAAAGGCTTTGTGGATCTAGTGGGCTGGCAAGATTTTCCTCATTAGGGCAGGTGAATTGGTGATAGGAGATACTACATATAAAGTATACGCTCCTAGTGTGGGGAGTGGCATGTTTGAAGTATTTAGTAAATGTGGTATTATTTTGCTTTATAATGTTGGTTTAAAGCTTAGGGTTTAGGTTTAAGGCTTAGGCCTCAGCATACAGGCAGGCTTATATATATTTTTTAAGACTTGATATAGATTCTCTAGAATATTTGATTTCATGTAGGGTGTTTGCCTTGCATGCAGCTGACCCGGGTTCAATTCCTCCATCCCTCTTGGAGAGCCTGGAAAGCTACCAAGACTATCCTGCCCGCATGGCACAGCCTGGCAAGCTACCCATGGCATATTCGATATGCCAAAAACAGTAATAACAAGTCTCACAATGGAGACGTTACTGGTGACCGCTTGAGCAAATCAATGAACAATGGGATGACAGTGCGACAGTGCTACCTGAAAAAGGAGAAAAGATCATAACTGAAATGTCCTGTGGCTTGAGTATCCCTCATTATGGGAGGTTGGCAATTAGAGGTCTCATCTGTACTGAAGAATTTTATATCTAGAAATAAATCTAGCTCTTCAGAGTGTGGGAGTCTGGGGGTGTGAGTTGGGAGAAGTGGAGTCTTTTTTTGAAACTCATATGCTGTTTTGGGATGAAAACACAAGAACACTAGATCAAATGGCAGTTATTTAAAAATGAAGGACTTAGAAATAAGTCAGAGGGAAGGACAAATACCAGATGACCTCACTCAACTTTGAAACAAAATATAGAGAAACAGAACAAGGGAATAGTATCAAATGATGACAAACTCTTGGCCTTGAATTACAGAACTGAGAATACCAACCAGGGAGGGGAAGGAAGCAGAGGACTAGAGGTGACATAGGGACAGTGGTGGAGTGTTTTAAGCAGTTTTATGGTGAAGGTTCAGTAACTTTGCACACCAAAGCCATAAAAATTGCACTATTGTAACTATCTTACCTATAATGACAGTGTGGTCGAAAAATCAAAAACTAAACAAAAACCTTAAATAAGCACCCCTAAACAAAGGACTTAACATTTCCATTTACAAATGGAAATTCATATTTTCTGTTATGTATTAATATCCTAATTTTTTTCATAAATTGAGTAATGCTATTTTAACCTTATACTTCATATTTCTGTTATTAAGTATTATCATTATCTTGGTTAAAGGTATATACAAATTTAGTTAGTAATGATTAGTTTTAAAATATCAGGGAAGACTTGTTTCTCTGAAGAGTCATAATTGTGTGTCATTATTTAGAAACAATGTAGAATTTGCATGTCAAGGATATTTTACTTTTATGTTTGTTTTGGGGGGCATGCCCAATAATGCTCAGGGCTTAATTCTGGTTCTGTGCTCAGGAATCATGCCTGACGGAACTTGGGGGACCATGTGGGCTGCTGGGGATTGAATCTGGGACAGCTGTGAGCAAGGATGCATGTTTTATAAGAAAAGTCTATGAAGCTGGAGCCGATAATACAGTTGGTAGGGCTCTTGCCTCACGCATGGCTGACCTTGGTTTAATCCCTGGCACCTGAGCCCTCCAGGAATGCACTGCTGGGTATGCCCCCCTCAAAGGGGAAAAAAAAATCTATATCAAGTTTGTCTCTACTATGATATTTTATAAATTTGTAATTCTTTAAATATCTTTTTGTGACCTAATGTTTTGAATAAGGATCTGTGTGACTACTACTATTTTCTAACTTTGCTTTGGAGATTTTAATCAGTGTAATATCTCAGAAAAACATACACAAAGAAGTACAAAGATTACCATTATTTGTAGGTATGATACCAAAAAGGGGAGTCTACTTTATTAAATTTAAATAATCACACCTTTTAAAAATCTAAGCAAGAATATGATAAATATATATTAAGCAACAATGAGCTTTGCTTTTACCTTTTTTGGATAAGAGCAGCGTTCTTACCCGGTGCCATCTTGCCATACTCAACAGTGAAGAATCCTGGCCTGCGGGCACCACAATACTGGAGAATGCTCTGGACCCCAAACCAAGCCGATAACACTGGGGTGCCCCAGATGAAACAGGTGCAGTCTCCCCGCCTTCTCCAGATGGAATCCCTGTGACCATGAGCTTCTAAAAATATGGTTCCAGTATGTGGGGACCAGGACTATTTCTCCAAACCACGTGGCCACTGCACAGCCTTTCCTGATATACAAAAAACACTCAGGAATGGTTCCTTCGCTCCTGAATGGCCATGATCCCAGAGACACACAAACCAATCTCAGAACGCAGCAGCTGCTGACAAAAATGCTCCTGGACTGTAAACTAAGCTACGGCCCCGTGCCACCCCGGGAAGGGAAGGGGTTCTGTCCCTTGGCCTTTTCCCCTTTGCAGCAATATGGCGACTGCCACCTTTCAGAGCCAATTGGACAGAGAGGTAGGAACTTGCAGTGATGGAAATCTTCTGATGGGCGGGGGGAACCAGCCCTGCTCCCTGCCCAGACGAGACCCTGAGCGGCCACCCATGAACAGCTCCACTGCTCCTGAACAGCCGTGATCAAAGAGGCACACAAGCCAATCTTGGAATGCAGTGGCTGCTGGCAGAAATACCTCTAGATTTAATTACTAAAATACCAGAATTCTAAAACTGCGCGGCTGCTGTCGTGGCCATGCGACATCATAAGCTCTTCATTATCAGCAATAGAAAACAAATTATCTAATGATGCCTTTTCAGCAGGACTGATTGTTGGGGGAAAATTCCAAAGAATAATAGTGGGTTTTATGTCAAAAATTGATTGTTATCAAAGTAAAGAGAGAGTAAAGTGAAAATCATCTGCCACACAGGCAGGGTGGGGGGTGGGAAACGGGGTATACTAGGGTTCTTGGTGTTGGAGCATGTGAACTGGTGAAGGGATGGGTGTTTGATCATTGTATGACTGAGACTTAAACCTGAAAACATTGTAACTGTTCTCATGGTGATTCAATTAAAAAAAAAAAAGAGCATTCCTAAGTGGTACTCAATTGGTCTGGGGGCCGCCACCAGCAATTTTTGGCCAGTTGAGCCAGAAAATTCAATGCACGGGCTGGAAAATGCAATGCTGCTCAGGTCCTAAGGTGCCAGGCATTACCTGGGACAACCTGGCAGTGCTGGAGGCCTCCAGAGTCAGCCCCAGCAGGGCTCCAGGGACATGTAGTACTGGGAATCAAAGTTGGACTGGACACATACAAGGCAAGCACCAAATGGCTATTATCTCCCATCCCATTTGCTTTTACTTTGTTGATGAACCACCGTCTAGTATAAGAGTGAATATTTACCGAGCACTTACTATGTTTCAGACATTGTAGTAGAAAAATACATGCCTATTTTATAGGACTGCAGAAATATTGAGTGACTTTCCTAGTTTATAGCAGAGCTTTTAGTTGACTCTGACTATAAAATTCTCATTCTAGAATCTGTTTTCTTATTCACTAAGTTATCTCCAGCATTGATAACATTCAGCATTGGTGAAAGTACTGTGAAAGAAATAGCCCTCTCCCCAGTGTGGGAAATGTTTATGGTAACTCCTGTCCAAAATACATCTTAGTAACACTCAGCAGTCTCTTAGGATCCAGCAATTCCACTCCTCAAGAATTCACTCTAAAGAAATACTTGGGCAAGTATACAATAATGAGTCTAAGTGAATGTTGTTTTGCAATATGATTTTTTAAATGTAAATGATCATTTTGAGGGAATTAAATGTATAATGGCATATCATAAAATATCATTTGGCTAATACAAAGTATGATTTAGTGCTATGACTGCCTGTGTTTTTTTTTGGGGGAAAGTAGTTCATAAAAACAGTCTGTACTTAGTAGTATGAGTCATCTTATTTATACATCAAAATGGGTCTGCACATATTTATAGACCAAAAATGTGGTGGGTTGTTAGCTCTGGTTGATGACATTATCTTTATCTTTCTTTTTTGAATTTGCTAGTGAGCATGTGTTTTGTTTTGTTTTGGTTTTGGTGATTAAAATTAGGTGATTAAAATTAGGCAAGCTTTACCTGAGTTTCCTGCCTTCTAAATGTGTGGTGACTTCTTTTATGGAGCTTCTCCTAAAGCTCTAGTTACAGTTTTTTTTTTTTTTAAATTTGCAACTTTTGAGGTGATTTATTCATTTCCCTACCTCAGAAATCTAGATGTACTGTCAGCAGAGGGGGCTAACGAGCTCTGGACATGCTCTGGACACAGCCCACCAGAGTTGGTTTGAGCTTCCTTATTTAAATATGACTTTTCCATAACACAAGTTACATAAAAATAGAAGTCTGTTCTGTTGAAGTAACTAAATATAAGTTATTGGCAACAGTGAAGCTGATGACATTTTAAAGTTGCACTGAAAACCAACAAATGTTCATAGTCAGGAAACTTTGGTCAACAGTCACAGTTTTTCATTCCTGATCATTATGTAGATCCCAGTCGGAATGTTCTTTTCTTAGTACATGTTAGTTTGAGGTAAGAACATCCCAAAGTTCCGCTCCACACCCGTTCAGAGCTTGGGCTTGGTTGGCGCTAAAGCACTGGGTTGTTTTAATTTTTCATTTAGACTTTGGGTGCAGCTCTGTAAAATGAATTCTGTTGACTGACTCCTTTCAAAACCCACGTGAGAAGTAATTAATTAGTAGATTTTAGTATCACCCAGCCAGAACCATAAACTTCTAAGATGTAAATATAAAAAGTGTGATGAATAATTTATTACTAGTTTGGGGAAACCACAACCCTTTCATGAGTGGTGTCTACCCATAAATATCTGTTTTCTTAAAGAGAAATCTAGCCTGCCTCTTTCTACTTAGGTGAATGAATGAATTTTTGTACCTGGTAGCAGATAAAATGCTAAAAATCTTGCTGAGTTCTCTAAGCTTATTATTGGCATAGCACTAATGACTATAAAAAGTAAACTTGGGGCTGGAGAGAGTGTAGTTAGTGAGGCTCATGCCTTTCATGCAGCTGACCTGGGTTCTATCTCCAGTGAGACTTATGGGCCCCTGAGCACAGTCAGGAGTAAGCCCTCAGTACTGCTGGGTGTAGCCCCAAGTCCCCTACCCCCAAATAAAAAAACAAACAAACGAGCAAACAAATACATGATATTTTGAAACCAAAATTAAGAAGCACATTTATCGGAAAATAAATTCATTTTTACCAAAGGCCACATTTTCATCCTAGACTCCCTTTGGTCCTTGTGATCAGGGCTTAGTCTTATTTTGTTCCTATATCCTCTGCCCTGGAATTGATTTGCTGAAATCAGAGCCTTATCTTCTTAGTCAGTTCCCCAGTAATAAATTCTGCTCTTCAAATCTAGCCAGACTATGCCAATTGGAATAATGTTTTTTTTTCTTTCATACTAAAGGAAGAGAGGGGGTAAGAATTGGGAGAGGATACTGCGACCATAGTTGAGAAGGGAAGGGGTCATTCTGATGGAGGATGTGGTAGTGGAACATACTCAGAAAACCTTACTGGTAACAGTATTGTAAATCATGGTTATTTTATTTTAAAATAAAATAAAAACAAAAGCAGAAACTGTGGTCCTGCTTAGAGAAAAATCCAGAATTGTTTTCCTAGAAATGATCCCTCTGCCAATATCTGTCATTGAGGAGTGGGTATTTTATACAGGGACACACACTAGTCTTTTTTTATTCTGACGTGGATGACACCTTTTCCAGTAGCTTTGTTTTTAATCATGTGTGTCAGATATTTTCAGTCAAACTGCATGGGCCTCAAGACACTTCTGGTGAGACTAGTTCAGTCCTTTGGGGGTCACCACATTGGAAATGCTGAATAGCCCTGTGATGCTAGAGGTGAAATTTAGGACCTCATTTTAGCAGGTCATACACATGACTCACATGTCAGTGTTTTTACTGCACCATGGCAAAAGTAAGAAGAAGTGAGGTCAATTTTAATCTGCTCTTTAGACCAATAAGGGCTGGAGTGATAGCGCATCGGGTAGGACGTTTGCCTTACACGTGGCCAACCCGAGTTCGATTCCTCTACCCCTCTCGGAGAGCCTGGCAAGCTACCGAGAGTATCTTGCCCGCACGGCAGAACCTGGCTAGCTATCCATGACATATTTGATATGCCAAAAACAGTAACAACAAGTTTCACAATGGAGATGTTACTGGTGCCTGCTCGAGCATATCGATGAGCAGCGGGATGACAGTGACAGTGAGAGTGATTTAGCCCAATATATCCAAAACACCATTTCAATACATAATCAATATCTAATTTTTACTTTTTATAGGAAGCCTTTAAAGTCTCATATGTGATTTATAGTTATAGACCATCTTGGTTTGAACAAGCTAGAGTCCACAGGCTCATTCAGTACACATGGCTGGTGGAACTTGTAGTGGACAGTACATTGTTGAACTACTTTAGGCATTGTATAAATGTGCTCAGATTGGTGCTATTTGTGTGAAACCAATGAAATGACATAAAAATGTAACACAACCACACTATTATACTTTTTATAGTTATAGGATGCATATTAATACTTAGTATGCCATGAAGACATTCTCTTCATGATGAAACTATTAGTGATTATCTAATATATATATATGTATATATATACATATATATGTATATATAAACTGGGTCTGTGGTTTTGTAATCCTTTGGTTAGCATCCTAAAGACAAGAGAGGCAAACTAATAGTTTTTCATATCAGAGTAGAGAACTGAATGGTGCAAAATCTGGAAGTAAACTTTCCCTTGGCTTTCTTCCCCTTGATTTCTTCCTGTCTTCTTTTCAGCTTCGTCAGTGTAATCATTGAAATCTGCCTGGCATGTTTTAATTTTTTTTCCCTAAGTAGGGACTGGGAAAGTATGGAAAAGTTTCAGGAAAATTTCCCAAGTAGAGTTTGGGAAAGTGTGGGAAAAGTACTGAGAAAAATTTAAATGTGAATATTTAAGTTTTTATCAAACAGAAATAATTCCCCTTAAAATTTGGGAGAAATCCCATTGAAAAAAATTAGAGACTGTAGTTTATAAATTGACTGGTTCCTTAAAAATTAGTTTATTAAACTAGGATGTACAAGGGAAGATAATATGTTTCTGTCATTTGGTATAACTTGGGACTATTTATAGATATTAACTGATGATTTCTTCTGTCAGCAGTTTTCAGATTTCAGCATGCATCTAAATCACTTGGAGAGCACGTTAAAAATCCAGTGTCTTGGAACACACTTGGAAGATAGTAGGATCTAGAAAAATGGTACTTTTACATGCGCCTGGGTTGTTCTGTTCTGGTAGTTGCATCCCCCATCTTCCTTCCTAACCCTGCTCTCCCAGAAAAAATGCCCCTATACCTAAACACCTGTAGTTTACTCCTCCTTGTTACATTTTATTTACTTATAATTGGAGCGTGTAACTTAACTCATCTTACAACTGCAAGATCCTGCTGTCTTCCTTTTTGACCAACATATACAATCTGTGACTCCCCCTCATCACATTCTTTGTCTTATCTTTCTTTTCCAGCTTCTCTCTGACTAAGCGTTTTTTCTTTTTTGTAGGTCAATTTAAATTCTTAGAATTTTTCCTTTTCCCCTCCACTGCTTCACCTCTTTTCTTGGGTTCGTATGTGAAATAGTGGAACATAGCCAGCGTTATCATCTGGGACCTGGGATTCTCTAAGTCTGTCACAGAAACACACACCAGCTTGCCTAGCTCCCAGCATAAGTGTCAGCAGAGACCAGGAGTGTATCCTTTCTCTCTCCAGGCAATGGAACTGAGGCGGGAGCCTTATTCTCTGTCGAAGCCTTGTCTCGGATTCTCAGTTTAGCCAATTCTAGACCCCGGGGAGGCAGGCAGGGAACACTTTCCTCTTCAAGGAATGGAAGAGGAGAGAAGTGGTAAAACTTATTCAAAATCTTAAAATCTCCAAATCTCCAACCAGCGATACAGAAAGCCTTGTTAACCTTGTTAACCCTGGTTGATTCCTGGCAGGAATTCACTGCTTATGGCCTGGGATCACTACCATGAGTAATCCCTGAGTACTGAGCCAGGAGTAAGCCTTTAGCACAAATGCATATGGTTCCCAAAGAAACAAAATCTCTAAATCTTTATCTTAGTTACTCATGTATCATGACAGGCCTTACCATGGAGTGGGTTTTTGCTTTTTTTTTTTTTTAAATATAGGCAAAATATTTAGGGATTTTCCTCCAGTTACATTGCATTACAATTATTTTCTTGCTTTAAAGAAATTTTGATTTGCATGAAACTATTAAGGTCATCATTTCTATCTAAGTCAAATAATACAGCATTTTATTTATTTTTTTTCAGGTTTTTTTTTTTTTTGCTTTTTTTGGGTCACACCCGGCGATGCACAGGGGTTACTCCTGGCTCTGCACTCAGGAATTACCCCTGGAAGTGCTCAGGGGACCATATGGGATGCCGGGGATCGAACCCGGGTCGGCCGCGTGCAAGGCAAATACCCTACCCGCTGTGCTATCACTCCAGCCCCTAATACAGCATTTAAAAAAAAAATAGACCCTTAATTTTATTTAGAAACTAAACGGATTTATCTTTTTGAGTAGATTTTAATCTATTAATTAAAGTGGTACTGTTTTTAATAAATTGAATTTGGAAGCAGGAATCCAGTTTCTGTAAAATTAGTTCAATTAATTCAACTCATTACAGCAAATTAAAATTTTCAGCATCCTTAGAAATTGACAATTTTCTGTTTAGCCATATAACTTCAATATAAGGCCCAATTAAAATGGTTAATTCATTATTTTGTAAGAATTGTCTGTTCTTCAGCTATCATTCCACCACTTCAGACCTGGATTCAGCCATTTGTTTTTCCTTGTTCCACTTTTAATAGCTATGTGTCTTTGCTACTGCACTAGGCATTTGGTGAGATCATTGGGGAGGAAGAGATAAAAAAGGTGATGTTTCCTTGTATAAGGACGTACAGCATATGGTTTTAATACTTGATGAGGAGTCAGAGACAATGGTGAAAAAAGGATGTGCTTTTTATTGCGCTTTTAGTCCAGAAGGGTTCCCATTCATTGGTAATGCCACTCCTTTACCTTCTTCATTCTGCTTGTGCATTACTAAGTTGTCAGAGTCCATGGAGAGTGAGAGAGGGAAAATGCTTATTTCTCAACTACCTGTGGTCTTATGCTAAAGTTCATAACAAGTAAGTTAAGACTTATTTTCTGTGTCTGCAAAGCGTGTAGGAGACAGACCAAACATGAGAGGCTTAGCTGCATCAGGAGGTTGCTGGTTGCTTGGATCTGAAGCACTGAGTTTTGCTTTGCTTTTAGGGCACAACCAGTATTGTTTAGAATTCCATGGCTAGGAGCCAGGGGTCACTTCAGGTGTACTTGGGGGACTATTTGGTGCAGGAAACTAGATCTCCTGCATGCGAAGCACACATTCCTTTCTGCCTCAGGCCCAGGCTTGAGGAGCTCTAAGAAGAGGACATTAACTATTTTTCTCCTGACTTAGAGGGAAAACCTAAGTGCCATATATTGTAAATTGGTTAACTAGTCAAATCCTGGAGTTTATTGGAGTCACATGACAAAAGGGAAGCCATGACATAAGGGAAGGAAATCAGGTTTTAATCATCCGAGTGTGGGTCTCAGCTGTGTCATCCATTAGCCTCATATCCTCATCTGGAAATTTAATACAGAATTAAAGCTCATGAAGTAGCTGTAGCAATAACATGGGGTTTTGGGTGGTGCAGGGGATAAAGAGGGGTCCCAGAAAGGCCTACCTCTTAAATTGAACCTATTTACTCCCAGAAAATAAATTTCATGGTAGAAATGAGAAATAGGATTTGGTGTTGACAACAACAACTTATCAGTTGTATCAGTTGTATCACTTATCATTCCATTGATCCTCGATTTGCTCGAGCAGGCACTAGTAATGTCTCCATTTGTCCCTGTTGCGTGCTAGTGTAGCCCAATGATATCTGCTCACTCCAGGAACAGGAAGAGCCTCAAATCATTCATTCAGGATTTTGACGAAGAACTCTGACCATCTCGTTAGTGGGTGACCACGTGGTCTTTTGACATCCAGTGGAATCCAGTCGGTAACAGCTTTAGTCCAGCGGTTGTCTCTGAATCACATTACGTGTTCGGCCCATCTGATTTTTGATGCCTTGGCAGACGAGATAGTATCCCTGATACTTGACCATCGATGGAGGTCAAAACTCCAGATTCCTTCTCTCACTTGAGTGAAACATGATACTCCTAGCATAGATCTTTCAGTTCCTCTTTGGGATACCCATAGCATTCTCATCCTGTTTGCGTAGGGCCCAGGTCTCTGAGGCATATGTTAGTGCAGGAAGAATGATAGAGTCTAAAAGATGTGCCCAGAGCCGGAGGTTCTTTGTCCTCTTAACCACTTCTTCAACAATCTTGAAGGCATTCCATGCTGCTCTCTTCTTCCTGCACAATTCTGGCGCCAGGTCGTTCCTCATGTTGAGTTCCTGACCCAGGTACACATAGCTGCTGCATTCGGAGATGTTCGTTCCATTGAGAGCAAATGGAACGTCAGGGACTAGTTCATTTTTAATAAACACCGTTTTGTTGAGATTCAGCTGCAGTCTGACCTTTCCACACTTGTGGTCGAAGTCGGCCAGCAATTGTGCTGCTTTGCTAATGTTTGCCATTATGACAATGATGTCATCAGCGAAGCGTAGGTGGTATAGTTGCGGACTGTCTATATTCACTCCCATTCCTTTCCATTCCAGTCGTTGCATGATGTTCTCGAGGGTGGCACTGAAGAGTTTTGGTGAAATGGTATCTCCCTGCCGAACCCCTCTCTTTACATCAGTGATCACTTGTAGAATGGTGAGATCCTGGTGGTGAATTTGTAATACAGCTTGAGGAGGATCTTGATGTACTGAGTTTGAACTCCCTGTTTAGCTAGGGCTTCGATGACCAGTTCAGTCTCAACAGAATCAAAGGCCTTCTTTAAATCGATGAACGTTAGAAAGAGTGAACTTCAATGAGTTTGGTCACTGTGTGGATATGGTTGATTGGGCTGAATCCTTTTCAGAACCCGTCTTGCTCGCATGGTTGTCCTTCGTCTAGTGTTCTGCCTATTCTATTCAGGATCACTCGAGTGAACAACTTATAGATGATGGATAACAGGCAGATTGGGCGATAGTTGCCGATGTTGTGGATGTCTCCCTTCTTGTACAACAGAATGGTCCTGCTGGTTTTCCATTGGGACGGAACCTTGCATTCAGACAGGTAGCATGTGAGGAGCCAAGCCAGTGTATTGACTTGTACTGGTGGCAGATTCTTCAGGTGTTCGGGTCTGACCTTGTCTGGACCTCCACTATCCCACCACCACCACGCTCCAAGACGCTTTCTGGACTGCATGGCTGAGCCTCACGCATGCGTGAAGCCAACAGAACCAGGTAAAGCAGAACTTTGCGACCTTGTACTCCAGGCTCAATGGGACAGGGAAACTCCTACAATCTCCGGTGCCCCACTTCAGGGATAAAACCCAGACGACCCACCTTATTGGGGCCATAAATACCTCACTGGCAGACCTCCACTACCTCCACTGCCCAGCCACCACTATGCTCCAGGATGCTTTCCGGATCACGCAGCCTCTTCCCACCCACGAATACTCATTTCCCATAATTTTTGCACCATATTTGATGGGCTTCAAATATGGTCTGAACCATGGAAACACCAGTAAGGGTGATTGGAGGCTGCCCTAAAAGCCTCCATCCCTCTTGGAGAGCCCAGCAAGCTACCGAGAGTATCCTGCCCGCACGGCAGAGCCTAGCAAGCTACGCATGGCATATTCCATATGCTAAGAACAGTAACAACAATGGGCCTCATTTGCCTGACACCAAAAGAGCCCCCAATATAGCAGCATTAAGAAGGATGAGCAATGAGAGACTGATAAAATCTCAGGGCCGAACTAGACTGCCAAAACGAAGAAAGACTAAAATGACTGTTTATGCTTTCAATGCACATATGCTGGCATCAGAAGCGTCCATTGAGGACCTGATGGTGCAAGTGCAGAAGATCAAGTACGACATCATTGGTCTGACCAAAATGAGAGGGCATCAATCACATCACGCCACTTTCAACACTGGAGAAGAACTGTTGCTCAGAACATGTGACAACAGAGGCATCAGTGGTGTCAGTGTCCTTGTCAACATGAACTTGGCGTGAGCATTAATTCATTCGAATGCCTAACAACCCAAATCAGACGATTACACTTGAATAGATGTGGATCACTGCTGGCAGTTTCTATCCTCATGTCTACGTACCAACATTCAACTAAGATAAAGAAGAAATTGAGAAGTTCTACATGGAGCTGGAGAAGTTCTATAAAGAAGACCACACCTTCTACAAGATCACTGTTGGTGATTTTAATGCCAAGATAGGGCCTAGAAAGTCGCCCAAAGAACTCCACATTGGGTCCCATGGCCTAGAATGGAACGAACAAGGTGAGAGACTGTTCATCATGTCAACCAAGACCATCCATGGTAACTCACAGTTCCAGAAGGCCGAATCTAAATGTTGTACATGGGAGTCTCCCGGTGGACAGTTCCACAAGGAAATTGACCACATCATATTCAATCGAAGGTTTTGCCTGACTGATGTCGCTATTGTCCCAAAATTCCAAACGGGATTGGACCACTGTCTCCTTCATGCAAAATTCTTCTCACAGAGCGGGGAGAAAGGAATGCAGAGTTCATGTTAAGAAGAGAACTCCCAGAATGACCACCAACTGGGAGCTCTTTGGCACTATTGCGGCAATGTGGGAAGATGCTGTCATTGACAACATCGACAAGGAATACGATGTTCAGCACCTCCATGATTGCACAAAAAATGCCGAGAGTGGGAAAGCCACAACAGACAACAGACTCCTGTCTTTGGAAACTCTCGAGCTCATTCGACAGCATGGTTTGGCACATGAACCTCAGGCATCCACAAGCTAATGTCCGAGCTCCAAAGCTGTGCAGAGAAGCGATAAAGGAAGACCTCAAAGAGAGAAGAGCAGCAGTGATGGCCTATGTGGCAGAAGCGAGGAAAATTATTCGAAACGCTCGCCTGTCCTTCGCCAATTACAAGACCAAGATGACTGCTCTCTGTTGACCTGATGGATCTATCAAATCTTCCAGAAAGGCAATGGAGATGATTATCCATGATTTCCACTCGGATCTCTTCGACAGCCATGTCCACCTGCCCACATACCAAATTCCGCAGGATGAATATGTCGTTCCCAATGTCCTTCCTTCCGAAATCCTACACACCATTTTGTCGGTAAAGACAACAACAATGGCAATAACTATAATAAGTTCAAGTTCTGGGAATCAGAGTTTATCTTCAATGAAACTTAGATTATAATAATAAATGAGGCCTAGTTATTATAAGGTTCAAGGAATAAATGAAATGTTGAAATTTCTGGAATACTGGAAATTCTTTTTATTCAAGAAAATCATATGATGGCAGAATATGATGCTTGATTTTCTCACTGAAAATTTATGTGCAGGAACCATGGGTAGACTTCTGTTGACTTTTCTGTGACTTATCATTAATCCTATGATATTAAAATTATTCTTAGGACTTTTTTTCCTCACTCAGTTGTCAGACTAGTCTGACTGTCAGATTTTACAAAATAGTGTTTTTGCATAATATCCAAGTAGTTCCTTAAAATCACTCTCATTGACTTTTATGAATCCCATAATCTTTGAGTTCATGAAGTTTCTCTTTGCAATCGATTCATTGTTGGAACATCTGAAATTCACTGAGTGACTGACAAATAGAGATGTGACTGACATGAACCAGCTCTCATTGAGTGGGAGAAATGATTGAATAGGGAGTAATTTAAAGAGTCATCAATTCATTGTTTTGTGTTATATTTTGCTTTCTTCAGCTCCTTAATAGAGCTGCATAATGAATGTCTCCATAAAAAGAACCTCTATTTTTTTTAAATTAAAAAAAAAGATGAAAACCACAGCACCCTGAAAATATGGGTAGTTCTTCAGGGAATGACTTCAAACTGTTTACACGATACTTGAATTAAAAATAAACTTGCTAACAATAATCTGGGTTGTGACACTGAACAGAACTGTTTTCTTATCCATATGCTACATATTATTATTTATTTAATTTTCTTTGCCGTCTTGATGATACACCATGCCCCTAGGGAATCTGTGCTTTGGATAATTTATTAATTTATATTCTAATTTCATTCTTTCTCTGGTCCTAAGTTTAGAAGTTCCTTGAAGTGGACTCTTATTTATTGTTCTCTAGAATTAGACGAGTCTTCACAGGTGGGAGGCATCATGCAATTATAATTTCCGAGATCAGGTGTATTTAGTGCTTTGTGTGTCTTTCATATGCATGATCATTCCTTACTGATTGATTTAACCCTCTCTCCATTTTTTGCTTGAATATGCTTTTGTTAACCTCTGGAATGGAGGTAAGCATTAGTGGGTAATCTTAGATTTTGGAAATTTAACCTGTATCTTGTATCTCATTTCCAACTCTTCACGAAGCACGTGGAGAGAGATGCTACATATGAGAAAAATATTGATAAATCATACTGTGTATTAGAAATGAACCTGAGCAAAAGGTGGCTAATAAGCCAGGAAAAGGGGATAGATAGTATTGAAGCAGTTGAAATTTTGCTTAGGCTGGCCAGAGAAGGTTTTATTGAGTGAGTAGCATTTAGTGGAATGGTAAGGAGATAGCAGAATGAGCCATGCTATTTCTGGGACAGAGGAAACAACAAATGCAACGGCTCTTTGTTAGATAGTGGCCTATTTCTTGTAGGAGCAGAATGGGATGAAGGTATTCTTGAGCATTGCTGGCTGATTAGTGTTTGGTGGGTCAGAGAGAACCAGGACCAGATCGTGTAAGGACTTGTAGACTACTGATAAATGTTTTCGCTTTTACTTAATGTTGGGGAGAACAGGGTATCATTTTAGTTAGAAAGAAACTTGATCTGAATTGCATTTGAATTGTATTGAAATCAAAATAGAAGCAGAGATGATTATTCAGAGGACAAATGATCATGCCTTGAACTGGAATGAAAGCAATGAAAAGATAATTCCTGTTTTCTCCTCAGCCATAATGGAGTGTGTGTGTGTGTGTGTGTGTGTGTGTGTGTGTGTGTGTGTGTGTGTGTGTGTGTGTGTGTGAGAACTCACTCACATACATAAGGATTTTGGTTTGGGAACCACTCCCAGTATTGATCAGGGCTTACTTCTGCTTTTGTGTTCAGGGATCTCTTTTGTCAGGGCTCAGGGGATTATGAGGTGCTGGGGATTGAACCCAGGCTGGCTGCATGCAAGGTAAATGTCCTACTCACTGAACTATCTCTCTAGCCTCTAATGTGGATATTTATGAATTTCTGATCTTGTGTGTGTGTGTGTGTGTGTGTGTGTGTAAAAAATGAGTAGTTATGGCAATAATCAATTAGGAGCTTATGTTTCATTTGCTTTGCAATGAAGACTTACTTCATAAAGATGCTCCAGCCCCACCAAGTAATGCAGAATTCTTATATACTGGAATTCCTTTAACCAACATTTGGCACAACTATAGAAAATGTTGTCAGATGATGAAAAAGATACTTCCCCCAACTGGGAGGATGCAAAGGGCGTAAAAGTTTACTGTTTCCAAAGAGATAACTTCAGGGGCCAGAACACTTGTACAGTGGTTAAGGGCAGTTACCTTGCAAGCTGCTGACATGGTTTTGATCTCTGGTACCCTATATGGTTCCTTAAGCATCACCAGGAGTGATTCTTGAGCACAGAACCAGGAGTAAGCCCTGAATACAGCCAGGTGTGGCTCCAAAATCAAACCAACACAAAACAAAACAAGTGGATAGGGCACTTACCTGACCTTGGTTCAATCCCTGGCACCTCATGTCATTCCCTGAACCCTGTGAGAAATGATCCTTGAACACAGAACCAGGACTAAGCTCTGAGCACTGCCTAGTATTACCCCAAACCAAAGATATATAAAACCAAAAATACACATTTTGTTTCAGTTTTTGATGGTTAGCTATTTAGGTATCTTTTTTTGTGTGTGTAATTACTATGCACATCTATCAAGAAAGTTTTTGTTAAATGAATTTAAGAATTTTATCAATTTTAAGTGACTAGAAGGAGTTAAATTAGATGTTAATTGTTTTTCTCTTATTAACTTAGTTGTGTATTCAGAGAGATATAAAACAAAAATCTACATTTTGGAAACAATGTTGACCTCATTCTTTTTGTTATTGTTCTTATTCTTGGGCAACACCTGGCCATGCTCAGGGCTTTCTCCTAGCTCCGTGCTCAGGCATCACTCCTGATGGACTCGGGGCACCATATGGGTTACTGGGGGTTGAACCCAGGTTGGTCTCAAGCAAGGCAAACACCTCCCTGCTGTACTATCTGTCCAGCCCAAGGTCTCATTTTTAACCTTATCAATTTTCAGAATTTATGATTACGCCTTTCTATTTGTGTACATTCCCTTTCCATATTGGTGGGTGAATTGTTATGTTTTGGGTCTTCGTATTTTATTTCATAAATTTGGGGGAGAAGACTCTGTTCCTGAAGGACAGCAACTTGGAGAGTAAACTGAACTTTCTAGAGTTTTCCTAACTAGAAGAGAAAGTGAGAGGCAACTTTCCTCACCCCTACCTCTCCGTGAATGCCCCAGAGTCTGGAAAAGTTATTGGCAGATTGTCCAGGAGCAAGTTTTGTGGTATTAATGATTGGATTAATGCTCTCTTGAGCATTAATGATTGGATTAATGCTCTCTTGCCAACAGAACCAAGCACTGGGTTTTGCTTCTGTGTGATAGACAATAATGAAACTGAATGTTATCTCTTAGAAGTTGAACAATGGTAGTCACTGTTATCTCACAGGAATCTGGAGATAAGGAATTGGCAGTGGCTTTCTTCATTTCAGAGGCTAACTTGAAATTGACAAAATTGTAAGATTTGGGGGAGGGTAGTCTTCCAAGCAGTACTCAGGAGGCCAGGGAACTCCACATGGTTGATGCTTAGACAACCAAACTGATGGACCAGTGCATGGGCTTGAGGATGTGGTGCTGTTCAGGCCTTGCAACCTAGTGATGCTTGGGGTCCTCTAGAACCATATGTAACTCAGAGGACCATGCGGTGCCAGGAATTGAACTAGGGTTGGTCATAATCAAGGCATATACTGTAACCCCTGCACTTTCTCTCTAGCTTCCCTTCCCTTCCCTTTCCCTTTTTTCTTACCCTTTTCCCCTCCCTTCCCCTCCCCTCCCCTCCATTTTCTCCCTCCCCTACTTCACTTTGTACTTCAGGATCACTCCTAATATAGTGCTGGGGAATTGAGCCAAGGTTGGCTGCATGCAGGGCAAATAACTTAACCTTTGTACTCTATTTCCTCCCCTCTCTGGCTTATTCTATTTAACGAACTACTCTCAACATCACCCTGTGTTTCTGCAAACATTGTTTTCTTTATTTCTCAGAAAGAACTGGATAGTATTCCATTATGTGTCTGTGCTTACTCTTCCATCTGTGCTTCTTTCTATATCTTGTCTTTTATAAATAATACTACAATTTACCAAGACTATTTATTTTATATAGTGCTTTTATTTCTTATAGCCAGATTGGTGGGGTTGATGAATAATATGATAGTATTTAAAAAAATATTTTGAGAGCCTCTATATTGTTTTCATAGTGGCTTTACCAATTTGCATGTCAATCAACATATGTCAGCATTCCCTTTACCTCCTCATCAACATTTGTTTTTATTTGTCTTCTTGTTGACAGTCCTTGTAGTGGGTGAGAGGTCTTATCTTGTTTGGGTTTTGATTTGCATTTTCATATCTTTAAGTGATACTTAGAACCTTTTCATCAGCTTCTGGACCACTTGTATGTCTTTAGAAAACTATTCAGTTCCTCTCACACATTTTGAATATAGATAGGTTTTTGCTGTTGAGTTGTATGAGTTCTTCATATCTTTTGATATTAACTCCATATCAGATATCTGATTTTCAAAGGTTTCCATTTTTTATATTTTGTTGAAAATTTCCTTTGTTTTGCTGATGCTCTAAATTTTACGTAGTTCTACCCCATTTGTTTTTGTTGTCATATACAAAAACTCACTGTCAAAATCAATGTCAAGGGGAGGAACTTATCATCACTCTTTCTTCTAAGAATCTTATGGTTCCAAATCTTATATTCAAGTCTTTATTCCATTTGAGTTGATTTTAATCTTGGCTAAAGAACAGACTTCAGTAAATGGAATGAGAAATATGTCCCACCAGATGCCAAAGAATTGAAAGCCTTAAAACTGAGCCACTGCCTTAAAACATATCAAAAGTCAACTCAGAGTTCAGTTTTGTTCTTTGGCAATGTATGGGCCAGATCTCCCATTCCATATATTGGATAGTTAGTTTGTCCTTTAGCAAGTTTACAATACTGTTCAATAAGATACACAATAATAAAATATACAAGTACTTGATATTATTTAATGTATCATGCTGATAATACTGTTTTGAACAAGAGGTAGCAAGAGGGATGTGGGGAAAGAAACAAATGGAAATGCTGGAGTGTTGCAGTTTTAAATAAGGCCAGTGGGTTCAGTGAACATGAATCTTCTTTTTTTTCTTTTTGGGTCACACCTGGCGATGCACAGGGGTTACTCCTGGCTCTGCACTCAGGAATCACCCCTGAAAGTGCTCAGAGGACCATATGGGATGCTGGGAATCAAACCCAGGTCGGCCACGTGCAAGGCAAAACACCCTACCTGCTGTACTATTGCTCCAGCCCCTAGTGAACATGAATCTTAAGTGAGGAGATGACATTTGAGGCAGCTCTTGAAAAAGAGGTACAGTCCTGTGTGAAGGAAATCAAACATGTGACTGGTACTCTCTTAGTGGTATATTTTAACATGCCCATATTGGTTTTATCCTAACTGTATTTAATATGTGTCAGAGTTTTATGTCTGTTATGGTAAAATGTAACTGCAACAGAAAATAAACACAGGTAGGGGATGAAGGAGAGGAAGATGTTGTGTCTAAAGATGGAATGTTCTGGAAAGAATAGACCTTAAGGAAATGGTAGAGATCCCCTTCTCCATAGCGTCTGCGGACAAGCTGTGCTGAGCGAATCAAGGGCCAAGAGTGTGTGGTGGCCTTTGCCACATCATGTGACCTGTCTCTATAGGAATTATTTCTGACACCATCAGTTGACAGTAGAACAATAGGTTTTATTTTGACAGCAGAAGATTATTGCATGCCAAACTTTAATAAACACTCCAAAGGTTTTATGTCTGGGAAGTAAAGCTGATTCCTTGCATTGTAGCACTGATGCTTTGTGCTTGTGTATCTTTTGCAGCTTTGTAGGAAGCTCATCTCAGAGTGGCAGACAGGATGGCTAGCTCAGCCCGGGAGCACCTGCTCTTTGTGCGCCGTCGAAACCCTCAAATGAGGTATACACTGAGCCCAGAGAATCTCCAGAGTCTTGCTGCCCAGAGCTCTATGCCAGAGAACATGACCCTGCAGAGGGCCAACAGTGACACGGACCTGGTCACATCTGAGAGCCGCTCCAGCCTGACTGCCAGCATGTATGAGTACACGCTGGGGCAAGCCCAGAACCTCATCATCTTCTGGGACATTAAAGAGGAGGTGGACCCCAGCGACTGGATAGGACTGTATCACATAGGTGAGTCAAAGGAAATGGATATGCTCATCATGTGTGCTCATGTTTTCACTCTGACATTATATAATTTTGTATTTTCTCCTAGAAGAAAATATTCACACACAATGACTATAGCAAGACTACTGGAATTTTAATTTTTCTTCTTTGGAAGGGAGAGAATCAGAATCTCACAGAGGAAATATATTTGTGCTGTTATAAGTATTTGTGGTTGGGGGACACTGGGTTATATCCAGATTGTTTAGGGATCACTTCTGACTTTGTGCTCAGGGGTCTCTTCTGGCCATGCTCAGGATCAAACTGGGGTCAGTTGGATGCAAGGCAAATGCCTTAACTGCCATACTTTCTCCAGCCCAACATAAATCTTTGTGGCTAATTTCTACCCAAATTAAATGTTAGAAATTTCAGGTTTTACAGGACTCTCTTTTTAAAACCTTTATGTTTCCATTTTTGAAAGAAATAACTATTAACATTGGTTAATATTTTTAATTGATGAAAATAATGTTTAGATTTAGAAAATTAATATAAAAATTATGTTTTCTGAAGGAGGCATTTTATTCAGAGCCATTTACAATCTCTGACAACCTTTTTACTTTAAAGTTATTTGCTGTGCCCTAGATCAATTAGATGAGGGAAGCGTCCTATTCTAATGAATGATTTAGAAATAATCTACTGTTTTTAATAATGAAAGTGGCTCAGTTCAATTTGTGCCTGTTTACATCTTTATTTCATAGGGAGGTGAGTGAGGAATATCACTCAGTGTATCCGGAATATCAGAGTATAGAGACTGCTTTATATAAGCAAAAATCAAAACTTACCAACCATAAAGAAAATTAAACTTGATAATAATGCAATCTTTACATATTTACATATTTACCAAATATGTAATATCTATTGTGAATAGGATTGTTTTTCTCTTTTTCTTCATTGCTTGCATATGGAAATGCCCCAAATTTCTGTTTGTTGATTTCATAGCCTGCCACTATAATAATTCTGTCATTTCTATTAGGGTTTTCTAAGTATATAATATCATCTTATTCACAAATGGTATTTGTTTGACTTCTCTTCCAGTCTGGATCACCTCACTATTTTTTTATTGCTTAAGTTCTATGACAAGGACATCAATAGTTTGTTGGACAATAGTGGCTGAAGTGGACATCCTTGTCTTGTGTATAATCTTAAAAGGCTTTCAGTTTTTCATCACTGAGTTAAATGTTAACTGTGAATTTGTAGTAAGTGGCTTTCACAGTATTGAGAAGCAATCCTTCTATCCCTATTTGTTGAGAGTTTTTATCTGTGAATGAGATGTGAGAATTAGCCTACAGAACTGAGTTTGCAAGATGATGGGGTGGGGTGGGTGAAGACTTTCTTGAAACGTAGTGGTGGAGGGACAATAACAGTGGTGGTGGATGTGCAATTGAAATATAATGTCTGAACCTCATTTATTAACAGTATTATAAATCTCAGTGCTTAAATGAAGACTAAAATAAGACTAAGTTGCTCTTAAGGTCTATTGTTGGCCATAATATTTCTTTTAACATTTTAAATTTCAAATTTTTATTTAGGCACTCTGATGTACAAGATGGCTAAAAAATAATAGAGTCGCAGGCATACAGATTTCTAAAACTACATCAACTACGCGTGTCGGCATTCCTCTATCAATATATCAAGTCCCTCTCCCTGCCCTTCCCTCTTGATAAACTCTTTTAAAAAATTATTTCAGTATGGGTCACATGTTTGCAATAGCTTTAATCTTATAGTTTTGCTGCACATTACCTCACCTTACCCCTAGCAAAGTTCCAAGGCCATTAATCAATATTCCTATGTCATTCTGTAATTCACCTCATTTTTCAACACCCTCTTTCCCCTTACTTGGCATTCTCAGTTCTCTAATTCAGGGTCAAGTGCTTACCATTATTTGAGTCCTTCCATTTCCTTGTCTTTTTTTTTCTGTAATGCAGATGAAGGAGATTATAGTTGTATTTTTCCTTCTTCCCCTATTTTGCTTATCATGATACCCTAAGTTGTAGCAATCTGTATGATTGCATCATTTCTTATGTCTCTGTCATATTCCATTCTGTATATATACTATAACGTCTTTGTCCCTTCACCTGTCATTGGACATTTGGGCCATTTATATGCCCTAGCTAGTGTACTCAACACTGTAATGCGCATAGACATGCATAGGTCTTGGAATTGATGTTCTTGTGTTTTGGGTATGGATACCAAGAAGTGAAAATTTTGGGTTATAGGGAAGCTATAGTCTTTTTTTTTTTTTTAAAGAAATCTTTGTACTGTCTTGTTTAGAGACTAAACTAGGTAGTATTCCCACCAGCAGTGACTGATGATTCCTTTTTTCACTACATACCCACCAACATGGATTGTTTCCAGTCTTCTATATGTGTCATTCTCAGTGATGTGAGATCATACATCATTGTCATTTTGATTTATGCTTTTCTAACAATAAGCCATGATGAATAGTTTTTACATGCCTACTGACAGACTGTATGTCCTCTTATGTAAGTGTCTGTTCATCTTCTTCTCCACTTTGGATGATATGTAACAAAAAAAGATATGATATATGATATAGATGACATATGATTTAAAAAAGATATATTTTGTTGACCTTTGTGGGTACTTTATATATTTTAGATATTAATCTGTTATCTCATATATTGTGTATAAACATAGTTTGCTACATGGTGTCTAAATTTTTTTTAATGTTTTATTAGTGAATCACCGTGAGGTACAGTTACAAATTTATAAACTTTCGTGTTTGCATTTCAGTCATACAGTGATCGTTTACCCATCCCTCCACCAGTGCCCATTCTCCCCCACCAATGTTCCCAGTATCACTCCTCCCACCCCTACCCCATCCCCCACCACCCCACCCTGCCTCTGCGGCAGGGCATTCCCTTTTGTTCTCTCTCTTTTTGGGTGTTGTAGTTTGCAATAGAGGTATTGCAAAAACATCTTTTTTAAAGAAAAAAAAGTTTTTAATGAAATTTTGGGGACTGGGAGATCTTGGTTGTCAGGACGTGTAGTGCATGCTTAGGGACATGAATATGACCCCTGGTCCACATGCCCCTCAGCATTGTTGGCTGTGTCCAGGGTGGTTCTTAGGCACTGTCCAGGTTGCCCAGTGGCCTCCCCACACCCAGAATCATTAGGCTGGAGCACCACCACCTCATTGGTGCTGGCCTGGTTGAATAAGTGTCTCGTAAAATGGCCCCTTCTCCCCCCGGGAAGGTCCCTACCTCACAAAAAGTTGGGAAATTGAAACTATTACCTGTTCATATTTTTTCCTATCTAATTTTACTTTCTTCTTCTTTTAAAAAGCCATTTCATGCTATCCTACAAAGTGTTGAGGTCTGGTTATTATCTTTCTACTTTCCTCATATCTAGATTATCTTCATAATTTCATCAGATCTATAGCCAATATATTTAAGTTCATAAACTTTTTTTCATTTTCCACTTTCATCAGGGCTATTCTGTAAATTTTGTTCTTCATTTATATTTCTCTCACAACCCCCTTCGCCTTCCCTTCATTTCATTATTGTTGCTGCTTTAGACAGGGATTGCAGACATGCCAGGTTGTGATTTCCAGAAGTCAAATGTCAGGTTGCAGGGCTCACGCAGTTAGCAGCATTCAGTGTCCTTGAGTGTTTCATTTCTTCCTCCCCCCCATCCATCATAAACAAAATAGTTGATTTTTTTCCCTTTGGTCCCTATTTCTAACCCAAGAAAAATAGTTTTTAATTCTTTTTTTTTGGGGGGGGGGATGCACACTGTGAGATGCTCAGGTTATACTCCTAGCTTGGTGATGTTGCTCCTAGTTTATTCTGTACCGAGAATGAAGACTGAGTTCTGCACGTTACTCTTCTTTAACTGTAGTGCTAGCCCCACAGTCTGAGACAGTAGATATGGCTGCTTTCTATAGTTGCAAGGTAATTTACCTTTTAAAATCCAGGGCCAAGGGTTTATCCTGATCTGATACTGTCTGTTCCCTTGTTTTATCTGAATTCTGCAGATGAGGGAGATCGTCCGGTAATCATCCTTCCCCTCTGACTTTTTTCACTTAACATGATGCTCATGAAGATCATCATTTAGACAGCATTTTTTTAAATGCTTGAACTCTTTTTACCTGAAATGATGCCATGTGATGTGATATCTTGAGTTGTTGTATTCATGTTGTAACTATACGCTATCAGGAAGATTTATTTATTTTTGATTAAGCAAAATTTTATTGAAACTTATTTAGAAAGATGTGACGGAAGAGAGAAGGAGTAATGTGTGTTCAAGACAGAATATAGGGTTCTATATAGTAGAAATAAGTAAGCAAAGAAACAGGGACAAGCAAGTGAGATATATGTTTGAGAGAACACAGGTTTAAAAAGCAAGCCTCGCCAAAAACACACAGCAGAAACACCATCGACACTCCTGTGTTCATTGCAGTGCTATA
Source organism: Sorex araneus (assembly GCF_027595985.1). Classification (NCBI taxonomy): domain Eukaryota; kingdom Metazoa; phylum Chordata; class Mammalia; order Eulipotyphla; family Soricidae; genus Sorex; species Sorex araneus. Next base: position 229,122,377 of record NC_073313.1, on the reverse strand, counting down.
CACAGTAGCCATAATCTGGAAACAACCTGAATGCCTGAGAACAGATAAATGGATAAACAAACTATGGCACATCTAGACAATGTAATACAATGCAGCTATTAGGAAAAATGAAGTTATGAAATTTGCCTTTAAATGGATGGATATGGAGAGTATCATGCTGAGTGAAATGAGTCAGAAGGAAAGGGTCAGATATTGAATGACTGCATTCACTTGTGGTATATATTTTTAAAAAAATGATATGAGGTTATTATCCAAGGCCAGGTAAAACAGGGGCCAGGGGGACTGGTCGCTGATTGGAATCTCCCACAAGTGTGTTGGGGGTAGAGGGTAGGAAAGATAGAGAAGGGACTAGTATGACATAATAGTCAGAAGTTGACTGGACAAGAACTGAGTGTTAAAAGCATGTAAAGAGATCTACATGACAACCTTTTAGTATCTGTTTATCTATGTTGCATACCACAATGCCCAAAAGGATGGAGGGAGGGAGGGGGAGAGAGGTGGAGGGAGGGAGGGAGGGAGGGAGGGAGGGAGGGAGAGACAGAGAGAGAGAGAGAGAGAGAGAGAGAGAGAGAGAGAGAGAGAGAGAGAGAGAGCTGCCATAGAGTCAGGCTGAGGTTGGGGGTGAAGGGTGATAGGAGGTAAACTGGGAGACTGGGAAATGTACACTGGTGGAGGGATGGTGTTGGAACATGTATGACTGAAACCTAATCATTAACAGTTTTGTAAGAGTCTATCTCACAGTGATTCAACAAAAAGTAAATAAATAAAGAGCAAGCTTCAGTCAAAAGATTTAAGAGTAGTTATGAGAGGAAAGATGGAAAGACTAAAATCAGCACTCTAAATTCCTATATGTCAAAGTTTCTGTATGTTGTACATGTTTAAAAATTTTTTTTTTCACTACTTAAGTCATAGTTCGTGAGATTTTCCTGATCCAGCAGTTACTCAAGTTTTGGGGTGGCTATGAAGATGAGAAAGGAAAAACAAAGGGAACAAAGGGAACATTAGCTGACTTTTTATGAGTAGAACAAAAGAATAAGTGGGCTCTTTTTCTAGTTTCTACTTCAGGGAGAGTTCTTGGGACTGCTTTAATGTAAGTCAAATCCATAAGGTTTTTTTTTTTTTTTTAAGAAGTATCAAAACGTTGATAGAAAAATTTTGAAAAAAGTAACTGAAAGCTCATGAGGGAAATTTCCAAAGATTTATTAGGACCAATAATATATTGAAAGAATTTTTCACCTGAATGATTTGCAACCTGGAGATGTGCAATGACAGTTTTCTTGGGCACTGTTACGTGAAGATAGGTGAGAGCATACATTTGAAAGGAGATTCAAAGTTAGGATGGAGAAAATAATTTTGGGGTTCAGACTGTGTTACTTACTTTAGATTGTTGATCAAACAACAATGCACATAATCGATTCTCTGGATTAGGGAAATGCATGTCTGAGAATGTAGACTTCTCTACACTAGTACATGTGTCAGGAATAGCTTCTATACCTTATAGTAGGAGGAAGTCACTCCCCTACATTTGTGACCTGAAGAAGTCAGCCTGTTTCCTAGCAACGCCTGGTTTTATTTGTGGAACAGAAAGATGGTCTCTATAGAAATAAGTCCCAAAGGGGAAGGATTTGGGTGAAACATCAGACTGATGAGGTGTGGCTTATTGGCACACTTACATTTTGACATTTTGATTGTTTCTTTTGGCTTACTTTCACACTGCCCCCCCCCTGCCAAGTGTCCAAGTGTTGTTTTGTTTTTGTTTGAGTAATTTTAAATACTATTTTATACCTCTCTCCAAATGACTTTTGATACCACTAATCTGGAAGAAGAATATATCCTTCTTGATTAGAAAAAGAAACCTTTTCTAGGCATTTTTCTCAGGACATAGGTCCTATTAGTCCCCCCACCCCCTGTTGAAAATATCAAAGTCCCATTTTGGGAAACACTGGATGTGAACATTGTTCTCAGAGACAGATGCTATTTGCATTTTTTTGATCCAGAAAGTCTCACACAGATGTTGAGTTTTCTAGAGATCATCACAAAATCTCAAAGCTTTAACAGTAGCTTGTCGATGATTTTCATAAATTATTAGGTTTATAATTATTGGCTTCAAAAATTAAAATTACTGCATGCCAGAAATTTAACCATGCTGACTTTTGAACTATCTTAACAAAAAGAACCAAACAACACATGTAAAAACACATAGACTGTTCAGCAGAGTTTACCATGAAAATTCAAATGGAAACCTTTAAAGAGTAGACAGAACATATTAAAATTTTTCAGATTCCTTATCTGATTTCCCATTTAGTCTTTAGTGGGTTCTCTGAAAGATCACTCAGAGATCCATGCTGAATAATACTTAGTCAACTGGGCCAGATGGTTCCATGAGCCCATGGATGCTCAGGTGGTATTTGGGGATTGAATGCATGTATCTGCATGTCTGCACATGTCCCTGACCATTGCACTATCCTTCAGACTTATTTTTATTTGCTTATCTTTTTTTCCTAACTGTTCAAACTAAAATCACTTTCAGGCAGCTTATATTTGCCTTTTCTCCAATATGCAGGCAGCTTCAGGTACCAGAACCAACTTAGAAAAATTAGGGTTATCTAAGACCATAGACTCATGGTCAGATTTGTAATTAATTTTTCTAACCCTGGTTTTCTTGTTTGAATTAAATAAAGAGCTAAGAAAAGAAGCAGTATTATGAGGAATACATGAGATTCATGAGATTTTTTTTTCTATTTGCTTAAGTATTCATTTATGTCCATACAAGGACCAAACAGGCCTCACACATGCAGGGCCAGTGCTCTACTGCTGACCAGACTGCTGGCCCCTAAATGGTATGGTATAGCGCTATTAGTTGGATTGCTGGACTCATGGTAAGGTTTTATTTGTTTGTATAGTATCATTAATATCTTGTTTACTATTAACAATAAGTTATAACTTTCCTGGTAGTCTAAAGTTGGAGTAAAAAGTTTATTCATTGATGGATCCACAAGAACAGATTTCCAGATTAAAGTAACGCGTTGGACAACTTCTGCTTTCAGAAACAAAAATCCACTTTTTTGAAATAGAACTTTAGAAATTATATAACATACTTAAAATATGAATGCTATATAAAAAGTGTTTGGGTCTTATCTAGGTCCTAAGCCAACATTCTTTTTGAGGTGATGACAAAGCTGTTGTTTAATCTGAGATTCAATAAAATGAAAATTTTTATGTATTAACTATTTAATTTCTAGAGTAGTCACTAAATATGTTTTAGAGTGTCTGTTCTTAAAACTCCCTGGACATTTTTACAGAATTACCACCAAAGAGAACTTGTTTCATGTAATGTCTTTAAATTGAAAAAAAAAAGCTCTTAGAAGTAAGAACATTGAACATGCAGTTGTTGTTTTTAACAACAATAAATTAAATTTTATTGCTTAATTGTATTGTCAAGATAGGCCAAATAATACTGAATCCTCAGTGAAGTGATAGAATAATTTATTGATTTATTGCTAATGTTATTTTTTCATTGTTTTCAATGTTATGTATCCACAATATGTGTCCACAATGTTATGGATTGGCAGGGGGCTTGTAAACTGTGCAGTCATTTAGGGGCACAAAATCAGTATTCTCTCTCTCTCCCTCTCTCTAATATATTTTGCTTGCCATATTGCATTATGATTGTTTCAGCTGTCTTGTCATCACACCATCTAGAGCATGAGCCTTTCGGGGCAGGTGTCAAAGGAAGAGGGAGCTCTAATTCCAGTTGTTAAATGCTTTGGCTCCAAGGTAACACATTTTACTTCTGTTCACTCTGTCATTCATCAGTCATCCCAGGATTCTGCCTGATTGCATGGGGCTCTGGGAATGAAATAAGTCTTTGCAAGTCAATGGAGAATCAATGTCTCCATCATCCTAGATGTGTCTTGCTAAAAAAGCCTTATTCTATATGTTGTTTCAAAGCTAAGACAATTGTGGTACATACTCATTCAGAGGATGGATGCTAGGGGTTAGAAAATGTCCTTCTTTGGGATACACTCTGCTCAAGGTTTGTGAAGACGGAATGGAAGCACAGACTCAGAGCAGTAGCAAGGGCACTGCCTGACATTGTGAGTGAGCAATAACAATTAGTGGGTTTGAAATCATGCTTTTCCATTGGTGTTTCAAATCATCAAGTATCTTCTTTTTAATGTGTATGTTGAAGATTTGGTTCTCAGAGAAGTCTGTGTGTTTAAAGTTATTATGGGAGACTTCCCTGGATGTTAGTTTGGTTTTAAAAAGTTTTGTTAATCAGTGTTTTTGAAGATACTTCAGTATGTTTTCTCTCCTAACACACTGGTTGCATGTAACACCCAAATTAACACTATTTCGTGCATATATTGAGATACTAATATAATTTTCTTCTGTAATAAATAAAATAATTACTATAAATACTAGAAAGTTCCTCAATTTATCATAACTAATAATATTGATAATCATAATGCATTAATTATAAATAAATATTCAATTGAATAGTGTCCAGTGGATTTATTGCCCTCAATATGAGATTATAAAAGGACTAAGAGGTTGGTTTTCAAGTGTGGAGTATGGACAGACCTGAACTTAGATCCTGACTCAGTTGGTGTTTGGAAGTTCCTTAACTCTTCTGAGTTGATTTGCTCATGTACAAGACTGAATAATATCAGTCTTCTAAAGTGGCAAGGAAAATGAAATGAGATGCCATTTGTAATGTGTATACACAGCCAGTTGCTTCACAGGAGTAGCTACCACCCAACTCAAAATCACTTGTTGAGATCTTGCGTATTTTATCTGCCATAGCCAATGGAAAGCAAACATAAAACTGCTCACCCTTTACCAGGGTGAGATACAGATATGAATGATGCATTTAGTAGTTTGAGTAGGGGTGTCTAGATCAGTATTTCAGAAACAAGTAATGCATGGAGGAAGAAACATTTAATGCCTGGGAAAGTGTTCAGGGCTTGGAAGCATTGGAAAAAGGGCTTCACCAAGAAGGTGATTATTTTGGCTTTTTGGGAAATAGTGATACCCTGGTGTTTCTAAGAGAAAAGGCCATTTAGGAGTTGCAGAAAACATAGGCACAAGCCAGTCTTTCTCATGATGGCTTTAAGTATCCAGTAGTTGAAGATTGTAACTCCTGACTCTACCCCCTTTACCTGGTTCTCTTCTGTGCCACCTATTACAGAGGATTCAGACATCACCTACCCTGTGAGGTACCTCTAGTTCTTCCAACAGTTCATCCTTTTTTCCTGCTGTGTTAGGATTGATTTTTCTCTGATTTTTCTTTTGTGGCTGAAGTGCTGATTGCATTCTGCTCCATTTTTTCTTTTTCTCTCTCTGTTTCTTCATTTGTACTCTTAACTCCTTACTTGTATCTTATGCCTAATGCATCCTGAATACTTCTTCCAGATCTGTGTTATGTTAACCTTGTAGATGAATTAATTTTGTGAAAGAACAGGTTTTATTTTTTTAATTTTTATTGAATCACTGTGAAATAGTTACTAGCTTTCATGTTTGGATTACAGTCACACAATGATCAAACACCCTCCCTCCACCAGTGCACATTCCCCACCACCAGTATCCCCAGTATACCCTCCCTTTCCCACTCTCCCCCTGCCTCCATAGCAGACAATATTCCCCATACTCTCTCTCTACTTTTGGGCATTATGGCTTGCAACACAGACACTGAGAGGTCATCATGTTTGGTTCATTATCTACTTGTAGCACACATCGCCCGTTCCGCCTGATTCCTCCAGCCATCATTTTCTTAGTGATCCCGTCTCTGTTCCATCTGCCTTCTCCCCTCCACTCATGAAGCAGTCTTTCACTCTGGGGCAATCCCCCTGGCCCTTGTATCTACTGTCCTTGGGTGTCAGCCTCATGTGATGTTATTCTGTACTCCACAAATGAGTGCAGTCCTTCTATGTCTGTCCCTCTCTTTCTGACTCATTTCACTTAGCATGATACTCTCCATGTTTATCCATTTATAAGCAAATTTCATGACTTCATCTCTCCTAACAGCTGCATAGTATTCCATTGTGTAGATGTACCAAAGTTTCTTTAACCAGTCATCTGCTTTAGGGCACTTGGGTTGTTTCCAGATTTGGGCTATTGTGAACAGAGCTACAATGAATGTATAGGTGCAGATGTCATTTCTACTGTGCTTTTTTGCATCCTCAGGATATATTCCCAGAAGTGGTATTGCGGGGTCATATGGAAGCTCAATTTCTAGTTTTTGAAGGACTGTCCATATTGTTTTCCAGAAAGGCTGGACCAGTCTGCATTCCCACCAACAGTGAAGGAGCGTCCCTTTTTCGCCACATCCACGCCAGCATTGGTTGCTTTTTTTCATTTGAATGTGTGCCAGTCTTTGTGGTGTGAGATGATATCTCATTGTTGTTTTGATTTGCATCTCCGTGATGACTAGTGATGTGGAGCATTTTCTCATGTGCCGTTTGGCCATTTGTATTTGAAAGAATAGGTTTTAATCTGAGCAGTTATGACATTAAAGTAAACATTTTTATTAAAGCTGATTAAGCATTATGAGGTTTTCTCAAATTTCTTCTGTCCAACAAACCATTTTTGTATTAATTCATTTAATTATTTGACAGTATTATGAGTTTATTATGTAGCTGGAATCAGAAATAATTTTCAAAATAAATTATTTGAAATTATAATTCAGAGATCAAAATTCTAGTTTTTTTTTTTCCCATTCATTATACAATATATTGACCTTTGCTTTCTGAATCCTTGTGGACTTTTTCTTCAATATTGAAAGAACTATATTTGTAAGTAGAAGTAATTTGTTTTCTAAATTCAGAATAGTTGCTGCTACATGCTTATTTTTATTTAATTTTTGTTCTCATTTCTGAAAGTTGTGTGTATGAAGAATAGAGCTATATATTTTTAACAATCTGAATCATGTATCTTTGTATCTCAGTATTGCTTTTACATTTTATTACTGGCATAAAGAACTACTGTTTATGAAAATATTGATGTGTTAAGTTATCATCTTTTATCTTTTTAAAAATAAATAAGTACTAGTTTTTTAAATATGGTTATGGTTCATATGTTGTGATGCACGGCATATTTGTTACTGAAAGTCCAAACTAATGTAAAACCATGGCATTTCCAACTGAGAAGTTACTGATTTAACATATTGGATTCTAAAAATTAATAACATATTTTTTAAAGCGTCCATATAGATTTTTTTTCTGGGTGGGGGGTGACTACACTGGTGCTTAGGGCTTGGTGATTAGGTTACTCTTGGTGGTACTCTGGTGACCATGGTATATGGGTGATAGAATTCAAGACTCATATGAAAAACTTGTACACTAGCACTTTGAGTCATCTTTCCAGCCTCTAAATAGATTTTGAAGTTATAAATCTGTCTTGTAATTTTTGTATGAGAAGGCATTTGTATGAAAAAAAATGCCTTAAGAATTTAGTGAACATCTGGAGGAGGTTAAATTCTTATGAATTTTGGACTGTGTGACAGCTATATTTTTTCTGTTTGCTTTAACTGCCAAAATCTGTCATTTCTGAGTTATTTGAAGTTGATAAACAAGGTCAACTGTTCTGTACACAGTAACTGCTGGTTTACAAGGTTACAGATCAGCATATATCAAGTAGCTGGGAATATTCTAATCCATCATGTGATCCATTGGCCTATGAAATTAATAAAATACCTTTTTCAAATTTGTTATTTATAAAAGCCTTTCTAACTACAATAATATTGCTAATTATAAGCAGCTACATTATCATCTTTCATTATGTTTTGCTATCTGTGGAACCTTACAAATTTCTCATTCTTTATAAGTTTTACTTAAAAGCAAGGAAACTTCTATGCAAGGAAATTGGATGTTGGTATTAAAGTACAATTTCTCTCTCTCTCTCTCTATATATATATATGCACATGTATATACACAAATATATATGTGCACATATATATATATTATGTATATAGTTAGTTGGAGCCATTAGCTACATAATTTTCCTGTTGAGGTTTCTTTTTAAAGCAGAGTTAAAGAAGTTTTAGATTTAGAGATAAAATTAGTGGCTATTCCACTGGCATAATCTTAAAATTAGTCACTATTTCACTGGCATCATTTATTTATTTATTTTTTTTTCTTTTAATTATTTTATTGATTCACCATGTGGAAAGTTACAAAGCTTTCAGGTTAAAGTCTCAGTTATACTATGCTCAAACACCCATCCCTTCACCAGTGCACATATTCCACCACCAAGAATCATGATATACCTCTCCCCTTCCCCCCACCTCCCCAGCACCCACCCCGCATGTGTAACTGGTAAATTTCACTTTACTTTCCCTTTACTTTGATTACATTCAATATTTAAACAAAAAAATTCACTATTATTGATTTGGAGTTTCTCCCCCCTAAAGTCGATCTGCTGAAAAGAAAGCATTTGGTAATTTGTTTTCCATTGCTGAGAATGAAGAGATATGAGGTCAGGAGGCCGCACTAGCAGCAGCATAGTTTTGGATTTCTGTATTTTAGTATTTTAGTAACTAAGTCCAGAGAAATGTCTGCCAGGAATCGCAACATTGTAAGCTTGTGCCTCTCAGCTACTTTATATTCCACATATGAGTGCGATCTTTCTATGTCTGTCTCTTTCTTTCTGACTCATTTCACTCAGCATGATACTTTCCATGTTGATCCACTTATATGCAAATTTCATGACTTCATGTTTTATGACAGCTATGTAGTATTCCATTGTGTAAATATACCAGAGTTTCTTTAGCCAATCATCTGTTTTCGGGCACTCTGGTTTTTTCCATATTGTGGCTATTGTAAACAGAGCGGCAATGAACATGGAAATGCAGATGTCATCTCTACTATACCTTTTTGCCTCTCCGGGATATATTCCCAGGAGTGGTATTGCTGGGTCAAATGGGAGCTCAATTTCTAACTTTTTGAGAATCGTCCATATTGTTTTCCAAAAGGGCTGAACCAGTCGGCGTTCCCACCAGCAGTGAAGGAGAGTCCCTTTCTCCCCACATCCACGCCAACACCGGTTGCTTTTGTTTTTTGGGATCTGGGCTAGTCTCTGTGGTGTGAGATGATATCTCATTGTTGTTTTGATCTGCATTTCCCTGATAATTAGTGATGTGGAACATTTTCTCATGTGCCTCTCAGCCATTCGTATTTCTTCTTTGGGAAAGTTTCTGTTCATTTCATCACCCCATTTTTTGATCGGGTTGGCAGTTTTCTTCTTGTGGAGTTCAACCAGTGCATTGTATATCCTTGTTATCAACCCTTTATCAGATGGGTACTGTGTAAATATCCTTTCCCATTCTGTAGATTGTCTTTGTATTTTGGTCACTGTTTCTCTTGAGGTGCAGAAGCTTCTTAGTTTGAGAGAGTCCCATTTATTTATCTCTGTTTTCAGTTGCTTGGCCAGTGGCGTGTCAGCTTTGAAGATACCAGTGTCTTCAATGTCGTGGAGGGCTTTGCTGACCTTATCTTCAATGTACCTTAGGGATTCTGGTCTGATGTTGAGGTCTTTAATCCATTTTGATCTGATTTTTGTACATGGTGATAGATGGAGGTCTAAGCCCATTTTTTTGCATGTAGCCATCCAGTTTTGCCAGCACAATTTGTTAAACATGCTTTCCTTGCTCCACTTCACATTTCTTGCTCCCTTATCAAAGATTAGATGATCATTTATTTGGGGGTGTATGTGAAAGTATTCAACCCTATTCCTTTGGTCTGCAGCTCTGCCTTTGTTCCAATACCATGCTGTTTTAATGACTACCGCTTTGTAGTAGAGTTAGAAGTTGGGGAGGTTGATTCCTCTCATTTTCTTTTCCCCAAGAATTGCTTTAGCTATTTGTGGGGGCTTATTGTTCCATATGAATTTCAGGAGCGCTTGCTCCATTTCTTTGAAGAATGTCAAGGGTATTCCTATAGGGATCACATTGAATTTGTACAATGCTTTGGGGAGAATTGCTATTTTGACAATATTAATTCTTCCAATCCATGAGCAGGGGATGTCTTTCCATTTCCTCCTGTCCTCTTTTATTTCCTGAAGTAGTGTTTTATAGTTTTCATTATACAAGTCCTTTACCTCCTTTGTTAAGCTGATTCCGAGGTACTTGATTTTTTGAGGCGCAATTGTGAACGGGATTGCTTTTCTCAGGTCACTTTCTTCTCTCTCATTATTTGCATATAGGAAAGCCATGGACTTTTGGGTATTGATTCTATAGTCACTGGCATCATTTATACAGGAGAAATGGGGGGCCCAGATAGATCAAGTTGTCTGCCCATTGTTTGTCATAAAATAGTAAAAACAATAATAATAATTATGTGTATAGATATATTGGACTATTTATAGAGAGAATATATATGTGTGTGTGTATAGTGTCTAATTTTGAATTTCCTCCATAATGGAGTTGTCTTTTGGAGGGACTTCTGTGCTAAGGCCAATTCCTTGGGAGATTTTTGAGTATGTAAAAATTACCCTTGAAGACCATGTGGGAAGGTAATATGACCCAACATGTTTAGCACCACCAATTTTCCTCCCAGTATTGGAACAAACTGCTGCCTTAAGTATCAGTGAAGCAGTGAACTGGTGTTTGAGGGTTGTTTTTATATATAAAAGTTCCAAACCCTGTCATTTAAAACTAAAATTCCACTTAGTGTGGTGGGATGCATGGAAGAATTGCCTATTTCATGCTCCCTCTAGGAGCTGGCCTGCATTCAGGGTCTGAATGGCTCCAGGACTATTTAGATTATTCTCTTTCTCACTGTCTTCTCCTGTCCCCAGGGAGTTTGTGTGGCTCTCTCAGAATATGCTAACAGGCATTTGCTGTGCTTCCCTGAACATAGTTTCACCTTTGAAAATTCAAGGCAGTACAATGAGTCTGTTTTTTTTTTTAATTTTTATTTTATCACCACGTGGAAAGTTACAAAGTTCTGAGGTTTATGTCTCAGTTATACAATATTCAAACACCATCCCTTCACCAGTGCCCATATTCCACCACCAAAATCCACGGTATACTCCCCCGCCCCCGCCCCCCACCCCCAACTGTATAACTGATGAATTTCACTTCATTTTCTCTTTACCTTGATTACGTTCCATATTTCAACACAAAACTCACTATTATTGTTGGAGTTTCCCCCCAAGAAAGACAGCCCTACTAAGGAAGCATTGGATAATTAGTTTTCCATTAAAAGATTGTATGTTTTCAGTTTTAAGAATAAAACTTAAATTTTTAATATTTAAGTTAATAAATATTTATTAATTTATAATTAATTATAATTATAATCAAATAATTATAATTATATAATTATAATTAATTATATATAATTAACCACTCAATAGCAGCCGCGTGGTTTGGATGTGTCCCAGTCCCGCATCCCGGAGCCGTGTTAGTTGCTGCTCAGTGTCGCCAGGGCTCCATCTGGAGAAGGTGTGGTGGCTGCACCTCCTCCGTCTGGATCCCCGGTGTTGCTGGCCCGGTTTCGGGTCCGGAGCCTTCTCTGGCCGGGTTGCTCACCAGAACGCCTAGCTTCTTCTCTGTTGAATGTGGCAAGATGGTACCGAGGGTGGGTTGAGGGCGTGACTTCCAGCGGCCGGGCAATGAGTCTGTTTCTTGAATGGAGGATCATAGAGATTTATTTCATACTGTTTTTTCAACTAAGATTTTGTATCACTGTCTAAAATATTCCTGCAACACTCATTGCTAATTTGTCTGAGTAATATTTTAATCAAAATTTTTTTTTCTTTCTATTAAAGTCATTATCACTTTTTTGGGGGGGTAGCTTCTTTTAAAGACACAGAAACAATGTACTTTCCTCGCTTATTAATCTTTATTTAAAAAATTTTTGTATTGAATCACCATGAGATACAAAGCTTTCATATTTGAGTTTCAGTCATACAATGATCGAATACCCATCCCTCCACCAGTGTACATTTCCTACCACCAGTACCACCACTGTCCCCAGTATCCCTCCCGCCACGCCACCCACATCTCACCTGCCCTAATGGCAGGCACTTTCCTTTTAACTCTTTGTATATTTTGGGGCATCATGGTTTGCAACACAGATACTGAGAGGCCATCATGTCTGGTCCTTTGTCTACATTCAGCACACCTCTCCCATCCCAAGTGATCCCTTCAACCATCATTTTCTATCCCAGCTGCCTTCTCCCCCAGCTCATGAGGCAGGCTTCAAACTATCCAGCAATCCTTCTGACCCTTGTCTCTTTTGTCCTTGGGTGTTAGTCTCATACTATGTTATTTTATGTTCCACAAAATGAGTGCTGTTATTCTGGGTGTGTTTTTTTGTTTTTTGGGGTTTTTTTTTTTTGGTTTTTGGGTCACACCCAGCGATGCACAGGGTTTACTCCTGGCTCATGCACTCAGGAATTAGTCCTGGTGGTGCTCGGGAGATCATATGGGATGCTGGGAATTGAACCAGGATTAGCCACGTGCAAGCCAAATGGCCTGCCCGCTGTGCTATTGCTGCAGCCCCCGAGTGCTGTTATTCTGTTTCAGCCCCTCTCTTTCTGACTCATTTCACTCAGTATGGTACTCTCCATGTCCATACACTTATAAGCAAATTTCATGACTTCATCCTTCCTAACAGTTTGACAGTATTCCATTGTGTAGATGTACCAAAATTTCTTTAACTCGTCATCTGTTCTCCGTCACTCGGGTTGTTTCTAGATTCTGGCTATTGTGAACAGTGCTGCAATGAACATACAGGTGCAGATGTCTTTTCTACTGTGCTTTTTTGCACTTCCCAGGAGTGGTATAGGTGGGTCATAATGGAAACTCAATTTTCTGTTTTTTAAGGAATGCCCATATTGTTTTCCCAAAAAGGCTGGACCAGTCAGCATTGTGACCATCAATGAAAAAGCGTCCCTTTCCTCACATATCCGCACCAGCGCTGGTTGTTCTTGTCCTTTTTGATGTGTGCCAGTCTCTGTGGTGTTAGATGATATCTCATTGTTTTGATTTGCATCTTCCTGGTGATTAGCAATATAGAGAATTTTTTCATGTGCATTTTGGCCATTTGTCTTTCTTTTTTGAGGAAGCTTCTGTTCATTTCTCCCCATTTTTTGATGGGGTTGGAGGATTTTTTTCTTGTACAATTCTACTGGTATCTTGTGTATCCTGGATACCCCTTATCTGATGGATTTTGGGTAAATAATTTTCCTCATTCCTTGGGTTCTCTCTGTATTTTGGTCACTGTATTTGTTTGTTTGTTTTTGTTTTGATTTTTTTTTTGCCTGCAGAAGCTTCTTAGTTTAATGTAGTCCCATTTGTTTATATTTGTTTCCACTTGCTTGATCAGTGGTGTTTCATCCTTAAAGATGCCTTTAGCTTCAGTGTCATGAGGGGTTCTGTCTACATTTTCCTCCATGTATCTTATTGATTAAGGTCTGATATCTTTATTCCACTTTGATCTGACTTTTGTGCCTTGCATTAGACAGAGGTCTTTTATTTTTTTGAAAGGTGCTTGTCCAGTTTTCCCAGCACCACTTATTAAAGAGGTTTTCCTTGTTCCCCTTCACATTTTTTCTCGTTTATCAAAGATTAAGTGATCATGTGACAGAATATTCAACTCTGATCCATTGCTCTGTGGGTCTGTTTTTATTCCAATACCATGCTGTTTTAATTACCACTGTTTTGTTTGTTTGTTTGAAGTTGGGGATGTTGATGCCACCCATCTTCTTTGTTTTCCAAGGATTGCTTTAGCTATTCATGAGGGTGTATTGTTCCATATGAACTTCAAGAGTGTTTTGTCTATTTCTTTGAAGAATGTCATGGGTATCCCGATAGGGACTGCATTAAATCTGTATAGTGCTTTGGGGAGTATTGCCATTATGACATTGTTAATCCTCCCTCTCCATGCGCAGGGGGTGTGTCTCCATTTTCTAGTGTCCTCTTTTATTTCTTGATGGTAGTATTTTGTAATTTTCTTTGTATAGGTCCTTACCTCTTTAGTTAAGCTGATTCCGAGGTTCTAGATTTTCTGAGGCACTGTTGTGGATGGGATTGTGTTTTTGATATCTCTTTCTTCCCTTTCATTACCTGTATGTAGGAAAGTCATGGACTTCTGGGTTTTGATTTTGTAGACTGCCACTTTACTATACAAACCTATTGTTTCTAGGAGCTTTTTTGTAGAGTCTTTAGAATTTTCTAAGTATAGTATCAGATCATATGCAAATAGTGACAGCTTGACCTCTTCCTTTCCTATCTGTATGCCCTTGATATCTTTTACTTGCCCAACTGCAAGAAAAAGATATCATGGTAATGACTATGACAATAATTTTTAGTACTATATTGAATAGGAGTGGTGAGAGTGGTAAACCTTGTCTTATCCTCAATTTTAGAGGGAAGGCTTTTAGTTTCTCCCCATTGAGAATAATGCTTGCTGTGGTCTTGTAGTCTATAGAGGAAAGTTCCTTCTGTTCCCGTTTTGCTGAAAGTTTTCATCATAAACAAGTGCTGGATCTTGTCAAATGCTTTCTCTGCGTCTATTGATATGATCATATGGTTTTTATCTTTTCTTTTATTGATATGAAATGATGTTGATTGACTTGTGAATGTTAAGCCATCCTTGCATCTCTGGGATGAATCATACTTGATCATGGTGTATGATTTTTTTTTTTTTTTTTTTTTTGCTTTTTGGGTCACACCCAGCGATGCTCAGGGGTTACTCCTGGCTTTCTTTGCTCTCAGGAATTACTCCTGGCAGTGCTTGGGGAACCATATGGGATGCCGGGGATTGAACCCGGGTCAGCTGTGTGCAAGGCAAATGCCCTACCCGCTGTGCTATCGCTCCGGCCCCTGATTTTTTTTTTTAGTGGAATGAAAAAAAAATTTTTAATGAATTGTTGGTTTCTGTTTGCTAGGATTTTGTTGCGTATCTTTGCATCTGTGTTCATCAGTATATGAGCCTGCAATTCTCTGTGTTTTGTAGTATCTGCTTTTGGTATCAGGGTGAAATTTGCTTCATAGAAACTGTTTGTGTTTCTGAATCTTAATTTCCTGGAAAAGCTTGAAAAGGATTGGGAGTAAGTCCTCTTTAAAGATTTGGAAGAATTCACTATTGAATCCATCTGGGCCAGGACTTTCATTTTTGGGGGAACTTTTTATTACTGTTTCAATTTCCTCAATAGTGATAGGTCTGTTCAGGTACTCCAGGTCCTTTTGGTTGAGACTTGGGAGGCTATAGGAATCCGGGAATTTATCCATTTCCTCAAGGTTTTCTAGTATTTTGGCATAAAGATTCTACAAGTAATCTGTAATCCTTTGAATTTCTGTGGTTTCTGTTGTGATGTTCCCCTTTTTATTTCTGATTCTTTATATTATGTTTTTCTCTCTCCCTTTCTTTGAGTCTTGCTAGAAGTTTATTGATCTTGTTAATTTTCTCAAAGAACCAGCTCTTTGTTTCATTAATCTTTCAGATTGTTTTTTGGGCTTGCATCTTATTAATTTCTGCTCTAAGTTTTATTATTTCCTTCCTTCTGCTGGGTTGGGCTCCTTTTGTTGGTCATTCTCAAGATCTTAAGCTATGAGGTTATCTAACCAAGGCAGTTATTAGTGTTATTTTATGACCAAAGTAATAGAGCAAAAACTAATCAGCGTCTTGTGAGTTTTCATTGGAGATAAGTGTTGGAATACTCCTAAATCGGGAGGTTTGTTCTCTTTTACTATTATTTGTCAAGGGCAACTCTACCTTCTAAGATCTGTAGTGAGGCCTGTGGTCTTGTGCTTAGGCTCTGAAGCTGTGAGGACCTATATTTTACTCTTTGCCTGGTTACTTTTTTTGTGTGACACTGGGCAAGTGACTTGCCCCCTCTGAAAATGATATTAAAGTAGTAAATAATAAAGTTCTCAGCAGTTTTACTGTTGATGTATAAAGTGCTTTTCATAGTATTTAATTTAATAAGAAAGACCATAAGAAATGTCAACTATGATGCTATTGAAGGTAATCATTAAATTTTATATTTAAAGAAAGAAAATTGTCTATTTTACCATATTTTATTATTATATTGCTAATCATAGCACATTTCTATGGATAAAACTTTTTCTGAGTTAAAAGAAAAAGGGAATACCATATGTAGGTGATTTGATGATGGAATTATACTTCAAGGATGAATATCATAATTGGAGAATAAGAAAGTTAAAAGGAACATCCTAAAGCAATTTAAGTGTAGACTATCTAAAGTGAGATATTTGATATGAAAACAGCATTTGGAGTAAGGGACTTCATAATCATTTTGATGATGCTTATCTAGCCACCAAGGTGAGGTCAAGTTTCTTCTGGGGCATTGCCGATGTCTAGGGAGCCCATGTTCTCTGTTAAAACATAAATACTGGAAACTAGCAGGGTGTTTTCCTTTACTTCAAATTAAATGAATGCGATGTCTGGGAAGCACTCCAGAAGCTTCTTGAGAGTGCTTTGTAGTGTGAAGGATGCAGTAGATGGACATCTGACTCACTCACCCTACACCTCCCCCAGCACCCATGGGGGCTCTAAGGGTGAGAAGCCTTGGCTGGAACTCAGGATGAGGAGGACTGGCTGGCAGTCTTATAGTTTTGACAGGAGTGAAAATGTCTTAGAGAAGAGGTGTGAGAGGTGTGAGGTTCATCGTCAACACGACCTGGTTGGGGCCATTATCACACCTGTTCTAAAAGTTATTTGGAGCTGTTGATGCTACCTTAGGAACTTAACCAAATATTCAGCAGAATGGGGGGCTGAAGAGATACTAAGGGGCTAAGGTGCTTGTCCTGCACGGAGCTGGCTCCAGTGGGAATCTCTAGCATCACATACAAGTCACCGCAGTGGACAGAACCCACTTCTGTGTACAGATAAAAATAGCCTCCGAGTGCCGCTGGGCTCATTGCTCAACACCCCTTCTTTTCCCCCCACCCCCTACCCCGGGGAAAAAAAAAAAGATTTGTCAGAATGAGGTCAAGAGTGCTTCTGGAGGCCCATTGTCTGGGCTGTTACAAGAGAATTCCCAGAAATGGAATATGTCTTGGGAACACAGGAAGTGTCCCGGAGAGAGAGAGTGCCCAGGAAAGCAGAGCGCCAGCATCAGACTGCTGCAGTGTCAGCTCAGTCAGGCCTTCCTCGCCTCAGCCCTTCTGCTCGTTCCCCACTGGTTTCAGGAGAAGCTCAGACCCCAGAGGGACCAGGGAACGATGCCACCTCTCTCTGCAGATTTCTTGCCTGAAACAGGTCCAAGGGAAGCCAGAGAAGATTTTGTTTTAACTGAGGTTTGGATTTTCAACTGTGACTTAAGACTGAGCATTTTCTTTAGAGAGAAGTAAATGTTCTTGTGACTTGATGTGACCAGAGGATTTTTCATGATCTCAGAAAATGCCAGTGCTTATCACTTTCATGTTAATCTATAGTGAGGGAACACTGAGCCCCATGGCACAGCTGAGGAGAAAAAGGAAAGGAAAAACTTTGTTCTAGGTTAACTCAGTGAGACTAGATTAAGTTAAACCAGAGATTTTCCAGTCATAACACAAACTGAATCCCCAAATTAGTCCACTGCCTCATTTTCAGAAAAACAATCACTTAACACACCCCTAGAAATATACTTTCTGTAAGCAAATCAACAGAAAAAGTATTCCCTATTAGTACTCCAGACTGGAGCGATAGCAAGTGGGTAGGGTATTTGCCTTGCATGCAGCTGACCAGGGTTTGATTCCTCTGTCCCTCTCGGGGAGACCAGCAAGCTACCCAGAGTATTCCACCTGCACAGAAGAGCCTGGCAAGCTCCCCATGGCATATTCTATATGCCAAATACAGTAACAGCAAGTCTCACAATGAGATGTTACTGGTATTCGCTCAAGCAAATCAAACAACAAGACTACAGTGCTACAGTACTACAATAGTACTTCAGAATACTGCTTCCCCTCAACTAGTCATTCTGTTGCTCCCTGGCGAGAAGTATCACCCACTTTGGAAAATACTTGGTTAAGCCAACAGGGTTTATCTCTTGCATTACATCATTCCAGTCCTTCCACCAAGGTCCCAAAGGCTACCCACTGTTCTACCCACTGCCACCCCGTCCCCTCTCCCAACTGTATACTCAGTTCTGTGGAATGGCTGTCTAGCACTGTTGCCTTTGGCCATTTGTTGCTCCCTTAGTTTGTTTCCTTAAGTCCCACATATAAGACAGAGTATTCTGTACCCGTCCCTTTTCCTCTAGTTTCACTCACTAGGATACCTTCTGGGTCCATTCATGTAATAGCAAATAGCATAATTTTGCCATTTCTTGGAGATGCATAATATTTCATTATATATTCATCCGTAGTTGGTTATTTGGGTTTGTTTTCATACCTTGGCTGTTGTTCAAAGTGCTGTGGTGAACATAAATATACATGTTTCCTTCCAAATTAACATTTTTGTGAAAACAGGCCAAGGATCATTTCACCATTAAACTTTTTTTTTTTTAAGTAAACAGATTTTATTTAGAGGCTTTTTGAGGGAAGGAGGAAGGGATAAGTGGAAGAGAGAATAGTAAGAGTAACACGCTCAAGAGAGAATGCGGGCTTCGCCAAGGGTGGAGAGAGCCCTTACATACATCCTAGCACTAGACACAAATGCATGAAAGTTCACATCTCAAGAGGGGAGATACGGGCAACACATGTGCTCAGCCACATAGGAGCAAGCAACACATGGGCTCAGGCAGCATATGCGCCTCACCATTAAACTCTTAAACTGTTTCATCACAAAGGGACACATGTTCTTTCCTCTCTCTCATGTATCCCAGGATATCCCAAAGGGATAATAGGTTAAAAATATTCCTAAATGGGCTCCATAACACAAACTTAAGAGACCAACAGGAAAGGCAGAGGACCAGGAAAGAAAGGATGTTGGAAAAGGGGGCCTTGGTTGGAAGAAAGCTGAGAAAAACTGGTTTAAATGAGTCAAGTTAGATTACGCTTTACTAGGTGGAACCAATGGAGGCCATAATAGTTCACTAAATTTCCCAGTTATAAAATTTACATTGGGAAATATGGAATTAAGCATTGTTTTAGGAGTTTGCAGTGGTAAAGACATGTTAAACTTTGATGGGGTTGATTTTCAAGTTGCAAATTGAGATGCTGGAACTAGTTTCCTACTTCGTGAATTGCAGGCTCAGTGGTGTTGTATAATTGAAGGGGAAAGGGGCGCAAAAACAAACACTACTTCAAGAAATAAAGGAGGACACTAGGAAATGGAGACACATCCCCTGCTCATGGATAAGGAGAATTAACATTATCAAAACGGCAGTACGGCCCAAAGCACTATACAAATTTAATGCAGTCCCTGTCAGGATACCCATGACATTTTTCAAAGAAATAGACAAAACACTCCTGAAATTTATATGGAACAATAACCCCCACGGATAGCTAAAGCAATCCCTGAAAAAAAGAAGATGGGTGGCATCACCTTCGCCAACTTCAAACTCTACTACAAAGCAGTAGCAATTAAAACAGCATGGTATTGGGATAAAAACAGACCTGCAGACCAATGGAACAGAGTTGAATATCCTGTCACAGACCCCCAAATATATGGCCACTTAATCTTTGACAAAGGAGCAAGAAATGCAAATTGGAACAAGGAAAGCCTTTTCAACAAGTGGTGCTGGGAAAACTGGATAGCTACCTGCAAAAAACTGAACTCTGGCCTCTGTCTAATGCCAGGTACAAAAGTCAGATCAAAGTGGATTAAAGACCTCAATATCAGACATGAATCTTTAAGGTTCATAGAAGAAAAGGTGGGCAGAACTCTCCATGACATTGAAGCCAAAAGCATCTTTAAGGATGAAACAGCACTGACCATGCAAGTGGAAGCAAACATAAACAAATGGGACTACATAAAACTATGAAGCTTCTGCACTTCAAAAGAAACAAAGACCAAAATACAGAAAGAGCCCACACAATGGGAAAGAATATTTACCCAATACCCATCTGATAAGGGGTTAATATCCAGGATATACAAGATACTTGTAGAACTGTATAAGAAAGAAACCTCCAACCCCATCAAAAAATGGGGAGAAGAAATAAACAGAAGTTTCCTCAAAAAAGAAATACAAATGGCCAAAAGGCACATGAAAAAATTGCTCCACATCACTAGTCATCAGGGAGATGCAAATCAAAACAACAATGAGATATCATCTCACACCATAGAGACTGGCACACATTTAAAAGAACAAAAGCAGCCAGTGCTGGCGTGGATGTGGGGAAAAAGGGATGCTCCTTCACTGTTGGTGGGGTGGGAATGCTGACTGGTCCAGCCTTTCTGGAAAACAATATGGACAGTCCTTCAAAAACTAGAAATTGAGCTTCCATATGACCCCGCAATACCACTTCTGGGAATATATCCCAAGAATGCAAAGAAGCACAGTAGAAATGACATCTGCATCTATACATTCATTGTAGCTCTGTTCACAATAGCCCAAATCTGGAAACAACCCAAGTGCCCTAAAGCAGATGACTGGTTAAAGAAACTTTGGTACATCTACACAATGGAATACTAAGCAGCTGTTAGGAGAGATGAAGTCATGAAATTTGCTTATAAATGGATATACATGGAGAGTATCATGCTAAGTGAAATGAGTCAGAAAGAGAGGGACAGACATAGAAGGACTGCACTCATTTGTGGAGTACAGAATAACATCACATGAGGCTGACACCCAAGGACAGTAGATACAAGGGCCAGGAGGATTGCCCCATAGACTGCTTCATGAGTGGAGGGGAGAAGGCAGATGGAACAGAGACGGGATCACTAAGAAAATGATGGCTGGAGGAATCAGGCGGAACGGGCGATGTGTGCTGCAAGTAGATAATGGACCAAACATGATGACCTCTCAGTGTCTGTGTTGCAGGCTATAATGCCCAAAATTAGAGAGTATGGGGAATATTGTCTGCCGTGGAGGCAGGAGGGAGGGTAGGAAAGGAGGGGGGTATACCCGGGATATTGGTGGTGGGGAATGTGCACTGGTGGAGGGATGGACGTTTGATCATTGTTGGATTGTAACCCAAACATGAAAGCTTGTAACTATCTTGTGGTGATTCAATAAAATTTTAAAAATTAAAAAAATTGCAATAGATAAGAAGTATCTCAGTGCACAATGACAAAAAAACAATTTAAAATCAACTGTCAAATGAATGAATCTGAAGTGTTTTGGGCAGCACCAGTTGCATCTCTTGGGTGAAATGGGGCCAGACTGGAAGAAGTTGAAGAAGCCTGTGCCAGAGGACTAGAGGGTGTGCAGGGGGGTGGGGAGGGGTGGGGGGATTAGTGTTAGATCAGGGAGGAGGTTTGGCTGATTGCACCTGGGCAGTGGGGAATAGAACATGGTACTGTTGGTGAAAATACGGCTTCCTGAGTCTGTTGCTAAGTCGAGCTGACTGACAGCTCTGCTAAATCCCTGGAGAGAATCTTTTTAGAAAAAAAAAATCATGTGGCGTCAGGCACTGAACTATTTATAGAAGAGTAAAACATTTCACAGAAAAGCAGCAATGATGAGAAAATCAGGGAGCATGTTTTTAGTGTTTTTTTTGTGACTGTGGTGGCAATCAGCTAGGTGCCAGGTGAACTGCAGAGCAGTGATCACATCATGGTCCACAACAAACAGCCAACAGAGTGATGCTGAAATGAGCCTACTCGTGCCTGCTTTCCTGAGGCAGAAGCTCAGGGTGGGGCGGGCAGTCTGTGCAGCTGCGGTGAGCCTCAAAGAGAGGGACAGCCCCAAATTAGACCATGGAAAGTAGGGCAGAGTTAGGGTTTAAAGATTTTGGTCATCCCTCTAGTTGATCCATGATAATATTTTATAATGCTTTTGTGGAGAATAATTTTGGGGAACATGTCATGTAATTCTTATTACAACTTCTTGATAAACCGTGCCCCCTGATGGTGAAATTAGATGAATAAACTAAACTGGTTAAGTTTAGACAGATGGCAATAGAATTTGAACAAAGTATAATTTTTTAAAATCAGAGACTTCTTTCTCTTATTACCAACATTTAGTATTAGATTAGCAAAGCGAGGTGAAATGATTTTAGCCTATTCATGAACAATATTTAAAGTTTCACAGTGCTCTGCTAACTATGAAAGTTGTCTTCTGTTTTGGCTAGAATACTAGGCTCTCATTCATGGACTACAATGAATTTCCTAAAGTAAATAGAATAGAAAATAAAGAAGCCTCAAATAAATACGATTTGGTAGTAGAGTGGTGACGGGTAGAGGGAGGTGCTGTGTTATGTTTAGGACAGCTAGTCTCAGTTTATTAGCCAAAACTTCGAGTTTGTAATTTGATGATATTCTTCTGAATGTTGTTCTTGAACCGTCTCATGTGGCTAATACCTGGCCTCACAACTGAGTTAGAAACTTTGTGGACAAGGATTATGTTGTATCAAGTAGATGTTAGCATCAGTCTCAGAGATTCATATACTGAGGTACTAAGTTCAGTACTTTTAGAGTGGGACTATTATTCAGGGTCTATGTCTTTTCTAGGCCTTCAAGTTAAAACAAGCTTATTAGAGTGACCTGAATCCAGTATGATGGTTGGTTCTGAAGAGGGAAGATCTGGATTCAGATACATGGGCAGACAAGGAACCTGAGGGTGAACCTGACAATGGCCATGTACATACATGCCCTGGACAGAGGCTAGAGAAGTTCCTTGCCCCACTATGCTTGAAGAAGGAAGTCACTGCTGACTTTCCCTTTCACTCTTATTCTCGGAAACTGAGAAATAGTTTTTTGTTGTTTAAACCAGAGTTTATGTTACTTTATTATGACACACTCAGGGAACCTATAGACATGGTATTTGCTTAAGTCCAAGGAATAGAACTAAAGAAAAATAAGAAAAATGTATAACTTGAATAACCTGATATCCCCCCTCCCCGCCCCGTGTAATTCTGGTTAAATCTATTGTAGTAGCACTGTAGCACTGTCGTCCCATTGTTCATTGATTTGCTCCAGTGGGCACCAGCAATGTCTCCATTGTGAGACTTGTTATTACTGTTTTTGGCATATCGAATATGCCACAGGTAGCTTGCCAGGCTCTGCCGTGCGGATACTCTCAGTAGTTTGCCAGGCATTCTGAAACGGATGGAGGAATCAGTTTAGGATCTGCCTCGTGCAAGGCAAACGCCCTACCCGCTGTGCTATCGCTCCGGTATTGTAGTATATTTCAAATTTAAAATACCTCCTCAGAGTCATTGAAGGCCTACCCAAGGCTGTTCCTTTTCTCTTTCTATATTAACAACACTCTGCCTTATTACGTTCCCACCCGCCTCTCGAGATTGCACACCCCTGCTGTGTCCACTTTGATCTTCAGGGCTCTGGGCAACTGTGTTCTGCCACCCCCCCAGCCCTGTCAAGGGCAGTCTGTTTTTCTTTATGCCAGTGCTCTCTGTTGAACCTGGATTGCTTTTTTAAACTTCCAGTGCTTTGTGGGTTTTTGACATCTGCTTCTGACCAGAAAAAAAAAATAAAACAAGTGTTATCTTTAGAAGTAGTAGCATCCACTCCAAAGAAAGAACACCCTTTGAATTCACCATTGAACTTGGCCCTTAATTAAAATATGCTGCTGCCTCCCGCTGGGCTGGGCATAGTATTGAAACTCAGAGTATGTGTTTATCTGGGTGGGCTGTTGTGAGCACAGCTCTCTGAAAGCTGCATCTGGCCTGTTTGTGGTGTGTGCCTTGTGCCATGTACCCTGAGTTTACGGGCTGGCCATGTCTTCACTGTGTTTGGATATGCAGTGCCTGCCACGGTTCAAATTCAGCAATATGTTGAATCAGGAGCATTTTCAAAGAACTGGGGGACTGAAGTGCATTGTCTGGTGGCTCCTGAACCTCATTTGGGGAATGTTGGAGTCATGAAAAATTTGGCAACAATAAGAGGTTTCTGAATAAACAGAGCAAAAGTTAATTCAAAATTGACTGCATAACGAGGTGTTTCCACCAGTACTCATGTTGCCGTTTTGGGATGAAAGCGGGTTGTGAATGAGAAAATATTTAAGAAGTCTTGATACAGGCAATAGATCGAACATTGTGATACATTGCACTTTAAACATTCATCTTGACCTTAGATTCAGAATATTGTTGATTTGGCGAATGCTTTTAGATCTGGGTAGAATCCCTCAGGCTGTGTGGATCTTATATGCCTAGGAAACATTAGGAAATTTTTTTAGTGGCTTAGGTAATGGTGTGGGTAGACATAACAGATGGACTTAAATAGCACCCCCCCCCCAATCTCTTGAAGATCTATTTTTATGACTTATGTTGGAGATGTATGATCATATTCTAGAGAATTGCTTGGTTATCTTTTTAATTTTTTTAATTTATTATTATTACTATTATTATCTTGGCTTTTTGGGTTACACCCAGCAATGCTCAAGGGGTTACACCCAGCTCTGTACTCAGGAATTACTCCTGGCGGTACTCAGGGGACCATATGGGATGTCAGGGATTGAACCCAGGTCAGACACATGCTAGGCACAAATGCCAAACCCTGCTCATCTTTTTTATATCTGTGACCTCACACCAATTGATGGACTTGCAGTTGAAAATCACTGTTCTAGAATCCATTCTAAATTTATAGCATACTTCTAAATTTTAGTTCTGCTTTCTCTGATTTTTTTAAAGCCTAGCTAATGTAATACTGACAGTTTGGTTTTCTCGATGATATAAGACTCCCATCACTTTTAGGATTATATGCAAATGTACTACTGGCATTTATAATCAATGAAATAATTCGCTCTAACTTTGTGAGGCTTAGTTTCTTATTTTGAAAGTAACACAGTGGCATGAGGGTGGAATTTATAATGTGTCCAGAAATGAGAACATTAAGAAATGAAGTGCAGTGCATACATCTTTCCTGAAAAACCGTTGCAAGAGTACCTACCATCCTTGACTGTAGGAAGAAACTGATTTACACAGAGCAGCTATTTCAGGGAGTCCTTTTGCTGCTCTGGAGAACTGTTTAACTCGCTGTTGAATATTTATTGTCTGTCTACCAACCTCAGATTGATGAAATCCAAACTCTGCTCAGTCAGAGAATGTGCACAGCAAATCTCACGTGGTTCTTGTGGCATGGTGTTGTGAGAAATATCTGTACCTGGAGAGCTTATTTGGAGGTTCTAGCAGGGGAGCAGAACTACTCCTATACCCTTGACTGAAGACTGGTCCTTTTTTCTTCAGGGAACGCTTTCCTCTTCCACCGAGCACACAGCTTCAGGAGGGACACATATGGAACCTTGAGGGAGAAAGGGAACACCCAGCTGGCCAGCCAGATCAGCCGAATCAACCCTGGGCTGACAGATATTGCAGCCAGATCGCCCTCACATCCTAATCTCTACCTTGAAAGTACTTCCCTTCTAACGGTCTCTATATGATGATTCAGATTTCAACCTAGGATGCTAGGATTATGAGCATAGGATTCTTTTTTGGTTTGTTTTGTGGGCACACCCAGTGGTGCTTACTCCTGGCTCTGTGCTCTTGAAACACTCCTGGCTCTGTACTCATGGATCACTCCTGGTGGGGCTGGGATACCGTATCTGGTGCCAGAATTCAAATCCAAGTCGACCTCGTGCAAGGCAAGCACCTTCCCTGCTGTACTGTCTCTTCAGCTCTAGCACTTCTTCTTAAGTATTATTTTGACATCACAACACTTATCATTCCTGCAGTCCTGCCTAGAGGGACTTCTAACCAAATCTCTCCACTGCAAGCATATAGAGGTAGCGTATCACTGAATCACTGTATCACTGTCATCCTGTTGATCGTTGATTTCTCAAGCGGGCCCAGTAACGTCTCCATTTGTCCTAGCCCTGAGATTTTAGCACCCTCTCTTTACTCGTCCTTCCCAACGGTGCAGCATTAGAGGCTCTTCAGGGTAAGGGGAATGAGACCCATCATTGTTACTGTTTTGGGCATATGAATAAGCCACAGGTAGCTTGCCAGGCTCTCCCGTGGCTCAGGGACTATTCCTGGCTTTGTACTTGAGTGGCTCTGATGGTGCTAAGGATACCATATGTGGTCCTGATGACTGAACTGGGATTGACTGTGTACAGGGCAGTGCTTTTACCAATGTATTATCTCTCTGGCACTCCTAAGTGAAATCTAGAAACCTCATAAAAGTCACACTTCCTTTTTTTTTTCCTTCTGCTTTTTTGGGTCACACCTGGTGATACTTATGGGTTACTCCTGGCTCTGTATGAAGGAATTACTCCTGGAGGTGCTTGGGGGACCATATGGGACGGTAGGAATTGAACACGGGTCAGCCACGTGCAAGCAAATGCCCTACCCACTGTAGTTTTGCTCCAGCCCAAAGATCATACTTCTTTGGCAAGAATTTGACGCTCCTCATAAGCCACCTCTGCTGGTGCCAGGTAATCATGCCACCGGCCACCATCCAGAATCGCATGTCCTTCTCTCCCAGAAGGGAGCATAACATGATACTCGCCATAACCAGGCTGCCAGATCCCTCGCCAGGCTGTGTTCATTTCCTTTAAAGCATGTACTACCTCTCCTCCCCCAAAGAGGTGGCACATACTTAAAAAAAATATACGATTAGGAATGCTCCATGGGCCTTTCCCTAAAGGAAACCCATGGCTCACCTGGAGGTTTTCTGAAACTTTTTTGTCTCCTAAGTGGTGCCTAAGAAGTGAGGCAGCCCTACTGACAATTCTTGCCCAACTGAACCATAAGCTCAGTGCATGGGGCTGAGGATATGAGGATGCATGAGAATATGATGATGCTTGGTGCTGGAGATAGCTGAGCTACCTGGCAAGTGATACTGGGGTCCTGCAGTGCTGCACTCAACATGTGGTGCCATGAGCCAAACCCAATGTTCTGACCTCCTGTTTTTTTGTAACTCAAAATGTGTCTCAAAATTTAAGAGATCATAGGGACTGTGACCAAGTTTGAGTGTGTTTGTTTGCCAGATACACAAGATGAGTTAGTCTGTAGTTGTATTCTCACACATGGAGGAAAGATCTGTGTTTTGGTGTATAGTTTTGTTTATTATCTATGAAAAAGATTTCAGAAGTCAAGGTAAAATCCAAAGGAGATCTTTGAACTCAGTTGTTTCACTGCTTCTCTATTTTAGTCAACAGGTTCATAAACTTTTGTGACCAATTAGAAGGAATATTAGGCGTTGAATTCAGATCTTGCAGTATCTTTTTCTCTCATTTTTCTCGCCAAGCCCTGTGATATATTAATACAGTGACTCTTTCTTTAATACACACATGCACTTCCCTTTCCATCCCCCACAGCCTTCTACTTTCTAGTTTGTAGATTTATAAATCATACATGCGACGGTCATTTCAGGCTACCAACAATTTAACAATTATCCTCTAAATAATGTTGAGACCTTAAAACATATGTGTGTACAATGTGCCCCACACTTTGCATTCTCCTGCCTTTTCTCATTGGCCTTGTTGGTGGTGGGCCTCATGAGACCATCTGCTAGAAACTTTGGGCCGATAGGAGGTAAAATACCATGACTAAGGGAGGAGCCTGTTTTATTTATTAGTTCAGTTAAAATGAGTCTAACAGGAGCTGGAGAGATAGCACAGCGGGTAGGGCGTTTGCCTTGCACGCGGCCGACCCGGGTTCAAATCCCAGCATCCCATATGGTCCCCCGAGCATGGCCAGGGGTAATTCCTGAGTGCAGAGCCAGGAGTAACCCCTGTGCATCGCCAGGTGTGACCCAAAAAGCAAAAAAAAAAAAAAAAAAAAAAAGAGTCTAACATATCCTGGATTCTAATCTCTTTATAAGACTGCTTTACTCTTAAATTAACATACGATAATAAACAGAGTGCTAAAGGGGGGTGTTTGCTTTGGCTTAGAAACATTTTGAAACTGTTGTGTTCTGTGACTGAGACTTTGATCTGTTTATAAAGATTCCACTGCTATTCTACATCTTGGGAAAATTTCGGTGGAGGGTTATAGAACAATTTCAATACAGCCAGTGTATTTATCTGTGCACATATGTCTGTTTATACTTAAACTCAGTTTAACCCACATGCTTTGACCGACGAGTCACTTGTCCATCTAGCTATTTTAAGAGACTGTGGCTGAGAAGTGATAGGAGACAGTGTGACTGTTATCAGAACTGCTTACAGTGTAAGGGATTGTAAAGATGGAGGGGCATTAATAATCATCATCATTCCGATTGAAGTGCACGTTTTATATGTGAGAGTCCCAGGTTTGATCCTTGGCACCACAATGTCCCCAGAGCACTGCCAGGAGTAACCCTCAGGCATCATTGGGTATATCCTCTCCCAACAGATAAGCATCACTTCTGTGCCAAAGTTGAGGACCTATGAGACTTATGGAAGCCTGACTATACCACACTGTTTCTGCGTGTCCTCATTGGAACTGTAACCTTTTACTTAGGGTACCCTATTCAGTATTCTATCCATTATGCTATTATGGATACTTACATTTTTGCTCCCATATCCAGTGCATGGAGTAGGAATGTAGTATATGTCACTTTCCTGTCACTTCAGATATAATAAAACTTAAATTTCATACATGCCATTTTATTCACTCTGAGAGTGCTATTTTGGAGGCCTACCTAGTACTCCTCTAACATCCTAATCGTTGTAGTACATAATTTGTCAATGAAAGGATTCAAAAGTACTATGTGATGTGACACTTAATACTTTTATTTATTTATTTATTTATTTATTTATTTATTTATTTATTTTTATTTTATTAAATCACCGTGTGAAAGATTACAATGCTTTCGGGCTTAGGTCTCAGTTATACAATGCTGAAACAACCATCCCTTCACCAGTGCCCATATACCACCACCAAAAAAAAAAAAACCCTCACAGTACACCTCCCATCCCGCCCCCCCCACCCCCTACCTTGTAACTGATAAGTTTCATTTTACATTCTGTTTACTTTGGTTACATTCAATATTTCAACACAAACCTCACTATTGTTGTTAGGAGTACCCCACTAGATTCAGACCTACTGTGAAGACAAATAAGGTCGGTTTTGAATTTCTGTACTTTAACAAGAAGGCCAGGGAGATTTCTTCCAGATATTAGATAATTGCAGGCTTGAAAACCCAATCTGTGGTCGTCTTAATATGGCGGCCACCGCGCCCTTCATCCCCGGAGAGAAAGAGGCGAGAGAGAGAAGTACCTTTCCCCTCCTGGGCGGGCACGGGGCCGAGGCTTAGTTCTCAGGCTGGAGACATTCTGCAAGGAGTTGCCCATGCCAAAAGAGGTTTTGCTGGGTCTGGATTCACGCTTGTGCAGCTGCGGAGAGGCAGCACATGCGTGCGGCCCCCGGGATCACATCTCGGCGGTGGCGACACTTAATACTTTTAAAAAGAATCATTCAAGGGTCTTTGTATAGTCACAGTGAAATCTTCAGTATTAGGATAAGAAAATAATAACCCGTTTGTTTTGTACCATGAGAAAGACTTGGTTTGATGTGAGTACTTCAGTCAAATTTCAACAATATCTTAGACAAGTTCAATGTGCCAAAAAATATGCTAGGCACTGGGAATCATGAATGAATAAAAATAATACCAACTTTGGTTTGTAGGAACGTTAAGGCTGTGGAAAAAGAGACGTGCACAAGTAATTTTAGTATCATCTATGAAGTGTAGAGCATGTATAGGGTGCATGACAGTGAGGGGTTCAATTCAGTATACTGCTTTCATGGGACAACATGAGCAGGCATGGGGTAGAGAAGTAAGGCTAGTGCTATGGACAAATAAGTCAGCATTCATGGGGAGTCCTGGGGGGAATTACAGTTTTTAACTATTAAAGTTCACAGACAGGACTCAGGCAGTCTCCAGATCATGAGGTCATGCTCTTTTCACTTGTCAATAATTATGTATAAAAAAAATCAAATTGATTCAATGTGGGTGCAAATTGCTACAGATACTTCAAGTTTAAGAAAGTTATTCATTGTACAGATTCCAAAATAAAACTTTCCCCTGGAATTTAAGTATATGTAATAAAAACTACTGCATGGCTAGCCACTCATTGCTAATAAGTGAATGCTTTCCTTATATATCGCTACACCAGACATCACCTGAGCCTGTGTGTTAGGTGAAAATAAGGCCTAAACCACATTTATTCAATTATTTAATCAGTTAATTAGTTCATCGTAGGCAATGCTCAGGGGCTCTTCGTGGGTTTCTGCTCACGAGTGACTTCTGGTGGTGCTCAGGGTACCATAAGTGGTGCTGAAAATTTGAACCTGGGTTGCAGCCACTGAAGCCGCATGGAAGGCAAGTGAGTCCTCATTTAATACTTTTAAAGAGCTAAATTTGAGTAAGTATATGTATTCTCATGATTATTGCAGCAACAAGAACTAAGAGTTTGGAAACCCCAAGTCCCCATTGACTGATGCTGGGTGATATACATATACATATATAGTGATATATAAGGGTGTTTTTTTTTTTTAAGAAATATGAAACCTGGGGCTGGAAGAGAGGACAGTGGCTAGAGTGCTTGCCATGCATGTAGCCAACCTGAGTCCGATCCCCAGGATCCCTTATGGTCCCCTGCATACTGCACAGGAATGATCTGTGAGCGCAGAGCCAGGAAAAAGCCCTGAGCAATGCTGTGTTGCCCCCAAGCAAAACAACAACAACAAAAATAAAATCTTGACACTGCAATAACATGAACAGACTTAGAGAATATTCTGCTTAGTGAAATAAGCCAGAGAAAGACAAACACAGTACACGATTTCACTCATATGCATGAGAGACACAAAAACAAAGGAATGGATTATATGAAATAAAATTAAACAATAAACTGCGAACTTATTTGGCAATCAGATAAAGTCAGTGGTTACAGAAGACAAAGGAAAAATGAGATGGAGAAATTTCATAGAAGGGTCAATTATGTGATTAAAAAGAGAATTTGGGCTTTTAGTTGTGAACTTAATGTAGTATAAACTATATTGTGACCTAATGATATACGTCTGAAACTTACCAGATGACAATGCAATGACATTTCAGTAAGATATTTTTAAAAATTAAGTCTGAATCATAAGTTTTATTTATCAAAAATTTGATGCTATTGAAATTAGATGCTATTGAAAAAAGTGACATTGGGGCCGGAGTGATAGCACAGCGGGTAGGGCGTTTGCCTTGCACGTGGCCGACCCGGGTTCAATCCCTGGCGTCCCATATGGTCCCCCAAGCACGCCAGGAGTAATTCCTGACTCCAAAGCCAGGAGTAACCCCTGAGCATCGCTGGGTGTGACCCCCCCCAAAAAAAAGCAAAAAATAAAAAGTGACATTGTGCTACTAAAGTAACTTGATAACATACTTGATAAAAATAGTTTGGTTAAAACTTGAAAAGATGTTTGGGGCCTGCAGAGATTTAAAGCACTTGCCTTGCATGCAGCTGATATTATTTTGGTCCACAGCATCCCATATGTTCCCCATGTGCAGCCAGGAGGGATCCCTGAGCACAGCCAGGAGTAAGCTCTTAGGATCACCCAAAAAAAAAAAAAACCCAACTTTAAAAGTATTTGTATTGCAATCTGACTGCTTATAATAAGCTGGGAGATAGACTTGTTTCTATTTTATTTTTAAAATTTCCTCATAAAATCTGAGTTCTTTATGTTTTGTTATTTGCCCCTGTTTGCTTCCTTACACCCTCTAGTGCTATAGCCTTGATTATCTTATCTTCTCTTCAGAGAATGAATTTTCCAGAATGTTTTGGTTCATTTCCTTGAGAGCTTTTAAACTTCAGATTTTTTTTTTCCCAAAAACAAGATATAGTCACTTTAAGGAAGTGACTCAGTCTCCTAAAATACATCACGTAAAATTGTTGGGGACTTGTAATTAAGTTATATTTTAGATTAATGAATGGTGTATAAAACTCATTTTAAACAAACATTTAAAAATTATGGCACTTTGACAACATGAATTTTTGCACTATTGAATCACTTTCATATGACAAGATGATTTTTTTTTTCTTTTTGGGTCACACCTGGCGATGCACAGGGGTTACTCCTGGCTTTGCACTCAGGAATTACTCCTGGCAGTGCTCAGGGGATCATATGGGATGCTGGGAATAAAACCCGGGTCAGCCGTGTGCAAGGCAAATGCCCTACCTGCTGTGCTATCTGCCCCTGACGAGATGAATTTAATTTTTTTGCACTTAAAAAATTTTTTTTAATTTTATTGAATTACCATGAGATAGTTACAAGCTTTCATGTTTGAGTTACAATCTCACAATGATCAAACACCCATCCCTTCACCAGTGCACATTCCCCACCACCAATATCCTGGGTATATCCCCCCTTTCCCATCCTCTCCCCTGTCTCTATGGCAGACAATATTCCCCATACTCTCTACTTTTGGGCATTATGGCTTGCAACACAGACACTGAGAGGTCATCTTGTTTGTTCCATTATCTACTTTCGGCATGCATCTCCCATCCCAACTGGTTCCTCCAGCCATCATTTTCTTTCTTTCTTTCTTTCTTTCTTTCTTTCTTTCTTTCTTTCTTTCTTTCTTTCTTTCTTTCTTTCTTTCTTTCTTTCTTTCTTTCTTTCTTTCTTTCTTTCTTTCTTTCCTTCCTTCCTTCCTCCCACCCTTCCTTCCTTCCTTCCTTCCTTCCTTCCTTCCTTCCTTCCTTCCTTCCTTCCTTCCTTCCTTCCTTCTTTCTTTCTTTCTTTCTTTCTTTCTTTCTTTCTTTCTTTCTTTCTTTCTTTCTTTCTTTCTTTCTTTCTTTCTTTCTTTTCTTTCTTTCTCTTTATGGAGGATCACAAACTGTCTCTAGTGGTGCTGTGCCCCAGAGCAGCTGTTCAGCCCCTTTTATTAACTAGCTTAATGTTCTAACCAATGATATTGAGCCACATAGGCAGAATATGCAAATTAACTTAGTCAGTCCAGCCATCAATTTCTTAGTGATCCCTTCTCTATTCCATCTGCCTTCTCCCCTCCACTCATGAAGCAGTCTTCCAGCTATGGGGCAATCCCCCTGGCCCTTGCATCTACTCTCCTTGGGTGTCAGCCTCATGTGATGTTATTTTATACTCCACAAATGAGTGCAGTCCTTCTATGTCTGTCCCTCTCTTTCTGACTCATTTCACTTAGCATGATACTCTCCATGTTTATCCATTTATAAGCAAATTTCATGACTTCATCTCTCCTAATGGCTGCATAATTTTCCATTGTGTAGATGTACCAAAGTTTCTTTAACCAGTCATCTGCTTTAGGGCACTCAGGTTGTTTCCAGATTTTGGCTATTGTGAACAGTGCTGCAGTAAATATATAGGTACAGATGTCATTTCTACTGTGCTTCTTTGCATTCTTGGGATATATTCCCAGAAGTTGTATTGTGGGGTCATATGGAAGCTCAATTTTTAGTTTTTGAAGGACTGTCCATATTGTTTTCCAGAAAGGCTGGACCAGTCGGCATTCCCACCAGTGAAAGAGCATCCCTTTTTCCCCACATCCAGGCCAGCACTGGTTGCTTTTATACTTTTGAATGTGTGCCAGTCTCTGTGGTGTGAGATGATATCTCACTGTTGTTTTGATTTGCAGATGAGATGAATTTTTAATGGTAGAGTCTACCTTTCCCTGGAAGTCTTTCTAACAGTCTCTCTACATTCCCAAGTATACGTGAAAAACAGAGGCATTTACTGATCAATTATTAAACATATAGCGATCATTTATTTATTAATATGATCATGTTTCCTAAATTATGTAGTAAACACTTCCTTGTTTATTTTATAAATCAAGAAATAAAAATCTAAATAAAGAACCAAAATAGATCATTTAGTTAAGCATTATTTTGGTAGCCTCTGACTTGCAGGACTTAACTCTGCCTGTTTCTGCCCTACCCAGCATCGTTAAAGTTGGTGAAGGCCACAGAAGAACAAAAACTTTCAAGGCAAAGAATCCAGTTGTTAGTTTATACTCATTCTATTTGTTTTTACAATATTTTCTTTGAAAACTGAATTTGTATTTGATATTACATATTAAGTTGCTCTCATTCATCGCAATAAATTTCCCTCCCTCCCTCCCTCCCTCCCTCCCTCCCTCCCTCCCTCCCTCCCACCCTTCCTTCCTTCCTTCCTTCCTTCCTTCCTTCCTTCCTTCCTTCCCTCCCTCCCTCCCTCCCTCCCTCCCTCTCCTCCTTCCTTCCTTCCTTCCTTCCTTCCTTCCTTCCTTCCTTCCTTCCTTCCTTCCTCCCTTCCTTCCTCCCTCCCTCCCTTCCTTGCTTCCTTCTTCCCTCCCTCCTTCCCTCCCTCCCTTCCTTCTTCTCTCCCTCCCTCCCTCCCTTCCTCTCCTCCTTCTTTTGCTTTTATCAAAGGTACATCTCAGTGATTTATATTAGGTACTATCACTGTCACTGTATCACTGTCATCCCATTACTTATCGATTTCCTTGAGCAGGCACCAGTAACGTCTCCCTTGTGAGACTTGTTACTGTTTTTGGCATATTGAATAAGCCATGGGTAGCTTGCCAGGCTCAGCTGTGCGGGCCGGACACTCTTGGTGGCTTACTGGGCTCTCTGAGCAGGACAGAGGAATTGAACCCTGGTCGGCCTTGTGCAAGGCAAATGCCCTAATTATTCAATATGGTGGATTTACTTTAGAAAATAAAGCTATCAGATGAAAGATAGAGCAACATTATATAGTACATGTCTGTCAGGGACTGGATAATCAGAGAAAAAAATAGCTGAGGTAACCTGTTAACCCATGGGGAGGAGTAGAACACTTATGACTAATGTCTCTCATTTGGATTTGCATTCAGTCAAACTTTTTAAAGTTTGACTAAAAATTAAATATAACATCATTAACAATGCACTTCCCTGAAAAATAAAAATCCAAGTTTTTTTTTAAATGGACATCCACTGTGTATCAGCTTGATAATTAAATTCTGACCAAAGCTTGTCATTTCTTTTCTTTCCTTAGTAATGGAGTAACTATCATATTTCTCTGTTCTTGCAGTTCTTTTTGCTATTACTCTCTCCATTTAATGATCTTATAAATGGTCACCACTCCTCTTTTTTTTCTTTATCTTAAAATTTTTATTGAAGTAACATGATTTCTTTTTGTCGGGGGGGAAATAACATTTTCACAATGATCAAACACCCATCCCTCCACCAGTGCACATTCCCCACCACCAATATCCCGGGTATACCCCTTCTTTCCCTCCCTCCCCCTGCCTCCATGGCAGACAGTATTCCCCATACTCTCTCTCTACTTTTGGGCATTATGGCTTGCAACACAGACAATGAGAAGTCTTTATGTTTGTTCTATTATCTACTTTTGGCATGCATCTCCCATCCCGACTGGTTCCTCCAGCTATCATTTTCTTGGTCACCACTCCTTAATTCAGAATTTTAACTTGCACAAAGAATTCTGTTACCATTGGAAATTATATCAATGAAGAAAATATTTTCATGAGCAACTTTTCTGTCTAAAACGAAAGCTTGTTAAATATTAATGTTTGATTTGAAATCATCTGTAAATCTATTTTCACATCTGTGTCTATAGACCATCTGTAAAATGTTATAGTTACCCGACACATTAAAAAAAATTTTTGTTGTTGTTTTTGGGCTATACCTGGCTGTGCTCAGGGCTTACTTCTGGTTCTGAGCTCAGGGATCAGACAAAGCATGGCTTGGGGGACCACTCGGGGTGCTGGAGCTCGAACCCAGATCAGCATAGTGAAAAGCAGCCTCTCTACCTGCTATACTATTTCTCTGACTCGGAGAATTATATTTTTTGTGAAGTTTTATCGAATACTTTTTATTTCTTTTCACTACCAAAGCTTAAAAAGTGTTAACGATGGATTAAAATTTATAATGCCCACGTTCTTGCATCACCATATCACTGTCATCCTGTTGCTCATCAATTTGTTCAAGTGGGCACCAGTAATGTCTCCATTGTGAGACTTGTTACTGTTTTTGGCATATTGATATGCCACGGGGAGCTTGCCAAGCTCTGCCATGCGGGCGAGATACTATGTCTTGGATGTTAATTTACCTCAATATTCACTGCTTTTGACTTCATAATACTTCCAAATATGCTTGACTTCCATCTTTACTTTATGATGCCAAAATTTATTACAAATAATACTGTAATAAACATTCCTACCTTTAATGTTTTGAACATTTGTTTCAGCATCGCTAAATATGAGCTTCTAAAAACTAATTGTAGACAAAAATGAACACATTTAATTTTAGTGTTAGCATTATATATCCCTTCAAAGGCATTGTTTTAGGTTGCTAAAGCCCATTATTAAGCTTTAAGCTTAATGATAAATTACTCAAATGGGAGGGCTATAAGACTGCTGACACATATAAGTTGAATATAAGGAAAAACTATTTTAAACATTGTACTTAGCATTTTCAGTGATGCGGGTTAGTGGGCCAGAAAGAGGACATAAAGATACTCTATGGCTTTAGAGATGGAGGTGAATGAAGGGCATCTTTGCAGGAAGATGCTATCTGGACTAAGATGGTTTTTAGTCAGGTTTTTATGAGTTTGAAGTAAACCAACTGTGACTGGGATTCAGTCCAAAAAGGTCTTTGTGCTAGGACAATACAGATCTTTACACTATGGAAATAAGTAGAATAACAAAGTTTCCTGTGCATATTTGGATTTTAAAAATAACCTCTTTGAAAGCACATTTTCTAGTTTGAGTATCCCGTGCTTCTGAACTATTTCTATTTCTAGGCTATCCTGTTTCATAGGGCTTGATTTTAATACAATGCTCAAGCTTATCTTTTCACTTAAGGGTGAAAAAAATGCCTCTATCTTTTCCAGAGGTAAGCAGGCATTAGTCATGTACCCTACTCTCCTTTCTCTTAACATGAAAATCCTTCCTCTGTCTGTCCCATTTCCTTGCTGATGTGTGTAGCAGGAGTGATGCAAGTTCTCTGTGATGTTAGTGGTTATTATTAACCACTCCCTTTGGGGAAGGTCTTCAGCAAAGGTTACAAAGATACCAAACAACTCCCTGAGATTATAAAAATTTTTGAAATGTGAGATTTGGAATTAGATTCATGAAAAAGCTCCTGAGAAACTTGCCTGAGAAAAGGAACCATTTAATACTCATATACTCTTTTTTTTTCTTTTATTAATGAATCACCATGGGGGTACAGATGCAGGTTTACATATTCTCGTGCTTGTGTTTCAGTCATGTACAGCTTGAGTATCCCTCCACCAGTGCCCATCCTCCACTTATGACCACATTATCCCTCCCACCCACTCCCACCCCATTCCCCTCCCCACCCCGCCTCTTTGGCAGGTCATTCCCCTCTGTTCCTTCTCTCCCTTTGGGCATTGTGGTTAGCAATGGAGGTCTTGGGTTGCCAGTGTGTTCGGTCTATAGTCTGCTCTGAGCACGCCTCTCCCATCCCACACAGGTCCTTCCACCACACTTTTGCTTGGTATTCCCTTCTCTATCTGAGCTGCCCTTTCCCCCAGCATGTGAGGCTGGTCTCCAAGCCATGGAGCAAATCTGATACTTATTTCTGCTATTGTTGGGTGTTAGTCCTCCATTCTGTTGTTTTATATTCCGCAGATGAGTGCAATTCTTCTATGTCTGTCTCTCTCTTTCTGACTCATTTCACTTAGCATGATACTTTCCATGTTGATCCACTTGTATGCAAAGTTCATGACTTCGTCTTTTCTGACAGCTGCATAGTATTCCATTGTCTAGACGTTCCAAAGTTTCTTTAGCCAGTCATCTGTTCTCGGCATTTGGGTTTTGTCCAGGTTTTGGCTATCGTAAAGAGTGCTGTGATGAACATATATATGCAGATGTCATTTTGACTATATCTTTTTCGCCTCTCCAGGATATATTCCCAGAAGTGGTATTGCTGAGTCAAATGGGAGCTCAATTTCTAATTTTTTGAGGAGCGACCATATTGTTTTCCAGAAGGGTTGAACCACCGCATTCCCACCAGCAGTGGAGGAGAGTCCCTTTCTCCCCACTTCCATGCCAACAGTGGTTGCTTCTGTTCTTTTGAATGTGTGCCAGTCTCTGTGGTGTGAGGTGGTATCTCATGTTTGTTTTGATCAGCATCTCCCTGATGATTAGTGATGATGAGCATTTTTTCATGTGCCTTTTGGCCATTCGTAATACTCATATGCTCTTCATGCTTCCAGATCCAAGAGTTTTATTTTTCTAGGATATAACCTAAAATAATTGACAATTATTATTTTATTATTCTAGTGCATGCCCTAGCTGTTTATTGCACTATGTAATTAAATTATATGTAATGTCATGATGAGTACCTGCTCTCTTAGGCCTTTTTCCAACAGCTAATTAAATTCAAGAGACCCTTTCTTGTGCTGAAAACATGGCAACATCTATCATCTCTCCTCTCTTGCTTAGAATATGTCAGTAGAGGGGCTGGAGCAATAGCACAGTGTGTAGGGCGTTTGCCTTGCATGCAGCTGACCCGGGTTTGATTCCCAGCATCCCATATGGTCCCCTGAGCACATCCAGGAGTAATTCCTAAGTGCAGAGCCAGGAGTAACCCCTGTGCATTGTCGGGTGTGACCCAAAAAGAAAAAAAAAAGAAAAAAAGAATATGTCAGTAGATATGACAGTCAGTGAAAGCCTCTGGAACCATTTACTCAAAGATATGTTGATATTTGCTTACAGTTTGACATGTTCTTTTAAAAATTAGTTAGCCATCCATGCCAAACATCTGCCTGTTCTACTTAGATTGTATGATTATTATGATAGCACTATGGCGCTGCCTTTTAAATCTACCTTTGTTACCTCTCAACTGCCTGAACTTTGTAAATTGTGTAGTCACACCTTGGGTCATCCTAACTTCTATGTGACTGGAAAAAAGAGATGAATAAATGTTTCTAAAGTGCATAGTACATTATTGGATTTGGAGGATGAGTTACACCGAGAATTGTTCTTTCTGTAGTTGAACACTTCTTTCTTTGTTTTGGGAAAACTAAAACCTTGCTACCCAGCAAGATTTTCCACCAGAGTGTAGTGCTACAGATGGCATTGAATGAGTAACACTTGTCTCTGGAAGTTTAGCCCTATGTACTCTTCCACCAGCATGGAATTACTTAAGGTCTTTATTTTAGATGATAAGTGCTTGCCTTACATTCAGCAATCTGTATTCAATTCCTGGCACTCCATATAGCCCCCCTCGCCCCACTCCATATGGCCCCTGGGCCCAGTCAGGAGTGATCCCTCAGAACAGAGCCAGGAGTAAGCCCAGAGCACAGCCAGGTGTGGCCCAAAAATTAAAAAAAGACAAATAGTTATTTCAGCTCAGTTTTTATTTCATGTGTGTTTTAATATAGAGATACTCTTTTAAAAATGACTAATTAAATAATTTAAGCTTACTTGGTATTTTTTCTATTTTTAAGTCTTTGAAAAATATTAGCCTCTAAAAATATATTCTGTTTGTGGGATCTGGAGGTGGAACAGGAGGCAGAGCACATACCAAAAATAGTATATATGTGTTTGTGTATACATATACATATATGCATATATATACATATACATATACATATTCTGGTTATATGCATTGGGAGCCAAATAGGAGAGAAATTTTAGATGCTACTGTAATTTTGAGAATAAGAATGGATTTCAGAGGAACCAGTTCATCATCAATAATTGGGTAAAAATCATGCAATAACATTAGATTACACATATACATTGGTTTGGAACCATACTTAAATTAATTTCTCCTGAAAAGTATTGAGTGTCTGAATCTGTAGAATATCATGATTTTTGGGTTTTTTTCTCTGTCATTAAATGAGATGTGGCTACAGGAGATATCAAATGATCCATTGCTGCATACAGTATAGATAGTGGCAAGAGATGGATGAGAAATGCAGGGTGAGAATTGAGTGCTGTGTCTAGTTAATGACATGTTCAAAAGAGCAAGATGCGCTCTGAACAGAGTCAGAAGTGGTTTCACAGAAGCCCAAAGGAAACTTACTAGTGTTTTAAGAACAAGTGAGATTTCATTGGTTGGAAAAGAAGGCATTTTACGAACATTTCATTCTTTAATTGACTATTTAAATGGGACTGGAGGGGCATTCTTCAGTCAATACTTGGGAAAACCAGGGGTCACTTCAGGCAGTAATCAGGCAACAGATGGTTCAGTCATGACAATGCAATGTTGCTTGGCCTGACTATGAGTGGTGCCTGGGGGTTTCCAGAAATACTCGTAGAGGTGCACAAGAGTCCATGTGGTATCGGGGTTTGATCTTGGATACTTGATTACTGAGGTATCTCCCTAATCCTGGATGAGTCTTTATTTTTTAAATTGTAGTTGAGGTAGCATGATTAAAATAGTGTTTATGTTCATGTTTGTAGTGTACAAAATTTTTGTCCATCCACTATTGCCAGAGTGTTCAAGACAACAAGTGTTCTTCACCACTGTTCTGGTATTACTTCTAATCTGCCTTTTCCTCCTCTCCTTGTTTCTTAGTATTAATGGCAAAATTAATACTACCTGAGTCTACCTGATTCCCAAATACCCAATTTATTTGAAATCTCTAACGTTCTTTCTTGCTTTTACGAAGACCTATGGTAATCAAGCATTTACCATTGATTGCTATTGGACTGGAGCAATAGCACAGCGGGTAGGTCATTTGCCTTGCGCACGGCTGACCTGGGTTTGATGCCTCCATCCCTCTCGGAGAGCCTGGCGAGCTACTGAGAGTATCCTGCCCACAGGGCAGAGCCTGGCCAGCTACCCATGGCATTTTCAATATGCCAAAAACAATAACAAATCTCACAATGAAGACATTACTGGTGCCCACTTGAGCAAATAGATGAACAGGAAGACAGTGCTACAGTGCTATTGGTAAACAAGCTTATATAAAGGCTCAGTTAGCTAGACCTTTAAGTTTCCTTTCATACATAATAAAAATATTTTCCTCAAACTGACTTGGCCATATTGTCTTCATAATACTTGATCTCAAGGCTTCCTTGTCTAACTCTGCATCCTTCTCATGTAGCCACAGGGCAATATATATCTTCTCTCATTCCTCACAAGGACATATTTTAACTTTCTTAAGCCATTTTATCTTCCTCTCTCCTGCGTCCACTTTTCCATTTTTTTTTCTTTTTTATCTTCTCTCCCTTTGGCTTTGACTGAGTTTCCCTAGTCCTTTTAAAGGAAAATTTTACTTGGTGTTGATATTTCTCAGGAAAGGCATACTTACTGCAGGTTGTCAGAACTTTCTGGATGTTAGTCATTATTTTTTAGCTTACTGTAATTGCAATGAGCCCTTCCATAATGCCTTTGGTTGCAGGTGAGAAGAATGAGGCAAGTGAAACAATGGTGTTGAGGCATTTGCTTGAGTTTTAAAGGACTGTGCATCAGAAGTATTAGAAATCACTATCTGGGAGGATATAGAAGGAACTGGTAAACTAGTCATAGCCTAAAGAATTTAACTACTTCCAAAAGAAAGTATATGCGGGGCTGGAGCGATAGCACAGCGGGTAGGGCGTTTGCCTTGCACGCGGCCAACCCGGGTTCGAATCCCAGCATCCCATATGGTCCCCTGAGCACCGCCAGGGGTGATTCCTGAGTGCATGAGCCAGGTGTGACCCCTGTGCATCGCCGGGTGTGACCCAAAAAGCAAAAAAAAAAAAAAAAAAGAAAGTATATGCCATTTCATTGAAATATATTTAATGAACATGGGAAAGATACTTTAAGAATTTATAAGTAGAGGCAGTTTATTCCCTCGATGAAGTGAGTTTCTTTCCCTACCTTCTATACCAAAGTAATTTAAGATTTGACAGTACAGCTTACGGGGGCCTGACCGGAAGTAGTTTGTGTGTGTGTAGATGCAGGACAATAACTGATATGAATAGGTTTGCAGAGGAAATGAATGTCAGTGAAATCTTGGAGAAGTGAGTGGAATGTTTTACTTTCAGAAGAATTGACATTTGTTAGATACCTGAATCATATTAGGTAAAATTCCTCATAAATGTCAGTTTTTGTTCTTTAAATTGGAAATAAATTTAGGCTATACTTTATCTGCAGACTACAGTGAGTACTGGCAGGGATTTTGCCAGAGTTCTAACCAAGTCCTTCCTTTCTTATGTTTTCCTTCTTGACCTCTGGGAATATTTTAGCTTTGTCAACACTAAGGAAATACTTGCAGGCCCATCTCTAGGTATTTATTTCACAAAAATAATAAATAATAGTTGTGTGTTTTATTGTTTACATGGAATGTTTATATATAGTTCATTAGGAGATTAAGACAGTCTTATTCGTTGCATTTAGACATGTATAAGAAGGCTTTTTTGTTTTGTTTTGTTTTTTGTTTTAAATTTTATTGAATCACCGTGAGATAGTTACAAGCTTTCATGTTTGGGTTACAGTCTCACAATGATCAAACAACCATCCCTTCACCAGTGCACATTCCCCACCACCAATATCCTGGGTAAACCCCCCTCTTTCCCACCCATCCCCTGCCTCCATGGCAGACAATATTCCCCATACTCTCTCTCTACTTTTGGGCATTATGGCTTGCAACACAGACACTGAGAGGTCATCATGTTTGGTCCATTATCTACTTTCGGCATGCATCTCCCATCCCAACTGGTTCTTCCAGCCGTCATTTTTTTAGTGATCCCTTCTCTATTCCATCTGCCTTCTCCCCTCCACTCATGAAGCAGTCTTCCAGCTATGGGGCAATCCCCCTGGCCTATGTATCTACTGTCCTTGGGTGTCAGCCTCATGTGTTATTCTATACTCCACACATGAGTGCAGTCAAGAAGGCTGTTTTAGAGACTGCAGGTGTTGCTCAGAGGAGAGCACATGAGCGTGACTTGCATCAGTGAGGTTCTCGATTCAATTCTTGGCATCACAAAAACCAAACCAAACCAAAACAAAAGGATCATCTGCTCTTGTACTTTGAAAATCTTCTTTGCAGACATATAATAAATCTCTGAAAAAGCACTTGGAAACTTTTTCCCATATTTATTTTATGACAATTTATTACTTGTATGTATTTTATTTCTCAATGTTACAAAGAGATCCTGGGAGTGAAGGCTTATGCTTTTGATTTTCTCTTACATAATATTTTCTGATGAGGTGTACATTTTCCTGTGATTATTGCCCATTTCATATCTTTGTTAGAGAAATATCTGTTTTAATTTCATAGGCAGAGAGCAAGGTGGCTACTGGGTGGCCATGGGCAAATGAAGGATATCCAGCACCAATGCCTAAGTAAACGGATCCGTAATAGGAAAATTGCCTAAGAGGCTCAGCATATGATTCACATGCACTGGGTGCTAAGTTTGATCTCTTGACGCCACATTACCCCAAGTAGACTCAAGTAATTACACGTTGCAGGACCCACGCACTGAAAGACCCACACGTGTCACTGGGAGTAGCTTCTAGTCACCCTGAATACTACTGGGTAGGGCCCAAATGAAACAAAAACAGATTTATAACAAATTCCAACTGCCACAATGTAAAATTTTCTAGAAACATGTGAGGACTAAATTTGAAATCCCTCCCTCTTGTCTAAATACTTTGCCCATTCACCACAAATTAAAATGTCTTGCCTGATGTGAAGTTTAATCTACCTTTCTCTAAATATCTTGCTTCTTATGGTGACAGGTTCTTTAGAAATGTGTATTTGTTCATGGAATGGTGATGGCATAGGCCCCAAGAGGTGTTAAGTACGAAAATGTTGCGTGAATAAGAACAGCGAGGTTGTAGATGCCATTATTTCCCCCAGGAGGCTGACACTGCATTCATAGTATTTTTCTTGCCACATTATGAGTAAGTGGGAATGTAATTTCTGTTTTACAGATGAGAAAAGCAAGCACCAAAAAGATGAGTGATTTGCCTATGATCACTTCTGTTTTATTTCATATTCTGTGCAGTGACTCGGACTGCTCAATTGAAGAGGTGATGAAGGGACTGGTGTGAAGTCATGATAAGTCATTTTGGGGGAGTACAAGTAGTTCTAGCAAGAATGGGAAAATGACTCTGACAATTAAGCTGTAAAATTTACATATTGATCATGTCAAGTTATCTTAAAGAACTTACATATTTTTAGGTCTTTACATTGCTAACACTGTTAGTGAAGAACATGGGTTCCAAACTTTGGTGGCTTGGATTTAAATTTAGACGTGGCCAATTTTTCTCAGTGACATTGAACAGGCTATTGAACTTCTTTGAATCTCATTAATAATATGGGATCAGAGGAGGACTCACCTCATAGAATTAAATGGGAAATTATGAGTTAATAATGAGAATGAACTATCAGAAGAGTTCTTGGATAGCTAATGAGTGATGTCTCCTTGGCAATATCTATCAGGTCATAGCCCAGGGAGGGTATGTGTAGCCCAAGGATGAAGTCTGTATGGTTCTAATAGTCAGGTTCAGGTATCACCTATGAT
Organism: Sorex araneus; assembly: GCF_027595985.1. Lineage (NCBI taxonomy): Eukaryota > Metazoa > Chordata > Mammalia > Eulipotyphla > Soricidae > Sorex > Sorex araneus. The sequence goes on along the minus strand of NC_073313.1, from coordinate 229,078,008 downwards.
TAACCAGAGACCTTGAAACATCAGAAGTCACTCCCCTGTGTCCTGATTTTTGTTATCACACAAAATTATAATTATAACTTGTCTTTCTATACCTCTTCATTAGAAGGACAGAGAATGCAAGAATTAGGCCATTTGGGGACTGAGGCATGGAGTGATAGTGCGGTAGGTAAGTCCAACCTGGGTTTGATCTTCAGCACCCCATATGGTCCCCTGAATCCCTGAGTGCAGAGCCAGGAGTAAGCCCTGCACGTCACTGGATATGGCTTCAAAACCGAAAACAAACAACAGTGAAAAGAATTAGGTCATTTTCATTTATTGTCTCCTTGTTTTGCTTTTAGATTTTATGTATGTATTTATTTATCATTTTGTTTGGGGGCCATACTCCATAGAACTCAGGGTTTACTCTGGCGCTACGGTCAAGGATCACTCCTGGCAGTGTTTGAGGGAACACTATATGTGTTGTCAGGGACTGAACCCAAGTTGGCTGCATGCATGGCCAGTGCCCTGTCTGCAATACTACTTATTCAGCCTCAACTTGGTTTATTTTTTATTCTGACCAGTTGTGGGTGCCTGATAGGATCGAACCTTTTGCAAAACCAGAAGGCAGATCTGGAATATTGGACATTTCTCCAAGTCATAATTTCTCAACTATGTTCTACAGGCTGTTTGATTCCCCCTGGTGAAATTAGTTTAGGACACCATAGAAATCAGAAGACTCAAGGGACCTTTTATATGTTATGAACTTCTCTCGGGGTTAGTGTCTGCATACCCTACTCTGATTTAACCAGGGGCCCTCTTCCCTACTAACTTCTCAAACCACTAAGCTTTCTCAAAATGTACAGCTGAAAACAATGCACCTAAGGAAATTTCTTCCAGTAAGTATTACAGGTAGCACATCCAGTTGCCCACAAAGATCATTCTATAATCTTTACTTCATGCATGAGATAGCCATCAATTAATGGTCGGCAGTTGCTGTGCCATGTGGAGAGAGAAACCAGATATGGGTGAAAAATTTGTCCTGAATGGCCCATAAAGTGGCTAATCAACAACAGATTGCACTTCAGTCACAGTCTACCAGTCTACTTCAGCCTCAGATTCAAGGAACTGTTGTTTTGCTGTTTTCTGTAAAGGTTATACCAGAAAGAAATTCCAGCTTCTGTTCAGGCTTTCCCAGTCTGTTCCTTGTAATAGACTGGCCCTGCTGACTAGTTTTAGTCTTCTTGTCAACAGATGTCAAACAGTAACCGAGAAGCAGGTCTGTAGAAAATAACTTGTGTCTGAGAAGTAAGCATACACTTTAACCCTAGAATTTTTGCTTCTGTAAAAATGCCACAACATGTTGCTTTTGGCACCCAGAAAAAAAATGACCCTTTTACTTCATTTTAGAGGTGTCTGATATTTTGAAAATTACACATATGATTCCAGGACCTAAATTCTTTAAAGACAATAAACAGGTACATGTTAAAAACCTACAGGTAAATATAAGGGGATATGGTCATCAGTAATTATTACTCTGACCTGTATTTCTGGATTGAATCTTGACTCTGCTACTGATAAGCTTTGTGGCTGGGTATATTACATAAATCTCTTTGTGCTTCAGTCTTCCCACCTGTCATATAGGGCTCACAATACCATCTGAGTCACAGAGTTGCTGTTAGGATTAAATTTTATACTACAGGACATTGACAATTCTCAACATAAGAAAAACTATGTACCTAAGAAGAGTCATGAAGAAGCAAACACCCAGTCTTTAAAAAATGACCTTTTTATATGACTAAAATAGCAAAATTATAACTGAGGGAGTATATATTAATAGCCTAATGCCTATAAGTTCTTTTATTTAATAAGTCTAATGAAGGCTTTGAAATTGATAAAATGATATTTTTCTTCAGTGGTACATATTGCTAAACAATATTCCCAGAGTCACAGCCTGGAAGACTTATGCTGTAATTTGGCATATTATTCTCTTATCCACATTACACATCATACTGTGTAATGGTCTCGTTGGTCACTCTGTCATTGACTGCATGCTAAAATGTGGAAAGAACATTCCCAGGGGTAAGTAAACTTACTTTTGGGAATGTGCTTTTTTTTTTCTACAAGAAATTTTTCATTTTGTGTTTTTGTTTCAGAGATCATTTTCCCAAATTATTTAAGCCCATTTGGACTCGCAGGTTGCATCATTTTGATAAGGCTTTGTACTTACAGTGTTGCAGTCATCAAGTAAGATCACTTAATTGTCTGAGCTCAGGAGAAAAGATCAAATGTAGGTTTGATATGTGAATGATGTGCCTGTGACACGAAAGGCCCCAAATCAAAGATTTTACAGTATTTTGAAGAAGAAAAATAACCGAGTCACCACCCAGCTTCATTTTTTATTTTTATGATGAACTGAAAGTGATCTTCGCTGATAGTTGTCACTCCTACAATCTCATTACTAACATGGCACTCTTAGTTCCAGCAAAGCACTGTCATCAACCACAGTAAAGGAAAGTGATTAATTGGAATTTTGTTTTTCTCTAGTTGTTTGTATTTAGTGTGTAATTTTTTTCATCCTGTGCATATTTGCTGAATTCATTTATTAGTTTTATTTTGAGGATTTAGGTTCTCTAGAATTTTTCTATGTACAATTCTTGAATAAAGATACTTTTACTTTTTTCTTTACAATTGATTGTCATTTTTCTTTCTTGTCTAAATTATTTTGGCTAAAACTTACAGTAAAGTTTTAAATAGATGTGGAAATTCCTTTGTTATTCCTGATCTTAGGGAGAAGGCTCTTAGTTTTTCACTATTGACTATGATTCTAGCTGTGTGCATTTGTTTCAAAATGCCATTCTTTTCCTAGTTTATTAAGCATTTTTTATTGTGAGTAGTTTTCTTGGTTAATTTTATTTCCATTTAAAGAACTAATACCATCCATTCTTTTCATTAGGTGATGTACTCCTGACCATTAAAGCGAGTTCATTTCTTTTCATCATACAGAGCTTCCTTCCAGATTATGTTCCACAGAGAGTCCTAGCGAAAGGATGTTACTGAACTAATAACCCTTCCAACCTCAGCTGCGTTTGTTTGTGGGAAACTCTTGCCCTCCTTGTACTATATATGTGTTTGCCTACTATTTTCTCACAACTTCCCCTCTGCTTTTATTTATTATGATATAGGGGACATGTTAAGACTAATAATAGACTAGAATCTGCCCTTTTATAACTGCTGACACTATGAGAAACCAGTGTCCAACTTGAAAATTCTATTGTTGATGTATTTTTGGTGAGAATTTTGTGTGTATGCTTAGTTTACTTCCCCTCCTATGTTGGTGTGTAACTTAGCAACAAAGGGGCACTGCAAAATTAATTAAGATAAAACCTTAAAAAGAAAGTGCTGTCATGGCCACTAGATTATGTTGTACTTAACTGTTTTTTTCCAGTAAGGGGGATGATGTTGTGTGGAATTGATCTTTGTGATGTAACTCAGTGACATAATAACCATGTGGAGTTGTCATTGAAGAATGTAATCACAGAAAAATATCTGCAGATTTTTTCTTTCTTTTTTTATACAAAGTGCATGCTTTAAGGTATTATATTTATTGAAATGGCAGTTGGTAGAACTGAGAAGTCAAATAGGGAAATTCCTAATCTAATCTTCAAGAATTGATTGTGACCACATTTCTGCTTGGTAGAGCAAGGACTTTTAAAGTGAAGAAGTCCTTGGAGAAATGGATGGGGTCAATTTTTTTCAGAACTCTGAAAACCAAAAGTATTTTAAATATTGACTATTACTTATCAGAAGAGCATTTTGGGAGAGGTATATCATGTGCCTTGCACATGTGAAACTTTGGTTTTGATCCCTGGCACCAGAAAACAAAACCAAAACATAAACAAGAGCCCACACTAAATCACCATTGCTCCCTCTGACCCCCTCCCCATAACCTGAAAATGAAAAGCATTTATTCTTTTCCAGTTAGTAGAAAAGAAAGAGCTGAATTTCAACAAGAGCAACTGACATTGTGAGGTTGTAACTTATTTTTATCCTCTTCTCCACAGCTTCACAACAGCTTTGAAAACCAGCAGCCTTTGCTCATAGTAACTATGAAAACCCGAGGTTAGAGTAGTCATGAATGATGCAGGATGGGCCTACAGAGATATCCAAAAGCCTCGTGCATAGAGAATTGTCACTGTGGACACATCTGGCAGATTTTTTTCAGGTGACACCTGGCAGAGGCGTGGAGTTATTTTCTGTATTCTGAGATATGCTCAATAAACTATGCAGTACTGGGGATGAAACTCCACGCGCGCACGCACACCCCCCACCCCCTCACTTTCCCTCCCCCCCCACACACACACCATTGAGCTATCTCTGTTACAACTATCTCTGTGACCATTTGGAAGACTTTTTTTGAAAAAAAATTATTCGTAAGAATGTAGGAAGTCTCTAGGGCCGAAGCGATAGCACAGTGGGTAAGGCATTTGCCTTGTACACGGCCGACCCAGGTTCGATTCCCAGCATCCCATATGGTCCCCTGAGCACCGCCAGGAGTGATTCCTGAGTGCAGAGCCAGGAGTAACCCCTGTGTATCGCCGTGTGTGACCCAAAAAGAAAATTAAAAAAAAGAATGTAGGAAGTCTCTTTTTTTCATCTGTTTGCATTTTTGGTCCCTCTCCAGCCCCAGAAACATCTCTTTATTTGACCTAGCTCAGAGCTTACTCAATACAAACAGAATTTTACTCAGTTGAAAATCCCCGGGATATTTGTCAAAAAAACAATTACTGGCAGTTGTTTAACCACTTGAGACAGAGACAGAACCAAAAATATTACCAGGGAGTGTGACAACGGGATGTCTACAATGTTCTTTGAAAAGGTTTAATGTGTACATAGAACTCTAGAAAGGCCTCAAACATAATTCAGAACTAGGTTCTTGTATAGTAATGGTCTGAAAAGTCTCTTATTTGTCTTCTCTGGCTGACCTTCGGGCTTGATAAAGCAGTAAGTGAAGTCACAGGCAGAGTCGGAAGCTGCTTGAGTGTTGAAAGTATGATCCATCTCACACACATAGGACTCACTAGCAAAGCAAGTGTGTGTGGGCTCAAAGCATTTCAAGAAATCTCTGTCCAATTGTTCAATTATTTTTTCGTTTGGAGAACATATTAGACAAGGTTTTGTGGGATGGGTCACTGCTAGTGGCGCTTGGGGTGCAGTGCTGGGAGTAGAACCTGGGCCTCCTACATGCAAAGCCTGTGTTTCAGCCCATTGAACTATGTTCTGACCCTCTCTGTCCAGTTGGTATCTTACTATTGAACTAACTGAACAGTCTTCTGTGACCACCTCGAATACTGTTTCATTCTTCTAAGCTTTTAATAATTGAGCAGGTTTTCTTATTCTTACACAAGTATAGTGCCTTTGTTAAGTTGATATATAAAAATTATCCAATATTAACATTTCACAAAAAAAAATCAGTTGTGTGCTTAAGATAAAATCCAGTGGACAGTTTATTCAGGACTGGAGTGATAGCACAGGGAGTAAGGCATTTGCCTTGCATGTGGCCGACATGGGTTTGATTCCTCCATCCCTCTCAGAGAGCCCAGCAAGCTACCGAGAGTATCCTGCCCCCATGGGAGAGCCTGGCAAGCTACCCGTGGTGTATTCAATATATCAAAAACAGCAACAACAAGTTTCACAGTGGAGACGTTACTAGTGCCCGCTTGAGCAAATCGATGAACAACGGGGATGACAGTCCTACAGTGCTACAGACCTTAATTTAAAATGGTATTTCCTCCTCCCTTCAAAGTCTTTATGAGTTTGGGGTTAGCAGTATTTATACTCAGAAGTAAAATAATCTTTTATTTTGTGGGATTGGTTGCTTTAGAGTGGTGTTCAGGAGGTACGGTGTCACCACCAGTGATTCAGTGCTTTAGTGTAAGAACCCAAGGATGAGATGCTTCTGGAGCCCTTCAGTGCCCGGGACACCCAGACCACCTGGTGTGCTAAAGACCTCCGTGGCTACGCCTGCCAGTGCTCTGTGGACCATGTGATTCTGGGTCAGTTGCATGCTATTTGCACCTCTCAGTTTGCACATCTCAAAGTGTTCAGGGAAGGTTAAGGTCCACTCCAGTGAGGTGGTTCAAAGCTTGGATCCAGTGATGGAGGATGTATATAGGTCCAGCAAGGCTGAGAGCCACCAAGGCCACATCCAGCAGTGCCAAGGACCCGATGTTGCAAGGAATTGAACTTGGCATCTCTTGCATGCAAGGCATGTACCCCAATCCTTTGAATTATCTTCCAGTCCCAATAAAATTGTCTTAAATTAATCACCAGTCGAGTTTTAAATGAGAACACATTCACAGTAACAGTGCTCAGATCAAGAATCAAAAATTGGGGTTAGAGTGATAGCACAGCTGGTAGGGCATTTGCCTTGCATGCGGCCAACCCAAGTTCAATTCTCAGCATCCCATATGGTCCCCTGAGCACCACCAGGAGTAATTCCTGAGTGCATGAGCCAGGAGTAACGTCTGTGCAACACTGGGTGTGACCCAAAAGCAAACAAAAAAATAAAAAATTGTCTACTCTCCCAGAGGTGCCTCTTTTCTCTTTCCTAATCATACCACTTCTTAGAAGCAACAGTTATCTAGGATTCTAGCATATTTTAGTCCTGCCTCTCAGTGTTGCTGTTGAGGGACAGCACATATCCAGGGAAGCAGTTATGGATATCTTAATCTTATGTCTACAGTGAGTGAGTGCACACATCCTCCTGACCATCATATAGATCCGAACACTCAATACTCTGAGCACCTCAAAAGTCATTCTAGTATTCCCTTCCTTTCACATTTCCCTCAAGAATTCACTTCTTCTCAAACCATAGATTCTTTTTCCCTGTATTTGTGTTATCAAAAATTATAGAGGATTTAGTATTTTCTGTCTGATTTCCTTCTCTGCCTTCTCTTATTTTTTATGGTACACTTATGGTGTCAGTCAGTGTCGCATGTGTCAGCTATCATAAGGAGTACCCCACATTCTGTTTTTTAAATTTTTTTATTTGTTTTTTTTGGGGGGGGCATTCCTGGCAGGACCCAGGGATTATTCCTGGCTCTGTGCTCAGAGATTATGCCTAACTGTGCTCAGGAGACCATATAAGGTGCCAGGGGTGAACTGGGGGTCAGTTATATGTAAGGCAAGTACCTTAGCCTCTGGAGTATCTCTTCACCTCTTGTCACACATTCTGAATTTTTTTTCCTCTCCCTGTAGCATCTATCTTTTTATTTATTATTTTTATTTGCTTTTTGGGTCACACTCAGCAATGCACAGGGGTCACTCCTGGCTCTGCACTCAGGAATTAACCCTGGAGGTGCTCAGGAGACCATATGGGATGCTGGGAATCAAACCCTGGTCAGTCGTGTGCAAAGCAAATGTCCTATCCACTGAGCTGCCGTGGAGTATCTATCTTTTTATGTTTTCAATAGCCCACATATTATAAATTGGTAGTTAACAGAAAGGTGTTGATAAAGAACAGTTTCATTTTTTTTCCAAGAAGGATGTATCAGTCATGTTGCTGTATGCTCCACATTTATGTTCATCTAAAGATAGATAAGATACTGAATGAAAAGGCAAATTTATTTACTTTTGCTGGTATTTTTATACTGGACTCTAATTTTCTCTCTAGGTAACCATTTGTAGTGCCCCCAAATGCTATTGTATAGCAAGTTTCTTTGGATTGATGACTATTAAGTGCTTGAACTTTTAAAACCATATTTAAATCCATGAAATTTTAGCTGGTGTTCATTAAACATTCTCTGCATCGGTGAATGTCTTTTATAGGTCATATTTATGTGTTTAGTGTCTTCAAGTATGGGATGCTGATGATATGTGGCCAGTTGTAAGGGCAGGTTTTAAGGAAATGCACATGGTATATCTCTTTTTGAATGACTGCCTCATAACTTACCACTATTGGTAACATTTTTAAATGCCATAATAAGGACTAAATATAGGTTTCCAAGGGAAGCACAAAAGTTAGAATAACACTGAATGTTTTCCTTGTTTTACCAAAATATCTGTGTTCCTGTGTCTTAATAGAACCTAGTAGAATCCCCTGTTTTTTGGTTATTAAAATAAGTATGCTGATTATAGACAAATTTGAAAAATATGAAAGCATACTTACATCTTCCTGCCAAATAACTACTATGGAAATTTTGGTATTTTCCTTCATAATTTCATATGGATACTACATGTATTTTAAACCCAATTATAACCAAATTGTACATATATCTCTGAAGTATGCTTTCCCCCTTATTATATCACAAAAATTTATGTCATTAGATATAATTTAGGAACACTATTTGATGTGTACGTAATATTGTAATTTACCATATTTATCCTTTCACCTGCTTGGGGACATTTATATAGTATCTAATTATTATACATGACACAGTGACCACTAAATTTATATTGGTGGCACATATTTTATCATAAGCATGCATCTTTGCTTATTAGTACGTGGAAGAATATTTTTAATGTGTTATTAATCCTTAGTTTTCTGGTGTTTCTATTTTTACTCTCCTGGTACTATTATCTTTTACTGAAGGAAGTTTTGAAATTTAAAAAACAATAGCCTTTTTTAAAGTTTGATTGAGATGTTTATATATAAACTCTAAAACAGATCGGAAAGTAAAATTACAAATCCTGATGATAGCTTAAAATGGAAATGCTTACAGACCCTTAAATTTAGCTTGGTAGGGAAGGGTGGGAGTAAATCAAATTGTTACAGTTTGTTCCAGGAAAGGCATTTTGGATGAACGCCACCTACTTTTACAAAGATGTCTTTTGATTTGAGTTTTATCTGCTTCATTTAACCTTTCCCAAAGTGATTGCTGAAGCAAATTTATGTATTACAACAAAAGGAATTAGCATAATTAGAATTTCTTAGTGAAAGGTACCTTTTTTTCCCCCTCTAAGGATAATTACTTAAAAAAATTTTAATAAAAGTACTGAATTTGAGCCTCATTTAATTAAGTGATCTGGGTGACCAGAGAGGCCCAATCTAACAAGCTTCTTCTAGGTAGGCCTTTATTTATCTCTTACTATAAGTTTTTGCTATAGAAATGTAATTCTAAAAAATTCTCCCAGTATTTCAATATTTCCATCTTCACTGTTGAGAATAATTGAAACAGTACTAGGTGAGAGATTTTTGGAGACTGAGTGCCAGACAGCATCTACTTGCTTTATGGTTGCTTTCCAATTATCTGATTCACTGGTTATCCATTGTTGTCATCCCTGTCTTGTGAGACAGGTAAGTAGAGATAAGGAGTTAGTCACCTGGCTAAGCTCCCACAGCTAATACATGTCCATTTTGAATACAGAACCAAGAATATCCTGTATTGCCTACATGCTGTCAGGGAGTTCTTAGGTAAATAACGAACTAAATGTTAAAATGCATCAACATTGGATTAAAATTTACTGAGCAGACATAGTGCACAACTGTAGTGTACGTCTTAACTCTTAAGAATCACAGAGTGAATCTGTATATTTAAAGATTGGCTTTAAAGACATTTGTTTAGGGGGAAAATATTTAGTTCTTCTTGGTTGGAGATCTTGGCACTCAAAATGCAGTTGCTGTTGCTGTGACTTGCTTGTCATGTGTACAGATTCATACTCTCAGATTCTCCATCCTGTACTTTTTATAAACTCCATGTTTGACTTGGAAGGGGAAAAAGTTAATCTTGGTAGTACTGACATAGCAGAAGAAAGCATAGGGGGCCACCAAGAGATATACTGACTTGAAGTAGGCATTGTAAGAATTTCTCTAGTATTTAACTTTAATATTGTGGGAGCCACACACTCAATGGTGCTGAGGGCTTACTCCTGGCCCTGAACTCAGGGATAACTCCTGGCGGGGCTAGGGGGACCATATGGGTTGCTGGGGATTGAACTCAGGTAGGTCATATGTAAGGCAAGTGCCTTAACCATTCTTCTATCTCTCCAGCCCCTTCCTTAAAATGGTTTACAATTCTCGTGTTCAGGAGGGGGAAAATCATTTTAAACTCACCAGAAGACAGGAAAATTAAAAACTGAGATATATGTCCTTGTACTTATGTCTATAATAATTTATTGATACCTTGTGCCTCTTAATACTGGTGCCATCCCAACTATAATGAGAATCGGTTGACTTGATACCCAGTGCTAAGTGACCAAACCTGTTCAAAACCTGTGACATGACGCCAACATTGCAGGTTGTTCTCAAAAGGAAAGAAGGAAGAGGGAGGGAGGGAGGGAGGGAGGGAAGGAGGGAGGGAGGGAGGGAGGGAATAAAAGAAAAGAAGGTTGGCAGTGATCACTCTGGACAAGAATGAGTGCTAAAAGTAGGTAAAGGGATATACATGATAGATAACCTTTCAGTAGTTGTATTGTGACCATAATGCTCCGAAACTATGTGGAGGGAGGTAGGGAGAGGGGGAGGGATGGAGGCCTCTCTGTCATAGAGCATAGATTCAGGGCCTGGGAGTGGGTGGGTGTGGCTGCTGGCAGGAGGGAGACTGGGTAGATAATGTACACTGGTGAAGGGACGGGTGTTGGAACAGTGTATGACTGAAACCCGATCATGAACAACTTTGTATGGTGTATCTCACAGTGATTCAATTAGAACAATTATTACATACATAAAAAAATAAGAAGAAAAGGAAAAAGTAGGGAAGAAAAGGAAGGAGACAGGAAGTACCTTTCAGAAAAAATGAAATGGTATATAAAATTATAAGACATAAATTTACCATGTGTTACATTGTAAAAAGTTAAGATTATGCTAGTAAAATTCTGTGAAGTTTTTAAATATGTACACATAATTTTTAATACATCTTCAAGTCTTTGAGAGCAAGTTCATGTCCCAGTACTGGTCTGTGGCTCTTATTACAAGGAGCACTGTTCAAGACTCAAATACAAATGCAATACTTTCCTCTTTTAAGTTAGTGTTCCTTCTATCATCTTCCTAGTACTTACTTGTCTTTCTATTACACTTTTTTTTTTGTAATGGTTTTGTTATACTCATCATGAGAATTGTTAAATTTAAAAGAAACTGAAGAGATGCAAAGATGCATACTTTTTTTAATTTTCTAACATAATGAATTTGTAAAACTAAATGTGGTCTTGATACACAAATACACACATATATCAATATACGGTTTATAAGATTTTGAGACTCTTAGTGAGTTCTTGTTGCATATGGTTTAATTCTACCTAATTCTCTCATCATTAGCTTGAGTGCCTGAGTAGTTATTAAAAAACTATAGACTTCCAAGATCCATCTATACTTAACAAATCAGAATTTGTGTGGTTTTATCCATGGACTTCGAATTTTAAGAATGTCTCCTAGGCTATTGTGATATTCAGTAAAATAAGAGAACTCTTTATTCAAGGTTTGGAAATATATGTGATTATTTGATTCTGTGTCACTTACTTAGGGGAAAATAGTCATGCAAATTCTGAAAATTTTTTCCAACATGAATATAGTAGAGTCTCTACCTATGTTCTTTTCTATAGAGAATCTCTAGAATATATTATTGAGTTCACTAATACTCAGCCACATCCAAAGTATTATTGAGAGGGCCATAATTTTGGGAAGTGGGGCACACCTGACGGTTTACTTCTGGCTCTATTTTGGGGGTTACTCTTTGTGGTGCTCAGGAGACCTGATATGGTGCCAGGGGTTGAACCAGAATTGGCTGCATGCAAGACAGACACCTACTCCCTATACTACTTCTCTGGCTCCTGAAAAGGCAATAATTTTAAGGCAAATATACATATACACATTTTACATTCTTTTCTACTGATTTTGTTTTATTTATAGTTTTGCATGAGTAAACGCTATTCTTAAGTTTTTTCTTTACAGTAGTATAATCTTATTTTCAACAAAAAATAGTGTAGTGAGAATTCACTAGCCATTTAATTAGTTATGAAGTGAATGAAGGTGATAGAATTATAGATAAAATCTTGATATTTAATTGTTTCATTGACATTAGTATGGAATTAAATCAAAATTCATCACAGCAGAAAATATGCTACTTTTTTAAATATTATTACAAATTCCTTCATAAGGAAAATTTATCCATGAATCTTTAAAACACATCAGTAAAACAGAGATATGGCTATAGGTGGATTTTTAATTTTTAAATGAAAGTTATTGGAAGGAAAAATCTCACAATTATTCTTCTTTTTTCCTTCAGGAGTTTTATACCTGCTTGTGCCTATCAGTCCTTTATCAATAAAAGTGAGGATTGTTTTTTTCTTTTTTTTGTGAAAGCCAGTGTAACAATTCAGTATTTGCGTTAAATTGACATTGATAAAGGGTTCTCCTTACCTACCTAAGATGAGAAAAGTTAGTCCTGTGGGGACTTTATTCTCTTCCAAAAGATTTTAGTTTCCCAGATGAAACTGTAAAACCCTAAGAAAATTTGGATATCCATAGTTATTTTACTGAACCAGGGTTCTAAGAAAATGAAATTAGCCTCTGGAAAAGCTTGCTGCACACCATTTGTCTTGCCCTTGATAAAGTTACTAGACCTCTCTAAGCTGTTTCCTTATAATAGCAACACACCTCTCACAAGTGCTGTGAGAATTTTATCAGCTAATTCTGAAACAGGATCTTGGCCCTGAGTGGATGGTGGAGATTGTTGGGGAAATGTATGCAAAAGCTATGCAGCAATATTGGCCCTTGATTGAAATTAGGTTCTTTTGCTGTGTGATCTTGTAGATGCCAGTTATTTAAGTTCTCTATTCCTTGCTTTCTGAATATGTAAAATGAGGATTGTAATGAAGATACCGGGAAGAGTACTGTGAGGATTAAATGGGGGCGTGTATGCATCACCACACTCAGTGCCTGACACTTGGTGAGTTCTTAAATAGATAATGGGTCACAGCCAAGTGCTTTATTGAATTGGATTGCCCTCTCCATTAGAAGCTTACATTTAAAAAGCATCTAGTTCATTGCAGATATCAACTTGCATTTAGATTTGTGAGCCTACTGAGATCTTTTAGAACCTGTTTTATTTTGGGATATATTTTCAAAATGTTTTCTTTTGTACATTTTTATCATAAGATTTTAGGAATCTGAAAATATAAGCGATGAGGAGATGAGCATTCACCTTACTGTTTCATGATCACAAAATCGGAAGAAAAAGCTTCTAATAAAAATAGCAGTGGATAGGCAGGCACTTGCTGCAAGACTTAAATAATGCATAGGCATGATGTCAGACTCAGGCATGCATGAACACAAAGGAAATTCATAAGAAGCTTTCCAGGAAAAGGGTTTTTCCTTCCTGATGTGCTAACCTTGGTTCTGTTTTGTGTATCTGGTGCCAGCATGAAGATAGATGAGCCTAAAGAGACGGAGGAGACACTGGTGATTTTTTGTTCTTTTTTAGTATTTATTGCAATCTAAGGATTGTGTTTTTGCTCATTTCTGCTTTGCTCTTGACAAATATTGTGTGAGTTTTTGGGAATAAGCTTCTTTAATTAAGTGATATATTTAACTTTCTATGATTAATCGGCACTGCAAATTATAGGTCCATCTATGAATGTTCTTGACAGATCAATAGCTTTGAATGAGAACTGTGACAATTGGAACTTCAGAAGGCGATCTTATGGAGATAAAGAAAATAGTCCATTTCTATTCCTTTATTCTTAAGTCTTCATTTCTCTCCCTCCAAACTGATGCTTAATTTCTAGTCCCTGTTTCCTTACTGCTTTATAGTGCTTTCATCCCCTGTGCTGTAATCAGACTGGTCCTCTTTCAGTTCTGAGAGCCCCCTGCTGCTTCCTACCCCAGGGCCTCCGCACAGCTGTTCCATCAGGAATGACCTTCCCGCCCAATCAAATCCTTTTCCTAGTTTACAGTTTAGTTCATATACTGATTCCTTGAGAAAACTTATTCTTCAGTCTAGCAATGTTTGCAGCTCATTATTTCCCTTACGAATTCCTCTCTTATTGTGATACTATGGATCACAATCAAAATCAAAGAATTTGTTTCTACTCTGTATATTTCATGAAATTTAAAAAATAGCCAGCATATGTTCCATTGTTCATAACTTTCTCCCACTGCCTTACTCTGTAGTATACTACCTGCATGATACTATCTGCATGATGTTACTATCTGCATGATAGTAACAGAAAACTCTGAATATGCTACTTGGGAACAAAGACAGTATTAGTACATGTTCCTATTTATTTGTTGTTGACTTGGGGAGACCTTTCTTTACAGTGGTGTGTAAGTTGGAGAAAGGAATGGCATATATAAATGTTGAGGTCTGTGCTTTGCTTCCTGGCTGTATCTTCTCAACATAGTACTTAATGGTGACTGGAGAGGTGCCAGCTGAACTACCTGTATTTAATTGACAAGGACAGTGGAGGAAGGTATTTGGTATTTTGGAGGTGGTGGTTGTGCACTAGCTTCATATACCACATATATCTATATTTACAAAGAAGGGGGCAAGAGTGGGAGCGATGAAAGGATATGTGCATGTGATAGCCAGAAATTTAAGGTCACTCACCTAACCTCCGTGACTCCACCCTGATCTTTCTTGATTAAATTGAACATTGAGTTCCATCTATTATGACAATGACTCGCACTAAGAAAGTAGTTTTTAAAAGTGCAGCACCTCCTGCACCACCAACTGCTTGGCACCCCTGGCCAAGGTCAGCAATGACAACTTCATCGTGGAGGAGCTCATGACCACCGTCCACACCATCACTGCCACTAAGAAGACCGTGGAGGGCCCCTCTGGGAAACTGTGGTGTGACAGCCAAGGGGCGACCCAGAACATCATCCTCGCTGCCACTCACCGGCGCCACCCAGGCCTTGGACAAGGTTATCCTGGAGCTGAATGGGAAGCTGACTGGCATGGCCTCCCCTGTCCCCACCCACAACGTGTCCATCATGGATTTACCTGCCGCCTAGAGAAAGTTCCCCAATATGACGACATCAAAAAAGTGATGAAACAGGCCTTGCAGGGGCCCCTCCAGGGCATCCTGGGCTACAGCGAGGACCAGGTTGTCTCCTGCGACTTTAACAGTGACACCCACTCCTCCCCCTTCAATGCTGGGGCTGGCATTTCACTCAGTGATCACTGCTTCAAGCTCATTTCCTGGTATGTGATGAGTTTGGCTAGAGCACTCGGGTGATGGACCTCATGATCCACATGCTTCCAAGGAGTAGGCGCCACTCTCTACCCCCCACCCCCACCACCACCAGCCCCAGCAAGAGCATTAAGAGGAAGAGCCAGGCCCTCAGCTGCAGGGGAATCCTCCCTGCACTCACTCAACATACTGAGAATCTCCTGACCTCGTGTCCATCCTGACCCCATGAAGAAGTGCAGGTCTTAGGAAGCCCTACTTTGTTATGTACCATCAGTAAAGTACAGTGCACCCTGAAAAAAATTAAATAAAAATTTAATTTTTATTTAATAAATTGCCTATGTGTCTGCCATAAAGGCAGGCTGGGATTGGGGGCAGTTGGGGAGGTGGGAAGGAAACTGGGGACACTGATGCTGGGAAATCACACTGGTGGCGGGATGGGTGTTGGAACATTGTATGACTGAAACCCCATCTTTGTAATGCTCGATCTAATGGTGATTCAATTAAAAACTTAAAAAATAAAAGTGCCTGCTGTGGGCTGGAGAGCTAGTACGGTGGTTTGAGCGTTTACCTTGAATGAACTCAACCAGATTCTGTCGATGCCCTACAGGCAGCCCCCCCCAAACCCTACCAGGAGTGATCCCCAAGTGCAGAGCTAGCGGTGAGCTCTGAGCATTGCGGATATAGCCCCCAAACAAAAACAACCCCCCAAACATGCCTGTTATTACCGCATGCTCAGTTCATATATTGTACTGGGCTTATGTTACAGTTTTCGGAAGGCTAAGGGTTCACGGCTGGGGCCCAGAGGAGTGGGAGCATCAGTCAGGGCACAGAGGTCAGGGGTGAGTAGCAGTGAGAACTGCTTCCGGTGCGAAAAGTGAGAACTCTGAGGAGACTGCCACCCCTGATCAGGAAGCAGGCACCAGTTCAAGGTTAGAGCAGCTTTAAGGGAGAAAAACTGGCATTATTGGTAAGACGCTGTGTTTTGTTGTTCTGAGGCTGTGCCACCTTTAACATCTGTTAAAGATGATAAATTCATCCTTTCTAGATTTTTCCTAAATTTTTTTTAAATGATAGTTGAGTGTGCTGTGGACCCATCAAGCCAGCTGCAAATTAGTGAGGTGACTTGAATTTTTGTGAGTATATTGAAAGGGTTGGAGTTACACTGTGAAAGAACTTGGGCTTGTGCTTCATTTCAATCTTACTTTAAACCTGGCTTGTGTTCATTTGCTCTCTGTGGGGCTGATTTTCTCTGTACCATGGATGTGATATCACCATCCACCTCAACATCAGAGCACAGTGGTGTTTATTAGGGACTTTGAAAAGCAAAACTATTTATTAAATGTTCCTGCTACATGCTTGCTATTTATTATTTACCAAGACAGGTACAAAAATGCAGTGATTTGTTGTAAGACTGAGGTGGGTTTCTGTGTCTGGAAGAGGCCAGGACGCAGAGTTGTTTATTCTGGTGTACCAGTGTTTTACTCAGTTTGTCCTGGAATCATCCCAGTACTTCCGTGGCCTCTTTAAGTTTCTTGGCAAACTTACGTCTGCTTTAGAGGAATAGTCAAGAGGAAATTGCAGCAACCAAATGTGTGTGGAGCTTGGATCCTGTTTCCCTCACGTTGCACAAAAGCACTTTACAGTTGACAATATTTTATCCGGTTTTCTGGGAAGTTTCCTTGTCAGGAATACCTTGCCGTCTTTGATTGCATCCACCCACTTGACCAGCATTTACTAACCATAGTCTTATCAGTCACTGTAAGTGGCCAGTAGTGCCAAGAGGCCACTTTGTCCATTAATATGTATGTTGGGACTGGGAGATAGCTCTCCGGTGAGGGATGCGTGTCCAGCATGCACCAGATTCAACTTAGAACCCTGCGCCACATGGCCCCTGAACACTGCTGGCTTAGAAAAACTAAATGATTTATTAAATGTTCCTGCTACATGTTTGCTATTATTATTCGCAATAATTATTCTATTATTATTAGAGTCCTGGAGGCCCTGAGCACTGCTGTGCTGAGCAACTTCACATTGCTAGGTCCAAGCAAAGAAGTAATCTTTCTGGCTGACCAGTTATCTCTGAGAGTCTTTCTGGGCACCCTGAGCAAAGCTCTATTCAAAAAAAAAAATACAACAGTAACACGTATGTGAATTGGCCGTTCCCTCACTCCAGTTTCTTCCTAGAATAAGACAGTTAGACTGTACCCATTTTCTATTAAAAAGCTCTAGAAATAACTTCTGGATTGATTTACCACATTTTTGAATTTTCATGAAAACCGTATGATGTTTGAAAAGGCTTTTGTTCTTATTTTTATTTTGAAATCACAAGAGCAAAAATTCCGTTGTTCATTGGTTAAGATACTGTAAGCTATTTCAGTAGCCTAAAAGAATGCTCTAGCTGATTAGTGGCGATAGTGAATTAGAATCCTATAGTGGCCACTTTATTCTAAAAGGACAAACACCTTGCTTTGTGATAGCAGCTTGTTGACATAAGCCTACTCTGTATCTCTTTCTCTCTCTCTCTCTCTCTCTCTCTCTCTCTCTCTCTCTCTCTCTCTCTCGCTCTCTCTTTCTCTCTCTCTCTCACTCACTCACACACACACACACACACACACACACAAACACACACAGCACACATGCAGTGACAATTCAATGGAATTCTCCCATGGAAAAGCAAAGGAAGGAAGCTGAGGGGAGGATGAGGCAATTGTATCCTGTCCCCTTTGGGGGTGTGGCCATGACTGGCTCAGCCAAAGAGACGGTAACACGTTGTGTTTTTTCGCTTAGGATGCCTGAGCAGTGATAAGTCTTGATGAAAGGCAGGAGGAGCTGCCAGTGTTGTTGTTTTAGTTGCATGGGCTTCTCTTGGTGGAGATCTGCTCCTGGCCACTTTGTTAAGTTTCTGGAATTTGGTGGGAGGAGGAAGAGAAACGAGAACATCAGTGCAGTGGGTCTGCACAACCATCAGAGCTGCCTTAGGGCTCTAGACCTGCCTTGACTTCAGTTTTGCCACACCTATGAATGCGCTTGCTTGGTGGGCAGGCCAGATACAGGATGTTAAGGAGAATGAAACAAGTTTCTTCTTCCTACTTCCCAAATACGATTTGAAATGATGGAGTCTACTCTTACAGAGACAGAAACTCTCTGGGATTCTGTGAGGTAAGGTGTTAGAATGTTCTGTGAACTGAATTCTCCTCTTGCTTAATTTCTGTGTGGTAAATAGAAATTTATCTTCTGTTCTCTTTTAAAATTTCTTACAAGTGTTTCCCTTCTCATATTATTTAGGGAAGGATACTTTATTTTATGTAATTTGGGCTTGGGGGACCACAGCCAGCTGTCTTGGCTCTGTGCTCTGGGATCACTCCTGAAGGTGTAAAGGGATTATATTCTGTGCCGGGGATTAAACCAGGCTGTTTTGGGGCAAGACAAAACCCTACCCACTATATTATCCTTCTGGCTCCTATTAGAGATCATATTAACAAACTACACGGTGTATTTGTCACATGGCATCACTTTCAAATGGAAAATAAGGAATCAGTGGTGGAGTTAAAGATTGTAAAACCTTTCCATCAATTTGTAGGCCTTTACTATTTCTAAAAACCCCTTTAGTTTGACATGGATTATTGGACTGTGGTGTGCGATATGGGTTCTGCCTACAAAAATGTTTTTGCAAGGAGCATTAAAGCCTGTCTTGATTACATCAACTTAGTCTATTATTTAATCAAGACAGGCTATCTGCATCTGTAATAATATTTTTTGAGGAATTTAGCATCTTTTCAGAAAGTGATACTGAAACATGTACTTCAATATAATGTTTATATGGACAGATATAGACATTGACTTTCCAGAGACTGTCTTACAACAAAATTTAACTCTGTGAAAGTTATGGCAAGCATTTAGTTTTCTACAGCCTTTCTAAACTTGCTGTAATTAATCAAAATGGATTGCATGGCTAAATTTCAATTCTGTTCTATAATCTTTTACAAACTAAGCTTTCCATTTTTGTTTTATTTTATTATTATTATTATTATTAGTAGTAGTAGTAGTAGTAGTTTACTTTTTGGTTTTAAGATATTACTCGGTGATCCTCGTGGGTGTGGGGTCAGTCAGTCTGTCACTATTTTTTAATTGTCAAATAGGATACATCTGGCAGCTAGTGCCTGAGAGGCAGAGACACTAATGCTTCTGTACTCCAACAGTCCCAGGGAATTTCCCACTAAAATGCCAGTGATGTCCTCATTGAGAAATACGTGTATAATTGTCACAGTGGTAAAGATTCAGGTGAACAGTCTAAGCACTGGGAAATTCATTCATCTTCTCAATAGCTACACTGGGGGGTCGGGGGTGTGGGAGGATTCACCGGGAGCAGCCATTTCTGCAAAATGAATGTTCCAGAAACAATATTCCTACATATTTTACCAAGTATTTTCAAACCTAAAATCTACTCACTTTTTGCACACATACTTTCTGAACAGAGATTCATAAGCGAACCCTAAATTAAAATTAAAAGTCCTGGTTTCGGGGCTGGAGTGATAGCACAGTGGGTAGGGCGTTTGCCTTGCACGCGGCCGACCCAGGTTCAAATCCCAACATCCCATATGGTCCCCTGAGCACCGCCAGGGGTGATTCCTGAGTGCAGAGCCAGGAGTGACCCCTGTGCATTGCTGGGTGTGACCCAAAAAGAAAAAAAAATCCCGGTTTCCCGTTGCACAGGGAGTTGAAGGTACCTCAGTCTGATTCTTCATTAAGCCAAGTTTAGTGTTCGTTGACTAAATTTTAAGGAGTTTTGTTTTGGTCCAGTTTTTATTTGGGGGTCACACGTGGCAGTGTTAGGGACTTACTCCAAAGATCACTCCTGGTGGGCTCAGGGGACCTTATTAGGTGATGGGGATTGAACCCAGGCCAGCTGTATGCAAGGCAGGTGCCTAACCTTCTATATTATTGCTCCAGTCCCTGAATTTTAAGTTTTAAGTGACCTCTCATCCCAGAACTAGAGAGATTTGAGATCATTTGTGTAAGAGCCCAGGCTGCATATATAGACCTAACATATGGCTATACGTATGAACTTACTTTTATTGCCTGTCCAGTTAGCCTTCATTGTTTAAGAAACAGTCTCCAAATACCTAGGTAAGCAGACTTTGGCTTTAATTTGTATATATTTGTGTAAATTTTACTTAAAGAATTTTTTAAAAGTAAAACCTAAGGAAATGATGTGTGAAAGAATTGTGTTTTGGATATCAAGAGTAAAAGAGTATCCTTTGAAGAAGGAAAAGATTGAGACAATGTAAAGCCTACACAGTGAACTCTTAAATGTGACAGATTTACATACTCTAATTTTAAGTTTTAAGTGACCTCTCAGAACTTCCTGAACTTCCTGAACTTGGCACTGTTATTATCATTTTTTTTTTAATAAAGAAGTAGATCTGGGGCTAGAGCGATAGTACAGCAGGTAGGGCATTTGCCTCGCACGCAGCCGACCCGGGTTCGATTCCCAGCATCCTATATGGTCCCCCAGCACTGCCAGGAGTAATTCCTGAGTGCAGAGCCAGGAGTAACCCCTGTGCACAGCTGGGTGTGACCCCAAAAAGCCAAAAAAAAAAGAAAGAAAAGAAATAAATCTGTGCAATTGTAAGACTTGCCCAAGATCATAAATCCAATACCTGGGAGAAATACAATTCAAACTTAGGTCCATTGTATCAGAAGTTCTGCCTTACTGACAGTAGCCTGGCAGCATCATCTTTAAGCAATGCTTCACTCTCTTTGCACCTATAACAAATGACTCATCTCTAAAAGCCTGAGGCATCTTTTTGTGGGTGCGTAAAGTGCAAAGTGAGTTTTACTGAGTTACTAAATCATGGCAAATTGGAGTGTTTTTTTTAATTTAGATTGATTAAAGTTGTGTGGAAGTTGGACTTCCGAGTTGTTTGGACAACAAGAGGGCAGAAGACCCTGCTGTAATTAAAGAGTGAAATTGCAGAGGGTGGTTTGACCTGGAGAGAGTGTGGAAGTGCATGAGTCACCTCACAGGGTCACTGAACTGAAGAGTCTGAATTGATGCATAAGGAGTTTGCTCTCATGGTGGCTATTTATAGCTACTGCAGCTCTGTCTACACGGGCAAGATGGAGCTGGAAAGAGGGTCATGTTTAGATTATGCTCCAACACTTGATGCTGCGCCTAGGCATGAAGCTTCGCGACTTGTCCTCCTTTGCTTTTTTGCATTTCACTCTGCATAAAGAAGCCAGGATGATTCTTGCAAATGCAGATCATGTCACCTTCCTTCAGAAACTTTCCATTATCCTTATAATGGAATCTGAACTTCTTTTTGTTCTAGGCGATGTGGTCTAGCATTAAGAACATGGTCTCTGGAGGTAAGAGTGCCTGGATTCATATTTAGGTCCCAAAATTATTACGGGAGTCTCAGAATAACTTCTGAAGTTTTCTGTGTTTTCACTTCCTTCTTAAGCCTCATAATAGTACCGATCTCAAGGAATTATTAGTGGCAGCAAATGTGTTAGTAAAGGCAAAATAGTAAAATAGCATCTGGCACATAGTAAACTTTGTGAAATTTTTATTATCTTGTTGTATTGTTCTACAAGCCGACTTTGCCTGTTCTCTGACCTCTCTTCTCACTCTTTGCCTTGTTTGCTCTGCTCTGGATGCATCAGTTTACTCCTTAAAAAATGACATTTGTGTTTTCACATTGGATTTCACATGAAATCCAATCCACAAAGAATTTCAGCAGTTTTGATTCTTTGCCTTTATTCCCAATCTCCCTGTGATAAATGTTCATACTTCACCCAGGTTCCTGTTTAAACATTTCACTGACCAGCTTACATAAAATACTCTACACCGACCTCTCTGAACTACCCCATGCTGATTGTTTTCAAGCTACACTGCTACCTGACATTACTGTCTGTCTTGACAATTACTGGCTGCATGGTTATGTGACTTCTTATTGAGCACGTTCCCCACTACAGCAAGATCTCCATAAGGACTGGGGCATTGAATTTCTTATTGCAACTTGTAATTCTGGCCTTTGGAATATTTTTGAGAAATAATGATGCTCACATTATTAGGAAACACATCATCATAAAGGGATATATAAATATGTATATACACACACACACACACACACACACACACACACACACACACACACATAAACACACCTCTCGGAGAGCCCGGCAAGCTACCAAGAGTATCCCGCCCACACGGAAGAACCTGGCAAGCTCCCCATGGCATATTTGATATTCCAGATACAGTCACAATGATAGGTCTCATTCCCCTGACCCTGAAAAGAGCCTCCAATCGTTGGGAAAGAGGAGTAAGGAGAGGCTGCTAAAATCTCAGAGCTGGGACAAATGGAGACATTACTGGTGCCCACTTGAGTCAATCGATGAACAATGGAATGACAGTGATGACAGTGATACAGTGAATGATGCTCAGTAAATAATTGCTGAATTAAGTTTCAGTGAATTTTATCTTCCTCTTCACTTCTATAATTGGAGAAAATGGAAAATAGAGGAGTGGATTCTTTGTATAGAAGAGGAAGATGCCTTTACAAATGAAAATTTAGCCACAAGCAAGACCCTGTACTGTCTCTCTGGCCCCCTCTGGTCTATCTTGCGATGTCTTTCTCATCTCTGGCACATTACATTCAATAAAGTTTTTTTAGTCTCATTGGAAAGATGGGCTTTCATGTGACCATAATGTCATAGAAGGTGCATTCTTAGCTGGTGTATTATGGCATCGTGATTTTAATTTATAAATATGCCTGACACTCTCACACTTTTCTCCATCCATAGAGGACTTAATTGTAAAGAATTGGGCATCCAGGGAGAAAGGGTAAAAAACTAATGCCAGGTTTTTGAATTAATGAGGAATTTTTCTCGTGATCATCAGTATCTCAGTAAGATTAGAATTGTTTGCCCCATAGTAATAGCAGAGCCTGGCAAGCTCCCCATGGCATATTCAATATGCCAAATGCAGTATCAATAACAGGTCTCATTCCCCTGAGCCTGAAAAGAGCCTCCAGTTGTTGGGAAAAAGGAGTAAGGAGAGGCTGCTAAAATCTCAGTGCTGGTAAAGCTTAAAAAAATAAAATAAAATAAAATAAAATCTCAGTGCTGGAACGAATGGAGACGTTACTGGCGCCCACTTGAGTAAATTGGTGAACAACAGGATGACAGTGATACAGTGATAGTAATAACAACTGACAACTCTTTGCAATGTGCTTATGATTGAGTTAATATTAAAGTTTTCCTCACATGCTGCAGTGGGATTCCATAACCTGCCTGCCACATGCTTATAGAAAATTTACAAAATTTAACAAACAGTCCCTGGGAAGGTGTGTTATTTTCCCCGGTTTAAAATATTTATTTTGATTCAAATTATAATTTAATATCTCCCTCCAAATCCCAAATCTCAAATAGAGCATCTAATTTGCAAGTGTATCCCCAACAAAACTAGGTCACTTTATAATACAATCTCAGTTGTAGTTATATTAAATTTGAATCCAAAATGTAATTTAAAATTGATGGAGGTGTTTATGCATTTTTTGTGAGAAAATCTAAGAAGGGATTTCTTTAAACTTGAAAGGGACTATTTGTATTATTTTTCCTTTCTAAATAACAGTCTGTCATGCAACATTTGTCTCTTGCAATTTTTCATCTTTCTTCAACTCTCCTGGATTGATAGAAGAGTGAGAACTTTGAGTAACTTGTTCTTTTTCCTGCTTGTCTCCAGTACCTTATGAGATTTGAGATGGTAATGTAAATGGAAATATTTTAAAATCCAAATTATGTTTAGATATGTTTGAAGTATTTAGTCATGTCTTCTGTACATTATCTGATTATCTTAAAAATATCTCCACAAAACATTTTCTGAAATTGATAGCCATGTATAAGGAAATATTAATTAATTTGATTATTTTCACACTTCTTCTTTGAAAGATATTATGAGGAAGGAAGATATAAAACAATTATTTTAGCTTAAGACATTATTTTACCTTTTGGTAGTATTTAAAAATGGATTAGACTTTCAAATTACTTTGTCACTTTATAGATTATTATAATTAATTCTACTTTTGTAAATTAAAAAAGGATAACATGCTGGACCTCAGGCAATAAGAGTAATTCTTACCATTGAAATCAATTCTAACTAAGACCATTTTTAAATTGTTTTTATTGATTATGGAACCCTTCTTCTCTTCATCCCCCATAATGAACAATGGATCATAAAATAGTTTTTTAGGCAGTAAAGCCAAGGAATGAATAGATGCCTTATGGACTTAAACTATAACTTTTCCAAAGGTTGTCTTCATATGCATCTCTCAGACATGCTCCAAACATGAGCGGTGTGGAGCCTTATTAATTACAGTTACAGGTAGCACTAATCATTTCTTCTCTTTTCTCCTTAAGCACTTTTAAAAATCATGCATAGCTCTTGTTTATATTGCATTGTACCTATGTCAGTTTTCCACCCCAATTTATGTCAAGTTATGGCAGAAAATGGTATTCTTAGGGTGAGGGATATACACATATATATAACTAATGTTTAATATTAAGCATTTTCTTGGAAACATAAATTCATAAAAATTAGAAAATGTAACTATTAGACTTGCTGGTTACTCTTCTTTCTATCCTACCAAATTTAGATTTAGCACTCTCTCTTTTCTTTTTTTTTTCTCTTTTTGGGTCATACCCTGTGACGCACCGGGGTTACTCCTGGCTCATGCACTTAGGAATTACTCCTGGCTGTGCCATATGGGATGCTGGGAATCAAACCTGGGTCGGCCTCGTACAAGGCAAAACGCCCTACCTACTGTGCTATTGCTCCAGCTCTTAGTACTCTCTCTTTTATAGTATAGACTCAAAGGCTCTTTGGTCTCTTGTAAATGATTTTCCTAGCAAATCTGGTTTTTTAATGTTTTAATCTTTCAGCTAATTTTTTCTTGAAAATTTTAACTTTAAGTTTCTTTTAAAGTTCTTTTCTTAAAAAAAAATTCAACTGAGAAGGGAAAAATAGTTTACCACCTAACTGAAAAGTGTTTTTTAATTTTATTTCAGATGAGAATTCTCCAGCCAACTTCTGGGATTCTAAAAACAGGGGTGTAACTGGAACACAAAAAGGACAGATTGTATGGAGAATTGAGCCTGGGCCCTATTTCATGGAACGTAAGTAAATGTGAAATAGGTTTGCTATTGGACAATCCATGTATATGCAGAAATATTTGGAAACTTTCTGAAAAATATTTTAAAAATTTGGCCCAGATTGATTACTTTATGCCATGTAGATTTAAAATGATTTTTTTTATTGTTTTATAAGGCAGTCATCATGGAAAGTTAACATATTTTGAAAAAATACATCTATATTTGTTGTGATTTGTGTACTTATATGAATATATTTATGAAAATGTACTATATAAATATATATGTACATTTTGTGTCTTTGCTCATCATAATACTTAATTATTTTAATTTTAGTAGCAGAAATATTCAAGATTTTAGTTAACCTAAGAGTTTAATTTGCTTTCAGAATACTTTTCTCAGCAGCAAAATAACTTTGTGTCCTGGTCTTTACAAATGAAAATAAGATACTGTGTGTGTTTTGAGGGAGTGTGGGGGCACACTGTCATCTTGTTGAATTAAATGAACTGCAAATAATAGCCATTACCCAGTAGATCTATTATAGTTATTTGTGGATACAAACGCTTATATATAGTAGTACATGTTTAACAGAAATACCACATTTCTTTTTATTTTTGGTGAAAAGAATATATTTGCCACTAATTTTCCTGGGAATATAATATGTAAATACTTCTTTGTGGAATAGATGAACAAGTAAATGATTTGCTGATTGGTCCTCATGAGCTACATTTATATAATTTGTTTTTCTTTAATGTTGAAAGAATTAGCTCTTTAAGATCTTTCTGATTTGCTTAACTTATCTGTGAATTAAAGTTTTATTTATGTAAGAGATTTAGTATAAGAGAAAGAGTGCCTATATACTAGTATTAATATGGATAGTCATAAAATGTAGGTACTAGTTATACTTATTAATGCCAAAAATGTTAAGTAGGATTTAATTAAATGGAGCCCTTTCTAAATGTATCTTTATTGAAGTACATAAGACATCTGTAATATAGAAAGGAAATTTTGAAAGATTCACATCTAGTACTTAGAGTTATCACTAGGTAACTCAGTATTGTATTGCATCAACTAATTTCTAACATCCCCTTATTGTTAGGGCAGTATCTCTAGTCATCGTCACATACTAGATCTACCAATGTCTGAATATCTGGTTATGCCCTGAATGTAATATCTTCTTTCCATAATCTTGCTTCTTGCAAAATTTTACAACTTTAAATTAAATGTAGCCTTTAAGGGAAAATGCTATGATACCTGTATCTAGAAGTGACTTGAGAGAAGGGAAACATACATACATTATAATCTTACCTGATATAATAGCACAATAGGGTGGAGTCTGGAAGGAGATTTCCTTAAAAAGTGAGCAATGGTGGCTTCTGGGAGAGATGAGGTTATGGGTGGTATTTTGTGTGTGTTTCTTTTTTTTTTTTCTCTTCAGCATTGACCTTTATTATAGCAATAATTGGTATAGCTATGCACAGAATGAGATGAATAAGTGATACACGTGAAGGGGGATAGTAAGGCAAAAGGGTTTTCTTATAAGGTGTTTCCTTTTCTGAAAGATTTGGGGGTCTTAAAGAGCAATGTAACTGAGCAGTTTTGCCAGCTGAACTTCCGAAAGAAGATAAAAACACTTTCCTGTTCACTCCAAAATACTATATAGACCCCTGGAACAGTCCACACCTCAGATGGTGTGGATATATTTCTATCACGGAGCTTATATAAGTACCCGAGAAGCTGGTCTCACAAACTCCTATGATTGGGAATGTTATGTGTGAAAAAAACCATTTACAAAGGATCCCACCTGCTGTGATTGATTTTCTGTCTCTCAACAAAAGTGTTAGCGACTTGTAGATTTATAACATCATAG
Source organism: Sorex araneus (assembly GCF_027595985.1). Lineage (NCBI taxonomy): Eukaryota > Metazoa > Chordata > Mammalia > Eulipotyphla > Soricidae > Sorex > Sorex araneus. The sequence goes on along the minus strand of NC_073313.1, from coordinate 229,050,884 downwards.
CTGATTAGAGTATAATAAATACCTCTGTCTTGGCAAGTATTTTTCTTTACACATAACTTTAGTATTTAATAGAAATGAGTTTGATATTGAAGCTAGGAATTGGGAATTAAGGGAAAAAGTAGTGGGGTTTTTTTTCCTGTATTCTCTTTAATTTTAATTCTTTTTCAAGATAATTCAACAAGATAATTTGGCTTTATCTTATTTTGTTTTTTTTTTTTTGTTTCATTTTGATGAGATGAGACTTCTCCCAACACTGTCTCTAATCTTTTAGAAATGGTTCAATGTGAAGTCCCTGGGTGATATTCATGTTGGTGCTTAGACATACAGTCTATGCCTAGATATATTTTTTCCTTTGTCAGTTGGTTTGTTTTCTGGGCAATACCCAGCAATGTTCAGAGCATCTTCCTTTTTCTCTGTGCTCAGGAGTCATTCCTGGCAGTGTTCAGGGGACTAGATGCTGGAGATCTAGCCCAGATGGATCATGTGCAAAGAAAATTCCTTACCCCCTTTATTATCTCTCTGGTCCCAACATTCTATTTTTAATTGGCTAGAACAAATGTAGGGACTTTCAATAAGGAAGATATGCCTGAATCTCTGGAGCTGATGGTTTGGAACTTAAAAAAAAAAATAACAAGAGAATAGGGGAGCAGGAGATAGTACAGCCAAAGCACTCTGACCCAGGTTTAATTCCTAGCACTGAATACTCCCCACAGCCCTAGAGACCTCTTGTTACACTGAGGTGACCTGCAAATCCCCGACATGGCAAAGCCCAATCAGCATTACACCCTTGGGTCTCTGTATCGCGAACTAATGGCCCATCTGACCAAGAATTGCTCATGGAACTCCTGAGCACTGCTTGGGAAGTTGGGAGACTCACCAAAAATTAGGAGCGGAGGAGGGAGGGAGGACAGATTTTATATTTTTCCATTCTAATCTTGAAAACTTGTAATATTTGAAAATGTTGCTTTCATCCTCAAAAAGTTTAAAAGGTCTTTAGCTCATCAGAAGTTCGGTTGTAGTAAAAATCTAAAAATTGACATTTCTTCATGAATTTAAGCTCTACCATAGCTATTTCTGAACATAAAACAATGGCCTTCATCTTCTCGATAACCCCTATAAAAGGCAGATGTCCCCAACTTACATTATTAATGGGATTACTTAAATGTGTTTGAAGAACAAGGAGAGTTTGATTTTAGGTAGATGATAGTCCCAGATATTTGAAGAATAACATCAGTTCCACCTGCATGTTTTTGTCATAGTTTTGTCATCATGCTGCCCAGAACTAAGTGGGTCAGCTGTGCAGTATGTATTCTGAAGATTTACGATGTCAGAAGTTTTTTAAATTGCACAAGCATTCTAGAATGTTTGCTTTTTCCTATAGAATCTTTCATAATCTAAGGTCATCCATCTCTTTATCTGCACTTTGTTCTATATCCATTCCTTCAACTCATTGTGCACCCCTGCCCCAAAGCCTTGAGGAAATCTTTATTAAATGCTCACTGTACCAGGTATTGTTCTAGGGGCTCAATAAATGTTGAAGCAATGGATGAGGTTGGATGTAGTCCTTGCTTTTGCTTTTGTGTTGAGCTCCTTTGTGATGTTTCAGGATAATAACAGAACATTGATACTTGTAGACATGATAGCATTTTTATCTCTTACTTGTGGCTCTTCTGCATCTCCTGCTCATCTTTGTCTTTGTGAGAGTCTCATCTCTGATTGACACTCAGGGCAATGAGCTTTCCAAGACATCATCATACCTGTCCAAACCACCTTGATGAATAGCTTTTTGTTTAGGTTGAGGAAAAGAAGGTGATGGTAGATGGGTCATAGCCTTTTATTTCACTGATGGAGCCCCTACTCTCACCTTTTCCTTTTCACCTTCTCCTTGAAATCACAAAGATTCCTTTGCCCTTTTGGTGGAAAGTTAGTGTTTTTTTCTTCTTTTTTTACCCTCATGTTTATGTTTTGGATTCATTTCATTTTCTCAGCCTATTAGACATCTGCTACATCTACATTGGTATTGTCTTTTTTTTTTTTTTTTTTTTGCTTTTTGGGTCATACCCAGTGATGCACTGGGGTTACTCCTGGCTCTGCACTCAGGAATTACCCCTGGCGGTGCTCAGGGGACTATATGGGATGCTGGGAATTGAACCCGGGTTGGCCGCGTGCAAGGCAAATGCCCTACCCGCTGTGCTATTGCTCCAGCCCAGACATTGGTATTGTCTTGTCTTTGAGTTTCTCAATTTCCTGAGCTTTAGGAGAAGAGGAAATGCAGTCTATTTCAAGCTCTCTTGGTCTTTGTTAAAGAGAAGACAACTTGCGGTTATATAAATGACAAGTGAACATTTCCCAGATTTGTGGGCAAATTTCCTAGAAGCATGAGGATTTAAGTGTGTTTACTTCTTCTCAGTTTGTGGCTTCTGAATAAAAGAACCTATGAATAGGAATAATAACATGAAGAATATAATAAAAGCAGAGGACAGTGCTTATCGAAAGCATAGTGGCTATGATAATTTATAGGATAGGTTGCAGTCTTCTTGACTTTTTAGATTATTCTATTTTAATGAAATATAATTGATTAAAGAAAGGATGGCATTTATCTTTATGACTCAAAGTATCCAATTTATAGAAACTTGGGGCGAGGGGGTAGGTGATCTAGACTTTTAAAATTGGAACAAACTATTAACACTACCTCAGTATTATAGCTATTTAAGGTGACAGACAAGATTCTTGTCTTTGAAGCAAAGCTTTTTTTTTCCCAGACTGTAGCTGCTAGAACTATTTTTCAGAGAAGGATTGAAATATAGTACATGCCCATGTTGACTCTTAATAATGTCCACCTGAAACGTGTATAATGTTATAATGCATTGTTGCTTCAATTTAAAAAAATGAAATTTCCTTCAAAAATGATAAATTATAAAAATAATAATGACTGGAGCACAGCAGGTAGGGCCTTGCACGCAGCTGACCCTGGTTCGATTCCGTCCCTCTTAGAGGACCCAGCAAGCTACCAAGAGTATTCCACCTGCATGGCAGAACCTGGCAAGCTACCCATGACATATTCAATATGCCAAAAACAGTAACAGCAAGTCTCACAATTGAGATGTTACTGGTTCCTGCTCGAGCAAATCAATGAACAATGGGACGACAGTGCTACAGTGCTTGTTATGGAAATCTCTTGCTTAGTAACAACAGGTTTAAGTTCTGAAACACTATTAAAAATTCCTCCCACCTCTCTAACTCCATTCACCACCCAGCCCAAAGTGACATGTGGATAATTGTCACCCTCCCATTTGTCGTGGAGCTGAGGTTGCCTGGATACCTCTTTGTTTGGTTTTGTCAAAATTAATAAGTTAAAATTTGAAAATAAAGTCACTTCTGTGTCTTATCTGTATTTTAAAATAGAGGTTGCCAAAATTTTAGCAGCTCTAATAAGTGCAAGTGTTTGGAAGATTATTGAAAGAGGTCAAAATATACCTTCATGATTATGATTGACTGAGTCCTGCGAAGGGATCTGAGACAGAGAAAAAGGAAAGAATGTACTCTCTCCCTTCCACAGCAGCTGGCTCCGCCCAGCAGTGGTTCCTATAGAGTAATGTGACAGGTCTCACCCTTCTCATGGCCCTCTGCCTGCTTAGAAAAATGCTTTTGTTTAGTGGATTTGGAGAGAAACTATTCTTGCTTTTTAGTTTGAAGGAATGGCAATCTATCCAACTATCAGCTATCAAACTATCATCTCTCCTCTCTCTCTCTCTCTCTCTCTCTCTCTCTCTCTCTCTCTCTCTCTCTGTCTCTCGTTCTCTTCCCCTCATTCCTTCCCCCCACCACCCAGCTATCTCATTTATTTTTCCCTCCTAGATTTGAGGCTAGTAGGAGATGTCGGCTGCCTCATCAGGCTGTAGAAAACCCATTCTTGGGATGAAGAGAGTATTCATTTCTCCTCAGTCCAGACCCTCATCCTCTCCTGCCTGTGAATAGCCGTGGCCACCTGAAGATACCTCTCTTGCCTAATACTTGCTTGTCTCTCTGTTTCTCATAATAACTTTTTATTTTCCCCTTGTAGTTAGAAGTCACAAATCATAGCTAAAATAGAAGCATGAACAGCAGCTTTCCTTCCCCACCTTTTGAATAATCGTCTCAGTTACCTCTTCCTAAAATGCTCACATTCATTAATCAGAATCTCCCCCTCTTTCTTTCACTCAGAGGGAAAGTTCTTAGTAAAATCGTTTTAAAAAATATTGAGTGACCAAGCCCCACTCAGCATGGAGTCATTCCTAGAACTTAGGGGCCAGGAATCTGCACTTGTGTCCTGCTGAGAAGCCAGTTTGGGACTACCTCCAAATGACTAGTTTTGTCCATACTGTGTTTCTGTCTTGGTAACTAGTCTACATGCTTTGTTTTGTAATGGGTAATTATATGAGTCTCCTTAGTTTTGCACCTGGTCTTGAAACAATTTGAAGCTGTCAGCTCTACAGTGATTTTTCTGTCACTTGTCAGTGCTCAGAGCTCACTCCTAGCTCCGCACTCAGGTCAGTCCTGACTGTGCTTGGGGGACCCTATGGGATGCCAAGGGTTAGAATTGTGTCAGGCATGTGCATCATTCTATCACATTGGCCCCTCTGCAGTGCTTTTAGTGATCATTTCCACAAACTCTGTTTTGTGTGGTTTATAATAAGTTTATGTTAGAGGTTCAGGGACTCTGATTTGTCACTGGAAAAGAAAGTTGTTATTATAGCAAGGACTAAGATAATGACTTAATAATCATCTTCCAGCAAAACGTTTCTATTAATACTCTCAAGTAAGCAGTCACATTTTGAAGGTTTCAGTTTGTTATCTTCTTGACCATTAAAATCTTAGGATATGGCATCTAGACGGGAGCAAGAGTTAGGAGAATAGTCATATAAAATGTATGTCTATTGAAAATTGAGCTGCTCACTTACTAGCCATTGTTTGATCTATGAAGTATTGCTGCAGGCAGAGTCACAGCCTGCTGGTTCCTAGCACTTAGAGTATGATCCAAATGAGCGCATACACATAGAATTCTGTCATGCACATCACTGCGCTTTCTTTTGCTTTGACAAGGCTTGCACATGGAGCTTAGCTTTGTTCTTGCAGAATACATGTGATTAGTCTTAGAAAAAGCAAGTGTAAAGCACAGGTTGTTCAGATCTATATCGCTATTACTATTTTAGTAATAAACCAATCCTTGGTTCAGGAAAGTCATTTGCAAAGGTGTTCTGAGGAGAATGGAGCAATAATAAAGCTGAAATTCCTGCATAGGGCATCTTGCAGCTCCTTGGACTCAGCATCCGCTGTCCTGCTTCCCTGCAGTCACCATGCTTTTCTCCTCTAACCCTGCCCTTTTCATCTCTAAGTTTGAGACTTATGTGTCCCACAAGGATTTTCTCACACTGCAGTGTATTCAGATCTTCTCCTTGGTGTACATGCTTTCTAAACAGTCAGCCCTTTTCCTTCTTAGTGTTTGTCATTTATATTTTGTCCTCAGTATGATTATTATTTCAGGAATCATGTTCTAAAATGCCACCTGGATCAGAAACCTTTCTCTAATTCCCTTGCACTGCCTGGCATTATGCAAGGCATCCGTTTCAGTGGGTATGATGACAAAAATCCTTTGCGTGATGAAACTCACTACCTTACGAACCACTGATTAACATATATAGTAGAAATACACAATACAATACTTTTTTTTTTAAGATTTAGTGCTTCATCATTGCTAGGAAAATTTCAGTATAAACTCTCAAATTAGGGTTTTTTTTTTCATCTTTCCCCCTTAAAATAAGTAAATCAAGTACTTTGGCATTTGATAGCAGAGTTAGTGGAAGATTAACTTCCTTGGGGAGATAGCTCAAGTTGACCCACTTTGATAATCCGGGTAACTCAAGTGAGAGGAAAACTCGGCCATGAAGGCCGGGGACCTCATGAGGCCACCCACCTCTGCCGTTGCCTATGTTGAACACCACCACAGGCCCAAAGCAGCTCACCAGATCCCTCAGTGACCCAGAGAAGTTCAGCCACTGTAGGTTTTTGGAATGTGATAATATGAACATATCTTTCTGCTCGGAGGCTTTAAAATTGTAATTGCTTTAAAGAAACACCATTGTATTGTCACCTGTGAAATTCAGGTTATATATTGCATGTGCATATATATTAAGTAACTCAAATTAGTTGAGCTGCTTAAAGTTGAGATTGCTTTAAAAAAATTGTAATTTTTTTTATATTTTAATGAATCACCATGAGGTACAATTACAGACTTACAAACTTTTGTGCTTACATTTCAATCATACAGTGATGGAGTACCCATCCCTCCACCAGTGCCCATTCTCCACCACCAATGTGGTGGTATCCCTCCCACCAAACCCATCCCATCTCCCCCCACCCTGTCTCTGTGGCAGGCCAATTCTTTTTGCTCTCTCTCTCTCCTTTTGGGTGTTGTGGTTTGCAATTATATAGGTATTGAGTGGCCATCGTGTTCGGTCTATAGTCTGCTTTCAACTCGGGTCTCCCATCCCAAGCGGGCCCTCCAATCTCCCTTTATTTGGTGGTCCCTTCTCTGTCCAAGCTGCCTTTTCCCCCAGCATCTGAAGCCAGCTTCCAAGCTGTGCAGCAATCCTCCTGGTACTTATTCCTACTATTCTAGGGTGTAAGTCTCCCATTCTGTTACTTCATATTCCACAAATGAGTACAATCTTTCTATGTCTGTCCCTCTCTTTCTGACTCATTTCGCTTAACATGATGTTCTCCATGTTGATCCACTTATATGCAAATTTCATGACTTCATCTTTTCTAACAGCTGAGTAGTATTCCATTGTGTAGATGTACCAAAGTTTCTTTAACCAGTCATGTGTTCTCAGGCACTCTGGTTTTTTCCAGATTTTGGCTCTTGTAAACAGTGCTGCAATGAACATATAAGTGCAGATGTCATTTCTACTATACTTTTTTGCATCTCGGGGATATATTCCCAAAAGTGGTATTGCTGGGTCAAATGGGGGCTCAAATTCTAATTTAAAAAATATTCTTGAATAGCTAACAATATTAGGTATGTTAAAAGAAATACATATCTATACACACCTCTTTGGAGATAACTGCATATCTACATAAATGTATTTATTCCTGTCTAGTAGCTATATTTCAGTCACCTTGGTGAATTAAAATAATACAGTTCATCATACCCTTATTACTAGCTACTACTACTTTTCTTTTTCATACTTTATCATACTGACTTTTTTCCTCTTTGCTTCGATAGCTACAGTCTGTACTATTCAGGTGAGGAGTGAGGGCTTTGGAATTAGACAGATTTGGGGAAAAGCTTCAACTGTCATTTCTGTTTGTCCTTTGGGAAACCTGAGCACCAAATCTCTTTTTCTTTTATCAGGGTTGGTAAAAACACATCAGCTGTACTGAGGACTTACTTATAACTCTGTGATCAGCTGTTACGCCGGGCAGCACTCAGGGGAACACATATGGTGCCGGCAGTCAACCCCAGGGTGGCAGTGTGCAAAGCAAGCACCTCACCCCTTCTACTAGCTCTCCAGCACTCCACTAAATCTTTAATAGGAGAACAAGAATTTATGTTTCTCATAACATAAATTACAGGAAACAACAGCATGAGCAGAGAAATCGTGTCTGTTTTTCATAGATCACCTCAATAAATAGTAGCTAATCTTCCTCTCATCAACACATCATATGTAATTTATGTGTTGTTTTTGCACATTGCCTTTCTAATATATTTGAGATATTCTTAGAAAGCTTCAGAGACGCATATCATATTGGTCGGGAATTGGTATGGTCTGTTGTTCCTATTGGAAAGAAGGGATCATTCAGAGTCCTGTATTTCTGAGAGATGGGTGGTAGATTTCATCAGGTGCTTTCTAAATGACAAAAAAAAATTTAATTAAAAAAACATTTAAATGCTAAATCTCTTAGTATTTAAACTGTTGTTCTTCTCCATTTACAGCTGAAATAAAAATCTGTTTTAAATACTATCACGGCATCAGTGGAGCTCTGCGAGCCACAACACCCTGCATCACGGTGAAGAACCCTGCTGTGATGGTGAGTGCCCCTCATTCTCACTTTCTAACACATCCATAGCTTTGATTGGGTTTTCAGCTTCGTGCCTCTGACAGAGATATAGGAACAGTGACAAAGGAAACACTTGCAATGTGGGTTCAGTTTTAGAAAAGGCAATAACTTACAAGTCTGCATATCTGAATCCAACCAGTGTGAAAATATGATTAAATTTATAATAATTCTATATACAGCTAATTCCCCAGGAAAACCCAGTCATGAGGCAAATTAATGAAGATACTTTTAGGGTATTTTCAAAATTCAGGCTGGGTGATTTAGTTGATAAGTATCAACTTTTTGTTTTGTTTTGTTTTTTTCTGTTTTTGTTTTTGAGCCACACCTGGAAGTGCTAAGGACTTACTCCTGTTTCTGTGCTTAGGGATCACTCCTGGTGGTCTCAAGGGTGCCAGGGATTAAACCCAGGTCAGCCTCATGCAAGGCAAACACCCAGGCCTATGTACAGTCACTCTGGCACTTAACATTACATTTACTTGACTTTAATCTACACAAATTCAGTGAGTAAAACAGAAAAAAATAACAACTAGAGTTGTGTCATTCCACCTGCTTATAATGTAAGGTGACTTTACCCCCAATACAGTATGAGATGGGGAACATGGATATACTGTTTTTGTTGGAGGTAGTAGTATCAATCACTCTTGCCCTCAGTTGGGATGTAGTCCCCAAAGTCACACTTAAATTTTGGTATAGCAATTCCTACTAGATGCCCACTAGACTGACCACTTTACCAGGTTCTCACTTGAGGGAAGATATCTCATTTAATGTTGGAGGAGACTGATTTTATTGAATTTGCTTATGAATAACTTTCATAACCTTGTTACCTCTTCTCACTCAGTTGTCTAATTCTAGAGTCTAATAGTACCCCAACATGTATTCCATTCTTCATGAGTGGTTGGATTCAGATGGCTTCAGCAGATTCATGGAATCTAAAACATATAAAACATTTTCATTTTTTTTAAGTGAAAATCAGGTCATGAAAGCAAGAAACATGGTCATTGGCTCCTTCTATGTAGAACCTTCATAACACTGTTGTTTGTGCGCGTTTATGAATGTATGCATTTTGGGAAAAGTACTGGCTAGGTTGACTCCCTGAATTCAGAAAAATAAGTGCAGATGCAATTTTGAAAATTTCCAGACCCACTAATACTGTTTGAAGCCATTTTTCCTTTTTATTTATACATTCAAGTACATATTCATTGAATATCAGCTAACTCCCCTGCATTGAAGGCATTTTCTGGTTTAGAGTATGCACAAAGACAGACAGTCCTTGCTGAGGCCAAAGAGATAGTGCAGTGGGCAGGGCACTTGCTTTGCATGTAGGCTGACCCAAGTTCCATGCCCGGCATCCTGTATAGTTACCGAGGATGGGCAGGAGTGATTCCTAAGTGCAGAGCCAGGAGTGACCCCTGAGTACAGCCAAGTATGACCTTCCCATACCCTGCCAAAAACGAGAGAGAGAAAGGGAAGGAGGGAGGGAGGAAGGGAAAGAGAGGGAAAGAGGGAGAGAGGGAGAGAGAGAATTTTTGTTGTCATTGGTCTGTCTAGTGGGGGAAGTGGACATTAAGTTAAAGTGGAGCAACATGAGACAACATAGTACAAGGATTTATTCTAAACAGGATTTAGTCTTATCAGTCTTGGAAGGCTCCCTAAAAAAGATCTGCTTGCATAACGGTCCGAAGGATGATTGGGTATTACATAGGTGAAAAGTGAAAAAGAGGAAGGAAGGGTGTTTCAGGAAGAGAGAACAATATGGACAAAATCTTCAACATCTAAGTTGTTTATATTTTAGTTCCCACTAGAATAAACATAATATAGAATGTATAAGAATAACCTATTTATATATGACTTTTTAACAACAAGGAGAATGCAAGTATTTGACCAAAAATTCTGCCATATCTTATACTATAGTATAATTAATATACTAAGAAGAAAACAAGAAATATGGAGTTGTTTATAATAAAACTTTTGAAAAATTGACTATAAGAATACAGATACATAGTTTTCAAACAAGTTTCCCAATTTTATCAAACTGAGCAATTTCAGTATCCAACTGTGGAAGTTTATAGCTTGGTGAATATTGATCTCATTTCATGTATTTTGCATTGAGATAACTGTAAAAACAAGTGATTATTTTGGAGATATTGATTTGCTCCAGATATGGTTTTCTGTTTATTTGGTTTGATTTGTTTTTTTAATTAATTTATTTTTTAATTAGTGAATCACTATGAGGATAGAGTAACAGATTTACACATTTTCATACTTGTGTTTTCCTCATACAATGTTCAAGCACCCCTCCCTCTACCAGTGTCCATTCTCCACCCCAGTGAACCCAGTATCCCTCCCACCTCCCAATCCCATCCCCCCTCCCCCCACCCCCTCTCTTCGCCTCTGTGGCAGGGCATTCCCTTTTGTTCTCTCTCTCTCCTTTTGGGTGTTGTGGTTCGAAATAGGGGTATTGAGTGGCCATTGTGTTCAATCTATAGTCTACTTTCAGCATGCATCTCCTCTCCTGGGTGGGTCCTGCAACCAGAGCTTACTTGCCTTTTCCCCCAGCATGTGAGGCCAGCTTCCAAGCCATGGAGCCAACCTCCTGGTACTTATTTCTACTATTCTTGGGTGTTAGTCTCCTACTCTGTTATTTTGTATTCCACAGATGAGCGCAATCTTTCTATGTCTGTCTCTCTCTTTCTGACTCATTTTACTTAGCATGATACTTTTCATGTTGATCCACTTATATGCAAAATTCATGACTTCATCTTTTCTAACAGCTGCATAGTATTCCATTGTGTAGATGTACCAAAGTTTCTTTAACCGGTCATCTGTTCTCAGGCACTCGGGTTTTTTTTAGGTTCTGGCTATTATAAACAGTGCTGCAATGAACATATAAGTGCAAATGTCATTTCGACTATACTTTTGGTTTTGGTGTCACACCCTGTAGTGTTCAGGGACTACTCTTGGCTCTTCACTCAGGAGTTATTCCTGGTGGATTTGGGGGATTATATGGGATGCTGGGAATTGAATCTAATACTGACTTCATGCAAATACCCTCCCTGCTGTATTATCGCTCTGGCTCCAACGAGATAAAATCTTCATTGAGGGGCTGGAGTGATAGCATAGCGGGTAGGGCGTTTGCCTTGCACCCGGCCTACCCGGGTTCAAATCCCAGCATCCCATACGGTCCCCTGAGCACCGCCAGGAGTAATTCCTGAGGGCAGAGCCAGGAGTAACCCCTGTGCATCGCCAGGTGTGACCCAAAAGCAAAAAAAAAAAAAATCTTCATTGATACTGCTATGTCACTCAGCATAGAATATTTTGGTTTGAAGACTGAGTGATTGGTCAACAAATTTCTGACCCATCCTTTTTTAATTTTTTTAAAAATTTTATAAGGTAGTTCACAATGTTTGGTTACATTTAATATTTAAACACCAATCCCACCATCATTACACCTTCTCACCACCACATTTCGGGTGTTTCCATCAAAAACCCCAATCCCTGCCCCAAAGCAGAATCAAAATAATATATTTTGTATTGTTTGTTATCAAAAACTGCTGAAAACGCTACAAAAAAGTATCATAGAGGTAAGAGTGTGAAGATTATTCTATTTTGGCAGGAGCTATTAAGACCTTCTATAAGATATAACTAACATGTTTTTAAAGGTTGAACCTTGTGAACTTTTGTATATAATTATATATATCTGTAAATATATATGTGTACTTTTGTATATGAATCTGTAAATATGTGTGTATATATAGTGCACACACAAATATATACATATATATATATTTCCCTCTATGATTGGTGGCCTACTATTTGAACCGTATCAAATGTGGTATGGTAGCCTTGGAGAATGGGTAGAGTGTGTCCTATGATGTGTCATTCGAGGCCTTGCGGTCCAGGAATAGGTTCACTGGTGGGTGAGGCTTGGCCCAAGCATGTGGAAAGCAGCCTTGAGCATGGCGGAGGTTGGATTTTGGAGGCTTTTGGCTGCCGGGGCTGTATCCCTTGGGCCTGGGAGGGCTCTTAACCAACCCCTCTGGGGCGCCCCAAGTGGAACAGCCTGGTGCGGGGTCCGGTGGCATGGCTATGGCATTCTGTTTGGTTCATATCCAAAATTGAGTGTCTGTGCCAGGATTCTGGAGTTTAGCACTGTGTTTCAATAAAACCACCAAGGTGTGTGAGATTCATTTAATTGTTTTTGCTAGATTAACATTAATAGTTACAAATCTCAGTTAGAGTAACGATTCCACAATCAAATGCAAAGAAGGCAGCTGAAAGAAGTAGCCAAGAAACTTTCTAAGCAAGGAAATGGGCTGCCATCTTAATTACATGGTCTCCTTTCTCACATATCCTTTTGCAATAAATCAGGGATAAAAAAAATTGTCTCCCCTTTCATTTGTACTTTGACGTCATTGTCATTCATCAGAGTACACAATGATATGTGTTTCGGACACTTGGTACAGGAAATCTCTTCAGCTTCAGGGACAGATTTAGGCTGTGATCACTCACTACCATGTATTGTTTCAACTTTTGGTTGACAGTGTTGTTCTGGGTTTTCCTGGAATGAATCTATGGAGTGAGTTTATTTTAAAATCTCTCTCTAAACACTGAGTGCAGATGTTTTTATGATCATTGCTGCCCCTGTATCTAGTGGTAATGTTTGATACTTTCTGGACTTATTATAATGTATGACAGAATTGAATTCTTTTGAGTATTTTTCAAATGAATATTTGTTACAGTTGTAGGAAAGGACACTGAATTTTGTAAGGATCATTTTATAATGACTTTTTGTCACTTTTATCATTTTTCACATTTTAAAAAAATGAGAATTTACACTTATTTCGTTTCTGTTCTTTTATATTTGCTTTGTTTTTGTTCCATATCTAGAAGTTCTGAGGGGTTATTCCTGGCTCCGTGCTCAGAATCAACTCTTGGTGGTTCCCGAAGGCCCATATACAGTGCCAGGGATCCAGCTAGGGTCAGCCACATGCAAGGCAAGCGCCTTAATCTTTGTACTGTCTGCGTGGCCTTTATTTCTTATCTTTTAAGTAGATTTTCAACAAAGAAGTTGTAAGTCTTTTCTGTCTTATGTAACTCACTTGGTAGAAATAGCTCACAGCAGTAAGAGACATCACATCTCATTGGCCTATACACTTGAACGTAAGGCATGGCAGATCAGATACTTGACTGTGCCCAAGATACTGGAGAGGCAGGATGCTTGGTGCCTGTTGTGTTTTTAGTCAACATTTCCTTGAATGTCAACACTATAGTTCCAGTGGTATGTATGGAGAAAGCAGGACAAGACATTGTGGCTAGTTTGCTGCTGTTTCTGCTCTAGTTAATCTGGGGATATGTGTCAGAGGAATACAATACAATATAATGACCTGTATATACTTGCTGAGTGTCAACACACTGTCATTCAGAGGTTGGTGCAATGGATGGACAAACTAAGGAAACAATCAGGAAGCAATTAGGCATGAAACAAAATAGGCTTAACCATGATACAGGAAATAGGGGAGAAAGTATAAATTTTATATTTCAAAATCTGAATGGAATTTGTTTTGCAATTCCCTAATTTTGCTTAGAGTCTCTTCTGATGTATGTGTTTTAGAGGCATATATAGAGAATACTGCAAAGACAAAAGGGCTTAATTTGGGCTTTAGAATTAAAGTATGACTTCAGTTTCCTATTCAGAATACATACATAGGATTCAATTCTATTTTTCATAGTCCTGCAGACTTCTGTTTCAGTAAATCAGGAACCTTAATCCTAGTGTACCATGAAGAGAGAAATAACTGCACACAAAGTAGAGAAAGGCCCAAATCTGTAACGTGTCCTATTACTGATCTATAATTACAAATGAAATATCACTTATATTGAAGGGATTTTTAAAATTTGTATTATTTTACAAATAATACCTAATGGTGCTAAGGGAACATTCCTGGCTCAGGATTTGAGTCACTGCCCATGGTGCTTGGGGAACCTTTCAGAGCTAGGAATTAAGCATATGCTCCAACATGTTGAGCTATATGTCTGTCACTTCCTTGTAAGATTTTTTGAAAAGCTTCACATTATTTAATGAGTACAATAGCCTTGTAAAACATTATTATTGCTAACTATAAAAGCATGTGTCATGTACTTACAGCACAATAAACAGGAACTAACAAGGGCAATGTATTACCACATGGCCACTAAGAAATACTTGGCAAAAGAGGATTTACCTGTGTCTGTGTACATATGTACGTGTCTGATATAAATCAGCATTTAATTTAGTCTTGATTTTTCTAATAGTCTGGTAGATATTTGATGTTTGATTTTTTATACAAGGGAATGTTCTAATATAGTAAAAGTAATGTAACTATTAAAAATCAACTATTTCCGTTTTGTTTTCTTCTGTTTGGGGGCCATCCCAACTTTGCTTTGGACTAGATATTCAGTTCTGGAGACTAAACCCAAAGTTTCCACGTGAACAAACTCCAGCCCTTTGGCCTGTATTCCTGGCGCTCAACTGTATTCTCACTCTCTCTCTTTTTTTTTTTTTTTTTTGCTTTTTGGGTCACACCCGGCGATGCACAGGGGTTGCTCCTGGCTCTGCACTCAGGAATTACCCCTGGCGGTGCTCAGGGGACCATATGGGATGCTGGGAATCGAACCCGGGTCGGCCGCATGCAAGGCGAACGCCCTACCCGCGGTGCTATTGCTCCAGCCCCACTCTCTCTTTTTTTTTTCCCCGAACACACCAGCAATGTTCAGGCGTTACTCCTGATTGTGTGCTCACTCCTGGCATTGCTAGGGAATCATATGGGATGCCAGGGATCGAACCTGGATCAGCCATCTGCAAGGCAAAATGTCTTACCCACTGAAACTATTATTTCTCTGGCCCCTCAACTGTATTCTTATCAACAGTATAGAAGACACAATTTCCTGTCTCAGAAAAGCTATCTTTTCTCTCTTAGAAAGCTGCTTTTGTTTTTAACTAAAAATAATTAGGTATGGTCCGTTCTCTGGTGTCTGAGTATATGCATTTGTTTCTCAATTTCAAGATTTGAGTCTATGCAAAGATATTACCTGTTAGAATGCCATCATATGGGGACAGAGTGATATGGGTAGGATACTTGCTTGCACCCAGCTAACCTGGTTTCCCCTTTACCCCGTTTTGTCCCCAAGCTTGCCAGGAGTGATCCCTGAGTACAGAGCCAGGAATAAGCCCTGAGCACTGCTGGGTGTGGCCCCAAAGCAAAAACAAATTATAATAAAAACAAAAACAAATCATATTTTGAAATATGTATCTCCTTAGAAATGTCGAGTACCTTTATAGTCCATTGAAAGTTCAGGGTTTTTTTGTTTATTTGTTTGTTTTTTTTTTTTCTGCAGATGGGAGCAGAAGGCATGGAAGGAGGTGCTTCAGGAAATCAGCATCCTCGGAAACTCGTTAGCTTTACATTGTCAGGTAAGGATCCTTTCAATATGAAGTTCAGTTGGTGTAGCTTTAAAGGCATAATCACTTCTTTCTACAGACTCATATAAATGTAACATTTGATGTGGGTTTTGGTTTTGGTAATACTTCTAGAAATTCAAGTAAATCCCTTAACATTGTAAAATTTAGATTATTGATATAAATTCAGAAAGTATTTCTTTTATGAAATTTTCTTTTATGAAAAGCACTTACTGTATATAGTTGATTTAAAATATATATTGTAGGGGCTGGAGCGATAGCACAGCGGGTAGGGCGTTTACTTTGCACGCGACTGATCTGGGTTCAATTCTCAGCATCCCACATGCCAGAAGTGATTCCTGAGTGCAGAGCCAGGAGTAACCCCTGAGCATTGCCAGGTGTGACCCAAAAAGCAAAAAAAAAAGAAAATAAACAACTAAAATAAAATACATATTGTAAATAGTGTCAGTCCCATGGCAGAGCTTTGATTATTGAAAAAAAAAAAATGTTCTTACCTGATCTAGGGACAATGTGGAGACTAGGTGAAATAAAGATAGAAGAGAACTTCTCTTTCTGTGGAGATATGCACATAAAAATGGGAAAGTGAAAAGGGCAGTATTTTTTTCATTTTTGATTCAGTAAAATGTTCTAATTTGTTGTATGTATGAAATGAGGTGCGGGCACTATCCTTCAGGGAATTTGTGGTTAACTAAAGTTTAATTTAGTTCAAACCAACAGTCTTTTTAAATAGTAGAAAAAATATCACTTATTATTTAAAAATTTTAGTTACTTTAAAGGCGAATCTATAAACATCAGCTTACATGAACTGAAATTTTTTACACACAGAAAAGTATGTATTTATGGATGTATGTACTTTGTTGCAAAGTTAGATGCATTTCAGACTTAGGTCACAGAAAAGTTGGAAAGCCACTGATTGAAAAATATTAATCGAGGGGGTTGGAGAAGTAAGGTGCTTTTGGGTTTTTGTTTTTGTTTTTGTTTTTTGCTTTTGGGGGCACCCAGCAATGCACAGGGGTTACTCCTGGCTCTGCACTCATTATTACTCCTGGTGGAGCTTGGGGGACCATATGGGATGCTGGGAATGCCAGTGGGCAGCGTGCAAGGCAAATGCCCTACCTCCTGTGCTATTGCTCCAACCCTATAAGGTGCTTTTAAGGTGCCTTAGATGACAAACAACCTAAAGTTGATCCCAGGCATCCCATATGGCCTCCCAGAATCAGCAGGAGTGATACCTGAGTGCAGAGCCAGGAGTAACCCCTGAGCACCACTGGGTATGGCCCAAAACACAAAAAAGCATTGTATGTTGGCAATTATAAGGTTAGAGTTCTGTTAAAAAAAAAAATACCTGAATTTTACATAGATCTTTCAGATAGGTAACTATACTGTACTGCATTTGAAAACAAAGACATATCTGCCACAACATAATATTTGTGGGTTTTTTTTCCATGATATAGTGATTCCAAACTTTAAAGTAAACTCACTTGCTTTCCTCTCCTCCTCCCCCTCAAATGTTGTAAATGAAAACAGATGTTTCTAAAAGTGAGAGAAGTCTGGTCTTGAAACCAGATTTTTTATGATGCATAATTATCTTATGACAAAATTTTGCAAACAATTATATTGCTGGTTCATTGTTTTCCAGATGTCTGTTTATTCTCATGTTTCTTCCTTTCTTGTATGAGGTTATTTAATCACTTTTTAAATCAATTTAATCAATTCTCTGGTGAATCTTAGAAGTTGTGAACTGGTGACTTATAGTTCAATTTTGGCCAAAAAACATCTTAGTTGAAACACTCAGGAGTTAAAAAAAAAAGAAACAAAAAGAAGAAAAATCTAGGTTTAGAAGTGCACTTCCAAGTACTACAACTTTTTTTGGTTTGTTTTGGGGCCAAACCTGGTGATGTTCAGGGGTTACTTCTGGCTCTGCACTTAGGAATTCTCCTGGCAGTGCTCAGGGGACCATATGGGATGCCAGGGATTGAACTCAGGTCGGGATCATGCAAGGCAAATGACTTACCCTCTATAACATCACTCCAGTTCCAAATCCCACTATTTTTGGTACAATTCTCTGCCATCCCCCCTAAAAAAATAAAAAGAATTTTTTTTTAATTAAGACACCATGAGATACATAGTTACAAAGCTGTTTATGATAGGGTTTCAGTCAGACCATGATCCAACACCCATCCATCCACCAGTGTCCATTTCCCACCACCAGTGACCCCAGTCTCCCACCCGACACCCTCCTCCCCCAGACTGCCATTCTCTGGCTCTATGCTGGCTACTTTCCTCTCTCTCTCTCTCTCTCTCTCTCTCTCTCTCTCTCTCTCTCTCTCTCTCTCTCCTTTCTCATCTGCTTCTCCTCTCCCCCTCCATTTGTCTTCCCTCCCTCTTTCCCTCCCTTCTCTCCCTCCCCCCCACTCCTTCCAGGGACTATGGTCTGCTTCACCCCCTTTTTTTTTTGTTTTCATAAAAACATTTTGCTTGGTAATTGAGCTTCAGACCTTCACAATTCTGAGGGTCTCCAAATATAAAAGTTGGTTTTTTAAAAATTATTTTTAGTAGAAAATTCATTTGTATTCAATATAGCAAAGTTATAACCACTGTGTAACTTTTAAGAAATGAAATGTAGGCTCACAGATTTTCATGGATTAAAAATTTTACAAGAAATATAAAAATTTTATACAATAAAGAAAATTCTGTAGTTTGAAAAAAATCCAAGTATATTAGGATGTAAAATTTTATAATGTGACACTGTATGTAAAAATCGTGCCTAAAGTAGACTATAGACCGAGCATGGTGGCCACTCAATACCTCTTTTGCAAACTACAACACCCAAAAGGAGAGAGAACAAGGGGGAATGCCTTGCCGCAGAGGCAGGGTGGGATGGTGGGGAATGGGGTGGGGGTGTTGGGAGGGATACTGGGATCACTGGTGGAGGGATGTAATCAATCACTGTATGACTGAAATGCAAGCACAAAAGTTCATAATCTTATAAAAGAATACTCTATAACAGATTTTAAACTTTAGATTTTATTTTATGAATTATAATAACATCAATTGAAGAAGGCAGAATAGAGAGTTGTGTGAAATGTTCTCTTATGAGATGTTTTTCAAGCTGAATAGATAGCAGAGAAGAGATTCTGCTTACTTGATGATAGCATAATTTATAGTCAAGGGCAACATTTGTCAGGGTAGACAAATAGTTGAGTTGGTATACTTATTTATGAGTCTAATGTATGAAAGTAATTTTAACAAGAAATTGTTAAGGATGGAAAGAAAGAGCTATTTGATAAATTGATCAAGAAGTTTAAATTGTTTTGTATATAAATAAAATCACATGGTTTATGTTTTAAAGAGTGAAAGTGTGGTGAATGTTTATAGATAAAAATGGAAATTATTGGGTCAGAGAGGCAGTACAGTGGGTAAGGTGCTTGCCTTTTACATTGCCAACCTGGGTTCAATCCCTAGCACCACACAGTCTCTGAGTCTAATAGGAGTGATCCCTGAGCATTACTGAATGTTACCCCCAAATAAAACAAACAGAATATTCCCCTGAAATTCATTCCAGAATTTCTTTATTTTTAGGAAGTAATAATTAACCAAACTTCATAGATCAGAAAATTTAGAGTTCAACCTCACCATCGTTTCCTTCATTTAAAAGCATTTTTCTATGCTTCTAAGTGATCAGTATTACTATGTATTAAACACATGCATTGATTTTTATTCCAGAGGGGATGTTAATTAACTCATCATGGGAAAATAAATGTCCAAAAGTTGAAAACCCTAGGATATTTCCTTTTAAAAATTATAAATAAGCTCTAAGGCTCTGCCAAATGCTTCTTTTCTAAATTCAGCTTCTTTCTACATCCTACCTCTACATAGGAAATGGCTAGCTATTTCTAAACAGCTGTTTTATATTTTATCATCTAGTCAGGCATTTGTGATGTACAGAAATGACTAGAAATGATTTTAGTTTGTGAAGCGAGATAGTTTTTATTGAAACTTACTTATGTGACATGGAAGGGAAACGTGTGTGTTCAAGAGAGAACACGGGCTTTTTCAGAGTGGAAATAGGCTAATAAAGAAACAAAGGGACAAGCAAGCAAAATGCATTTTCAAGATAGAACACAGGCTTGAAGAACCCTATGAATGATTGAAGCCTAAAAATGATTTTAAAATATTCAAGTAGTCTATAATGGTAATTCTAAAATCAGTCTAGTTGTTGCATATTGATTTGTGTGATAATATTTCACAGATTTAAGTACTGTAAGAATCACCTACTGTTTTACTTTTAATTATCTGTGGATCACAAATAATTTAACTCCACAACTAAAATAAAACTTTTATTAATTTCCTATAACTTTTTAAATAATACTTTAACCTTTGTACCATGTATCTGCTACATGTTATAAAGTAATACCTTTATATAACATGTTAAACGAACCTTCTTCAGTCTATTAAGTAGCAAAGGTATGAACAATAAATAAAGGTAAAAGAGAACAAGAGCAGAAACGAGGTGGATAAAGGGAGATGAATAATTGGAGTACACAAAATTGTTTACTGTACTTTTTATTTTTTCTTTTATTTTATTTATTATTATTATTATTTTTGCTTTTTGGGTCACACCCGGCCGCGATGCACAGGGGTTACTCCTGGTTCTACACTCAGGAATTACTGCTGGCGGTGCTCAGGTGACCATATGGGATGCTAGGATTCGAACGCGGGTCGGCCGCGTGCAAGGCAAACGCCCTACCCACTGTGCTATCGCTCCAGCCCCCTGTTTACTGTACTTTTTAATAAATATTTGTATAGTGTTTCATTCTGGAAAAGTTTAGTATCCAGATTATCTAAGATTGATCTCTCATCACAGAGGCTTAACCTTCTGGTGGTGCTTTTTGCTTAAAGAATGTCTCGCATTAATAATTTAGCTCTGTCAGGCTTTATGACAGTCATTTTTGTACATGTTACTCCTCATTTACTGCGAAGAAGTTCCTTGTTTGGAAGTAGATTTAATAACTATCGAATTATAGTCTTCTGTGTTTTAGCCCAGGGTGAACATAATCAAAGAAGACAAGACAATATGGAAATTGTCTATTTCTCTTAAAGCTATTTTATGCTAAATAAATCCAGCTGAGAACAGATTTATTAAATCAATGGTAAAATGCTGAATTAATAAATAATTGATGAACTGTAGAGTTTATGAAATGCCAGGAATGGAGCTATAAGGCTAATGAGAGTATGGCAGCTTCTCTGAAGCATCTGTCCAGTTCTTTATTCATCTTTCCTTTCTCCCATTGATTTTTAGTTCAAAGATCTTATTATATTCTATGCAGCGGTCTTAACATAAGTTCCCCTTAGTTGAATTTTTCAATCCTTTATGACATATTAAAGTGCTTCTCTCTGTGTCTGTGCCACTTATGAGTAATTAAAGAGACCTGGTCTATTCTCATCACATATATCTAGGGCACAATTTCTTGTCAGTTATTGATGTGGTGAATATCCTCAGAAGATTGGTCTCTGGAGTGCAAGGTTCAAAGGCCATCCCAGTGCCAGTTCTGACTCAAAGGCTTTCTATTTCAGGAATGGTTTTGCATAGGATAACACTGGTAACCTTGTTATTTCAAGTCACTGTAAAGAGTCTGTTTCTTAATTGATTGGGTAGTCCAATGGCCCTTGAAAGTTTGAAGCTACATACTTAATTCATATTTTAACCAGTATTTAGGTCCTCCCTAAATTGATCATAACTAATAAAGACGTGGAAATACTCTATGTTTCCAGAAGCTTTTAAGAACACTTAGGTTTCGGGCTTACCTAATTCATATGGCTATTTTAAGGAAGGTTAAAGATCCAGAGGAGCCAGCTTTATTTCTTGACTTTTTTTTTTTGAGGGGGGGGGGTGGAGGGCATTTCTCTAAGCAGTGCTCACAGGGCCACTCACTGCAATACTCAGCCACTTGGTCATTTAGCGGATGCTAAAGCCTGCAGTTTGGTGCTGCTTGGCCCAAGTGCCTTTGCCTGCAGGGCCACACCAGGCACAAAACTCAGGGAAGAACCCTAACCCCTGAACCCTGCACTAGTCCTAACCCATAACCCCTCTGCTAACCCATGCACCCTAACTACTGTACTATCACCCTGGCTACCCTAATTCTTACCCTTTTAAAAGTTTCATTCTCTTGACTAATCAGATTTTCTTTAATTCCTTTATCCATTCACATAGTGTGAAACAAGAACAAGCAAATCTACCATGAGTTATGAGATGCATTCATTAAATATTTGAGTTACTTTAATAGGCTCACTTCACAAATATTTGATGTAGCAGATATTCATTACATTTTATAAATGTTTTTTATCTCTCTTTTCTTCTCTTTTCTCCCCCGAACATTCATTGCATTTGTTGACTCTGTATGACATTTAAAATATAGTACAATTGAATGTGTACTCTAAAGTTCCACCCCCAGTTAAACACACTTAGTGCACGTCATAGACCTATGTAGATTTATTTTTCTCTCTCATGAAGGAGAAAAATTTTAAAAGTCGTTTACTAAGGATTTCTGTCTTGACTGAAATGCTCATTGGGAAACTACATAGAAAAAAAGGTAGTAGAGGTACAGTTAGGAGCAAAATAATGCACAGGGAAAGTCTGTTTATGTATATATGGTGTTGGTCAGAGTCTTGCTTCATGTGTGCAACCTGTTTGGAAGATCCATGTGCTGTGGTGTGTCTGAACTGTTTTCTGATTGTGGCCCCTTTCCAACCTTCCTTCCGGTGACCCCCGTGCTGCTGGTTGACCTCCTGGTCTCATGCTGTGCTCCCCTCCCATTAACGCAGTTTTCATGTATGGCCACCTGCCCTCCTCTGACCTTGTTTCCTTCCTGTAGGCCCCCCTCCTCCGTTCTACTCATTAGCCCCATAGTCTCGTGCTTTGCCCACTCCACCATCATTTATACATTTTTCACCCATGTTCCCCTTGAAATATCCTGGAGGCCCACAGCAAACCACGTGGCTCCCAGTTGAAAAATGTGGATCTGCTATTATCAATCACAAATTGCTTGACCTCAGCTAGACAATAATACTATGAATAGTTTTGCTATTTTTGTACCAGATATTTTTTATTAGATTCCTATGTGGTTATTTATGAACAAATTATCATTGAGCTGTTTGTTCTGATCATAATATATGAATCTTTCCTCCTTTTTTCCCTTTTCAACACTTTGTCCCTCTCTCTCTCTCTTTTTCTCTCTTTCTTTAAAGATCTTAGGGCAGTTGGGCTAAAGAAAGGGATGTTCTTCAATCCTGACCCTTATCTTAAGATGTCCATTCAGCCAGGGAAGAAGAGCAGTTTCCCCACATGTGCCCATCACGGGCAGGAGAGAAGATCTACTATCATCAGTAACACCACTAATCCAATTTGGCACCGAGAGGTAAGATCAGCCACCAAGGGTTTTCTGCATGACTGTTAGTTGTCAGCCAAGTCCACTTTCCTCCTCTGGATGGGGTCACTTGAGCTGTTTATGGCTATTCCCTTAAGATCAGAAAAGAGTTTAGAATGAGTCATTCATTTCATTACACAATTGAAGGGGAATCAAAAGACTCAATCATCAAAATAAATATTTTTTAAGAAAATCAAAATGAATGCAAAAAAATTATGATAAAGAAAATATAAAATTTTAAGGGTAGGATCCATGACAATGCCTTACAGAGCTATTTAAACACCTGAGGCAGAAAAAAAATCAATAATATTCATCCTTCTCCTATCGAAATGTTGATACTTTGTTCTTGCATTGATCCTCACAAGATAAAGGAGCTGCTCTCCCTCTGAGCTTTGGCAAGTGTTTTACAAATTCCTGAATTGGGGTTAATGAAGTGAACAACTCAAGTAATTGTCATCCTGAGTGAAGGGAGATTAGGTTCTTGGTATTTTAGACTTTCTCACAGCTAATGATGGTACCAGTCATCTTAGTGCCTTATTTCAGTGAAATCAAGCCAAGGGGGTTCTTATAAGAACTCCGAAGAGGCAAAGAATGAACAAAGAAACATCACTTCTCATTACTAGTGAACAAAGCATAAGTGCTCTTTCCATTTTTCGAATATTAAAGGTATATTTCATTTCAATAGATGTAGGAGTTATGCAGCTAGTTATGTCATTCCCTAAGTATCTAAATGACAGTGTAGTGTAGCAGTGTTGTAGAAATAGTTGACTGCAGAGGGAAATAGTTCAGGGGATCTAAAAGCAGTAGGAGACAAGATGTGGATATTTGAGGCTTGTCAGCACAGCAAAATATTTCTCCTAGATAGTGCTTATGATTTCTTGAAAGGATTAATTTTATACATATTCTTATACATGTTTTAAAAACTACAGTACTCTAAGTAATAAATAACTCTTGAAGATTTTTAGTTATTTAAAAATTGTCTCAGTATAGCTCTTAGAGGCACATAGTAGACATGGAATGATGATAATAGTAGTTTTATTTTTTTAATATTTTGTACTTATAAAGTTCTTAATCATATCACCTGTTCAAGCCTGATGAAAGTTCATAAGGATGAGATTATCATCATCTTTCCATTTTAATGTTTAAGAAATTGAAGCTTAGTTTGTTATTCAGAAGCAAAAGTTAATACTTAGTCTCAGCTTTCTTATTCTAATCAAGTGCTTTTTTCCATTAAGTAGATTTCTTAATTGTGATTAGGATTTTAGCTACCATTTTCTGTACTAGCAAAATGATATAAACTTACAATTGTCTGTTTTGAATCAACATGCTATTTGTTTATATTTCAGAAATATTCCTTTTTTGCACTGCTTACGGATGTTTTAGAAATTGAAATTAAAGACAAATTTGCCAAGAGCCGTCCTATCATCAAGCGTTTCCTGGGGAAACTGACCATTCCGGTGCAGAGGCTGCTGGAGCGGCAAGCCATCGGGTAATCAGCCCTCACTTCTTGGAGCTGTGTCCAGATTAGTTTGTGCAGAAGCCATTGAGATATTTTTTAATCTCAGAACTTTTCTTCCTGATGATAAGTGTTTTAGTAATTTATTTAAGCATCAATTTCTTTTTATTTATTTATTTTTTTGGGGGGGTCACACCCAGCATTGCACAGGGATTACTCCTGACTCATGCACTCAGGAATTACTTCTGGCGGTGATTGGGATGCTGGGAATCTGGGAATGGAACCGAGGTCGGCCACATGCAGGGCAAACACCCTACCCACTGTACCAGGTGTGACTGGTGGCCCAGCATTACAGGGCATCAGAGCACCAAACCTTCAGACCAGCATAGCTGGACCAAGTAGTCCTGGAAGTAGTCTCCAATCCCCCAACATTTTCCCCGACCCCCAATCGAAATCTTGCTATTCCTCAAAACAAGGCTCCTTGTTTTAGGGCCATTTAAAACAAAACCTTGACTTTGAGGAGTTGCTGTAGCAGAGCAATTGTGCATATGCATCCACTTGGGCAATTAGTATGTACTCACTGGGACTCATTAAAATGTCCTTTAATGCCTGTTTTCTTTCTGTGAGCTTTCTGTTAAGTTGTGAATAAAGTTCAGAAATCACAATATGCCTCCATTGCTTATTATAAGTGTTTTGTGTATTTTTACATGGTAAGTAGCAGCAAACCCAGTAACACAAGTGCTGGAGGTAGCATCAAGGGGGCATTTCTGGAGGTATCTTTTAAATGTGGGAGGCCATGGTGATCATATCTTGATAAGAATAGGTGTAAAAGTAGTGAGTAGCAGTACTAAGAGTGAAAGCAGAGCAGTGGCAACCGTAGTAGTAGGAGTTGTCGCACTGTCAACAGAGCAGCAGTCATGATGCATAGTAACAGTGCATGCTGAAAGTTTGCTCTGCTCACCTGAGTGTCTCAACAGCTCTGGGGAGAAGACACCTCATTGTTTCAGAAATGAGGAATCTGAGGCTAGCAAGCAAGTAGTGGGACTTGAATTTGAGTTTATACCAGTCGGCTCTAGAATCCAGGCTTCACTGCCACATTTCAAAGACTTGGGGCATTGTGCTTTTACTCTAGCTAGTTAATGAAGGTTGGTCTTTCACATTCACTCTATAGCTAATTGACTGTTTTGTTTTGGCATTAATTTGGACATAATTTTTCTCATCTGAAAAGTAAACGTCTGACAGGTTAATTTCTAATATTCCTTCAAAATCTGAACCCAGGATGTTCTGACGGATTTTAATTTTCTGGCCATCAGAGGCAGTATGTTTGGGGTTGAGCGGCCTATGTGGAGTAGAAATACTATACTAAAATTTTAGCAGTCTGGTTTGTCTAACGTAAGCTGGGAAGTTACAATTTTTAAGAATAGCAATTATTACATTTAATAGTAGAGATAATATACTCTTAGGAGTTTTAAAAAATGCTTTCAGTATTTATAGAAAGTAAAATTTTTAAGAGTGAGGATAACCATAGGAAATATACTATTTAACATATAGTTTTAATCACATAATTTTTATAATTTATATGACACTTGACAGAAGAGTCAATTTATATATATAGCATTAAGAATTATTAAGGTAGAATTAAACGCCTGTCAGTTTGTGAAAACTGCTGTTGACTTGCAGGCCTTTAACTCCTAAAACCGGATAGCTAGACAATTGCATGTCATGAATTTTTTATATACTAAAAGGAAATTCAAAATGAATTAATTTTACAAATCACAATTTATAAAATGCAAAATATACGCATATATTCATACATACAAAATATATACATATATTCATATATACAAAATTTAATATATGAATATATTAAAAGCATTGCTTGATTCAGATACTGAGGGATCAGGCAGTAAAGATACTGCTTTGTTAAATACTAATGATATAACATATTAATACATCACCTGCTAATATCTAAATAAATATGTATGATCTGAAAACTATTTTCTGTCAAATAGTTTTGTATAGTATAAATAATGCCAGATTTTCATTTCTTATGTTTGGTAAATGGCAGTTCCCTCAGTAGTTGAGGTTCATCAGGGTTTGGTTCCATAGCGCTTCATTTCTGATGCTAGTACTTCTTCTCAATGACCTATCTGCCAATATAATTTTGAATGTAATATTTTTTCAGAGTAACTTGCATTCTCTTCAAACAGCACATTGTTTTCTCATGTTTTGTCAGTCTCGCTAGATAACATTAGTGACAAAACATCTTCGGTAGCAAGAGTTTTTTGGCTCTTATTCTTCATAATAATTGTTTAATTGTAGGATATATAATATTGTTCATAGTAATATATCACAGCAATAGGCAGATCCAGATGAGAGTAAGTATAAGAGAGAAGAGAAATGCCGGCAACTCCCCTGAACGGCACAGCAAAGGACGAAACCCTGGATTTGTAATCTCAGAAAAGAAATTCCTCCCTTTCCAGGTGGAATATTTAAACCGCCAGTTGCCCCAGTTTGGTTAATAAATGAAAACAGCAGCTGACAGCTATTCAAATTCTTTTTTTTAAGAGTCTTGCTTCATTTGATAATTTATTCAACAAATATGTTTGTATGTCTGTGTGCATATATAGTGCTATTGAAGTTAGCACCTTGTGTTGGGCAGTAAGGATAGAATTGTCAGTAAAACACATGTACATTAGATTACAATTATAAGGATGAAACTTTTTTTTTTTTTACAATCCAATAGCACAGTGGGTAGGGCGTTTGCCTTGCACACGGCCAACCGGTTCGATTCCTCCGTCCCTCTTGAAGAGCGCGGCAAGCTTCAGAGAGTATCTCGCCCGCACAGCAAAGCCTGGCAAGCTCCTCGTGGCGTATTTGTTATGCCAAAAACAGTAACAAGTCTCACAATGGAGACGTTACTGTTGCCTGCTCCAGCAAATCGATGAACAATGGGACGACAGTGCTACAGTGATATAATCCAATACTTTTAAATAACATCAATATCAACTCTTTCTTCAATCTTTAAAGAATCTTAAAAGAATCTCTTTCTTTAATCTTTTTGGCCCTGGAGAGAGATCAATTCATTTTTAATAATAGTAACAGCAAAAGTGAAGATATTGTTATTTCAGAACTGAACCGCCAAAGAGATAACTAGGAACTGCACCGTTGAGAGCAGATCCATGTAATTAGCTCCTGGGTTCATGCATTAGAGGACCAAGATTGAGCACCTCTGTGTGCCAGACATTGTGTGCTGAGAAAACGATGGTGAGGAGAAGAAACATTTTGCAGAGTAGAGCCACTAATAAAATTACATTATTTTATTTGACACAGTAATATGGAGACACCTAATATAATTATAAATGCTTATATATCTTTTTAACAAAAAAATTTTAATTACCACTTTAACTAAGAAAAGCAACATGATAAGTCACCTCGAGGTGGAAATGAGTAAATGCTTACTAGTAATGTACATAAATGAATACAGCCTAAAATAACTGAAAATGTACCTGAAGTGAGATCATAATATGGTGACTTTCATCTTAATCTGTACCATAATAGTTGTTTTCCCTGGGACAAGTTACTTGTTCTCCCCTATGCCTTAGTTTTCTTTGCAGGAAGGAAATTGGACTCTGCTGACTCAGGCTGCTAGAAGGATTAAAGGGATGCCCTTAGGAGAGTATATATAGTGGACAACACTCAATTTAAAGAAAGAGTGGTATATATAGTGTATATATACCACTATATATAGTGGTATATATAGAAAGAGAGTATATATAGTGGACAACACTCAATTTAAAGCATGAGCCTAGAAAAAAAGTACTAGAAGATCATTTCTAGAAAAGTCAAAGATGAAATAGCATGTATTCTTTTACATTGATAACATCTATTTTAAATTGAAGATGAAGGCAGAAAACAAACAACATAGTTATGCAAATTGGAAAGAGTTTTCCAGAGGCTCCAAACAAATATCTAGGTTGGGCATGGTGTTTTCTCTCCCAAATTACCATTAGAGGGCAGTGTGAGAGCAGAGATAATAGGATTTAGTGCTGCTCTTTGGTTATGTCCCTTTATTAAGAATAAAGAATCAGAATTAAAGTTGCTTGCATACAAGAAAATGGTGTCATTTTTGTTGTTCTTTTTTTTAATAAACAGAATTAGGAAAAGAACCATTTTTGATTGGACTGAGAGCCTGGATCTGGAGGTCTCTTGTGGTAGCCCAGGACAAGACGACAAAACCCCTCTAGCATCTCCAGCTATCATGGCTCAGCAACCAGCTGAGAATTAATGATAGTGTGGTTCCCCCAATGAGGCCAACCGGCACAGCCTTTCTTCAAGATGTAAACAGCCAGCCTTACTTGACAGATACAAAGCCTGGCTTCAGAGCTGTGGAAGGGGACTTCAATGGTCCTCCCTCTCCCCTATCTCAAGGGAGCTTTAGCCCGTTCACACTGCTCTCTCTCTCTCATTCATGGCTCCTTTTCTGCAGAGCACAGCAGACCTCCAGGCCTTCTGCTGTAGGCCTTTCCTGGGTGTGTTCTTCAGAAACAGCTGCATAGCATGCAAAATGGTAGGAAACCAGTCTTTATACTTTCATTCCAGAGTCAAAGAACACGTAAAATTTAAGTTTTTTTACAGGAAGTTGGTGGCCTTCAAAATACGCTTTTCTTGGTCATGCTTAGCAATAAGAGAACAATCCAGGGATGTGTGTGTATGTGTGTGTGTGTGTGTGTGTGTGTGTGTATGTGTACACGTGGTGTGTTACATTTTATGTTTAATATTTTTTTTCTTGCAAAATTTACTCTTAGGTTAAGGAATATAATTGAGTGCTTGCCTTGCATGGGTTTGATCTGTTACACTACAGAAAAATATTATTTTTTTTTACTGTTACCCCTGGGTTTATAAGTATACATGTTGCAAATAAATAATGTCACATAGGATCACAACAGACTTTTGAACTTTTTGGGTTTTTTTTTTCATATTTACTCAGAGAGTTTTTGTTTTTAACTTAGTCAGTATTGGTTTCTTTCAAGGTATATGTTTAGGAGTTATTTTCAAAGTAACTAAAGCTATGTTGCTATACTCTGCCCACTACCCATATGCCAGTACCACTCAGCCATCATCTATGAGGTGCCCTCTATCCTTGGATTGTCTTCCATCTCTTAGACTTTTATTTTATTTTTGAGTCTGAATGTGTGCAGATTAGGGAGTACGTAGTATTGGGTGGGAGGTGTACTGGAAAAAGACAAAGGCTGACACCAGTGTAGTAAGGATGAAAGAACCATTTCTCCTCTTGCAGTGATCAAATGCTCAGCTACAACCTTGGCAGAAGGCTTCCGGCTGACCATGTGAGTGGGTACCTCCAGTTTAAAGTGGAGGTTACATCTTCTGTGCACGAAGGTGAGCTATCATGTATAAATCCATCTCCATTGGAAAAGCATGCCAAATATTAGTTATCAGTTTGCATTTGAATAGAATTGAATGTGTCCTGTTCTGAAAATAAAACAACCTGTCAAGTTACCTGAAGTTTTCCAAGTAGATATGAGTCTGTTTATCAAAAAGTTTTAAGTCTGCACTTGAAAATAGAATTTCTAGGCTATGGAATTTCCAGCAGTAGTGAACACATCTGCCTCATGCATCAAGCTGAACATCCTCAGGGCATTGTGTGTAGGCGTAGGGAGTCTTGGCGAGTTGATAATACTTAGTGAAAAGGGTGACTTCTTTCAGCTGATGGATGGCAAAAGAATAGGATGTTAAAAGTCCAATCCTTATTACTACTTTGTATTCATAAATGCTCTTTTCTCCTTCAGATGCTTCTCCAGAAGCGGTCGGCACAATACTTGGAGTTAATTCTGTAAACGGAGACCTCGGGAGTCCCTCAGATGAGGAGGACATGCCAGGGGGCCATCATGATGGTCCCGTGTGTTCTAACGGACCTGTTTCCGAGGACAGCGCCACTGAGGGCACCCCCAAGCATTCTTTCAGGACTAGCTCTACTCTGGAAATCGACACCGAGGAACTGACCTCCACTTCATCAAGGACCTCACCGCCCAGAGGACGTCAGGATTCCCTCAACGATTATTTAGATGCTATTGAACACAGTGGCCGCTCCAGGCCTGGTGCAGCTCCCTGCGCGGATAGGCCCATAGGCGCCTCCCCAAAGCTGAGGAGCAGCTTCCCCACAGATACCAGACTCAATGCAATGCTTCACATCGACTCCGACGAGGAAGACCACGAGTTCCAGCAGGACCTGGGTTATACCTCATCCTTGGAGGAGGAGGGAGGGTTAATAATGGTGAGCAGGGCATCGAGAACTGATGATGGGAGTCTGACGTCTCAGACCAAGCCAGACGAGAACGCCGCGGAGACGGAGGAAGCTGCCACAAATGAGGCCACTTCCTTCGAGGACAAGCCTGAACCCCTTCCCGAGCTCGCAGAGAGCTCCCTGCCCGCCGCCCCGCCGGCCCCGGAGGAGAGTGGACCCGACCCAGCGTGTGAGCCCAGCGCAGAGCAGGCCAGCGCAGAGTTGTGCAGCTCCCAGGAGGTGGAGCAACCCACCACGGGGGCGGACACGGGCACCTCGGACACGTCAGCCGGAAGCCGAAGGGCCGCCAGCGAGGCCGAGTCCGTGGATCAGGGGTCCGAGCCTTCCCAGGTGTCCTCGGAAACAGAGCCCAGTGACCCCGCCAGGACAGAGAGCGTGAGCGAGGCTAGCACCAGGCCCGAGGGCGAGAGTGACCTGGAGGGCGCCGACAGCTCCTGCAACGAGAGCGTCACCACACAGCTATCGTCGGTGGACACCCGGTGCTCATCCCTGGAGAGTGCCCGGTTTCCCGAGACACCGGCCTTCTCCTCCCAGGAGGAGGAAGAAGGGGCCTGTGCAGCGGAGCCCCCCAGCAGTGACCCTGCCGAGGGGTCTCAGGATTCTGTTTGCACGCCAGGCTCTTTGCCTGTGGTGCAGGTGCCCCTGGGAGAGGACGAAGGGCCGGGGGCAGAATCAGCCTCGCTCCCTGAGCAGGAGGAGGTGGGCGAGGTCTGGCAGCGGAGGGGCAGCCTGGAGGGAGCTGCCGCTGCTGCTGTCGCTGCCGCCGCTGCTTCTGAGACTCAGCCCCAAGAGGAGGGAGATGCTGGGGAGGCCCAAGGGGCTTGCGAAGGGGCCACTGCCCAGGAGGAGGAGGAGGGTGCGACTGGAGGTAGGACAGGCCTCACGGCCCAGTTCAGCCCTTGGCTCAAACCGCCCGTCTCAGAGAGGAGAAGGCCCAGGGTTCTGTCACCCTGTCGATTTTCTCACTCTGAGACAAAATTTGATCTGAACCTTTCACCTTCAGGGTCTCGGGTTTTATTTCTGTTTTTCCATAATTATCTTATGGCCGAAGGGGGGAAGACGGTGGTGCTGCTTATCAAATAGTGTAGTGTGAAGTAATGCATCTCACTATGGGTCCCAGATTGTAGGTACAAAACCAAACAGGATGGCTGGGTTGATGTCAGGAGTTACAGGAAAAGCTTATCAGAGCTCCCATATAACCCTCCTGCAGGTGTAAAAGGGTCATCTGTGCTTTGCATCCGATACGATATTTGTGCCTTCTGTCCCATAAGAACTGTTGGGCCATGCATTTTGACACTTGAAAAGAATAAACTGATTCAGTGTCTGAGGATGCAAATTTACTCCTAAAGTGTGTTTCAGTGAAGGTGACTTGGTAGAATTATTCTTTTAAAATCTCCATTACACATTCTTTGTATACATAATAGATGGATATTCGAAAGTCTACTGATATCAACTCATGTGCCCAAATTGCATACACCAAGAAATATGAATCATACTCTGTGATTAATTTTTCTACCTAAAGTACTCCCTTTTCTTCCCTTTCCTTATATGTGTATCTTATTTGTGTATGCATGTGTGTGTTTGGGTGTGCATACCCTTTATTATCAGTGGCTGTTAAGTCACTCTAAATTCATGTATGACCAGAACAGTATCCAGGGAGAGAAAAAGTTAGAAATGGAGATTTCTAACTTTCTTGTAGTCTAGTTTTGGATTCAGTATTCACTAGACATCGTGTTTGGTTTCTGGATCCTCTGGCAAATGAGAATAAATAGAAAGAACAGATCAGTTTGAGGTAAATGTTAGTAGTTTTTTTTTTCTTTTTGGGTCACACCCAGCGATGCTCAGGGGTTACTCCTGGCTTTGCACTCAGGAATTACTCCTGGCGGTGCTTGGGGGACCATATGGGATGCCGGGGATCGAACCTGGGTCGGCCGCATGCAAGGCAAACGCCCTACCCGCTGTGCTATCGCTCCGGCCCCAGTAGTTATTATTTTTTAAATCATTTCACTTATTATTCTAGAGACCGAATGAAGGGTACAGCAGTGTTTGGGTAACCTTTTCTCTTTAATCCTAGGTTCTCAGGCCAATGGGCATCAGCCACTGCGATCTCTGCCTTCAGTGCGTCAAGATGTTAGCCGGTACCAGCGGGTGGATGAGGCTCTCCCACCAAGTAAGAACCAGGGAATTAAAGGCCTCCCCTTAATCAGAAGGTGCAAGAATGACCACAGACCTGTTACACAGAGGCTCTGTGATGAGTGTCTGGTCCCCGGAAATGGTCTTGGGCCGGTCACCTGATAAAGTAGCTGTTAAGCTGTTGATGACATGTATCTCTCTCACTATTTTGTCAAACTAAAAGAACAGTTCTGTGTGAGTGAGTGAGTGTGTGTGTGTGGTGTCGGAGGAGGGGGTGGAGGGGTTGGTTACCACTGTAATGCTCATGGAGTTAATATTTGGATTACTTCACATAATTTTGACTGTGAGAGTATGATAGAATTTTTAAAAATTATTCTTTCTGGAGGCATGGACTTTAGTCAGTGAACAAATTTGTAGATCTCTTAGAAGCCTCACTCTATGTCATATGCTGCTTTTTAAAAATTCATTTATAATACTTTAAACCATTAAATATGGGGGTCAGATGTTTTTTTCTTAAAATAGGCAGAGAAGTGTTATTAATTTTAGAAATTATGCTGTCATTTGGAGCATGGTACTTATCTGGGATGGAAAAATATTTCACTTTTTAGAAAATACGTAAATTGATTTTTTTATTTGATGAATAAAATAAATAATTGATGCTGGGAAATAGCTGCAATCTATATTCAGAGACCCTAGTAATCCCCAGGGTCAGTAGTAATTTGGACATACTTCTAGATGCCCTTAGAACAGCATTGTTGCCCTGTGAAAGCAGTGAAAATTGATAACTAATAACAAAACCCAGAAAATACAGTATTTACAACTACATTGAAAAATGAGTCTTTCTGTCTCACTGCTTTTCCTTCCTATTCCCTGTCTCTTTTCACCATCTGATGTGTGCTCATGACAAGGGACCAACGGCGTGGATTCTGTATTTCAAAAATGGTAGGCTGTAAGTGGTGATGGTAGTGATATGCAATTACATGCTCATGGTATCACATTTGCTCCAAAGTTTGAAAGATCTTTACCTGTTCTAGCTGTGGCAACAGAAGATGTGAAAATAAAGCCTGAGAGAAAAATGCTTTCTTTAGAGAAAAAAAAAAAATGAAGTTCATTTATTAGATTGGTTTGTTTGATCATCCTAATTCTCAAGTTTGATCAGTGGGTTGGATTATAATAGGAACAACACTAGTATCTTTAGGAGATGATGCAATGTGAAATTGTGGAAAGCTGTTTATTTGGATAATTGGAAATGTACTGGTATTTCCAGAGGTATCAGGAGCTCTGGCAATGGGGAATGTCAGCAAGAAAACCTAAATCTTTCATCAAGTTACCCTAAATCCCCAGCATTCATGAAATATTCTAGCAGACAGCACAACTGCGATGAAACTAATTGAAGCAACTTTGCAGTTTTGTTGCTGCTTGTATACACACGAGATTGGGAAATGGACGCCTTTCTCCTTCCTCAGAGCCCTTTGCCCTCTCTCAAGATCCACCAGCAACCTTCTTACTACCAAGAGCTCTCCAACAGGCCACTGCGAAGGAATATGTGCCATTATTTAAAGACTAACTAGTTTATTGACACTAGTTGCAACTTTTGAACTATAAATGGAACAGCTCTTTCTTGAGAACGGCTCTTGAACAGCTTTTGAACTATAAATGGAACAGCTCTTTGTCAGCAAAACAATTTTTTAAATGTTCCTTTGGGGATTTGGCTAAAGTGGAAAAGCACATGCCTTGCATGCATGAGACCTGGGTTTGATCCCTGGACCATAAAATGTTTCTTAAAGTAATCTGGTTTTTCAATTAAAAGGAATATTATCACCCTCTTTAGGTTAGGAGGAGGAAAAAAATACAAGTTTTTACCATTTGGAGAAGATAGACTTCCTTCTTTTGTTTTCTAAAATAGTAAGCTAAGAATTTTTATGATTTTATTTTGATGATGCAATTTTTCATCATAAGGATTAAAAATTTTTCATCATAAGGGTGCTGAGATGCTGAGTAATTGTTTAGGTAAGTGCTGACCTAAAAGCTGGATGGTAGAGTTTGTTAAAATTTTCACTTTTGTGGGCTGATGTGATAGTGCAGCTGGGAGCATGTTTACCATGCCTGCAGTTGACGGAGTTCAGTTCTCTGTACCCCATATGGTCCACTGAGTCTCTCCAGAAGTGATCCCTGAGCACACACCCTGGTGTAAACCCTGAGCACTGTTAGATGCAACCACACAAATATTTTTTTTTTTATTTCCCCCCTTTGAAAGTGGAAAAGCCATCCCACTTTACAGGGAGCCTACCTTTGCTACTCACAAGAAAGATACATTTTTTAAAAATTTTTTAATTGGATGAAAGATATATATTTTTTAAGTATTTTTTAAAATATTGAACATGATGTTAATTATTGTGTTATTTTTACATTGAGGAAATAAACTTCCTTATTGTTTACTCATAGAGAAAAGATTAGACTCAGAAAAGAAAAAAATATTTCTAAGTAGTATGTATAGTTGGAGAAAAAAGAATTAGAAACACTGGGAGAAAATTCTAGGAGAGCTTTGTTTATCTGTATATATAAGTAAATGGTAATTAGAATTTCAGGGACCTGCAGAGGAGACATAGGACTTTATCAGCATGGAAAAATGGCATTCTCTGCTCATTTCCAACTGCTCTATACTTTGGTACCTACATTGTATTTACTAAAATAGGTGCATTTCAGTGTCCTTATTTTGTATTCAGTGCACTGGTATTTGGATTACAGAGAGAATATATTTTAGGATTGAAAAAATAAATATTTGACAATTTTTAAATACATTGACATGTTAAAAACTAATTAGTAAGAAATTAATTTTATAGTCTATCCAATATAATGAATAGCCTGACAAACAGGAGAAAATATATTTTTGAGCCAGGCCCTTACTCATGGCTTATATTAGGGATCATTTGACACAGCTTGGGGAGCCAGCCGTGCTGCTGGGGATATAACCAGGGTTGGCCACATGAGAGGCAAGTGCTCTCTGTACTGTACTGTCTCTATAGCCCATGTGACAAGTTCTTAGATGTGTAACCACTGTAACAACTTGCAAATAGGGAGATTTATATAATAAGGGGTCAATTACAGATAATTGTCTGAGCATATCTGATTACACATGCCATCTCTGATTCCCAGAGTGACTCATTATTTAAGCACTTGTCAGTCTCTAGGAGTTATCTGTTCCCATCCCAACCAGTTCTCTGCCTTTCTTTCCTTACTAGGCAAGCCTTTGACCACCTTTGGCCATGCAGATTTGTAACTTCGCATTCTTCGCATTCCACATTTCACATTGTCTAGTATCTTCTGCTTTACATCACATCACCCCCAGTGACTCACTGGGACCTTGGTGGAGTGTGGAGGTGACCAGACTGATTTATTGAAAGGCTCACTTCAACTTTTTAACACTTTTAATTATAACACCTCAAATTGTTATTGTGTGTTACAGTTTACAAAAACACTTTTACATGCTTTCTCTTTTGTAAACATTCTTTGTGAGGTAGATCAAAGTTTTCTTATCTGTGAAGTATAGATTAATGGGACAGTAGAAATCAGCTCATATAATCCCTTCAAATGATGTCACTTCTTTAAGTACCATACTCTTGAAAGTTGAGACCATCTCAAGCATTTTTCTTCTCAGTCAAGCATACTGATGAAAAATTAGAAGAGATGGACTTTTGTGTGGTTGATAAATATCAGATCATAATTTTCTTTGCTGCAGAGTGTCTGCTTATGTTATAGAATATTACTTTTGCTAATATTCTTAAATACCTTAAGTTAGAAGGCTTAGGGGTTTCAATGAAACTTCATTCTTGTGTGGTATTTTCAGACCATCCAGTGAACCAAAACTTCCATTGAAACTTTACAAACTCAAGGAGACTTGATAGCTTCTTGCTGTGCCACTTCATTATTGCAGCTGAACACAAGATCACCTATGTTATATGTCATATATATCTTGCTGTATGTCATATATATGTATATATAAATACACATACATACACACATGTCAGTCTTTGAACATCTGTTTGATGTATTTGAAATAAAGCCAAGTTTTCCAAAGTTGTTTGTTCCTTCTTCTCTTCTTCCTCCTATCTCAAGATCAGAAAGAGATCTTGGACTTACTACAAAGACCATTAGGCTGTAATGATGATCTCCCTATTGGTTCTTCAAATCTTGCTTTAGGCCATGGGCTGTGTGTGCACTGTGACCTGTAGATCATGTTACTCTAATCACTGGTTGAGTGACATTCCAGTGATCCATAGACAATAAGAAAGCTTCGAGGTTTGGAGGTGATATGGTACTGTTCAGAGCCTTCCAGAGAAGCAGCTTGAACTTGAACTTACATGGAGAGTCTTAAGAATTTGCTGTTTCTTATTCCTAGTTACTTGATGATGCAGACAGCTGGAGGGATATCAGAGTTGAAAAACTCAAGGTAGTTAACAGCATGACAAATTTCAATTTTTTTGGTATTCAAGTAAATGGAAAAAAGAATGACTAGCTTCATTTCCTCTGAAAACCTTTTTATTTTTCTCTTATGAGCATTCAGTTATGTCATAACCCAGTGTGGTCCTGGAACAATAGAGAATTGTTGACTGAGTGTCTTCTCCCAGTGGTGGGCAGAAATAGATTTAGGATGAACTGTCTGGATTAGTGAACTCTTACAGGAGCCCAGAACTGATGGCATGTGTCAGGACTATTACATAGCTAGTGTGGTATGTTAGAGTGGGTAGCATTGCACTGTCATCCTGTTGTTCATCGATTTGCTGAGTGGACACCAGTAATGTCTCCATTGTGAGACTTGTTGTTACTGTTTTGGGCATATTGAATACACCACGGGTAGCTTGCCAGATTCTACCTTGAGCGCGGGATACTCTCAGTAGCTTGCTGGGCTCTTTGAGAGGGATGGAGGAATCGAACCTGGGTCGGCCGCGTGCAAGACAAATGCTCTACCCTCTGTGCTATCACTCCAGTCCCTTAAAGTGGGTAGATCTGGAAATATACAGAGAAACATGTATAACTTTTTATGGTTGTGCATGTTGTTACTGAAGCATTCTTTGAAACAAAGACCTAAAAGTAAGGTCTGAATCTTCAGCATTTAATTAACTTATAACTTCTTGTATGTTTAAGGGTAGGGGCTCTTACTCACAGGAGCTTATAAATTACTTTTGAAAAGAAATTAGTACTTCCTTCTGTTGTTAGTTATGGTGGCTCTGCCTGGTGGCGCCCTAGGGCAAGGGCACTGCCAGAGATGGAGTGGGTGAAGTCCTGAAGAAAAGAAGAATCAGGGATCAAAGTCTGGGTTTTGCACATGCAAGGCCTATGCCCTGCAACTTGACCTGTACCCCTGTCCTCTCCCCCGCCCCCCCCCCCACCCTGTGAATTTCACAACAGAAAGAAAGAAGCCATGGGTACACTTGGGACTGGGATTCAAGTGTTCAGTGGCCAAGAACCCCCTCCCTAGCCCGTCACTGGTGACAGACAGACGAAGGGCCAGGGAACAAAGAAACAGGACCCCAGGTTGGTTGATAGTCAGTTTATTTCTCTCTCCTCCCCAGCGTAGTCCGATCACTCCCTTTACAGCACAGTCCTAGTCATAGTTTTGGTCATAGCCCCAGTTATCAGACCTCCATCATCCTAGTCTCCTTGTAGTCCTCCCTTCTCCATAGGCCTCTAGTCCCCCTTTCCTCTTATAGAATAGTTATACGAAATCATGAAGGGTGGGTGTTGAGCATTGTCATAACAACAAACAGGTAAATCCACGCCTTCAGGGGAAGTTCTAGGAGATTAACTCAAGGACAAAAATCTCATCTGAGAGCTCAGCACTCCAGATTACTAGGAGATCTGCTCAAGGGTGGGATTCCATCCAGGGTGTATTGCTTTCTCCTTTCCTCAGCTAGTAATTCATTTACACAGTCATAGTAATTTTAGTACTTATAGTATTTCTAGTCATTTTGTATGAACACAGTAAGAGATATATTAAGCTTAAAGGTGGGCTCTTCCTGGGGACATCTCGCTGTATATCCCACACCACAGTCCTCAGGCCAGGTTAGTCTTTCCTAATCCTAGCAGAGTCCTTATTCATAGTTACTTCTTTTTTGGGTTATGAGAAAGTTTGTCCCATGACCATGCTCTTAACTTATTATACTTATGGCACTTAGCTTGTCCCTTTCCCATGCCAGGGTAGCTTACTGCTTGCCCTGGGTCCATCCAGTCCCTTTGTTGGGACCCTGTTTTTGGAGTACTAGAAACTAAGGGCAGCTGAGGTTTAAGTCAAGTAAATTTGGATGGATTCCCAGGAGTAAATACTAGTTGGAGTCAATTAACTCCCATGTTACAAAAGCCTAGCATGAACTGTTTCCCTGTGTCTATATAAAAAGAACATTGCTAAACAATGCAAATTACATAAAGGAAAGATGAAAAGCAGTATAGGATTATTAGTACTTGATGGAATTGGGTGTGTTTCAGGGGCACTGTTGTCGAAGTAACGCAATAAACCTAAGCTCTCTGCAAGGACAACCCAATGTTCTACAACAATCACCAGCTCTCCATTTATTTGCTTTAGAAATAAGGCAAGTTTTCCAGCAAAGAAATTAGGTTTGGAAAGATCTGCATGGTAGGTCCCAGGCAGTATCAGATGGTAACTGAAGGCCACTTCAGCAGGGAGTAAAAATATTTCCTTTTTTTGATCTCAGCACATCTTAATTTATGACAAGTGGCAAGAAAATAAAATTGAGAATGAGAGAGAACACCAGACTATAAGTTACTAAGTGCCACTCCCATTGTGGGTAATACAGGCTGACAGTAATCAGCATGCCAAATCAGAATTCTACGGGCACAGCTACAATCCCATCATTTAGTACTCCCCAAAGACCTCTTGCTCAGCATGCCAGGTAAAGTGTTTTCAGTAATCACTTTCCAAAACCCTTTTATCTATTCCATTGTTTTGCTCTGCTCCTTGCAAACTTTCTCATCTGATTCTGAGCTTCTCATCACATGTGTTTCTTATTAGAGTCAGGATAATTCATACACATATTACATAGCCAATCAAATACACATGAAAACAAATAGCCATTCCTCCCCTCAAGAATGTTTACATTCCAAAATAAAAATGTAGAATAGGTCAATTAAGGATAAAAACAGAACAGAAACCAACTAAAAAAAGCAGAAAGAGAGACCTGCCAAGCTCTGGAGATAAGGTTATAACTAAAATTTGGCCCTATTTTCTGGCAGTTAAGGAAAAAAGGAAAACACGTTATTGCATATTTTCCATTTACTGACAAAAGAAAGTAAAAGAATTGTCTTCAAAGATGGAATGTTTTCCTTGAACAAACTACTCAAGAATTTACCCCTCCATCCCACCCCCTCATGAAATGTGGCCAGTATGAAGGCCATATGAGTAGAAAAAAATGATGAGGATGGGTAAGTTCCAAATATATTATCTGCTGTGTATAACACAGCATGACAAATAAATTTAAAAGTCATAAGAGAGAATGATTCATGTATTCATTTTTTTGTTTGTTTTTTTGTCAATACCTGGCAGTGCTCAGAGGTTACTCCTGGCTCTATGCTAAGAAATCACTCCTGACAGTGCTCAGGGGACCAACTGGGATGCCAGGGATGGAACCTGGGTCAGCCGAGTGCAAAACCAGCACTTTAACTGCCATACTATCTCTCAGGGCTGGAGCGATAGTACAGCAATTGGGCTTTCGCCTTTCACACGGCCAACCCAGGTTCAATTCCTCCAACCCTCTCGGAGAGCCCAGCAAGCTACTGAGAGTATGGAGCCTGCATGGCAGAGCCTGGCAAGCTACCCATGCATATTTGATATGCCAAAAACAGTAACAATTAGTCTCTCAATGAGAGACGTTACTGGTGCTTGCTCGAACTATCTCTCTGAGCTCCATCTTGTATTCAGTTAATCAAAGGGGAATGGGGAACTAGAGGTCCATGGAGATGGGAGGACTATGAGGAGACTAGGATGATGGAGGTATGGTAACTGGGACTACAACCAAAACTGCTTCTACGATTGCTCTGTAAAGGGAGAGATCGGACTATTCTGGGAAGGAGAGAGAAATAAACTATTAACCAGCCCGAGGTCCTGTTTCTCTGTCCCCTGGTCCTTCTTCTGTCTGTGACCATTGCCCAGCCTGGGGAGGGGGCTCTGAGCCACCAAACACTCCAGTTCCACGTGCATCTACATTTTCCCTGTTGTGAAAACTCAGGTGATGAGCAAACATAACCACTTCATTGTGTCCAGGATTGGACTCAAATGTCTGCTGATAAATTATGTGATCACCTGGAAATTTTAAAAATAATTAGACTGCGAATTCTGAAAAAAGGATTTATGTAGAAATATGTTAAAACTTTCTTGCTTAAAAAGATTTATGCTGACTTCATAGGTTCCTATAAATATTACCCTTCTCTCATACAATCAGTTTTGAAATTTTGTTTTTCCAAAAGATCAACTTGTGCTGTGTATTTTTATATAGACGTGGCCTTTTAGAATCTCAGACATGGTTCTGCTTGCCAGTCTGCTTTCTCTTTTTATTGAACATGCACTTAATGTACATTTTTGACACGGATTAACAGAATGAGATAACCTACGTGCGAAATTTTTTTTAAAAAATAATTCTTTTAAAAAAATACTGATTTATTTGAGATTACAAGTAAGTAGTTACCCTTGATCTGAAAATACAATTCATCTTG
This sequence comes from Sorex araneus, assembly GCF_027595985.1. Lineage (NCBI taxonomy): Eukaryota > Metazoa > Chordata > Mammalia > Eulipotyphla > Soricidae > Sorex > Sorex araneus. The sequence goes on along the minus strand of NC_073313.1, from coordinate 229,009,263 downwards.
GGGAAAGTGTAAATAGAGATTTGTAGTTAAGGATACTGTTTGATGAACAGGTAAGCATTATTTCTTATAAACAAGTAGATTATTTCTTCCTAATCTCACCAAGATTTTGTATCATTATTCATATTGAAATTTACAACTATAAGTCTTCATCTAATTGGTGAAAACTACCACCAATACTATTTGGGGGATGGGGCGGGGGATTATTGGGTTTGGGTTTCTGAATCATACCCGGATAGATGCTCAGGGCTTGCTTACTTGTGGCTTCGTATTCAGGGATCACTCCTGTGGGTGCTTGGGGAGACTCTACAGTGCAGGGGGACCAAACTTTAACCCCTTTTCTACCTCTCTGGCCCCACCAATACTAATTTTTATGACTAGTTCAAGTATTATGATATTACCAACTTAGACTTTTCAAACGCTGGTTCTTATGTATGACAGCTGAGCATTATGGAAGTCTACAGTGATTCTCTACATTCCGAGATTCTTCTAGGGGCTGGTATTATATTTACTGACCCCTAAGAATAAATTCTGGAGTGTTCTGGGAGGAAGTGCAGGACTAGGCTGTGAAGTCTATATTATTAGCCACAAATTACAGCATGACAGAGAGAGAATATGCACACAGAACTTTATGGACCCTGTGAATGATCTCGGCTCCTCCTTCTCATCCTTACGCTGTGTTGCTGCTGTTTAGACTGGGAGGCCCGCATCGACAGCCACGGCAGGATCTTCTACGTGGACCACGTCAACAGAACCACGACGTGGCAGCGGCCAACGGCTCCCCCAGCCCCGCAGGTGCTGCAACGCTCCAACTCCATCCAGCAGATGGAGCAGCTGAACCGGCGGTGAGCACGTGTGCATTTATCTTGCTGTTCTGTTTGGCGGTGGGGCTCACTTTGACAGGAAGCGAAGCAGGAAACGCCATGTCTCTTTGATCTTTAAGTGTCCTATCATTCTGGCTCTCACCTCCTTTGGTTTGATAGACTTCATTTATCTTCTCCTAGTTTAAAATAAAATAAGTATCTCTGTACCACTGTCACTGTATCACTGTCATCCCATTGCTCATCAATTTGCACCAACGGGTACCAGTAATGTCTCTATTGTGAGACTTGTTGTTACTGTTTTTGGCATATTGATACACCACAGGTAGCTTGCCAGGCGAGATACTCGGTAGCTTGCTAGGCTCTATGAGAGGGGTGGAGGAATCCAACCCTGGTTGGCCGTGTGCAAGGCAAATGCCCTATCCGCTGTGCTATTGCTCCAGCCCATAAGATAAAATAAGATAAAAATTAAAATCAGGTCAAATCACCCATATCCATACATGCTGTGTTTGGAAACTGAGGGGTGAGTAAGGGATGGGGGTATAATAATGACCCTTTTAGCCAATTTAGGCAGTGATTTTTAGTAACATAGAGCATATACTTGATAATAACCTTTAAAATGTCTAAGAAAAATATTTTTTTAAATACCTAAAGAATGCATCTTTATTCTTTTAACAATATAGGGATTTAGTTTTCTTTGGTTAAGGATCACAATTTTATTTATTTTTTTTCTTTTTTTTTTTTAAAAAATTTATTTATTTTTAATTAGAGAATCACCGTGAGGGTACAGTTACAGATTTATACACTTTTGTGCTTATACTTCCCTCATACAAAGTTTGGGAACCCATCCCTTCACCAGTGCCCATTCTCCACCACCCGTAAACCCAGTGTCCCTCCCACCCTCCCCAATCCCATCTCCCCCCCACCCCACCCTGCCACTGTGGCAAGGCATTCCCTTCTGTTTTCTCTCTCTAATTAGCTGTTGTGGTTTGCAATAAAGGTGTTGAGTGGCCGCTGTGCTCAGTCTCTAGCCCTCATTCAGCCCGCAACTCCCTTCCCCCACATGGCCTTCGACTACAATGTAGTTGGTGATCGCTTCTCTGAGTTGACCTTTCCCCGGAACGTGAGGCCAGCCTCGAAGCCATGGAGTCAACCTCCTGGTACTTATTTCTACAGTTCTTGGGTGTTAGTCTCCCACTCTGTTATTCTATATACCATAGATGAGTGCAATCTTTCTATGTCTGTCTCTCTCTTTCTGACTCATTTCACTCAGCATGAAACTTTTCATGCCCATCCACTTGACTACAAAATTCTTGACCTCCTTTTTTCTAACAGCTGCATAGTATTCCATTGTATAGATGTACCAAAGTTTCCTCAACCAGTCAAGGGATCACAATTTTAAAAAAATCAGTTAATTTTAAATATTGAATGTTCTACAAACCAATATAAAGAAAATATAACTCGGCACAATTTACTTGAATGAAAAACACCCAGAAAGAAAGTCAAGGGATGGGAATTTGTGGAGGAGAAGAGTGAAGCTAAGAGGAGAGCGAAACTTCTGTCTGGGCCCATGTCTTTGAGGCTGTAGTAACATAACTCTAGGTTCGTGATTTTAGATATCAGAGTATCCGCAGAACCATGACTAATGAGAGGCCTGAGGAAAATACCAATACCATTGATGGGGCAGCGGAAGAATCTGACTTTCACCAAGCCAGTGCAGGTAAGAGCCTTGGTTTGTTTTATCTCCGTAATGTCAACGAGAGCAGAAAACAGATTAGTAAGGATATATGCAAAGTGCAGTTTTTTATTAAGTCAGTTACTGATCTTAACATCCATTTGGCAATGCAACATAAAATGTATAATTCACCAAAAACAGCTTCTCATCCTCCGTTTTTTATTTGGACTTAGAAAATAATCACACAACCAAATAAAAAATATAAACTGCTTTAATCTCTGGGTCTCTGGACTAGTACCAATCAATAGATTAAATCTGATCCCTTGGAAAGCCTCAAGTTACAAGGATGTAGGTGAGTGACAGAGCACATTTCTCACGTGAGGTTCCAACCTTGTCACCCTTCACCACCATCACCTCCCCCCCACACAGCCCTAAGGATATATTTCAATGTTGTCGTTAATAGTGACTAGAAATATTATTCAATTCTATCTTAGTTTGGTTAAGAACAGTGAGGTTTTATGTATACATTTACAGCAAAGAAAGGGCAATTAAAGTCATTGCATATAGTAAAGAATTCTTTGATCTTTTTAAGACTCAAAGGTAAAGAAGCGTATTTTCACCCGGTGGTGAAAGTTCTTTAAAGTTTTTGGTCTGCCCTATTAGATTTCCGTCGGGAGAATGTCCTGCCTCACTCTACCTCCAGATCCAGGCTCACGTTGCTGTTACAGTCTCCCCCTGTGAAGTTCCTCATCAGCCCAGAGTTCTTCACCGTGCTGCATTCTAACCCTGTGAGTATGAGCAAGTGTGACAGAAGGAGCGAAGGGGCAAAGGAAATTCTCCCCATTCGTAGTGATAGAAAGAAGAATAACTCACTGTTACTGAGCACTCAGTTGTGTTCAGACTCAGTATTAAGCACTGTGTTTGTTTTCACCTTTTTAATTCAAACAAGCCTATGAGTTCAATAAAATACTAATTTTTTTTCCAGATGAAAGAACTGAGGCAAAAAGAGGTTGACTAGCATTCCCCAGGTTATCTGGGAACTAAGAGGTATCTGTGGAGTTAAAATCCCAGAGATACTCCAGGTATGCGGATATGCTCACACTAGCTCCTAATTTGGCCTACATAAATAAAACCAACTATCAAAGCCTAGTTTTCCAATAGCCTAGTTCTTCCTCTTGGAGAGCCTGACAAGCTATGAAGAGTCTATTGCCCGCACAGGAGAGCCTGGCAAGATCCCCATGGTGTATTCATATTCCCACATACAGTAAAAGATATATACATACCTCTCAGAGAGCCTGGAAAGCTACCGAGAGTATCTCCCCCGCATGGCCGAGTCTGGCAAATTACCCTTGGCATATTCAATATGCCAAAAACAGTAATAATGGGTCTTATTCCCCTGACCCTGAAAGAGCCTCCAATCTTTGGGAAAGACAGTAAAGGAGGATGCTAAAATCTCAGGGCTGAGTGTAATAGAGACGTTACTGGTGCCCACTCGAGTAAATCGACGAACAACAAGATGACAGTGATACAGTGACAGTAATCAGAGCATTGAAGGTAAGCAGCTCTGAGATGGCAGCATAGATTTTCTGACACAAAGGAAGATGTGATCCATTATAGTAATCTGAAAGATGAAATCAATTAATTGAGTAATATTTTAAAGATTGTATGGAGTATAGGCAAGAGATTAGAATTCGGGGGCAAGGGAAGCATGGTACAACATGTGCATACATATTTTTACTTAAATCATGTATTTTAATTTAAAAATGCTGCTTAGGCCACATCTAGTTGTGTTTGGGGCTTGAGGAAAGGGAACCATGTGGAGCTGGGCTTGAACCCAGGCCTTGAACCCTGGCCCCAAACTGTGTTCTGCCCTCCCTCTGGTTTGGCTAAAGGACAGAAATGTTGATATCAGCCAAATTAGGTCTTTCCTAAGCTAGAAAATTATAAGAAAGTTTAGTCTTTTAATCATCACAAAAGACTCATTTTGCTCTCTCTTTTTTTAACCTGTTTTTGTTTGTTTGTGTTTATATATATTTCCAGTCCTGACTTTTAACCATGATTTCATATTAGGGATTTATGCATACAACTTTGCAACACCACCTCTCTCCCTTGACTGTTTTCCTCCACCATTATCCCAGGGTCATATTTTGTTCACTCCCTTGCCCCCACCCATTCTTGGTAAACTCATAGAGTAGTAATCAATTACAAGAAAAGATGAAATCATACAGTTTGCCAGTACATGAGTGGAACTGGAGAATATCATGATAAGTGAAGTTAGAAGGAGGGGAGCACATACAGAATGATCTCACTCATGGATGGGAATCTAAAGAAACATAGTAAAGGGATAACAATAGTTTACAGCATACTTGTGTTTAAAAGTTGATCTTCTAAAGCTGGAGAGATGGCTCAGAGGGAAACTCATGACCCCATGGTTTGATCCATGGCTCTACATGGTCCCACAGGCTCCAGATTGGAATAACTCCTGAACATAGCTGGTGGGAACCCAAATCAAAATAAATAAAGGGATCGGATCGATGGTGCAGTAGGTAAGGTATATTGGCCTCGTACGTGGCTGACTTGGGTTCGATCCTTGGCATCCCCTGAGAACTGCCAGGGGTGATCCACAGCCAAGAGTAAATCCTGTGTATACTGTCTGGTAGGGCTGGCCCCCAAACCAAAAAGTAAATAAAATAATTAAATTAAATAAAATTTATCCTCTCTGGGACTAGAGGGTTACTATGGCTTGCCTGGAATACAGGCCAATTCAAGTTCAATTCCCAGGACCACACATGGTTCCCTGAGCACCACCAGGAGTGATCACTGAGCACAGAGCCAGGAGTAAGTCCTGAGCACCACCTGATGGAGCCTCAAAAAGCACCACCTGCTGTGGCCCCCCAAACAAACAAATTATTATCTAGTCATTTTTTTGCTTGAATTGTTCATTACCTATACATTTTCTCACAGATTCTCTGTTTCTATTATTGACCTTCAGCTTGCAAAAGGAATAATTTTTCTGTTGCTCTCAAATTTTTTTATGATTTGAAAAGTTTATGATTTAAAAAAGTCATGGAAAAATAGGTTTCCTGTAGAAGTAATTAATTCCATAGCATATATTTATTTATTTATTAAATGATTTATTTTATTGAATCACCATGTGGAAAGTTACAAAGTTCTCAGGCTTATGTCTCAATTATACAATGCTCAAACACCCATTCCTTCACCAGTGCCCATATTCCACCACCAAAAACCCCAGTATGCCTCCCACCCCCTGCCCCCCGCCCCCGCCTGCATAACTGATAAACTTCACCCCATTTTCTCTTTACCTTGATTACATTCCATATTTCAACACAAAACTCACTATTGTTGTTGGAGTTTCCCCCCCCAAAAAACAGCCCTACTGACAAGGAAGCATTTGATAATTAGTTTTCCATTGCTGAGAATGAAGAGATATGAAGTTGAGCGGCCGCTATTGCGGCTGCATGGTAGAGGATTTCTGTATTTTAGTATTTTTGTAATTAAGTCCAGGGAGATTTATGTTAGAAATTGCATCATTTCCCTTCCTGGGGTAGTATGGGGCAATGGTTTAGTTCACAGTCTCATAGCATATATTTAAAACGAGTCTAGTAGATATATGTATATGATCGCCATAACTCTCAAGTAAAACTTTTCTTTTTTGCCTTGTGGGTTGCTTTAAGATGTATTCTACCGCCCTCTACTGGTTATGATTAAATTTCTTCCAAATTTGTCCTGATAAAGCTTTCCTCTCGAATGAAGATTTAGTTATTAATGTCAATTCTTTAATAGTTGGTAGGCTTGTCTTTATCCAATTAGTGTCATATTTAAATATTTTGTATTGAATGAAACTGAATAATGTTTTTTAACATACTTGCCAAATAAGTATTTGCTCTGTTTTTTTTAAGTCTAGCACAGTCTTTCCCCAGGTGGCCAATACAGCCCCTGAGGGGATGCTGCTGGAACACCTAGAGGGTGTGGAGTGAGCACCATTGCAGCAGGGACACACTTTCTGTTTATGTTTTAAAGAAGGTAGATTCCAGGGAAGCACTCAGTAATTTTTTTTACCCCTAAAGTTGGTGATACGGAAAATTAGTTTGAGAAATTCTGTTCTAGAACTACTTAATTCCTGCTTCTAAAGTCTTAAATAGATCATGAGGGACACTTGTTTCAGAATGTATAGATAGGATCTCATAAGTCAGAAATTCCTACTATAGCACAATACATAAATTGATAATTTAGTTTTTTCAGTTAATAAATTTAGTTAGCCATTTTGCTATATAATGAGATGAAAACAATATAAAATCCTTTGTGATTAGAAATATTATAAAGACAGATCCTATAAGAGATTATTGTTTCTGTGTTTAGGGATACATCTCATGGAAATAGCGCTGTTCTTTTTATTGTTTGTAATAATTTTTGATTTATGAGTAGTATATACAAATACCTATAAATGTTCCCTTGTTGATATGAAGCAGTTGCTGTAAAATCAATGACATTATTTTCTGAGCCTGAATTTATAATATGTAGATGAAGAACTTCTGAAATATTTTTATTTAGCAATAATGTACTTACCTGTATCATTACAAAGGAGAGATTTAGCTGAAATCTCAATTGGGTCAGGTAATCCAGAGCATAAGGTCACTGTGGCATGGGGTAAAAACTACTCAAAAATGAATAGATTGATTATAAGGCTGTTAATTGAAAAGAACTGAATGCAGTTTATGGGAAGTTTTCTTATTCTACTGCCAAATGATAAATAACATTCATCTCAATTTTTTTTCAAGTTTTTCACTTCTTATACCTAAAACATAAAAACGAAGCACATTGAACCCTTAGTACAATTTCTCCTGCAAAATTCCAAAAAGAAAATGAGCTGCTCATTCATCAACTTTTCTTTTTCTTTTTTTAAATTTTTTTCTCTTTTTTTCCCTTTCTACTTACTTCCTCCCTCCCTCCTTCCTTCCTTCCTTCCTTCCTTCCTTCCTTCCTTCCTTTCTTCCTTCCTTCCTTCCTTCCTTCCTTCCTTCCTTCCATTTTCCTGTCTTCCCTCCCTCCTTCCTTCATTCATTCCTTCCTTCTTCCCTTCCTCCCTTCCTCCCTTCCTCCCTTCCTTCCTCCCTTCCTTCCTTCCTTCCTTCCTTCCTTCCTTCTTTCCTTCCTTCCTTCCTTCATTCCATTTTCCTGTCTTCCCTTCCTCCTTCCTTCATTCATTCCTTCCTTCTTCCCTTCCTCTCTTCCTTCCTCCCTTCCTTCCTTCCTTCCTTCCTTCCTTCCTTCCTTCCTTCCTTCCTTCCTTCCTTCCTTCCTTCCTTTTTTCCTTCCTTCTTTCCTTCCTTCGTTTCTCCTTTCCCGCCTTCCCCTTTGCCTTCTCCTTTCCTTTTTTCTTTCCCTTCCATTCCTCTTTTTTAATGTTTCTTCCTTTTACATAGGTTTGAGGCCCAAAAGATAGTACAGGGCTTTGGTTGCTTGCCTTTCATGCAGTTGACCCAGGTTCAGTTCTCAGCACTACATACCGTCTCCACTGAGCACCACCAGGAATTATCCCTAGATCAGTGGCTGTGGCAAATGTTTTAAAAAATTAATTTTTAATTTTTTTATAAAAATAAAACAATAATTTTATTGTTTTACAAATAATAATAAAATTATATTATTTTATAAGTAATAATAAAATATATTATTTTATAAATAATAATAAAATTGTTTTTATTATTATAAATAAAATAATAGGAACCACCACAACCAGTTGAACAGTGGTACTTGAAGGCCACTAGGACCACACCCAGTGGTGCTGGGTGAAAGAGTACGTGTGGTGCTGGGGACTGCATTCCTGGCCTGCACATACTGGGGTGTGCTCTAACCACTCTATATAACTAAATTAAACCCATAGTGTTTATTTGTTGCTAGGAAAAACAAGAAACAAGCAAGAGAAATTAAGCTGGGAAAGAGAAGTTTGAACTAGAGAAAGAATAACTAAAATGAACATGGAAATCACATCATATTTTTAAACCATTTTAAGATCTTTGGAGATCACTTAACGAATTATGTCTGCTTGAACAATTGTCAACTCCTGCTTTACTCTGTGAACTCCTGGGCAGGAAGCAACATCACTCTATTACCTATGCACTATAAGATTATATTTTGAAATGAGCCCCATTTCATAATCTAGTTTTGTTTCAGGTAGAAGAGAAGCCCGGGGGTAGGGGGAATCTGTTCCCTCTTAACCTACAGCCTTGTCCTGTAGGTTAAGTCATCCATAAAGTCTAAGCACTTTCATTCTGATTCCACTCTTCCGTCTTTCTTACTCTGTGGGACCTCTGTCCCTGTTAGTGTCAGTTCTGCTAGTTCCTTTCTTGGTGCACAGGAGTACAACCCAGGGTGCTCAGGACATACTCCTAGCTCTGTGCTCAGGGATCACTCCTGGCAGGCTCAGGGAACCATATGTGGTAAGAGGGCCTGGGGGTTGAACCTGGGGGGACCATGTGCAAGGCAAGAGCCCTTCGCACTATCCCATCTCTCAGTCCCAATTCTGCTAGTTCTCCCAGTGAGTTTCAGTATTTTCATTGCCACTGTGACCTTTGTTTCCAAACTCTGCTTTTTGGCTCCAATCTCTTCCACTGCCTCTTTTTTTTTTCTTTTTCTTTTTCTATCCTTCTGCGTGATCACTGCTCATTTCTGTAGCCTCAGGGATCAGCAAAGGACTTGGCACATAATTAATGAGAAGTTAGAGGATCCTTCTTGGGGTAATAGAAAGTGCGATATTCATCCCAGATCTTCAAAGACCTTGAAACTATAAAACACATTTTCTACTATCATTTATCTGTTATAATAAAGAGTTAGCAGATATAACCCCTTAGTCTTTTTACTTTCTTCTACTCGCTGTTTTTATAGAGATTTTTACCTCTTCAAGTTACTTTTCCATGATTTCTTTCATTGCATTTGAATCTGACATGCCTACGAAGAAAGCAAGACAATCATTATTTCACTTTCTATCTGAGGCAGTTTGAGATTAAGTGACTGTCTTTGACTTTGTTCCTGAGAGTCCAGCGCTGTGACTACAATCCTCACTGCAAGTGAGGTGTAGTACAGATAGATGATCAAAGAACCTATGTAGGCAAACATAACATACATTAAATAGATAATATAGAAAGTATATACGACATATAAAGAAATACGTAACATACAATATATATTGCTGAAAGCATATATATGCGTATGTCACTTATAAAAATGTGGCAGCTTGAAGAAACGTTCACATCCGTCTCCTTCATACTGTGCATATTATTCAGACTTGCAAAAGTTATAGTTCTGAAGGTTGTTTGCTTGTCATTAATGAGAGAAAGCATTCTCGGACTTAATTTACTTTGGTAGATGCTTTTTGCAAACATTAGTCAACTTGGCAGTAGAGTGCATGTCTCACTGAGCAGAAAGGAGGAAGATGAAAGGACATAATTAATTATCAGACCAGTCTTAAGTCTCCTGTGCTTGAAGAGCAGAGAGCAACCCCGGGGAATTACTTCAAGCCTGCGGCAGGGCCCAGCTCCTTCACCTAATTACCACTGCTTCTCGCCCTAATGAAATGCTGCTGCTTTTCCGTAGCAAGGGAGGAACGTTTCTGGTGCTCTAGATAGACCAGGGTTTCTCAACCATTTTCTCATTGTGCCTTCTTTCCGAACTTGTTTTCTCCCTATGCCCCGCCCCTCCCTCCCTTAATGGGTGCCCTCCTAGTCTCATACCACAGCCCTCTGGAGGCCCACAGGGAATTCATATGGCCCCTGGTTAAGAAGCACTACTCTAGATAATTAGAATGTGACCTGTTTACTTATGTTAATGGGAGAGAGAGAGTGACAGGGCCAAGAAATACACCCATTTAGAACAACAGTTACTGCAGTGATTTATCTGGCATAGTTATTCCATAAAAATTCGTCCCTGTAGGGACTTGCTATGGATAAGACTGAAAGCTCATTACTGTCACCGGCTCATAAGCTACTGTGATCTCAGGCCTCTAAGCTTGCAGTGGCTTAAGTGAAAATATATCCGAGACGTGGAACCAGACGCAGAAGACAGATGTCTTGCTGATGGTGCTGAAAACGTCACAGCAGGGTCAGCCAGAGGCTAAACTGTTAGTTAACTAACATTTGTTTCTGACAACCTCTGGCTTTTTGGGTTTTTTCCCCCCTCATTATTATTAGTTTCCTCTGTGCTTTTGTAGTATAACTTTCTTATTCTCGAGTTCTCCAAGTGCCAAGCGCCCTGCATGGGCTTGCCCACTTTGGCAGTACACTGTGCTCGCTCCACACATTTCTCAGAGCCGTCGAAAACTTTCATCTATACTCTCAGGCTGAAACAGCCTCAAAAGTACGTGATATTCAGGTATAGTAAGAACACTAGAAGTTGCACATAATTCCATGTATTTTTCCTCTTCCTTTCTTCGTTTTGATAAGGAAAAATACTGTAATGCAGAGTGCAATGAATATAATCCATCAGAACACTGATTAAGAGTTATTTTATATTGTTAGGTTATAAACATCAATAGTGGTGACCAAGAGATCTCAGTAAATGAGTTGTCGAGATAGTACAGTGGGTAGGGCTTGCACACAGCCAGCCGACTGGGTTCTTCGATCCCTAGCATACCCATCTGATTCTGTGAGCACTGCCGGGAGTATCACATGAGTACGGAGCCAGGAGTAACCCCTGAGCATTGCCATGTGTGACTCAAAAATAAAACAACAACAATTTAAAAAATTCTAAAAGAAATCTCAGTGGCTTTGGCTAACAAGGTTTGTTTCTCGTTTGTGGGGAGGTAAAGGGAGCTCCCAAGTGATGTTCCCCACCCTTATCTCCACCCCCACTTCTACCTCCACAATTCTCTGCCACAGTTCAGCTGCCAACTAGAACCAAGGACACGATGTTTCTGGGGCCCTGCGGTGCTAGGGCTACCCTGGCTACCCTGGCAGTTCTAGGGACCTCCAAGGCTGCATCTGGGGGTACTCAGGGACCACATGATGTCAGGAATCAAACCTATGTGGGTACAAGCCAGGCAGTGCTCTAACCACTACACCACCTCCAGGCCCCACGAAGTTTGTTTCTTATTTTAAAAGTGGCTTATTGGTGTTCTTTGATCCATGTAGTCACTTGGGGACTCAGGGTCTCAGGCTGGGGAGCATTGTCGCTCGGAACTGTGGCTTGCTGTGCTTATTGTGCGGAAAAGTGGCTGCTCTCCAGGCACTCACACTGTCAGCAAACAGTTTGAGCCAAACAGGACACATACTGAGGGGCCCGGGGACACAGGAGCAATGTTGACTATCTTCCTACTTGCTCGTCTTTTATAAAAGTACTAGCCCAGCACTGGGCACAGCAAACATGGTCAGTGTGGATTTGAATGAATGATTCCCGGAGATACTGGCTTCTTCTAGGTTTGCCTGGGTCTTGCATAGGCTGAAATAAACAGCAGTCACACATTTACTTTGTGAAATAAAGTCTGAATCCTCTAGGGTCTCTGTAGCGTTCCTGGGATAAAGGTAAAAGTGGTTCTGTGAAAAGAATCAAATTCCAGGAGAGATTGTCCTCAGCATGATCAGTTCCATCACTGCCTCTTTCTGCTGTGGATTCAAGGAAATCACCCTAGACAGTTATTCCTTTTCTGGGGCTTGACACATGGTATTGTGCAATGAATATTTGTGGACTGACTCATAGCTTGCAGTCAGTGTTTGTCATTTTCTTGAAGTATCATAGAGATATTGGACATTTCGACACAACCACTTTCTTTATGTAGAGATATAATAGAATTTTTATTTGTTTTTATGTTTATTCATTTGTGCGTTTGATTTTTTGGGTCATATCCGGAAATACTCCGGGGACCATATGGGATGCTGAGGATCAAGCCCAGGTTGGCTGCATGCAAGACAAATGCCCTACCCACTGTACTATCACTCTCTGCCCCAATGCCCTACCCACTGTACTGTCACTCTCTGCCCCGGTAGAGTTTATGAACCATGCCTTTCTGTCAGATTAATGCAACCATATATATTCATGGGGAAGGGAGAAAAAGAAAATGAGTGGGGCATCTAGTCCAGGCAGCTCTACTGGCCCTTCCATTCATTGGGCTTAGTTCGGCCTTCTGGGAGGTGTGAGATGGGAAACCTCTGTGGTGGCCTACGGTGAAAGTGACTGTCATTGATATTGCATGCACTTCTTTTCTTGGGGCTGGGGAGGAGTGGGCTGCGGTCACCACCAGGACCACACCTGATATTGCCTCAGGCCCTCCTCATAAATAAAAAACATGTGCTCTGTCCCTTGAGCCACATTCCGAGCCCTGATTGCATGTAGTTTTCACATGGAACCCAGTACCTCAATAAAGCACAGGAACTGCTTTATCTTGCACCGTCCCAAAGAACCAGTCATCTGTTACACTGCTGGCGGAGAAACTGATGATGTTGGGACTCTCTGGGAGGTAGTGCATTTGTCACTAATATGGTATCTTCGGGACCTGCAGCCCCCTAGGGAAAAAGACCCCGCAGCATCCTTTTTAGAAAACCAGTCATGATCAGATTCTCTTACTTTCTGTAAATGGTCTTTCTATTTTTATTTTGAGTAGAATATTTTCCTGTTGGCTGTTTGGAGTCGAGTGGCCCTGAGGCCTGTCTGGCTACCTGAGCACGACACTTACCCATGGCTAGTGCCTGCACTGCCCTTGCCCAGACACCCGGTTAACACCTGTTCTCCATCCTTCTCTCCAGAGTGCCTACCGCATGTTTACAAACAACACGTGTTTGAAGCACATGATCACCAAAGTCCGGCGGGACACCCACCACTTTGAACGCTACCAGCATAACCGGGACCTCGTGGGTTTCCTCAACATGTTTGCGAACAAACAGCTGGAGCTGCCGAGGGGCTGGGAAATGAAACACGATCATCAGGGCAAGGTAACGAGAGGGAGCTGCTGTGTGGAAGCTGCTGAGTGACAGGCAAGCCTGGGCTTTGGCTTTGGCACCCAGACTAAAAACTGTGTGAGGACAAACATCTCAAGCCCTGGTTCAAGTGGAACCAGGACAGCAGGCTGTTCAGGACAGCAAACGGCCACTGCAGCATTTTGAATTCCTGGATGCAGTAGGCAGGGGTGAGGGTTGTTGTTTGAACAAATACTCTCTTTTGCCTGGATATTGCTCTACTCTTAATTTCTTGCTACTTTCTGCTGTTAGAGCAAAGGCTCCTTGGGCAGGAACACTTGCTACCCTATCACCCTACATCTCACATTGTAGAGTGGACTAAGAAGCTGTAGCATTGTTTAGAGAAAGTAGCTGGAAGGCAGGTCACTGACCTGGACAAAGAACATCTTTGTGATACTCAGAATAATTTATAAACAGAAGTATGTGTCTGTCTCAGCGCCCACAGTAACCACATCTATGCTTCCTTTCGAGACAGATAAGCCAGGAAGCTGCATTGTAGTCTGGAGGGTATAGTAAGAAATCAACAAGAGAAAGTTTGTAATTTTTTTTTTCTTTTTGGGTCACACCCAGCAATGCACAGGGGTTGCTCCTGACTCATGCACTCAGGAATTACTCCTGGCAGTGCTCGGGACCATATGGAATGCTGGGAATTGAACTTGGGTCGGCTGTGTGCAAGGCAAACATCCTACCTGCTGTGCTATTGCTCCAGCCCCGAAAGTTTGTAATTTTTATCAGATGTTTCTGAGCTTTTATTTACATGACTCTTGTTCTGCACCAATGATAAGCAATGCATTAAGATCTTCCTGTGGATACACTTAGCACAACTCTGTAAGGAAGTACTGCGGTTAGCATCATGGCCATTCACAGGTAAGGAGCCGTGATTGAGAAAAGTTCAGTGACTTGTTCAGTGTCACAAAGACAGGAGTAACTGTAACTAAGCTTTGCCATAACTAGTGCTGGAACCTTCAGGGCATTAGCCTTGAACTGGGGAGTGAGATGGTGTCAGGGATTAACTGGGGTCCTGTCCTTGGCCCTTGTGTAGCTTGAGTGCGCTCTCTCTCTCTCTCTCTCTCTCTCCCTCTCTCTCTCTCTCCCCCTCCCCCGCCCACCCCACCCCGTGTTCTTTTTTAACTTCCAAATGTTTGTCGTGTCATTTATGAGAGATGACTACAATGTTTATGTTTATGGTATGCAGCAAATACCAAGCATTTTCTCTTTTGAAACTACTGCTTCACAGAAAAGTGTCAGCCATTTCCCCATGTTCTTAACCAAGGTGTCATGTCTGAGGTCAAGTAACAAATCTGTTCCCCTGATTATGAAAAAGACTGGAAGGGGGGTGGGGGAAATTAAAAGGACATATATAAATGATTTAGTGATGGCTGGCTCATTTGGTCAACAAATATTTATTGAATACTTATGCAAAACAGAGAAGCCAATTACTATATTCTTTATAGCAATGCCCTGTGGCAAGGGAGGAGCAGTAGACAGAGAAATACCTGGCATGCCCTCTGTGATCTATGCCACAACTTGAAAGAGATCAGGAAAGGGGTTTAGAGAAAGACTGGTGTGAGGGTCTGTTTTACGTGGAAAATAGGGCCAGAAGGGAACAGAAGGAAAGAAGTGAGCTGGAAGCCACCTGGGGGAAGAGCAACCAAGGCCTGTAGAATGTGTCAAGAATTCACATTCCAAACGCCACCTCCCCCAAAGTGCCCTCCAGCAGCAGTAAATTGAGTCATCCTGAATCTAGCTTCTAGCACTCTTAACCTGAGAACCTAGCAGCTAAGGGTCAACCAAATTGTTACCCAAAATATGGATTTTATTACCTGGGAGGAGCCCTTAAACTCTCACAGAAACTATTGGCTTGATCTCTGCAAAACTTTGTGTGTTTTTTTTGTTGTTTGGGGGAGTCACCCCCAATTTACTCCTGGCTTTGCACTCAGGGATCACTCCTGGCAGTGCTGAGGTGTGGGGGGCTGTGGAGATCATTCCAAGTGCAGGTTGGCTGCCTGCAAGCTAAGTACCCTGCCTGCTCTAGGATTGATTGCTCCAGCACCACTTCAGGGCTTTTAAAATAAAACTTGAGTTCGCAGCCCAGTAAAAGATGAAAACTGTCAAGCATGAGGTTTAAAAGAGGAAAGAGTGTGTTTCTGATTGTGTCCCTGCCCCACACGTGAAATGACAGTGTATCGGAGTGGGGGCGGGGGGCAGAGGGGCACACCTTTTCAGAACCGTGGGAAACTGGAAGCAAGGGACTTTGGGTATGTTTTTTGTGCTTTCTCCTCCCGGGAGAGAATGGTCAGTGGCCGAGTTTGGTTCGATAGGCTGATGTTTGTCAACATTCTGCTGAATGGAAGGACATTCATAGATTGTCCGACTGAGCACAGCAGCAAGTACTGACAGCATTATGCCTGGGTATGAAAAAAGCAATGGCCTGTCCAGAATTCAGCTTTGCTTTCAGTTCTGACAGAAGTTTCATCTGGTGTCATAAGGTGCCAAGGGCTTTAGAAAAAGCATAGGTCCAGGGAAAATTCAAGTTGAGATAATGTTGCGTGTCCTTGTGCTTTGTGTGGAAGCTCAGTTCTCAGCCATTGTGCCCTTAAGGAAAGGTAACGGAGATCATATCATCCACACGTGGAGGCAGGGAGTACTGCCTGCCATCATTCGCCAGGCCTGCTTTAGAGGGAGAGCTTCATATTAATAACCCCTGAACCTTGAGAAGTATTTTAATTATCTTTGGGATACCACCTAGTAAGACTCACAGTGTATCTGAAGAAACCAAGTTTCTCCCTCCCCCTTGGTTTTGCTAAGTTTTGATGGCTAAACAGCAGGAGCATAGCTCTTATTCCCCAGGACGGAGTGGGGTGGCCTTGTGTGTAGGCTTGGAGAGGAACCCTGAGGAGGGGTAGGTAGCGCTGATGTCACAGCTGGCTGGTGACCTTGGATTCGCATGCTGCTCTGCCGTGGGAGAGCCCCCCCAAGGGCCCCCTGCCTTGCCAACTAACTGGATTAGCAGGTGGAGCTAAAGATTTTGACCTAAATTCTCTCCTTGAATCAGGATTTTAGTAAGATTTTCAGCTAAGCCAAACACCTTAACTGAAGCAGGTGTTTCTGTCCCGATTCCCCCGTGACCTACCTTTTGGTCATCTGAAAGAATTTAAAGGAGTGTTTGGGAGAGGCTCATGGTGTTTCTGTTTGACTGTGCGTCCCTCACCTGCACTCTGAAACCACAGCTCCCATCCTCCAGGAAGGTCATAGGTTCGCTGCCACTCATTAATAGGCTTATGGTGAAATTTTAACCCCAGTTTTTTTTTATTGAATTGTTTCATTCCAGAACATTTAAAGGGAATAGTATTAGTGTTTTGTTCTAAGTAACATGCCATCAAAAGCCATTAAATATTACAAAGTTATTTTTCCCACAGTGATGACTGATTGCTCAGAATGACATGTCCAAATCCTCAACTTCAGGAAAGGAAATGATTCTTAAGAAATATGTTTTCAAGCTTAGCTCTTTGGGCTTACAAAATTTGGCTCCATCTATTCTCAAAAGCACCATCTTCCTTTTGAATTTCTATTTAGTCATTCACCGCAGTGCTGAATGCTTACTATATATGTGCCCTGTGTTGCCAATGAGAAAAGTTAATATAGCATTTGTCATGTAACAGGGACTGTGCTAGACACTCTTTTAATCACTTAATAATGGTTCCATTCATGCACAGTCTATACAGGTCTTGTAGATAGTTGTCCATACTTCTGTACATGCTTGTAGAAGAGGAAACTGAGTCACAGCATGATCAGGTGACCAGAATCTCACAATTAAGAAGTACTAGAATTGAACTTTAATCAAAGCAGCCCAACTCTAGACCTGTGCTCTTATTTTTATTTTTTAACCTTTCATAGTAATTGGGATAAAGGGATTTTCTAGTGGCTACAATAGTAGTAAAGTGTGCTGTAGGAGCCTGTGGTAGAGTTTCTCACCATTTTAATGAACATATTTGATGAGTAAACTTTATCTTTCTAGGTGTATTTTTCTTGAATCCCCACACAATTTTATTTGTAAGAGCGATAGCACAGCGGTTGGGCATTTGCCTTTCATGCGGCCAACCCGAGTTCGATTCCTCCGCCCCTCTCGGAGAGCCCGGCAAGCTACGGAGAGTATCGAGCCCTCAGGGCAGAGCCTGGCAAGCTACCCGTGCATATTGGATATACCAAAAACAGTAACAATAAGTCTCTCAATGAGAGACGTTACTGGTGCCCGCTCAAACAAATCGGATGACAGTGACAGTGTTTTATGACATCTGTTCCCATCTGTCTCATTGTATGATTGTTAATCTCTCCTCCTAGAAGACAATGAATTTGTTTCTTGAAAGTCTAAAATTTTCTATTTTAATGACCCCCTTCTTCCTTCACTACCACTTTTGAATGCCTTTCTCAAAACAAGTCTGATGAATGAAACCTGTTTCCTGTAGTGATTTCTGTTTGGGGGCAAACAAAGAATCTGATAGGTCGCTCCCCACTCCTATCCCCTCCTCCTCCTGTGTTCTCACCAGAAGTAGCTCTTGGCTGCCCCTTTGACCTCTCTTAATGCATTGTTGTCTTGAAACTTTTTGCATTACATGTTTGAACAAGGTAGTGATTATGCTTGAGCTGCACTTTAGATGTCTTCAGTTTTGAAAAGACTGTTTTCCTAATAACTTAAGGCCCAGGGTTTAAAATGGGGATATTTCACAAGATTTTAGATCTGATGTGCCCTTTGAGATAATTCAAGGAGTGAAACTATCCTTGATTTACATAAAAGAAAATATTCTTTATAAATTAACTACTAATTAAAGAGTAAGAACATAATATCAGGCCTTGCTCAGTAATATGATGATGGTGATGAGGATAATGATAATTGTAATGATTATAATGATGATACTTTCATTGTCAGTTGCCAGGCTCCATTGTACCTACTTTTCTGTGTATGATTTTATTCATTACTCCTGGAAATTTGTAAGGGTGAATATTGCTATCATCATTATTATCATCCACATTTTACTAAAGTTTAAAGATGAAGCTCATTGAGGAATATAAGATAAAAATTCTAGGAGTGTGACTCTTACTACTCCTCTTGGGGGCATCTTTGGAATTGAGAGATATTTTATTATCCCAAAGAAAGTTACAAGTCATACACTGGGATTACTGTTATTCTTCAAGGCTGAGTCATGTATTATGTCTTGATTACATCAAATAGCAGAGCACAAACCATTAGAAGCATCGAAACTTTAAATATCATAGAGTCTTACATCATGATACAGAGTTTTTACTATAGAGGGAGATACTAAGGCTCAGAAAATTTAAATATACAGGAAAACTCTTAGGTGATATTTGTATCTCTAGAATTATTACACACACACACACACACACACACACACACACACACACACACATAGACTGGAGCAATAGCGCAGCAGGTAGGGCATTTGCTTTGCACGTAGCCAACCTGGGTTCGATTCCTCCATCCCTCTCGGAGAGCCCGGGAAGCTACCGAGAGTATCCCGCCCACACAGCACTGTGTGGCAAGCTACCCATGGCGTATTCGATATGCCAAAAACAGTAACAACAAGCCTCACAATGGAGACGTTACTGATGCCTGCTCAAGAAAATCAATGAACAACAGGGTGACAGTGCTACAGTGCTCTATCCAAAGCCAATAATAACTTTTCTAGAATAGACAAGATCATTTACCACTCCCCACCCTCTCCACCTCCCCACTCCCAGCTTCTTAAACTATGGACCAGTTGTGTGACTAAATGAGGTAGGTGTGAAAAATATTTTTTATTATCAGTAAATATACTTCTACCAAAAAAATTGTACACAAATATTTATAGTAATGTTACTTATAATATCCAAAGATGGAAACAACCCAAATGTCTATAAACTGATAAATAACTGATACAGCCATATAGTGGAATATATTTTGGGTTTTATTATTGTTATTATTGTTGTTCTCATTGTTTTAGTGGATGTATCTTGAAAATAGAAAAGAATGAATTATTGGATATGTAGAAAATATTTTCTAAGTGAAAGCAGCTAGTCACAAAAGATCACATGTGATATAATTCCATTTATATGACATTGTTACAGTAAACAAATCTAAAGAGATGTATAAGAGATGGATTCGTAATTTCCTTGGGTTGGAGGTGGGATGAGGAGTGACTACAAGGCACTCCTTGGGGGAGAAATGTTCCAAAATTAAATTGTCATGTTTCACAAACTGTGTATTTCCTGAAATAAATTGTATACTTTTAATAGGGAAATTTTATATTACAAAATATGTCTTTAAAAAGTTATTTTTTAAATTGTAGGCTAGATCAGAAGAATTCCTTTATGGATTGAGCTCCTAGATACTACAGACCTTTTAGTTTTTAGTTTTGAAGGCTAGACGATATGGTTTCAAACTGGATTTGACATCAAGTATTTGATACTTTTCATTCTGCTTTGAATTACATTGGAAAGGTCTCTACAGAATCCCACTGTGTGTTTTAATCAGTATTTTGTTTCATTATTTGATTTTCTTAATTATTCTGATTCTGTAATGTTGAGACTGGTAATTAAGCCAAGTTTAATTTTATGCAGGATTGTCTTTATGAGACTGATCAAAATCTATGTGTTGGGTCTGCAACCTAGGTTTTTCAGCTAATTTCCAGAACACATTTAGTCTTACCACATTTTGAAATGAAGCATAGAGGATAGGAGTCCAATTCAAAAAAAAAAATTCTGATTGTTTTTATTGTAATCATTTTTAAACCTTTGTACACTATTAGAGTGTGAAAATTAAAGATTTTGGGGGATCTGGATTACAGTGTTAGTACAAACATTTATATTTATGTAAGAAATATGCACCAGTAGTATTAAAATGATGCTTGTTTAAAGGGTACCTGCTTCTTAGCTGGGCTTGACCATCATCATATGCTTATGTCAATGGTATATCTAGAAGTCAAGTAGACTTTAATAAATAAACCTAAATATTATTTAACTTAGGAGCATTTTTCTTTGTTTCTTTTCTGTTTTCCCTCTCTCTCCTCTCTCCTTTCTTCTCTTCCATTGTTAACTTGACAGGTTTGATAAAATTATGCTGGAGAGTAAAGTCATGGTTCCTGGATTTATTGCTACTTATCTGTTCCAGTGAATCTCAGTTTCTCCTAAAGTTAGAAATAGTAACTCATCCTATCCAATTACTATGGGGTGATAGCTTATTTTTCTTCACAAGAGCAATGTGCTACAATATCTCCCAGTTAAGTTGACATTCATTTCTATTTACAAGCTCCAAAACTATAGGACTCTGTGAATTTTACGTTGGGGGCTTTTACATTAAAATATCCCCCAAACCCAAATTAGATGATCATGACAAGTAAAAGTTATGGATATGTGGATAGATTTCTTTTTTAAATAACAAGTATTTGTATAATGAAAGGTAACAGAGGCTGTAACTTGAGGACTATTTTTTTTGAACTCTAAGAGCCAATAGAATGGTACAATTTTTCCCTTGGTGACATCAACCCTGGGTTCAATCCCACATGAAACAGGTGGCCACAATTAACTGTGTCAGATTTATTTCATCGAGTCAAATGTCATTTGGAAGTTTTGGGTGAATCTCAAAATGTCTCACAGCAGGGTAAGTTCTGCACTTTGAGGTTCTGTAATTTGACCAAGGCATTTGTTACTTTTATGTCACATTTCTTTAATTGCCTTGGAATTACTAATGCCTCCTGGAGGTGCTTATCAAGCTTAATCACCTCAAATTGCACATCAATCCAGGTAGAGATGGAGTTAAACTCTGGAGGATTCCTTGTTGATTTTTAAGGGCTGAAAAGGTAGTAGATTGAAAAATAAATAACCCACGTAGAAAGCAAAGGTAAAGAATCTCAGGCCCGGTACCTTTCTGAATGAGAAAGAGAGTAGAGCAGAGGTTGGTGTTACAGATTTCTTTCTGAGTGAAATACTAGCCTCATGGAGTACTGAAGAGGGGAAAAAAATACCCATTGGCTTTTACATTTAGTGTCATGTGATGATAAAATTGATGACTTTAGACACATGTACTATTTTAAAGTTTCATGGCAAAACTTCCCTTTTACTGTACCTAAAATGTATTTCTTTGGATAGTCCCATTTTTAATCTTTTATAGTGATGTGTTCTCCATGGGAGGTGGGGGTAAGGAATTATTTGTAACCTATGCCATTTCAAATTTTCTGAGCTAATTTCAGGCTGCTCACAAAATTCTTTCAATGTTCATGATCAGCTCTATGAACAAGTACAGGTCATTCTCCCCAGTTTATGAAGGGGTTCTCTAATATACTTCTAATGCTGAAATGCCACTATTCCAACATATAAAATACATTCTTTAGCTAACATTTATGTCTGAAGTATAGGGGATATGGTATTTAGTCTACAACTTTTAACTAACCAGTTATTCCTACAACTCTTGTTTTTAAGTGCCTCAAATTTCACTACCACAAAATTCTTATTTCTCTCCTTTAGCAATATAATCTTCTTTAGCTTTTTTTTTTTTTACCAATACAGGTGTCACAAAATATGTGGGACCTCTCACATCTTCAAATGAACCAATTGGTAGAAAAATGTTAGCATGACAATTATAATTTCACCACCCCCTCCCCCCTCCAGCCATTATCTCTAACATTGGTAAAAGAGTTCTGTCTGGGATATTATATGCACTGTAGCATTGTCGTCCCGTTGTTCATAGATTTGCTCAAGCAGGCACCAGTAACGTCTCCACTGTGAGACTTGTTGTTACTGTTTTTGTCATAACAAACATGCCACGGGTAGCTTTCCAGGCTCTGCCATGCGGGTGGGATACTCTCGGTAGCTTTCCGGGCTCTCCGAGAGGAATACATGAATTGAACCCGGGTTGGCCATGTGCAAGGCAAATGCCCTACCCCCTGTACTATCGCTTCAGTCCTGGGATATAGTATAGAAAAACTAATGGAATATTGATTCCTTATAATTGTAGAAATAGTAGGAAGGAGCCAGATGCTAAGAAGAGATTATATTGGGGGAAAGAGAATTTATAAAAATTGAAGTTAATTATAAATCACTTTATTTTTTGTGGCTTTTGAGCCACATCTGGCAGTGCTCCTCGTTACTCCTGGCTCTGTACACAGGAACTATTCCCAGCAGACTCCGGGACAATCTGAGATGCAGCGGGGAGTGGAGGGTGGGAACTGAATTCAGGTTGGCTGCATGCAAGGCAAGTGCCCTACTTGCTGTACTATGGTTACAGCCCCAGTTATAGGTAAATTTTTGGAGCACTTCTAAGGTTTGAGTAAAGTTGTGAAAATAAACAAGCAGAATCACTGTCCAGTGCTTTAATCTTACTTACTATTGATCTTTTATTGCCTTGCTCTTTAGAGAAAAACATGGAACCTTGTTTTCCCTCCATCGTGTAGTTACAAATACTTTTTGTTTTCTTTTGTTTACATGGTTTTTAAATACGTACTCCTGGTTTGGCAGAATGTTAACTGGAAACAATTTTAAACTTCTGTTAACTTAGACTTGTTGAGCCTGAGGTTGGCATTTCTTCACAAATACTGTTGGTTTTTTTCTTTTCCTAAAATAATAGAAGCTTTTAAAAAAAAGAATTGTGTAAAGAGAGAAGCATATTTTGTTTGGCTGCAGCAAAATACCAGTTGGCTCCATCCAGCCTGTATTTCCTGAGTGTGACCATGCCCTGCAGCAGTGAAAGGGTAGAAGTTTGGAAAATGAGATTTGAGTTTGTGTATTTGCATTTCTTTCAGTTTTTGACTCTGTTGTTCATCTCAACAGCACTGAGAGGCCTGAGTGAATTTCCCTAATGAAGCTCAACAGTAGGGATCTATGTTGTGTAAAATTTTCTGTTTGTCGCTAATCTGAGAAACCAACCATTTTTGGACACACGTATTTATTTCCCCTCATAGTCTGCATCCCACATATCATCTTTATGCAGACAGCATTTATTTATTCATATTGAATATTTGCATAAATAAAGGCAGGCTATTCAAGATTGGTGACATAAAAAGTGACCCAAATTGGAGGAAAAAAAAAAAAAAGTACTAGGTCACTGTCATTACTGGTTTGAACTAGTTAGGCTGTCCTGTGGGAAAGGGATCCACTTTGCTGACATAATTTATTTCCCCATCATAAATAGAAGTGGCAGGTCTAAAATTTGCACAGCAATTTTTCTATGCTTTCCTCTCCATAGAACAAAATTTTCGCAGCTTGACTGCGACCTATATTCCCCTTGCCGTGAATAAAGTAAAGGAGCAAGGAAATATGTCTGCAGTGACACAGTGGGCTAAGCAGTGCCGTGAAGTCTGCTGAGAATTGCTTTCTTAGTGCCCAATTCCGTTCATGTTCTAGCGCAGTGATCTCGAGAGAGGCCTTCATCAAGACCTTTTCACCCAAGTAGTTGGCAGAGTTAAAAAGCCTGTGTAAACAATACACACTTTCTGTTTGACTCCAAAATGAACTCCTTCTGGGACACAGCTAGCACCTATTCCCCACCCACAGCCAGGCTTCCAGTTGGCTCCCCCGCGCCCTGGGCACACTTGGAGCAGACTTAGGAGGGTTATAAGAGTGATGAGGACTGAGACTCTGAGTGGCTGTTGTTGCCAGCCTAGTTCAATAAATACTTAAGTGCTTTTTATGAGTCAAGTACTACATGAGGTTTGAGGGGAGTAAGAAGAACAAACAAAACAAAACAAAAAAAAGGAGGTAGAAAGCAGAATCGGAAAGTGGGGGGAATGAAAGGAAGAGAGAGTGGGAAAGAGCCACTATTTGTTGGATTGAAGAGTCTGAAAGGTGGGTTGGAGCCCAGCTTCTAGGTTCCCAAATACTTTTCACTGATGTTATAAACTGCCACCCCACTGCATGGCTGGTGAGCAGAAATGATCTGTTGTGTTTCAGATGATGAAGGCTCATCCCTGTGATGCTGCTGTATGTGTTCCTCTTATACCTGTAGTTTTAGAGAGAGCATATTTTTCCTACAGCGCTGAGACTACAGTGTATCAGCTAGGATTGGGGTGGGTGTGTTGTGACAGTGATCCATGCCTTTAATATACAGGTCTTCTCACGCAAGAAAGTTCAGAGGTAGGTGAGGTAAGGCTCCTGAGGTGGCTCCTCACGTTGTGAGACCCCTGGCTGCCAGCCTTTCTTGTGGCTCTGCCATCCTTCATCTTCAGTGTTCCACACAGATGCTGGGGCTCCCATTATCCTGTCCGTATTTAAAGGGCAAAGGATAGAATGTGAGTTTGACCTTGTGATAAGCTCCTTATAAGAGCCTTTGCAACATTAATGGAGCACTTTATGCTATCTCACTAGTCAGAACTTTCCTTGTAAGTGCACTTTCACTGATTCTCACATTTTGGAGCCTTTGTTATGGACTGTAGAAGAAGAACCATGTGATCCTTAGGAAAATCTTAAAGTCAAAACTGTTACATTAGTAATAATAATGGAAACACATCTAGTCAATATCTTGACTAAAAAAAAGGTCAATATTTTTCCACTTGTTACCTATAAATTATTTTTCTCTATTTCCTGGTTGTGTACAGAAGTATTTTGTCTCATAGGCACTGTATTCAAAAATTTCAGTGAACTACGTCATTAAACCTTCCTTTGATTTGATTACCCCCATTTTGTAGAAAACAAGTAGTTTTTAAAAGTGAAAGAGTTTGCTAGTTACGTTGCTAGTAAACGGCAGAGCCAGTGCTCAGAACCAGGCTTGTCTTTTCCTAGATCCCAGGCACTACACCACTCCATTACCTCCCAAACATTTCTCAGTGCTTTTAACTTGGTAGGCTATTCATGTCTTGCAGAAGATCTTCGAAATTCTTCTCTCTGAGGGCCAGAAGTTAGCTCAATGGTAAAGCCTTTGTGTGAGGCCCTGGGTGTGACCTCTAACTCCACAAATACATATAGAAATAAAAATCTTCCATACTGCTTTTGATTTGATAGCTTTTATTCTTGTATCACTTTTACCTCAGACTAAGAACAAATCATTACTTCTACCACTACCTCAAATATCTTCCCAGTCTTTAAGTAGTTCTATGTAAAAGATTGTGATTTTTAATTCTTGACCTTTTCATACTGAATTATCTGTATTGGGGTTAGTGAGAACCCCAATGAGAACTGCAACATAAGACAACTTTTATGTTAGAAGTGTACATATTAGAATTCGGGAGAATTTCTTCTTTACTTTGCACCCTATTCCTCATAGATAGAGCCTTAAAAGCAACTGGGGAGACCAGAGTGGAAAAGAAGACTCCTACCTCAAGGCATTTACAGTATAATTCCTTTGAGAATGGATTTTACACAGCCTATTATACTGTGACACTGCATGTAAATCACAACTGACCCAGATATACACACCCATTTGTACTTATAATTACAAGTGCATCATTGTTATCTGTAAGTGGCCACCCATCCCTTCCAAACATTCCTAAGAAACTAGCTAGAGTCCAGAGACATTTTGTTTTAGTATTCTTTGTACATTTGCTTTAACAATATGAGAATATATTATTTAGTAATAAAACAGCATTAATTTGCATAAAGAGGATGTGGGGTTGATTATAATACCATCCTAAAATGTTCATTTGTAATGTTGAATCACTGATATTACTTTGAATAGTGGCAGAAATAATATACATTGTGTTCCAGGCCCAAATTGG
The DNA here is from genome assembly GCF_027595985.1 of Sorex araneus. Classification (NCBI taxonomy): domain Eukaryota; kingdom Metazoa; phylum Chordata; class Mammalia; order Eulipotyphla; family Soricidae; genus Sorex; species Sorex araneus. The sequence goes on along the minus strand of NC_073313.1, from coordinate 228,983,111 downwards.
AGGCCATGTGGCATTGGGACCAAGGCCTATCAATACAGCCTGCATGAGGTTTGTCATTGATATATTTTTATAAGGCTTAATGAGAAATCTCTTCCAGTTGATTGGTTAGGGAAAATAAATCATTACCCAGGGATGTGAGACTCATGACATACTTCCTATAAATTACCATTTAATCCAGTCTTTATGTTTTGGAAAGTAGATTTTGAGGAAAAGGATTGGCTAGAATTTTCATTTCATCCAGTTCTATGCTTATTTTTTTAGTGTATCTACTACTGAATGCTATTTCTTTGTAGACAATATTTTTCCAATTGTTATCTATAAATTATTTTTCTCTTTCCTGGTTGTGTGCAGAAGTATTTTGTCTCATAATAGGAAGGTAATTTTCTGCGCTTTGGCACTTGTCTAGATGTAGTCACTCCTAGTCTTTCGGATAAGTTGTTAAGTGACCTCTGTTTGAGAAATCAGTTATCTTTTGAGGCTGTTTAGCTTAAATTATGTAAGTTAAGTAGTTTAACTTATGATTTACAGGAATTGGGTCTCCTGGCTCTCCTAATATTCCCTTTTATCTTTGATGGCCTAATTAATTTTATCTGATCATTTGAAAACATATTTTCAAATCGTGCTTGAAATAATGGGCTTCATTATTATCTTGAGTGAATTTTACTTTGAAAATTTTACCATTTGGGTTCCTCATGATAAAGATAAATAGCAATTTTATAGAACATTTGCATTAATAAACAAAAAAAAGTTGTCTTATATTGCAGTTCTCACTGAGGCAATAATGACTTATGCTCATTCATGATTTCATTGCACCATGGATTTTAGAGTAAATGTGGTAATCTTCATTTCTGCCTTTCTGATCACATTATGGGGTAAAACATTTATTATGGGTATGGAAGAAATTATTTTATAAGAAAACTCAGAATCTAAGTATATAATTCAAAGTCATTGTGTATAACAGAATTTGGTGTGGCTATGTAATAGATGACTAAACTGGAAAAACAAGTTGGAAGGAGTTTAAAGGCCTTGGAGAACAGATCAAAGAATCTTTCCGAATAGATATTGGGTAGCCGATAGGGGCCTTGGATTAGCCCATTGGTGTGATCAAAGTCTTTAGTAAGAATATCCGAAAAGTCAGACAAACTAAGATTATAGAGATGAGCAACAACTGACAAACTGCTAATATTCTCAAGAGAAAGCCCTGACATAAGGGATGGGTACATAGGAGACTCCGCAATGACAAAATACGGGCGCTTGGGGCCTTAGATGTTAAAGAAGAAAAAGAGGGAACTCAGTGGGGTCTGAAGTTTCAGGTGATAAAAAGAATGAAGAAAATCATGTGTTAGCAGCAAGAGCTTCAACGGCCTTAATTAGAAGAACCCCAGTTAAGCACCATAAGGCTTTTTTTCTGGGGCCACAAAGATAGTACTATGGGGAAGGTGCTTGTCTTGCTCAGGGCGAGCCCTGGCTTAATCCCTTAATCCTTAATCCTACCTGTCATGCCACATCCCCTGAGCACTACCAAGAGTTATCCCCGAACCCAGAGCCAGGAGTAAGCCTGGAGCACAGATGGGTGTGGCCCAATTAAAAAAAACACACAAACTTAGGGGTTCTTTTTAAGAGTACATCTTGATGACTGTGTCTTTTTGAGTATTTCCTAAACCTCGAATAATGTTCCTTTCTTCTCCCTTCCTCCTGGATCCAATCTAAGCCTGGCTTTCTTTAATTTGCTCTGTTCGGAAATATATTAAATTTTTAAATCCAAAAATACATGGAAACGGAGTTCAGACCATTCAGTACTCAAAAGCGTGCCTTCTCCAAACTGTGTGAAGTGACAAGTCAGTTAAGACATGAACCTGGCCCCTTTTGACCAGTAATTGAATGGATTGTTTCCTAGGCATTTTTTGTCGATCACAACTCCCGCACCACCACTTTTATTGATCCCCGCCTCCCACTTCAGAGCAGTCGACCCACCAGCGCCCTGGTTCACCGACAACACCTGACAAGGCAACGCAGTCACAGTGCAGGCGAGGTGAGTCTCGTATCCTTGGGAATGACCACCGACAGACACTATAGGATGTCGGAAGCTGTGGAATTGTATTGTTTTGTTTCATTTTTGTTTCTTTGTTTTGATGTAGATAGTGTCATGTGGTGGCTGAAAAGTATTGGAGGGTTAATAGTCTTCTCTGGAACCAAAATTATGCATTTTAAAAATCAGGCATGGCGGGACAACTGAAGAAATTAAGGATTGTTTATGTTTAGAAAATGATGGAAGAGAATTCATTGTGTTATGTAACTTTTCAGGGAAAATTTATGATGGGTCCTTTTGCACATTCAAAAGCTGCTTTATGGAAGGTTTGAATTGAACTTTCAGTGGACTAAAAGTGAGATTAAATATAGTTTATTAAACAAGTGTTGCTGGGTTAAAATCTTTGGGCTGAGACTTTGGTGCTATGAAACACCCACTAATTTTATTTTTATTTAGTAAAAGATTAAGCATTGATTTAGGTCCTCTCAGTGCCTGGAGACAAGAAAATGAATTGATAATGACTAAAAGCTCTAAGGTCCTCTCTCTTCTTTATTATTTTGCAATGACCCATGTTATCCACATGAGGGCTCTCAAAATGAATAAAGAACTGTTAAACTTTTACTTTTTTAGTAGCTTAATCAAAGAAATGTCAAGTTTTCCTCCTGAGTGTGGGCTTGTGCTTTGAATGTATATCATCTCTTGATAAATGTTCTTTAAAAAAAAAAATCCCCCTAGTAGAATTCAGATTCTTTTCCTGTACACCTTTTCTACACCCATAGACACCTATAGACATATCATATTTTCCATGTTATGTTGTAGTTCAAATATTTTTGCAGGCTCTGTCATAAAAAATGATGAATTCAATAAGTAGCTGGATGCAGTTGATCAAAATTACACTCTTGGAATTTCCTCTCATGATTTACGTACTTGTTCTAAGTGTACCACGTGTTCTTCTGGCTGTAAATGCAGCCATAGAAGAGTATACAGGAGAAGCTCATATAACGTGATATATAAATCCATGGCAGGATGAAGTATGCACCCAAATATTTCTATTTTATGGGAAGCTAATAAATCTTTACGTCCTTGCCATATAAAACCATTGCCAGTGGATTAAATGACACTGAGAGCATTCATCTCAAAGGCAAATCAGTCCTCTCACCTTTGGACCTTGTACGTGTTACGCAGCCAGTTAGGGCCCTGCCTGACTTTATCGCGTGTCTGTGCACTCTAACCGCGTTCCTTATCTTCACGTCACAATATGAAGCTGACTGTTTTGTCTGGTTAGAACTACAGGCATGAGATTGATAGTTAGACTTAGGTTTTCTTTCAGCTTCTCTCTCTATCTCTCAGAACTGGAATTATTTTCATGGTCCAGTATAGCTTATGGGACATGGATCCCAAGGTACGTAGTAAAATGTGAAGGAAGAATTTATATCGGTGAAAATGGAGCTGCAATGCGGAGATTAGCCCTCGCCTGAGGCTCCCTGCCCAACATAGTTAAGCCTTGGAGGGAAGTGTGCTTCCTGCCATAGCTGTCTGAACATGCACGTCCTGTGGTGTTAACTACTTACTGGGGTTTGCCCACCCCTGTCTGATCATCTGATTTGAAGAAGTGTGGTGTTGAATCCAGGAGAAAAACCTCGCTCTTCTGGGAAGTGATGGCATGTGTCATACTGCTGATAGGAGGGAAAGCATGCATGTTGCTTTACTGAAATGGCTAGTTTCATGCCTGCTAACCAATGTGTTATTAATGGCAGAATCTCCCCCAAAGTGGCTGAGTTCATTCCTCAGTGCCAATAATGCAAGAGAAGTATCTCAAAAAGGAAAGGGTGAAAAACATCTGGTTACATGCAAGAGGCTTCCTAGCCACACTCTTATACTCATTTAACCAATATTCCAGGTAATTGGAATTTGGTATCTCTTCCAGACAACAAATTAGCACTTACCCAACACCTGCAGTGCAGACACATGGTGGTTAGTGTGAGGGATACAAATAATAACATCCTCCCCACCCCCCGCCCCCCGCGTTCTTATTTAAAAGGGACTGTCTTAAACTAGCCCACATGGAAATGAGTAAGAATGGACTGAAAGGTGCATTAACACACTGTTAATAATGGCAGCTGATTTAGAAATAGACAGCAAGTGCTATGGAGCTCAGAGAACGTCACATTTGTTGTCAGCTTAAGGGAAGGGAAGACTTCATCAAGGAGGGGCTGTTTGAACTACGCTTGGAAGAATGAGTGAGAGCATTCTTGAAGGATAAGCAAGCAGTGGAGGGAGGGTGGGGACGCTATTTTCAGAGCCAGGGCCTTGAGAAAAGCCCACACCAAACACCTAGCTGATGCAATGTGACAAAATGATTGTGAAGATTTGGATGGAAGGGGGAGTAGAAGCTCTATTTTAAAACTTCCAGTTTATTTATTCATATGTTACTTTGCCTTTTTTTAAATTTTATTTCCATGCATTAATGTTCTACTGTTGTCCTAAGAAGACATGCAGTATACAGGGGAAATATGAAGGCAATGTTAAAACTTGCCCATAGGAATATTAATGAATATTTTTTCCTTCTCTACTTGTATGCATGCATTTCTAAATCTGTAATAAGTACAATAAATAATTCAGGTTAGGACAACCCTATTTAGCTCCTCCACACCTGTTGCAATTAGCTCCTGGTGTGGGAGGTTCAAACCAGAAAGAGCTGTTGTACTGGTGCTCTAATAGGCATGTAAAATTGCTTCTAAGGAGATAATACACCAACTCAAAAGCCCACATGAAGATTGCTGCTGTTCCACCTCTCTGCTGAGACGAGGAATTCCCTGAGCAACCTTGGTCTAAAGGAGGAATACCTGACACTGCTCAAGATGTTTTGTGATGCCAAGCAAGGCCTTCTCACTGATTGTATTGTTGCACGTTGGTGTGTTCTGTCGAGGTTGCAGTTATTCCTGATGGAAAAAGTCTGCTATTTAGCTTCTTTAGACCCAACAAGTGTCCCCCTATGGACTTATTGTGCTACTTGGTAAAGAATCATTGCTCCAGCTCCTCTCAAGTTAGGGTTGTTCCAACTAAGGCCAAGCTTGGAGAATCCTGTGTCAGTTTCTCCGTTGGTATCCATTCTGATTGATATCTGACAATGCTAGTAGCAAGTCATTTGAACAAGCTGACTCAAGGTATAGACATAAAGCATTGTATGTTCTAGGGCTTGGCGCAGAATATAAATGCTGCTTGTGTTTGCAGGTAGGAGAAGATTCTCGACATGCAGGACCACCAGTTCTTCCCAGGCCATCAAGTACATTCAATACAGTCAGCAGGCCACAGTATCAGGACATGGTTCCAGTGGGTATGTCACCATTTCCAGAAACCTTTAGCTTTGCTTTTCTAGCCAGTGTGTATCGTGCATTTTATATTGATGCTTCCCTATCGACAACCTATTTCTTTTGCCCCAGATCGAGACATTTTTATTTCTAAGAAATTGGGTCTCAAAGGAGTGATATCTTGTGCAAACCCATAGGATTACTTTTTATGCCACTTTCCATTTTATAAATAGAGCTGTCATATTAAATAATTAATATAAAAAATAATAATACCATCTTATGTGATTATTACAAATTAAGAACTTGGACAAACATATATCTAGCATATACCTCTACTTTAAGTCAGTGATTTGTGAGCCTGAAGTAGGCACACAAAATAAGCGAACACCAATGGCAAATTCTTCAGAATACGTTTTTGCAATTTATAGCCAATAAAAATCAACATGAGTCATCAGAATTATGAAGAGGTAGTAAAGGAAAGTAGCAAAGAGGTCTAGAGAAAAATGTGAATTGTTAACATGATGAGGTTAAATAGATTGGTTTTCAAAGCTGGAATTTCAGCCCTTTTTAGGAGTAGTCAGATGGGCCATGTGATCTCCCTATACCATCTTCAATTTTGATAACCTGTGTCTATTTTGTCTATTACTTTTAAATTTCATGAGTTTTTCTTGTTGTCGTTGTTTTTAGTGGTGGTGTGAGGTGGTATTTGCACCACACTCAGGTGTCCCCATGACTTTTTTTCTGTCTCTGTGCTCACGGGTCACTCCTGGAAGGGCACAGATGACCATTTGCTGTATGGAGGATTGAACCATGGTTTGCGGGGTATAATGCAAATGCCTTATACTATCTCTCTGGTCCTAAACTATTAGACTTTTTAAGAAAAAGATTTTACTATGCAGTAGAATATAATGCCCATGCCCATAAAGATAATAATCACTGAGTAAGAAGAAATATGGGGTCAGGATGTTCTAATGATATTACTAATGTAATACTGAATACTGAACATCAAATTTCAAAGTATTATAAAATTGATACTTAAAAAAACCCTATAGGGCGTTTGCCTTGCATGCAGCTGATCCGGGTTCGAATCCCAGCATCCCATATGGTCCCCTGAGCACCGCCAGGAGTGGTTCCTGAATGCACAGCCAAGACTAATCCCTGTGCATCGCCGAGTGTGACCCCCCCCAAAAAAAAAGAAAAGAAAAAAAGAAAACTTTTATCTCTAAACTCCCTCCAAAGGTTTTCCAGTCTAGGATGTCAAAACTCATTGACTGTATTTTCAAATGCCAAGAGAATTATATTAATTTTTTAATCATATTATATAAATTAAGACATATTTGGGCTGGAGTGATAGCACAGTGGGTAGGGCATTTGCTTTGAAAGCCACCGACCCAGGTTCAGTTCCTCTGTCCCTCTCAGAGAGCGTGGCAAGCTCCCCATGCCGTATTCGGTATTTGATATGCCAAAAACAGTAACAAGTTCTCACAATGGAGACATTACTGATGCCTGCTCAAGCAAATCGATGAATAACGGGATGAGAGTGACAGAGTGAGTAAAGACATGTTTTACAATCTTAATTTACATTAGGATATTATATACACAATAATCTTTTGACTGAATTGAAATATTTGGGGAGAGACCTTCCAAACAGTACTTAGAAGTTCTAGAGGCCACTCCTGGTGATATCTGGCTAATCTGAACTGCAGTGCAGTGCTGCTCGTCTCTGTGGTGCTAGGGACTGCCCAGCCACCCCTTCAGTGTTTGTGGACCTTCAGGGCACAATGCTTTGTGGTCTCCTGGGCTACCCCTGAGGATGCTTGGTAGATCATGTGGTACACTGTACAGTGTGGATTAAACTGGGTGTACCTGCCCTACTACCACCACCACCATATTCCCTCCACTAGGATATTTAATGTCTGATAATTTGGGTGCTCAATACTGTAATTTAAATGTATCTTAGTTCTGATTTTTACTTAATATATTCAAGAAAACTCATCTTAAACAAATTAGTTTTCTTGACAAAAGAGATGTTTAACAGAGCCCTTAAAATTAACTTTTTTAATTTCCGAGGACATTAGCCACCTTTACTAATATACAGAGTTTTCTTTTAACAGACCAGGTACTGATCTGATAATGCTGATTATATTTAATTGTTGGTATAGTTGGTTTGGTAAAGAGTTATATTTAATTTGTGGCATTTATAATTTGTGGCATTATTTCCACAAATTACTTGATTTCTCCTGTGTATTTTGGTAGTATCTACTGGGAACATGCATTTTGGTGACCCTTGTTCTGCCTCTTATCTCTTGTCTGATATTTGATCAGAAGATGATTTTCTATTTCTAACAGTTATTTTTGAGCTTGACTTAGACAGTAGCCTCAAACAATATGTAGAAATTATTCAGAGATATAAACAAGCAATTTCCTAATAACATGATATAACAAATGAATTTAACAAATTCTTTATGTCACAGTCAATAGATTTAGTCCAATATTCATGTAACATGCTATAAACTGATTATTTAAGTACCAAAGTATAATATAGGGAATATTAATCATAAAAACAAATTTTAATGCATGTTTTTTTGTTTGAAACCAGGAGCAGGCTTTAAAAAATTGTCCTTTATTTTTTTTCAGCTTACAATGACAAGATCGTTGCATTTCTGCGCCAACCCAATATCTTTGAAATTCTTCAAGAGCGTCAACCTGATCTCACGCGGAATCACTCACTCAGGTAATCATCACGTTGGATAAATCTTCAATAACATTGATCATTTTCTTGGAAATTCTCTTTCCCTTCCTGGCATTCTGTACATATTATGTGTGGAACAAGGGCTTCTTTTGTACAAATACTGTCATCAGCACCAGGCAACGGTAGCCCTGACGTTTCTCTACTGTGGATCAAATAAGATGTACTAAGGAACCTAGAACCCTCTTTAAAGAATGAGTATTGTAAAAAATTTTTCATAGCCAAGATTGTATTCTAGATGTCTAGGGTATATTGACAGTAATAATATACTAATTTTTTGTGGTGTAGTTTGAGTAAACAAAAGTAATATAGATTTATTAAATTGCCGTTTCTAAAATCCTAGACTTGGTATTCACATTTTTTCATAATGAAAACAGGGAACCCAAAGAGAGAATCTTATCCTCTCTATAGTGCAGCATTTTCCTTGCAGCAATCCTCTTTTTTAAACAACTTTTCAATGGATCATGCCTCAAGTTTAGTTTTCTGCACTCTTTTGAGTATATGCAGTTTTTCTTTTTTCCCCGTGGAAAACATTTGTCTTCTGCATTTAACCAGAATGATGTTTTCTTTAAAACTCAATAAAGCTGGGGTCAGGGCTATCTGTGGCTTATTGGGAGAGTGTGTACCACTCATGCTCAAGGTCCCTGGTTAAAAAAACAAGCAAGCAACTGCAACAACAGAAATAATATAAGCTGCCAGGCCCCTCATTGAAGCCTTTCAGCACCACATTCTTCTTCTCATGATCTACACTCATATTTCTCAACCTCAGTGTACTAGACATACGTAAGTGCAAATGGAAAAACGTTCAATTTGAGTTTCTGTAGAAGTTCTTATATAATTTAAAGCCCATTTTGCCTACTTGCTGGTTGAAATGTTTGCCAAATATCATCACCCTGTCTGAATTAGCAATTCGTAAGTACTTCTGAGCTTAGTCTTGCTAAATTTTTTCCATCAAGGTCACCTGGAGCTTTGTAAATGCCAGATCCAGTCACCTCCCAGTGATTCTCCTTACTCCCTCAGTTCCCATGCCCTGCCCAGGAGATGGATGGTAGAGCACAAGCATATCATTTCTTAAAACTTCTCCATATAATTCCAGTAGCATAGCCACTGCAATAACCTCTGGTCTAGACACTAATTTGATAATTAATTTTTTAATGCATCAAGTTATCCTTCATCTTACTTTGTCCATTTGGCTTTTGTGTTTTTATTGACTTTTAATGTCTTTATGCTTGATTTTCCAGTTTAGCATTTAAGTTCATCACTTCTCAATAACAGAATGGCACTTTCATGTAGTGAACATAAATGTATTTAGATCTATAGCAGGTACTAAAATATTACATTTTATTCAAGGTTTTTTGGTTAAATGTTCAATTATAAATCACTAAATAATATTCCTATGGTATTTCCTCTCTCTTTTCTAGTTTAAATGACTTTTATTTTTAGACAGCCACTAAGACATTTTCCTTAAAAACAATGCTTCTTCTACAATAAATCAAGGTCAAAATAAATGAAGATCTCAAGGTGACATCAGTTCTTGTCTGTCCTGGTATTGATATTGTATCTTAAAATTGCCCTTACCTTAGAAAGTGTCTAAAGACTAAAACTTATCTCATCTCTCCACTGTTACAAATGACATGGTTTCACTCAGCTTAACAGATCTTTCATGCTTGACAGAACCTCTGTTTGGGGAGTCTGATGAGGGATTAGGGCCATGTCCAGAGTGCTTAGGAGCCCATGTGGTGCAGGGGTTTGAACAGGGCCAGCCATATGCAAGGCAACATCTTTTTTTTTTAATTTCATTTTATTTTTATAGTTGGTCACAATATTTTATTACATTTAATATTCAAACACCAATCTCAACCACCATTACACCTTCCCACCACTTTTTTAAAAAAATTTTTATTAGTGAATCACCGTGAGGTACAGTTACCAACTTATGAACTTTCATGTTTGCATTTCGTTTACATCCCTCCACCAGTGCCCATTCTCCTCCACCAATGTTCCCAGTATCCCTCCCACCACCCCCACCCCATCCCCCACCACCCCACCCTGCCTCTGCAACAGGGCATTCCCTTTTGTTCTCTCTCCTGTTGGGTGTTGTAGTTTGCAATAGAGGTATTGAGTGGCCTTCATGTTCGGTCTATAGTCTACTTTCGGTACGCAGCTTTCAACCCGAGTGGGTCCTCCCACCAAGGCAGCATCTTAACCCCAGTGCGACTGTTCCAGCCTATGACTGAAATTACAGTAACAGATCATAATAGAGGGAAAAGATACAGGTCCCAGTTGATAGCTCCCATCTTGTTTTGTTCCTTTTCACCTTTATACAGTCTTAAAAGACTTTAAGCCTAGGCCAGTAAGATTACTCTAAGCATAGGAGGAGGTCCTGCGCTTTCTCCCCAGCACTGGATGGTCCCACAGGTGCCACCAAGTGTTGGTCACTGCTGGACACTGAGCACCACATCACCAGCCTGAGCACTGAACCTCTGTCTGGTACAGCTGGGCTGATCGTTATCGGGATGGCCCCCAAACCCCCTAGCACTGTTTGGAAATCCATCCCCCCCATACCAATTTTTAAAACATTTTAATTGATTAAGATACAGTGATTTACAATACTGTTAGTGATGGTTTTTTCATGTACATAATTCCAGTACCACACGCATCACCAGTGTACCCACCTTCCTCCCGCTTCCCTCTCTTGAGACCCCCAATGTCTCTCCCTTTTTAAACCCCCATCCCCAAACTTAGTTTTGCAGATCAGTTCTTTTGTTATGTTGCTTTTGGCCCTCTGTTGCTACCTTGATGTGTATCTCAAGTCCCATATATGATAGGGGTCATTCTGTGCCTATCCCTTTCTTCTGACTTACTTCACTCAGAATTATATACTGTAGTTCTACCTGTGTTTCAGCAAGTTGCATGATTTTCTTTTGCACAGCTGCACTGTTTTCCATTGTGTGTATCTACTACAACTTCTTTATTCTTTCATCCATACCTGGGCATTTGGGTTGTTTCCGTATCTTGGCTATTTTACTAAGTGCTGTAATGACCATAGGTGTGCATATGTCCTTTCAAATTAATATTTTTGTGCTTTGGGGATAGATGCCAAGAAGCTTCCACCCCAATTTTTTTAAGCCTTCAACCTATAGATTACTGGTGATTTTTATTTTTTAATGACAACTGGGGTTCTTCAGTTAAATGGTCTTTCTATCTCATATATCTCACAGTGCAATCTGTTCTTAAAAAATTTGTTGTTAGCCTTTGAAAAGTTACTATCTCATTCCCAAACTTCCCTGTAAGTTTTAATTTCCACTTTCTTAAAAATTGTTTTCAGATTTTGACCATGTCAGCTTATGTAGTTCTGTCCAGCAAAAGGAAGCGGAAACTTGAATCACTGAGATGATTCTGCTGCTCTTACATGAACTGTTTGACAGTGTACTTTTAGTTTCTGAAAAGTTTCTGGTAGTTAAGCATTTTGCTTATCATAACACTCAAACAAGGAAGTTTGTATATCTAAGGGAACATTCTGTTTCATACAATTAAAAGTGCATTGTAAGGGGCATTCTCAGCAATGCAGAGATGGGGAACCAATGGCAGTGACTTAATCTCTATTTCATTAGTATTTTTTGTGAAGTATATATACATGGAATAGAGCCACTGAGTAATTATGTGTTAGAAGTTCACTGGATCCTTATATGAGCAAAGATCCCCAATATATATATTATAAAATAGAGGGAAGGAATGGAAGGAAAGAAGGAAGAGAAGAAAAGGAGGGAGGGAGAGAGGGAAAGAGGGAATAAGGGAGGAAGGAAGGCTAATGAGACTTTGATTTTGCTAAATAACTAACAAATACATTTATAAACTCTGACATATATTCACTGATTTCTGCAAAAGGAAAATTTGCTACTCAGATTTTATTTTAGATATATACTAAACTTGTTTAGAGGACTTTGGCACATATATCATATGTATATCTAGTTTGCTTATTTGTATATTTTATGTTTAAGACATCAGACTAACTTTTAAATGACTTGACAGTCATTATTTTTATGATTTTTTTAAGGCCCTAAGGAACTCTTATGGCCAAAATTAAATTAGGTTATTTTTGAATATTATATAGGCACTTGTTAAATAATTTTCAAAACAATGTAGTTTCCTGATTAAACTTTGAAGGACTTCCTCATTTGAAAATATTTTTGTCCTTAGATAGTTTTCTGAAGCATTGAATTTTCTTAATAGGAAATGATTTAATCAGGGTTGAAGCAATTTTCTAGTATGCACAATAATCATCTTTTAGCACAGTTACTTATTTAAGACAACCTAGACAACTACTGATTTTGCTGTGTTGTGTTTTTCAAGAAATCAGTTCAGCAAATTACCACTCCCCCACTTTTCAAAAAACTCATCAGATATGTACTCTGTATGTGCCAAAGAAAAATATTGATGTTCAGTCCAGACTCAGTACTTTCTGCAAGACCCAAAGAATAAAAAGCCATTTCTAAAATTGTTGAGAACAGTGCTTTTTCACTTATAACATAAAATGGTTTCTAATGAAATGTGTTTAACATGTGCATTTAGTTAATTGCTAATTCACTTGTCAATGATGTGTTAATTACAAAGAAAATATAATAGTTTCCTATCAGTTAATACTAATTAATAATTGCATTGATAAGGTTTTACTCTCATTTCCTCCGGGATACATTATTAAAAACATTCTTTCAGAACCATCTAGTGCCATTGTATTAAATATCAGGTATTTTGTATGTCTGACTTTTATCATTTACAGTAGAAATAACATTATGTAATTATATAGTGGCATGGTACAATCAGTGCTTAAATGCTTTTATTTATTTATTTTTGGTTTATGAGACACACCCAGCTGTGCTCAGGGCTTATTCCTGGGTCTGCGTTCAGGAATCACTCTATGGGGATCATAGAGAATGCCAGGGATCAAACCCAGATCAGCCGCAGGCAGGGCAAGCTCCTTACTCTCTGTGCTATCTCTCTGATCCCTGCTGAAATGTTTTTAAATGTCTAAAATGTTTCCCTTCATATTTATTCATATACACTTAAATTCAAAATTAAATACAAGCTACAGGAAGTCAGGCTCATATATTTTATTCAATTTTAAATACTTATAGAACCTGGGATCTTGGATTCATAAATTGGGTGTTTGAGAAGTACATAGTAAATTGAAATTTAGTAGACTTAGTAAATTTAGTAAAATAAAATTGTTTATTTATTTATTTATTTATTTATTTATTTATTTATTTATTTTTGCTTTTTGGGTCACACCTGGCGATGCACAGGGGTTACTCCTGGCTTTGCACTCAGGAATTACCCCTGGCCATGCTCAGGGGACCATATGGGATGCTGGGATTTGAACCCGGGTCAGCCGCGTGCAAGGCAAACGCCCTACCCGCTGTGCTATCTCTCCAGCCCCTAAAATTGTTTATTTTATAAACAACATATTTTGAATATAAGGGTAGTACTTAAAATAAGTATTCCAAAGTATGGATGACTATGGCTGTAGTTACATACAATCCCTAATCCCTAATGAAGATATAGAATCTATACTTTTAATATAATGATTATATATTTATATATTTTAGTATGTCTTCTTAGACCTCAGACAATGACAATATAACATTTATTTTGAAAATAGATCGTTCTCTGGCTACATAGCATTATTTTGAATTTTGAGTTGAAATTTTGGTAATATTTTTAACTTTTAAAATTACATTAGGATTTTGGTGGGAATTTTTTTATATTTAAGATTCTTTGGTTACAAATAAAATATTTACACATTTCGGTTTTCTCCTATGACTATATTTTTTGTTTTCAATCCTTTCATTTCTTGTAATTTTCTTGTTTATTTACTTCGCAACTTTTTTGGCCTAGTTTTTGCCAGAGTATTTTGTTTGTGTTTTGTCTAAACTTTTTTTATTGTTTCATTTGGTTTTGTTTTTTCTATATTCTAGATAATGCCTGTCAAAATATAAGAACTAGTTTTTGTGGTACTATTTTCTGGAAACTGGTACTTTGAGTTTTTTTTTTTCCCTTGCCTTGATATCTTATACTGTTTTGAAAGCACTGTCTCATCCCCATCTATCTCTGTAGATGCTGTTTAACTGGTTGTCCATTATAATAGCTTCACACTACTTTATTGGTTTGTTTGTGTTTGTTTATTTTAAAATAACAGCTACTGGCATAACACTTTCAATCTATGCTACTCAGAATTATTTTAGTTTCATTTTTAAGTATTGTAAAATACTTTCAAATTAAAAGGGGTGGAAATTGGGGGGCCCTTGGCATACCCAGGTCTTACACCTAGATCTGGGTTTTGGGAGCAGTGATGGAGGTGCTTGATGGATAATATGTGGTGCCAGGGAATGACCCTGCATCAGTCACGTACAATGCAAGCACTTTGACCCTTGTACTATCTCCTAGAAGTATTTTATCTATTTCATATCAACAAGGTATTCAATAAACACTTGTGGAATTAGCAAGGTGATAGTATGAATAAAACAGCTTGTGCCAGCAATAGAAACAGAAAATGGCATCTAGTTTGGATATATTTTCAATAGATCATACTTCCTGTTGAAATAGAGATAAGTATAATTAAGTATTATTTATGAGTATTATTTATTTATTATTTATGAGCCTTATCTAAAAATATACTCAATATTTAAAATTATCAGGGCTGGAGCGATAGCACAGCGGGCAGGGCATTTGCCTTGCATGCGGCTGACCCGGGTTCGATTTCCAGCATCCCATATGGTCCCCTGAGCCTTGCCAGGAGTAATTCCTGAGTGCAGAGCCAGGAGTAACCCCTGTGCAGTGCCAGGTGTGGACCCCCCCAAAAAAAAAGCAAAAAAAAGTATTGAATGCTGCAATTTATTAGATTCCACATGGAGTATTTTACTTGCGTTTTTTTTTTCATTCAGTTGCTTCTCATAACCCTGTGAAGTTGGTACTCTCACTGCTTGTTTCAAGAGGTTACAAGTTTGACAGATTTAGCCAGCTCTCTAAATTCTTGGCATGAAATTGATTTATATCTATCTACAACAGATTTTGCCCCTAGGCTGTAATTATAAATATACCATTTCTACCTGTCTTTAAGAATCATATTATCATATTGGGTCTCTGTTTCCAAATACAATGTAGCTAGCGGGAGGTAGAAGGAAAGTTGACCAGTATAGATGTTTAGTTCTCTCTCTCAAGTCAGACTATGGCCTATATATATGATAACCTATCAATGATCAATGCTAATTTTCTTTTCTTGACATTACACAAAGAAGTCATGGGATTCTTGAAAAGTGCCCTCTGGCTTTTCTTTCTTTCTTTCTTTTTAAACCATCTATCTCTTTGAAGTTGCTACTGCACTGTAGCTACAGGAACTGTGTCTGAGCAGTCTGTAGTCCATAGAGTTTTGTGGTTTAGAGGCATTGCTGCTTCTGTTTGTTTCTGATCACATGCCCATCTTTTAACTTCACCAAACTGTTGGTTGCTTTCAGTGAGTGAGAGTATTTTCTATGAGAATTCCAGCCTTGAAACTCTGTTATTGTACCCAAATGATGTGCTAGACTTGCTCTTCTGGGGTGATTTTGTGCACTGGAGGAAGTCGTTACAGACATCTTAATATTACAAGTAACTGAAAGACAGCTGTTAGCAAGTTTTTACGGAGGCTTTCGCCGTCATATTTAGTACAACTTACAAGTTTCAAGTTTTCTTATTATGTTACTGCCTCTTTGCCTATTTTCCCCAGTACATCCTGTTTCAATAAATAATTTGAAATCAGTTTCCTATTTCTCTTTTTCTCTGCCACAATGAAAAAAATGATAGTATAGCTAATTGCAAGCACTGGATGGATTTGGATTCATATGTTAGGAGCCAGGTGTTTTACTTGGCTTTAACTAGTCATGTACCTGGTTTGTATTTTTGACTGAGTTGTGTATTACCCAGGGCTAAGTATTTAGGGAACTTGAAGATAAAACTTGAGGGCCTTTTGCCCTCAAGAACTGGTGTTTCAGAAAGAACTTAAATTCTACCTGACTGGTCCAGTGAGAAGATGCAATGGAGGAAGTACTAGAATGTGCCAAAATGGCATATGCAATTTTGCACTGTCATGCTTACTACTTTTTCTTCTTAGCAAACACTGTGGTTTTATCTACCAATTTGTTTTAATTAGACAGTTCTTTTCACTGAGCTCCCAAAAAATATAGCATTGGAAGGAAAATTTATTACTTACTATATCTCTGAGGATTTTCTCACCACTTTTCATTTTGCAAAGTTTGACTGAAACTCTTGTTCCTCAAGACTTCTGCTTCAAGCCATTACTCTCCCTTGAACACTGCCTCCTGTGTCTCTTTGCTTGCTTCCTTGCTCTTTCACGCTCCCGTTCTCTCTTGAGCACGTGTTCCTTTCCTTCTCCCCTGCTTACATACATCTTAAGTTTTTGTTCAATAAAAAAAATAATTTTGCTTTACTAAAAAGACAACAAAAACCCCTCTTGTTCTTTGAAAGAGTTATAGACACCTTCTTATGTCTTTTTGGTTAAATACATGTTTTTCCTTTTAACTCTATCTCTTTTGCTTTTTCTTTAGCCTATGAGAATGCCTGCTACATCCTTTAGCCTCACTTCATCACAATTGATAGGAGTATTTAACTGCAGGAGAAAAGTTGGTCATTTTCTTGGTAAAATAATTGTGAGTGGCAGATAGGGACTGTTGGCAAATTCAGCAGCAAAACCTTGCTGGCCTGAGGGCATGCTCACCTGGACACCGGAGAATGTTTCTTCGTCTGCAGGGGAAGGAGGAGCTGTGTTGCAGTTACAGGTCACTATTTGATTCCTGGCTCTACCCTCACAACATTTATTTCCATTCTTGTGGCACAGCCTTATACATCACATCTGGGAGCTGAACTCATCTGGCAATATTTAGCCATAAATGTCTTCCAGAAGTAGCAGTTTGACTCTTCAATGTTAGTAGTTCTAATCTTCAGAGAGAAAACACAGAATTTAAACATTTTGCCCAGAACTCAAGATGATACCTACAGATTTCTAACAGACAGCGACATACTGGCAGGATATCTGATAACTAAGTAGTTCCTGTTTTATTTCTTTTTTTTTTTTCTCAGAAAAGATCAGTAACATTTCTGAGGCTATCATTGACTTCTCTCTTCCTCAGCTTTGATCTGCTTTCCGAAAGTAAACCACCGTTTCTGTGTTTCTTCGTAAAGAATTTTGTGAAGGACTTTAGAGAAGTGGGTATGAGGTCTCAGTTGAGTTCACTTGAGGTGAATGAAGCTATTTCAATCACCCAGTGATGTTCTCCCTTCCACTACTCCTTAAACTCTTTAGGAAAAGGATTATGTCTCACACGCTGTTGGATTTCCCGTGTGTGATGCCATGCCCGGGGTGTAACAAGCACTCAGTTATGCCTGCAGAAAGGATGAGTTTACATTATTAGTCCGAGAAGGCCCATTGCGGTGTGATGTACATCAAACAGAATGCTCCAGAGCTGTGTTCTTGGGCGCATGTGACCCATAGCTTATCACTGTGGTAAATTAGCTAGCTGGGGTGAAAACGAGTCTCAGCCTGCCTCTTGTATCCATCAGCCTTCACTGCATCATAGTTAATATCTGGGAAGTGATGAAAGTCTCCCAATTGGCATTTTCTCTCTATTTTTCCCCTTTCTGTCCTTACTTGGTCATCCTTGTGGCTCAGGAAGCAATGATCTTTTACTTATTCACAGGAAACCATGGGCCACACTCCAGAACCCAATTATCTTTTCATCCCCCGTCTGCTGGGTGCAGCACCAGTTAAAGAAGTGGAGGAGAGTGCACAGCCTGTTTGTTTTCTGGTTCTGTTCTGTTTGTTTAGTTTATTGTGATGATAGGCTCAGGAGATACTGTGTACTAGCTGGAGATTTGCTTTTGATTCCTCAAGACCAAAGCATTTTGGTTTTGGTGCTTATTAAAAGTTCTTCCCTGGCAGAGTATTCCGCTTTTTCTCTAAGATAATATTTCTCTTTTTAAAACCAACTTTTATATCTCTTATCAAAAAGTCATTCAGTAGATAATGGGCCTTGGTTTCCGTCATGTGCTTCAGACATGTGATTGTAACACTTGAAGGGAAACGTTCTGCTTGATTTGAGCCTTCAAACTAAGATAACCTTTAGTCAAGAGACAGGCCTTCTGAGCAGTCTTTTTGCATATGTGCCTGCTATTTATTTCATTCATTTATATTCATATATGTACATATCCATATGCCAAGGACTAGCTACTATAATATTCTATGCAGTCTAGAACTATAATATTTGATTTTTAGTCATTTATATAGAGACTATTATATTATTCCTTGCAGTAAAGAACAGAAAAAAGAGACTCTTGCACTACCATAGATGAGCTGCTTCATGGTCTAATACATTATGTAAATAGTTCAGCCAGAAGCAGCCTAGAAGTGAACTTTATAACTCCTAGTAAGCTCAGCTTACTGAGAGCATGTAAGTTACAAGGCTTTTCTGAGCACTAGAGAACGTTTGATCATCTCAGTGATTAAACCTGGCCTTTCACCTCCTTGCCTGTAAGCAAAAAGAAAATTTGTAATATGAAATTATAGAGTGAAATAGAAATCTATGAAAATATCAAATATGAAAGCAATATGTTACATAGTTACAGACTAAATCGAAATGTTTACAACAGAAATTGACATTTTATTTTATAATATACAGAATTAGAATTTATTGTCATTATTACTTAGAGTAAAATTTTAGACTTGCATTGATACCTATTTGTCAGATGTAATGCTTTCAGCACTCTTTAGCATCATCTTATAAACATGAGTATATTTTGCTTTAAGAGTCTGAAGAGTTAATACAGGGGTGAAGGCTAATGTTTTGCGTGCAGCTGACTCCAATTTGATCCCTGGCATGATATATTCCCCAAGCATTGCTTGGTACAGCCCTGGAGACCCCTGAACACTCCTGAACATTAGCTGGCCTAGGTCATACCCACACTACAGGGGCCAAGCAGCTGTGTATTGAGCCATTGGTATGCTTTGGCTGAGAATAGCTGGGAGGGACCCCCAAGGACTCCACCTGTGCCCCTTGGGAGTCCAACAATATAAACATTTGCATTTACATATATATATATATATTTAGTTGCTTTGAAATAAGAAACATATGTAGAAAATACAATGAGAGGAAGCAACTAGGAAGTCTGACCAAAATTATACTCATATGAAGGGGTCAGAATTGTAACTCAATGGCCCATGAAATTAAAAATAAAAACTGGGTTTAACACATAAATCTATAATAAAATAATAGTAAAGTTCCATTGTGTTTAATATGTATTAGTATATACAAGTATATACTAATGTATATGCACAAGTATATACACAATCTGTCACTGGATAAAGTAAATACAGGTGTTTCAGATTTTCAGTTATTTAAGAGAGCACCATGCTTTAATATTGAATATATATAGATGCTGTCTGTTTCTATGTAGGAATGTGCTTTTCACACTAATTTAGAAGTATGTCCTAGCACTGTAGCACTGTCGTCCTGTTGTTCATCAATTTTGCTCAAGTGGGCATCGGTAACGTCTCCATTGTGAGACTTGTTACTGTTTTTGACATATCAAATATGCCAACGGGTAGCTTGCCAGGCTCTGTCATGCATGCAGGATACTCTCGGTAGCTTGCTGGGCTCTCCAGGAGGAACAGAGGACTCCAACCCGGGTTGGCCGCATGCAAGGCAAATGCCCTACCACTGTGCTATGGATCCACCCAACTTAGAAGTATAAGTTCAGAAAATCTATGAATATCCACATAAATGCCCTGTTAGAAATAACAAAGAATCCACATGAATATCTATACTATTGCCTATATTCAAATCCACAAACCTGCTATAAATCAAAGCAGATCATTCAGCCTGTAGTGTTATTTGAGCAACAAGCAATAAAAACTGAAAGCATCCCCCCCCCCCACTTTAGAAGTAGGTGATGGTGCTGCACACAAGACTCTCCTTAAAGGCAAGAATTCTTCTGCCTCTTAGATATGTGTTCTAAGGTACCACTGAGTAAATGCTACAGAATGTGTACTCCAAAACAATTGTGGCTATTTTTCAGTAGTTTCTCAGGAATATGAAACTTAAAATTTTAAACTGTTTCTTTGCTTGAGCAGGGAGAAGATCCAATTTATACGAACTGAAGGGACTCCAGGATTGGTGCGCCTTTCAAGTGATGCAGACCTTGTTATGTTGCTAAGGTATGTCACGCTGGGTCTTGAAGTGGAAAGTTTCCTCTCATCAGCTGTGATGGAGTAACAGAGGGAATACGGGATATCAATGTTAATAACTCAAAAAGTTATCTCTATTCTTAAAACCTTGTGCAATATTCATGTTGGAGCAGTAGTCTACTGTTTTAGCAATATTTCATTTCAAATCCCATTTCTTACCTGTTAAATATGATTGATATTATTCTTAACTCTGCTGGTAAGACTGATGATATTAGAGAAGGGGAATGTTTATTAAATGCCAATAAATAGAACGTCCCACTCTAAGAGAACAGATTATTTATTTATTTATTTATTTATTTATTTGTTTATTTTTGCTTTTTTGGATCACACCCGGTGATGCACAGGGGCTACTCCTGGCTGGTGCACTCAGGAACCATTCCTGGCAGCACTCGGGGGACCACATGGGATTTTGGGAATCCCATGTGCAACCCCAAGGCAAACGCCCTACCCGCTGTGCTGTCTGTTGCTCCAGCCCCGAGAACAGATTATTTAGATCTGGCTTACCTCTTCAGAGTAGAAGAATGGGCCTATTTTTTTTTAATTGTCTTTTTCTCAAAATGAAAAAAATTTTGCTCATTCAACAATATTTATATAAGATATTATTTATTCACTTTATGGTTTTGGAGTTTCTATTTGGGAAACCAGGTCAGAAAGTTGAAATTTGGTCACTGGTACCTTCTGCCAACTTTAGATACCCCTTCATAAATCTATCTTTTCTCTCCTGATGGTTAGATTAACTTTGGTTTTAAGTGCTAAACTCGTTTCGAAAAGAAGCTGGCAGGTATTCAAAAGTCTTCATCATTTTCAATATTGTCTTTCAAATGTAGGATACCGGGGTAAAGTAAATCTTTGTTCTAACCTACCACTGTAATCTCCACAGAATTAAATGGAATGGAATGCTGAGCCAATGTTTTATTTGAGAATGTAGACCCAAAGTGCTAACAGTATTATTCATATTATTCATGACCATCTTAATTCCTGTTTTAACTGCTCACCTCATAGTTGCCATATTTGTAAAACCAAAACCAAAATGTTTCTTTTCATTACTGTATAGGAGCATAATTCAAAGGGATTTAGTCACTTTCCACATATACTTAATTTCACTTCATACTGTACAAGATCTACTAGTGGGGGAGTCACTTTTCTGTCACCTAGGTCATGCTCAAACAGTATCCTTGTACTTCTTCTTAAAGCAGGATATAATGTGCTCGGTAGTCTAAGAATCTCTTTGTGAATTAACATGAGCATGTACTTTTATTATGGTTTTGTCAATCATAAAATACTGCATTTTATTACAAGATACTGGCGAGGCTATGAAATCTTAGGTTTTATAGTCTAAGAAATCTGGACATTTTCAAAATCTAAGTTTGCTCTTTTCATTGAAATTAAAGAATTCTGCTTTTGGAATCAATGAATACAAAACTTATTGTAAATCATATGTTCAGAGTTATTTAGCTAACCTTAGTTAAATAATCTCCACATAGTAATGTCACAGTACAGTTTACAGCAATTTACTATCTTAGACATTATTTTTATGAGTTTCTGTGTGTTATGTAGTTGACTTAAAAACAAAATTTGAGGGCTGGAGAGATAGCACCGCGGGTAGGGCATTTGCCTTGCACGCGGCCGACCCGGGTTCAAATCCCAGCATCCCATATGGTCCCCTGAGCACGGCCAGGGGTAATTCCTGAGTGCAGAGCCAGGAGTAACCCCTGTGCATCGCCAGGTGTGACCCAAAAAGCAAAAAAAAAAAATTTGAGGGCTAGGGATCTTGCTTTGTACACACTTAACCTGGGTTCAAACCCTGCACCAAACCCCATATCGTACCTCAAACATAGCACGGAGTTATCCCTGAGCACAGACCCAGGAGTAATTCATGAACACAGCTGGGTGCAATACCAAAACAAAACAAAATTTGAAAATTTATTGATGTCTAAGAACAAGTCTGTATTTTTCTTTGTTTTGAAAATTACACTTGTTCACTGAAGTTAATGGGCCTTTGGAGAAGTGTGAGAAATTCACTTACTCATAATAGTTCTTTAATTATTACATAAAAATATTGCCATCCAGTTCTAGATTTTCATTTGAATTATTAGATGTATGTATTATCTTAAAATTGTGCACATTAATACAATGTATTTCATTTCAGGACATCAACCTCAATTGTTTTACTTTGGTGTTTGAATCATTTAAATCAGTGACTATACTGTATATATACATATATGCATATGTATAATATATACATGTCCATACAGACATGTGTATATGTCTACATATATCTATAAGATATGCATGTGTATTTTTTTGAAATACAAATAATTCTAAACAAATAGATTTTGGGAGTTGGAATAGGAGCTTGCTCCATCCACTCCATGAAAAAAAAATGATAATAATTTTAAAACATCCTGGCCTCTACCAAATAGAAGCCAAACCAGTCTCTCTTCTACTTATGATCTGCTATTTTTTGGAATGAAATGTAGACTGTTTATTATTTGTATGTTTATTATTAGTTCTCAATGATGATTCTCTGTCATATCAGAATCTTATACCCAAATCTAAAAACCTGGGTAGTAGGCTCGAGAAAGAGCAGAGAGGTAAGGCATTTGCCTTGCTTGCAGTCGATCCTGGTTCAATCCCTGGTACCACAGACAGTGTGTGGAGCACAGAGGCAGTGCGAGGTATGGACCAAAACCAAACAGAATACTATTTTCAAATCCTCATGTAAACACATAGAACAAAGTGACAAAGTGTAAATCACATTGTCTGAAGTTGGTAGGAAAACAGATGCGCACCCACAGGTCTCCCCAAAGCTGCCGTGACAATTGTTTTGTTCTGTGGACCATGAGCAGGAGGAGAGGTGCTTCTCAGGGAGGGAAATTACCTCAGAGAGAATGGGTCAGAGTGAGAGACCGGCTGACTTACTGTGGAAACAGGACTTTTCCCCACCTCTCTGGCTAAGGTACACATTTTGTTTCTTGTTTTTCCATAGTTTATTTGAAGAAGAGATAATGTCATATGTGCCTCCACATGCCTTACTCCACCCCAGCTACTGTCAGTCCCCACGCGGCTCCCCCGTGTCCTCTCCGCAGAACTCACCAGGTGAGTCCACCTGCTGTTTGCAAAGGAATTCTCAAAAGGGTCATCCCTGAAGTCAGATCAGTGACAGTTCGAAGAACACTCTGGGTATGTCTTTCGTATTAGCACAGTTTATCTGTTCTGTGGCATTTCCTATCTCCTAAAATTGGCTTATATCTATTGAGATTTATTTTGATGGAAAGATTATGATGTTTCAGACTAGAAGGATAAATGTTAGCTTTGTGACAGCAATTGAAAATGAAATTTACTTTTCATTATACTGTGGAGTGCTTTATGTTGGAAAATATTAGGGCATGAATTACCACGTTAGCTTTTTGGATTTAGAACACTCTAGTTGGGAGATTATTTCAACAAATATTTAAAAGAAATCCTCTCAAGAAATAATGTAGAATTAAGTAGAATTAAGGTTAGTCACATTAATGGACTTGGATAATTTTCCCCTGAAACAGCTGCTAAGTTTATTAGATAGGAATTTTAAAATGCCTGGGCTGATAGATTATGTTTATAGATGAAACACTAAATATTTAAGCTCAAATTCTTTTTGAAATAGGTATGTGTGAATGAAGGCAAATAGATGAGTAAATTAATAGTAGAAAATACAGTTTGGCAAATGATTTTTAAAGGAAAATAGTCATATATTGACAGAACATCATGCTATATTTATTCATTTATAGTCAATATATTGTTCACACTTTAACAGCTGTTGAAAGTTAAAACTATTTTAATAGAAATTCAGACTCTATATGTGTCATTAAACGCTCCTGCTTATTCTTTGATATATACACATATGTTTTCATATGTTGTTGTGATAATGAATCTAAAGCCTAATTAATACTACAAACAGGAAAGGGTCTATTAATTTGTTCATTTAGCACATATTTATTGAGCATCCAACTATGACCCAAGCAGTGAATTAGACCCTGTGAATAATCCAGTATCTGCCTTTGAAGGATTCATGGTGGGGCAGTGAGTCAGCAAATGACTCTGTAAAGCCCTGTGGTTAGTCTTGTAATAAAGAGATGTATGTGAACCCAGCTCTGGGAACAGTTCTGCCTTCATGATGGGGGTGAGGTGTTAGGAGATAGATGAAGGTAGTCCTCTACCTGTGAGGGGTACCTGTAATGATGATAAATAGGAGTTTCCAGATAGACCGAAGGAAGGATGACATTCTAGCTACAAGAGTAGCAGAAGTACTAGAAGCATGGAATTGGTGTAGAACAAATTTTCAGCTTCAAGTGAAGGAAAGTTCTCAAGGCTTGTAATCTATTGAATCCCTGCTTCGTAGTCCATGTGGAGCCAAGCCCTCCATATTTACAAATAGAAGAATATACTGCTTTAGAAAGATAAGTTTGAAAACAATATAGAAGACATAGAAAACAAGAGACTTCAATAGAGAAACTACTGGTAGGCTGTTACATTAACCCATATAACACCATAAAAGACCAGACTAGTCATGATGGAGAAAAGAGAATTTAAAGGTTATGTAGGGTCAGAGACACTAGGACCTTGCATTCAAGTAGTGAAAAGTCAAGGCATAGTTTAAGCTCTCAGAACCTAAACTGTGAAGCAGCTAGTAACACTCTTCACTAAGAAGTAAAAAGATCAGCGGGGAAAGGGATTTATTTATTTTATTTGGGGGCATATTTTGTTGAGGAATCTTTGCACTATCCAACTGGAGATACCTAAAGACTACTAAGAAAGAAGTCAGGGAGTTCAAGAGAGGTTGATAGGTAGAAAAACAGAAATGATGGTAGCCAGTGAGGTCTATCATAGAGACTAGAGGAGCTAAGAAGGACAAAGTCCATGGAGGGAGAGGGGGAGTAAAATAGACCAGCAGTCCCAAAGTGGGTGACACTGGAAGGGCAACTGTACTAGAATGATTTAAAATGATCCACTTGGAGGTGGGGGTTATCCTATGGATTATTTTCTGTTTGTTCACTAAAAAAAGATCAGTTCCCAAGGGGCCACTGAGGGGCTCATAGAGAAGTAGGTAAGACACTTGCTTTGCTTGCAGCCAACCCTGGTTCTAATCTCTGGCACTGCATCAGTCATATGCTGTCCATATGATGTCAAGGGTCTCTTCTGAGCACAGAGCAAGGAATGACCCTAACATTGCCAGGTGTAGCCCCGGACATTGCCAGGTATGGCACAGAAATGAAAGAAAAAACAATCCAAAAATCAAGAGGGCACTGATTAATTTTTTTTAAGACAGTGGCTGCCGAGTTAAGTCTGGGAACCTCTAAAGAATGGTGATATAGAAACCCTTATTTACTTAAGGGATGGGCTGAGGGAGAGGAACTAGGGAAAGACAAACACATCCATGAATTCTGTAAGAGAATTGGGAAAGTGTTTTTAGAAAAGCCAGGCTTTAAGAAAAAGTATTTAGTAGCACCAAATGCATAAAGGATTTAGGAAAAGTAGGACCTGAGAAGTCATCTGGTTTAAAAAAACATGAAGTTACAGGTGATATTTGTTCATAGAGGTTTCCATGGAATAATAGGTCTTAAACTGGAATGTGACCAGGAATTGTGATTTCATTTTTTTTTTCTAAATATGGGATTGAGAACTGGAGAGATTGAACTACTGGCCCAATTGGCTGAGAATCACTGAGCGTCCTCTGGGCCTCCTGAGCATTACTTGGGAAAGTCCCTCCCCCTTAAACAAATAAAAGAAATATGGAAGTGAAAAGAAAGTAAAGTAGAACAATACATAGAAGGAGAAGCAGCTTTAAGAAAGGAACTTTTGTATGGGGAAGTTGAGATGTATGTGTACAGAGGTCAGAAGCTCTGGGTTTGTTAAATGGGAAAGTGGCTTGTTAAATGGCACAAAGAAACAAGAGTGTGGCACAAACCTCTGCAGAGGTGAACCTGGAAGCAATCACATGGGTTAACTTTGGTAAACCATCTTAGGGAGACACTTTTTGGTTGATGCGGGCTGAAAAGTGTTAATATCTGACACTACAGGTAAGCTTAAAATGTAGGGGCGGGGAAACGATGTAATTTACCACTCTCCATAGTCACTTACCAAGTATATCAACTGTGGGCAATGCATTTCTTTCTTTGTACTTAAATTTCTTGCTTTCTGTAAAATGGAGATAATAATAACAACCTCCCATAAATATTTAGAGGAGAGCACCTATCCTGGTACCTGGAACATAGCAAGCACCCAATAAATATAATTTTATTTTCTGGAAATCTGATTTGAGAAGTAGAGGTCATCAATTTTTGAAGCATCAATATCTGGACTGCATGAATCCACTTCCTCCCAATTTGTAGAGACATTTAATCGTCCTAACTAGTCCTTATCTTAGGGTCTGTGATAAAAATTGAAAAGGGTTCTACCCTTGCACAAAGCTTTCTGATTAAAGAAATTAAACTCTGGCTTATTGCTCATTCCAGTAAAGGTTTTCCATTCCAGGTTTTTCTGTGGTCCATCCTCTAAAAGACAAAGGTCGATCCCAGATCCTTGCTCTGCCGAGGCATGTGCTCTTGGACACTGCCTGAGCATCAAGCTGGTGATTAAATTCACTTCTTTTCATTTAGCATTGCAAATGTACAGGAGTAATACATGGGAGTAATAAAATCCTCTGGAAGTAGGTTTAGAATTCAAACATTTTCCAAAGACATGTAGAGTCCAAATACATCTAAATTGCTAGCAGTGTTTGTAGTGGTTTTAATTTTCAGGAAGAATCATCTCCATATTTTTGGCCTACTCTGTTTCAGTGGGCTTTATTTGATCTTGAGACTGGGATGTACGGCCTGATATCAATGGAAGTAACGATAACTAATTCCACATGACACCAGGGCAGGACCAGCTGGCCTTATTTACCCTGTGGAGGAATCTTATGTTTCTTTGAGAAAAATCGCCTTTCCACCTTCCAGTCAGTATTCCTCATGATTTTTGTGAAAACATTTCAAATTTCTTTTTTTTTAAATTTATTTATTTTTATTTTATCACCATGTGGAAAGTTACAGAGTTCTCAGGTTTATGTCTCAGTTATACCGTATTCAAACACCATCCCTTCACCAGTGCCCATATTCCACCACCAAAATCCCCGGTATACCCCCCGCCCCCCACCCCAACTGTATAACTGATGAATTTCACTTCATTTTCTCTTCAACATTTCAAATTTCTTAAATGGGCCGATCCTCTTTCTTGTGACTGGAATTTCATCCCTTTGAATAGTATGAGAATAATATTGTGAGGATTGCAACAATAAAAAATGTTAATGACTTCGGGTCAGAATGCTAGGAACCTGATAAACTATGCACACTTTTCCTCATTCCAAGCACATTTGCATGCCTATTCAAGTACCCAAGAAAGAGGGATTTTGGAAACTTTCACTCACTGCCTTTTGTAGCTGTTAAAGTGCTCACTTAGAGCTTATCGGAGTTTGTTATGTGTAGGTTTGTTTTTTTAGGACCATTATAAAGCCTGTCTTGACCTTAACAGTGCCAGAGGAAAAAAAACTTATTTCTAAACACTCTATGGTTTATGAGCGTAAATAGGGCACCCAGAATTGTATTGAAGGTTCTTTTGTGATAGCATATTTCTGAGAATTTCAATACAGCATTACCAATTTCAGCTAATATTCTTGGAGATTTACTCAGTTGTGTCAATTTTTCATGTTGCCAGAGTTGTGACTTTAAAGTGTTAGAAAGTTTATTGAACTTCCCATTTCTGAGACTCATAAATACATCAAATTTCCTTCCCGCTTCCAATATGCATGAAATATTAAGAACGTTTCATTTCAGCAGCTAGGGGAAGACCTATCAGCACTGTACAGAGCTTTTTTTTGTTTTGTTTTCATTTTTGGATGACACTGGGTGTTGCGCAGGGACTATTCCCAGCGCAGTACTCAGAGATCATTCCTGATAGTAACTGGAGGATCATAAACCAGAAGACCAGGGATCAAACATGCCTGGGCCTTCTGCATAAAAAGCAAGCTCTCGTCCATTGCTCGCCCCCCCCCCCCCCCGCAGAGCTGTTTTTACCCTAACCAACTCTGGAGTATCTGGAGGTTAGTCACCAGGTCACACTTAAAAGAAGTAAAACATATCAGAGAGCACTGAAAAGCCATGAGCATCTCTCCTGAACATTGTCTTGAGAACATGCAATACGAGAGAGGATTATTTCTCTCAGCATACTATGAAATTACCCAAAGATCTCTCAATCTCTCATATCTCTCTCTCATTCTCTCTCTCTCTCTCTCTCTCTCTCTCTCTCTCTCTCTCTCTCTCTCTTCATCTCTCCCTCTCTCAAGTTTATGTTCTCTAATATTTTCTCGGCTGCTTCTCCCGGAAGGGAGCATAAAATGAGACCCCCATAACCATGCCACCGGACTCTGCATGAGAGGTGCCCCAGTCAGTGGGGGGCGGATGAGAGCCCTCCCCGCCCCAAGGGGCCCAGCCCCAGCAGCTGACCTCCACTACCCCACCGCCACCCCCCTCCAGGCTGCTTTCCACACGCTCGGGCAGAGCCTCACACATGAGTGAACATATTCCTGGACCAAGTGGCCGGTGACACATCATCATAAAGAGAAATATATGCATATATTCATATATATATAAATTCCATTTATTATATTAATAAATAAATATATATATATATGCCTCTCGGAGAGCCAGGCAAGCTACCAAGAGTATCCCGCCCGTACGGAAGAGTCTGGCAAGCTTCTCGTGGCGTATTCGATATGCCAAATACAGTAACAATAACAGTCTCATTCCCCTAACCCTGAAAAGAGCCTCCAATCGTTGGGAAAAATGAGTAAGGAGAGGCTGCTAAAATCTCAGGGCTGGGATGAATGGAGATGTTACTGGCACCCGCTCAAGTAAATCGATGAACAAAGGGATGACAATGATACAGTGACTCTCTCCTCGTCTGTTTCTCCCATCCCCCCTCCATTTGTTTCCCTTCTCTGTGTCTGTCTCTGTCTGTCTGTCTGTCTCTCTCATACCATCTATCTGTCTCTCCCTCTGTTCTTCCTGTCTTTCCCATAGTCCCTGAAGTAGCCTCGCAGTTACTAGTAGGATGTATTCTTTCCCTTTCCCTTCTCGTTGCTGGGTCCCACAAAGTTGATCTTGGAACTCGCTGGAACTAGTTAGTATAAATGAAGACTATTTGCTGAGTGAGGGGGATGGGAGAATTATGATTCTGAACCCAAAATAGGTGGTGCTGTTTCTGTCAGGCTATAGATATGTTTCCATTTAGGGTTTCTGTTGTCCTTAATCTCCCTTGTTCCCCACTCTTCATGCTATCAGAAGGTGCCCATCTTTGTTATGACTTTAGCTTGCTCTTATAGTAATTGCTTCTAGTTTGCCAAGACCAGAGGAATCAGACAATGATATTTTCTAATCATAATGAAATAAAAAAATACAAATTTATTTTAATGAAAATACCAGTAGGCTCAAAATGAGGGCCTTTTACTATTCTTAGATAATCACGAATCACGAAATCCCTGTTAACCGTCGATTTCTCGAGCGGGCTCAGTAACCTCTCCATTTGTCCTTTCCCTGAGATCTTAGAAGTCTCTCTTGGCTAGGCCCTTTCAATGATGTCACACTGGAGGCTCTTTCAGGGTCAGGGGAATGAGATCCAGCTTGTTACTGGATTTAGCATATGAATACACCATGGGAAGCTTGCAAGGCTGTCCCATGTGGGCAGGAAACTCTCAGAAGCTTGCCAGTTTCTCCCAGAGGGAGAAGTAGGCTACAAGATATCGCTTCTGAGAGCTTGCTTTTAAGTCTCTGGATGTTGGACGTTGATGGGATTACACACACCTGGGTTCCTCTGCCAGTACCTTCATGCGTGAGGCCTGTCCGAATGTGTGGAGAGGGGACTCGAGCATGGCTGTAGCTAGGTTCCGGTGGTCCTCGGCTGCTGGGAGCTCTGCTTGGGGTGGGGAGGGAAGCTGGAGCCCATCCCCTCCGAGGGGCCCCGGGGAAGATAGCCAGGCATGTGGGCAAGAGACTCTTAGAGAATAATAATTTAAAAAAAAAAATCCAAAGGGCTTTACTGCTCATGATTTATGCCAGCTCTTTTGGAAATGTATAGGGTTTTTTTTTCTTTGTTAATTTCCCGCGCTGTTACTTTTCCAGAGTTGGAATCTTCTAAAAATTATTGTAATGCTTTATTATTTGTTTCCACACATTAACAGATAATTGTAAAGATAGGAAGATAAACTAGAGAGAGAGAGAGAGATAGACAGCTTCTTAAAAAGTAGATGAGCTAGGCCCGAGCAATAGTCCAGCAGGGAGGGCATTTGCCTTGCATGCATCTGACCCGGGTTCAATCCTCAGAAACCCATATCATCTCCTAGCACCACCAGTAGTAATTCCTGAGTTCAGAACCAGGAGCAACTCCCTAGCATCATTGGTTGTGACTTAAAAAGACAAAAATAAATAAATAAATAAATAAAAAGTAGATGAAGCAGGAAAAAATTGTTCATCTGAGCCATCCTAGTACAGAGACCTAGAATCCTACTCTATCCCTTCTTCCCAGTCCAACGCAGAGTTAGTCATCAGGCTCTCTAGGCGCTGGTGGAGTACCCTGAACCAAAACGAGAACTAGACTTCTCAACAGACTGATGTCAAGATATTTTCTACAGTTACCCAAAGTGTGTTTTGTCTGGAGGAATTTTTTCAGTTTGTATGTGATTTTTTTTTTAACTTTTGCAACAGTAAGGAAATAGGGTAACACTATATGGAAGTCTGTAAGGTCTATCTGGCATTATAAAAGAAAATAAACTTAATGTGTTACTGAAATTTTTCCTGTAAATAATTAATGTAGTACTATCTATGAAGCCAGCCTTTTATTTGATCACTTCCCATAAGTTACATTTTGACTGCTTTTTATCTGACTTCCTTTTTAAAGACCAGAAAGATCATGGAATTGCTCTCTGTTGAGAGTATTACATTCTAGAACTTCACTTGCAGCTGTGGTTGCAATAAAGTTCTATTAACCTAATCTTCCAAGATCATTCTTGACTTCTAAAGTTGAAGTAACATCATTCCTGCCCTGGAATTTCTTGGCAGTTGCTCCTGACTTGCATTAAGAATTTGACAAGGGCCAGCAGCATAATTTACGATAATTTTTAAAACATGAAGTAATGTGTAAATGATTTTTTTCATAATGGAACTATTAGCAAAAGAATTTTTGTATCGAGCAGTTTCTGTCCCCAGAGTCACCATAATTGAGTGGAAGTGGAGTCAAAGTTCTCTCTCTTCTTTTAATTGTCTGTACTGATACTGAGGCAATGCATGATGGCCTTTCCTGCATCCTTTTAAACACCTCCAGTTTTATAGCAGTTATATATGCTTAAAAAAAAAAAGGCTCTTCATGAGTCATGTTTCTTTGGAGGTCTAAGGGTTTTTTATTTAGTCTTTTGTTGTTTCCCTTTATCCTTCTTCCCAAGCAATGGCCATGATCTTGAAAGCTGGTTCACTCTCCTGCTCTCTTAGCTGTCTGGTTTTTATAATCTGCAGTTTCTCAGACTGTGGCACTGACAACTTTATTCTGACTCCCTCCCACTGTAGACTTGTGCCTCCCTCTCCTGCCCCTCAACCCTACCAGAGAAAGGCCTTCTGCTCATGAGATCATGTTGCTTCCCGCCTTTCAGATCCATGGGACACAACCCAGTTTGGGCTCTGGATACCGTGTGGGTATTTCATTGGTTACATTTGACCTTCTCATCGGGATAACGGTTCTCATACTTGACTGCACAAAGAGCTGCATAAAATACTTATGTCTGGATTCCTCCCCCCACACATTCTGATGTAATGCTTCTTGGGTGTGGCCCGAACACTGAGATTTTTTTTGTAATGCTTCTTCACTGATTCTAACATGTAGTCAAGAGTGAGACAGCTGCCTGAAGTTTTCTTCTGCATCCCAGATATTTTTATTGGTTTAGGGGCCACACTCACGTGTGCTCAGGGCTTACTCCTGGTTCTGTGGGCAGAGATCACTGCTGTAGGCTTGGGGACAATATATGGTACCAGTCATTGAACCTGGGAAGTGTCTGACCTGCTATGCTCTTTCAGGCCATCAGCTCAGATTATTTGAATTCAAATCTATTTGTTTCCTTTATGACATGTGCCTTTGCCTAGATGCTTCAACTGTGCAAGTAGACCCCTCAACATGTGATGCTCAACATCTAATTTTATTAAGGTCCACTCCTTAAAACTCAGTCTGTATTCCCATGCATTTAGTATTGATCTCTATGCATGTGTTACACTGTCACTGTCACTGTCATCCCGTTGCTCATCGATTTGTTCAAGCGGGCACCAGTAACGTCTCTCATTGAGAGACTTATTGTTACTGTTTTTGGCATATCCAATACGCCCGGGTAGCTTCCAGGCTCTGCCGTGTGGGCTCCATACTCTCGGTAGCTTGCTGGGCTCTCCAAGAGGGGCGGAGGAATCAAACACGGGTTGGCCTTGTGAAAAGTGAACACCCAATCGCTGTGCTAGTGCTCCGCATGTGTTACAATCACAGCTAATACTAGTATGGGCCTTCCTGTGCAAAAGGCTCCTCACAAAGTGCTACAACTCATCTGGTGGGTTGTGTGTGTGTGTGTGTGTGTGTGTGTGTGTGTGTGTGGCCATAAAATTTCTTTCCTTTTCCAATAAAATAACCTAAGGATTCACATGTCTGAGAGTAAGTTTTTGGTTGCTTGTTTTATTATTATTAACATTGATTTACAATTTTAGGAGATTGTAAGAAGTTAGATTCACGGCCCTGTGTGGATGTAACACTTCTAACACCGAAGTTCTGCCTCCATCCCACCACCAAAGAGAACCCTCTCTTGATTCCTCCCCACCCTTCCCTTCCTTTCTGGTAGCTGCCATACTTTTTTGGAGTCTAGGAACACGTGAATTCAGTTGATGCACAAATGTGGCCTTGATCTCGGACAGAAACTCTGATGCTATATTTTCAAATGCCTCTAGAGCCTATCCACCGAGCAGCTGTCATCTCCCTTCAGTGGGTCTGAAGCTTCACATGCCCCCCGCCTCCGCCAGTATCATCTCTCTCTCTCTCTGCTTTTAGTTTCAGCAAGACCTGGCTCAAATCCCAGCGCTACCATTCATTGGCATATGACTTCAATTTCCTTAGTTACAAAGTGTTGATGATGGCAATAATAATGATGTCTGTTATGTAGACTTATGAAGATTTTCCAACGATCCCCTGTATAAAGTGCATGGTCCCTAATGCAGAACAGATATTTAATGAATGATAACTGCCCTTATTGTTTAAAGTGCTGCATATTACTGTCAGGTCTGTCTGCTTCTCTTCTACTCTACTGTTACCAATTTTTATTTCACACTGTAAATATTCTCTGAGTCACCACACTGAGTCCTCATCCCCTCCGGCTTTGATTGCTACAACTCCTCCTATCTGGCTCTCCTGCCTCCAGTCTTCTTTCCTTTTTTCCCCACCCTTAATCCATTCAATACACTTGTTTTCCTTGCTCATGAGCCTATCAAGACTTCCCACTGTTCTTTGCATCATGCCCAAACTTCTCAGTTCAGTTAAAGAAAAAAAAAATTCTCTCTTAGTTTGGCTGCAACTCTCAGACCAATTTAATTTTCCACTTACTCCTCAACAGCCCCCTCCACACTGCTCTTGGAGTTTTCTGAGAGGCTCTTCCCAACATCTTCTCAACCAGGATAGAGCGTTTATTCACCTCTTATTGTCCCACCCTGGTTTACAATATAGGCATAAGACCTGGGTTTCAATAAAATCTTTTCCTGTAGTCCTTTTCTATATGGATCCTTACTTATTCTTATGATTATTTTCTATAAAACTAATCTCGAATGCAAATATGGAGGACAGGCAGCCATTGAGTGGCTGTGGCGTGATGAAAAGCAGGTGATTAATTATCTAATGGAACAACTTCCCATCTTCTGCCCCAAGGAAATGAAAATCAGTTTGGGAGAGCCTCCAAATTTTTTTCAAGAGAAAAACTCAAATTTTCCTACTGAGGTCTCTTAATTTTTGTGTATTGGAAGTTAATTAAAAAGATTGGATGACAGAATATACCAATATATCTGAGTAGGACTGTAGGTTTATAATTTTGTCCCCTTCACTTTATAATTTGCATACCAGCTAGTTTAGGACTTAATTATTCTCTGTTTGTTTGGCATATTTTATTTTTTGCCTTCCCAACAGAGGTATACCTTACTCATTTCCAGCATGTATTGATTCATGTAGTTCAGTATTCAAAATTTATAAGAAAAATAGTTGGAATATTCATTAGAGAAATATTTAATAATGCAGAAGACTTCAAAATTTTTATTTTATGATTTCTTTCATGTGTTGTGAAACAGTGGAAATATCCAGTATTCTTTTTGATTCTCATATTTGTCATTAATTTTGTATCTTGGTATGTTGTTTAGTCACTTTGGGATACAACAGCCAGATTTCTTTGTGGAAAAAGGAACAAAAGGTTTTGGTAGTGTTTTTTCATATTATTTGATATTTACCATTGGATGGTATATAAAACGTCTTTAAATAATTTGTAAATAATCTTAGTACTTCACACATATTAAGAATATGGCAAGTAGGATTATTTACTCCTTAGGAAGCCAGAAAACATGTGCCAGGGTTACATATGGATTCTGTTTTTCTAAGATTTTTCTACTATGCAATATTAAATGCATATAATTATACGCCTAAAACATTTTTAGATATTGCATCTCTAAAAGAAGCTCCTGTATTTTTTTGATAGAATGAAGCGTAGAAAATCTCTCTTCTTGATCTATACAGCATAATTTCACATTATAACTTCCTGTATAATTGTAGTGATATCATCTCAATAGCAGTCAAAGTTTTTCCACCCAGCACAGTTATCATAAGACATGAGTAACTGTTTGACTCATATGAATTTGGACAAAAAAAGGGGAACATATTTGACTAACACATGAGTACTCTTATATTAGCCAAACAGGACTTTTAAAAAAAAATTTAGCCAAAATGCACAAAAAGACACCTTTTAAGACCCTGGTTAAGCTTTGGTATACCCATCAGTTTGGATATAAGAAGGTTAGGAACTTAAAATGTTGCCTCATCTTTCTTATGAATTATGGTCTCAATCATCTTGCTATAAAATTTTGTTGATGTTGATGCGATGAACATGTAGAACACTACACAAATCCGGTCTTTTTTTTTTTTTTTTTTTTTGTGGTTTGCTGTAGGTACTCAGCGTGCCAATGCCCGGGCTCCAGCCCCTTACAAGAGAGACTTTGAAGCCAAACTAAGGAACTTTTACAGGAAGTTAGAGACTAAAGGATATGGACAAGGCCCAGGGAAATTAAAGTAAGTCAAAATGTTAGAAACTACTGATTTGTGGTAAGGAAGACTATGGAATACATTTGGGAATTTAGGAATTTGATTGTGATATGGGACAACCAGCTTATTTGATGTGTGTAAATTTTAGGATCATCTGAAACACAGTTTTGGAGTTAAATATGACTTTTTTTTTCTTTTTTCCTGAATCTTTTAAAACAAGAGGACTACCACTTTTTTAATAAAAATATTGGCAAAATTGATTTTTTTTTACCCCTTTTATTTGTTTCTTTTTAGATCATTCAATTGCTCTAAGGCCTTCTCAGTGTTTTATGCAACATATTACTGTTTCCTGAGTTGGTCTGAGTAGAGGAAGCTGGCTCAGCTATATTTTATTCTGTGAATAATCTTCACTTGTCTAACAGAATAGGTTATGAATGTTTCTTCTCCCATTATTTCTCCAGACACCTTCACATGGGAACATTGAAACGTCATTATGTTCTTGGGCCTAGAATTATTTTCAACTCTCTTGGCCCATGCTGCCTTCATTCTCCGCTCCATGTCACATGTCTCCTTTAGAGATCAGTGAGTGTACCACTGAAAGGAAACAGAGGAGGGTCTTTCCTGAAGCACCTCCACACGTGGGGGGGCCCTCAGTGGCAGCCAACATGCACAGCACCACAGAGAACATCCAGATCACAGCACGGTGCCCCAAATACCATCTCTTTTTGGGCTTTACATTTCTCACATTTCACCCATGAAAGTCTTAGTAATCAAGGTTTCAGGTATACCT
The DNA here is from genome assembly GCF_027595985.1 of Sorex araneus. Taxonomy (NCBI): domain Eukaryota; kingdom Metazoa; phylum Chordata; class Mammalia; order Eulipotyphla; family Soricidae; genus Sorex; species Sorex araneus. Next base: position 228,946,559 of record NC_073313.1, on the reverse strand, counting down.
CTTCATGCTATGAATATTTGCATTAAAAGCAGGTTGATATCTGCATATAATGACTTCGTCCTTATCACAAGTTAGCTGATCAGTCATATATATCAATTCATTTCTTTCTGTCACTTGGAATATCTTAATAGTTGCTCAATTTAAAAATTCTATTGAGTACAACTGTAAACTTCCTGCTTTAGAGGACACAAGAATATTTTCCTCCCCTTTCACCCCACAGTCATCTCTCTCTTAACACTTAATAATTGAATTCCTTGTTTAGGTATAATTAGGCTTAAAATGTTGCTTCATAGAATCGTTCTTCCTTTACAAAAAAAAAGACAGTATATGTGTGTAACCATTTTCCTTCTAGGATAAATCTATTTAACTGTTCAGAAAGGACTGTCAGACTGTTTCCACAAGTCAGAGTTGGAATTCTCTATTTAGTAACTTGTTCTTGCTATGAAGAGTTAAAGGCAAATGTATGCTTCAATTGCAGAGAGCAGTGATACTAAGTTGGTCCACTTTTCACCTAGTAATTATGGGAAATGGAAATAAAATGGCATGTGTGTAGTTCTAAAACAGTAAGGTTTATTAGGAAATAATCTGTATTTTCCAATCACCTGTCTGTGGGTAGGTTAATTATCAGAAGAGATCACCTACTCGAAGATGCTTTCAATCAGATTATGGGCTACTCCAGAAAAGACCTGCAAAGAAATAAGCTATACGTCACCTTTGTCGGGGAAGAAGGGTGAGTAGAACAGAGAAGTGGCTGGTGGAACAGCGGCTGCTGTTGCAGGGCGGATGTTTCACCACATTGTCGCTTGTGGTTGCCTGAAACAGGAAATCCTTCTGGCAGGAAATGCTATTCTCACACACTTAAATCTTTCAGCTTTTTTTCTTAAGTTTTTTTTTTCTTTCTGTTTTTTCAATCATTTGACATACATTCTTTGGCTTAAAAAAAAAAGTCATAACCATTGATCATTTTTTGAGAATAGGAGCTTGGTTTGGATTCTCTCTACATTTTCTTTTCAGGAGAAAATTGGGGGCCTTGAAGAAAAAATATGCACACAAAGAACTGTTTTCTAATGTCTGTGATTTTGTTAGCCACCCCGTATGTTAGTCTGAGGCACTTTTCCTGTTAAAGCATATTGTATGGACTCAGATTCATAGCTGGGAGTTAATTAGTACCTGCTTTTCCTCCAGCCTCCTGCTGGTAACTTCTAGGCCCCAGTCTTACTTCTTTTGCCTCAGTGTTTGTTTCTTCCTCAGACTGCTGCTCCACACCTACCCAACTACCTGCTGGAAGCAAACATATGCAACCTTTTATGACTCTCTCATGAGTGTGCTCATGTAGATAAGGGTTAGGAAATAAAGGAGTGAAGACTCCCACACACAGTTGGCTGCATCCAACAGACATAACAGTTGTTAAATAACACTCTAGAAGATCTCAGCTCTCATCTCTCCCAGGCCCTTTCCTCTGTTCTCATCACAGGGCTAGATTTTGAGTCTTAGCACTTTCTTTGTTAGCCACTGATCTTGAGATGTGAATTTAAAAACCACTCTATTGTCTGAACTATTCCTTCAACTCTGGTGCCTTATATTATTTTAAGGCCATCCCTTCCAGTCATACTCAGAAATAAATGATTATCGTCATAATATCCAACAGATTTAACCATTCTGTAAATACTTGATGAAGTGAAAGCTCCAAAATATGAAATGACTTGCGCTTACTAAAAGAACTAGGTGATAGCAAACTGGAGGTTTGGGACTAGGCCTTTTGTTTTCGTCCAGTGCCCTTGAATGTAGGCAAAACAACTGAACTCTGATAGTTAAGTTGTTTGAAAAGAACAGGTAGGTTTTTTCCCCCTACCTATACAGCTTTTTACTTGTACAGTTGTCAGCAACTAACTTCTGCTCCTGTCACACACATTATTGTACAATCTCACCATGACGAGGTTCAAGTAAAATATTATATGGGAAACAATGTAATGGACTTGGGCAAAAACCTGCCTCACAGATTCTTGAGAGTTTAGTTGGTGATGTGTGTTAATGGACCTTGGCTTACAGATGCAGGTGCACAATTGAAAATGAAGGCAAATGTGTTTAGCCCAATCATAAGTATGCATGGGATTCCAAGTATTTCCTTACATAACCACTCTGGTTTGGATGAGAATATTTTCCTCCCCCAGAACTCCAGCTGCTTTCTTTATTGTTGGACCACAGTTTGTTGAAATCTTAGAGATGCAGGAAAGAATCTTTGGAAGCTCTGGTTCTTATATTTGAGTAGAACAGATGCTTCTCATGCTTGACCGTCCTAAAGTGGTCCTCGCATGATCAGGACTGATGCTATCCATTCCTCAGAGGAGTCCTTTGTTGAATGGAGTTTGGTATCTCTGTTTGATTGCTGCTAATGTTGAAATGCTTCCTTCTTCCATCACCTGTTTCCTTCCTGTAAATCCAGAGGGAAAATAAGGGAATGGTATTTTGAGTTGTGATCGCAGTCACTGAGAACATTTTTTATATTCAAGCCTCTCTGCATATGGATTATTAAAACGATAGATAGGCAGATAATGTCTGTTCATTATCATGTCACTATCATAGTTATGGATTCTTAGATTTTGACTTTATCCATTTAAATACCTTCAAGAGTGTCACTTTTTAAGTTTTTCATATCTAACTTGAGAAAAAGATCATGCCAGATGTTGACTTAAAAAAAAAAAGAACCAGGGCTTTTTAAAGAGGCAGTAGTTTTAGCAATAGCACAGAAAATATGTAAGATGAAGCCTAAAAGAGGCACCTTGTACCTCTTCAACAATGTCCCATCATTGCAGACCTTTTGAGCACTTTATTTCCTGGCACACGAAGAACCAACACAGGAAGAGTTCCCAAGGCCAATGCTAGTATAATTTTAGTGAAAAAAATAAAGAAATAAAGTAGTATTGGGTTAAAACCCAAGTTCTAAAATACATATCTAAATTAATAAAACAGAAAAAGTAACTAGAGGAGAATAGAAAAACCTCACGTGCAGAAATTTTCCAACTCATTCAGTCTAATTCCCCACTTATAAAGACTGTGGGGTCACACAGAGTACCTTTCTTCAAGTTGTGCAAGATAAGAGGTAAGAAAAGAAGTAAGTCTATAGTGAAAAAGGCTGATGAACACTCAGTCAAGTGTCAAGGTTAAAGTCAGTTGTCAAATGTCTTGTGGATTTTAAGTATCCTTGGTAGGATGTGATTAAATGGCACTTTCCCTTTAGTCTTCCTTCTCAAACCCTCGAGCGCCAACCTAGTCATGAGAAAAACATCGAGTCAATCCAAATTGAGGGGTGCAAGGTGCCTTTTCAGTACTCCTTCAAACTGCCTAGGTCATCAAAAACCAGACACACCTGGACAGTGTCACAGTCAAGAGGAGCCTAACAAGAGGAGATGTGACAATGGGGGATGTGAGAGAGTATAGCAGTTGGGTGGATGACTAGCATGCACCCACCTGGTTCTATTCCTGAGTCCACATGATCCCTCAGGTATTACTAGAAGTGGCTCTTGCATCACTGGGATAGCTTGGGTTTCCCAGCATTGCAGGGACCGGATAGAATCACATTCTTGGGTCCTTGCATTGATCCAATGACCCTGTTGGCAAAGAATCAGTGGTGACCTCCTGAGCACTGCTCGGGAGCACTCCCCCACCAAAAAAAAAAAAAAGACAATTAGATGTAATGCATTCTGGATAATATCCTGAAACAGAAAGGTAAAACTAAGTATAACTCAGGAAAAGCTAAGGAAATCTGAATATAGTGTGAATTTTAGTTACTAATGATACATAAACATTGGTCCGTTGTAATAAATGTGTTTTACTCATTTAAAGTAGCAGTGAAATGGTGTGGATTATATAAGAATTTTTCATGTTATTTGTAATAATTTCTGCAAATTGTTTGAATGATTTCTATTATAAAGCATTTTTTTAAATAATGAAAAAAAATAATTTAAAAAATAGTATCAGGATTTGGGAAGAATTAAGAAATGTTTTCCTAAATGATTTTTCTTATTTTCTGGTCAACAATTTACTACTACCAGGATAATTTTGATTTTTTTTTTATTGAGATTACTAGAGTAATAAGTATGTAGATAAAGTTAATTTTATAGAAATTCCAAATAAGTGTTGATTTATATAGAGTATTATTTTGCATTGCTAATGACAACGTTATGTTATCTGCAAGGGAATAGTATCTTGAAGTTCTTTTTGGTACTATCTTGATGATTGTAGTTCCTTCCTGTCTTACATAATTCAGTATCATTCTTACAATGGATTAGTAGAACATAAAAAGAAAGATATTTGTTTTTAATAGTAGCAGATCTGTATGCACTGCAGAAAAGGAGAGATCTTAGAGTCTGTTAATGTAAAGATCTTAGTTGGCAAAAGGTTATAATTTATTCCTAAAATCTTCATGTTCTACTTGACTTTTTACAAATAAAACAGCAGATCAATGTGATTTAAATTGGTCAGAACGGGAGAGTTAGTTTCCTGGTTACTAAAATTTCCACTTAATTTGTTTATCTGACCTTGAAAGGTGGGAGGAAGGAGGCCATGGGTAGTAGGTGGCTGGAAACTGAGTCATTTGATTGACTGTGGTAGGAACTTGCATGCTGTGGTTGCTTTTTTCTAATGGGTTTTTGAGAGCCTCAAAGTTGCTTCTTTAGGAAGAGTCCGATGGAACACCACATCTCTCTTCTGAATTGAAAGTCCTGACAACAAAAGCGATGTAGTTTCAAAAAATAGTATAGTAATGTAGACTATTATGTTCAGAAACAAATACTGGACCATTAGGGTCTTAACCTCCCCAAACAGTAAGGAAACTGTCACCGGCCTAAAGAGAGGATGTTTATACTGTGTTTGTCTTGCCTAATTTTTCTCCAAGACCAGCTCTGTAAAAGACACCTTTTTCTAAGAAAGAATGAGTTCGTTATAAGCAGGGTGCCATTTCAATGAACTCAGTCCTTTATCTTGCAAAGCTATCCATAGAATAGGGAAGAAATGTAGCAAGTTTCAGTTTGGGGCTTTAAGAACGAATGAGCTCTTTTATGGGATATTTATATAATACAGGTCAATAAAAGCCACTGGGGAAGAGATCCTAAGAGTGTTCTTCTATCCCTGTTTATCAAATAACCAGCAGTTTCTACTTATGACTTGTCTAATTCTTACTAGAAGTTTTTTGGGCATTCTGAGTGTCATCACATTTTCCTCAGAAATCTGTAAGATTACGACTTCAATTTTGTGGTGCTACTTTTTTTTTTTTTAAAGAGAAACCTATAGGATAATCTAGATAACCGAGTCTTTGCTGGAGAAGGGTATATTTCTGTATCTAGACTTTGGCTTAGAAGCAGTAAACAAAACTGTCACTTTAAGTGCCAACAAAATTCCTTACTTCCTACCCTGCTTTCTTAAGTGGCATAAGAATCTTGCTGCTATAAATACCCAGGGTAAGTCAGAAGGTGTTTAAGCTATGTGTACCTGAACCAAATTAAAAAGAAAGCAGAAATTTCTATATCCCAGAAAACATGTTGGAAATGATGGTGTGACTTCCCATGCCACTGGCTCTTCTCATTTTATGTAGTCACATCTGAATCTTCAGAAATTCTGGGTTGAAATTAAGAGCAAAAGAATACAACTAATTATTTTAACAGATATTAGATTCCACTAAAGCAACTCACGTGGCATGTCAGCTCAGCAACACGATGATAGTTAAAATGCTATGTCAGCACTTTATGGGGCTCAGAACTACATTGCCACCCTAAAGACATCTGTGCTTGTTCCAGAATGCCCTAGAAGGCAGCTGTTGTCTGGCTACACACCCGTTGTCCAGAGTTTCTATATTTCGGTGCCAAGCCTTTAGTTGTAGAACCACCCTAACTGGCAAAACAGGAATGTAACAAATGAACCCTCTGATATGAGTCATATTAACTATTTATATGGAAGAGCTGCTGAGACATTACAGGACACAGGCGCAAAGTCCATTGCCGGGACACGTCCTAATGAATTAGGTAGACATGTATAGCTTGTCATTTACAAAGCACATTCAGACATGCAGTTCTAAGCTTGGGATTATAATCAAATCACAGTTTAAAAACTTTTGGTCTTGGAATAACTGCCACAGTGCTGCTTGAGTTAAATGTGGCAGGTTAAGAACCTCACCGGTTGAGGAAGACACCTTTTTCCTCCTAGGAAGAACTGTTAGCTTTGTTCTTGCTTGGGGGTGGAGGAGGGAGAAATAATTTTCATTTCCCCTATTTAAGATCTGCCCTGGGAACATTCATCTTTTCTTCAGCCAGATTTGATTTATTATCATATTTTTAAAAGGAACCAGCCAGTAAAGTTCTACTGTTATTTTACCGTACATTGCCTTATTAGAAAATACTGGATCTGGGTAATGACAAGAACTCTATATCGTAAAATAATTCTAAGCATTATTCTCTTGAGTTCTGATGAACTTTCCAGATTGGATTGTCTTTTAGGGATTAGCATGTTGTGTTAAAGCCATTGAACAAATAAACCATCCCAAAGCAAGTATGTGCAAAGTTATTTACTCTCCTAGATGCCAAATAACGCTATAAATAACAATTTTCCTTAGAAAGCTTCAGAGAGCAACCTCATTGATTTAACAAACTATATCTTGAGCCCATACTAATGTATAAAGCTAAATCCTTGGGATACAATCATGACAAAAGCAGAGTATTGTCTGTTTTCTATTTTCTATTCCCTTGAAAGGCTTTTCACTAAAAACGAGAATTCAGAGCAAGCCAGGTACTTTACTAAAATAGTATTTTCTTCCTACTTGCTTTTAGAATAGAGGTTGGTAAACTTTTCCTGTAAAGGCTGCAATAGTAAATATGTGACTCTTTATGGGCCTTCCTGTTGCACCTACAGGAGTCTGCCTTTGTATGCCTTTGTATGACTTTGTAAAGCAGCCTCAGACAACCCTAAACAAAAGAGATTGGGTGTGTGCTACCAGAAATTATTACTTACAAAGCCAGCAAGTGGGCCAGGTTTGGCCTAAGGCCATAGAGTGCTGATCCCTACTCAATAAGTAACAGGTTTTAGGCTTGATGAAAATTTTCAATTAAAAATAAAGAGGATTTACAGTTTCCTGAAGGGTAGGTCGCCTATAAAGAGTAGTGAGCAACAGAATGGAAGATGTGTGCTGTTAAGTAGATAAAGGACAAACATGATGGCCTCTCAGTATCTGTATTGCAAATCAAAATGCCCAAAAGGAGAGAGAGAGAATGGGGGAAATTTTCTGCCATAAAGGCAGGGTATGGGGTGGGATGGGGGTAGCAGGAGGGATATTAGGGACATCGGTGGTAGAAAATGTGCACGAGTAAAGGGATGGGTGTTCGATGATTGTATGACTGAAACTCAATCATGAAAGCTTTGTAACTGTATCGCATGGTAGTTCGATAAAAAAAAAAAAATTAAGTGTAGTGAGTGAGCATAAAACTTGTGACCAAGTACCTGAGTTGAGACCTGGATCTCCCTGTAGCTTTCATTTGGTGGATGAAGTGGTTCCCTCAGCCTGAGTTTTTCCTCTGTCAAATGAGGGAATGGGTAAAATGACTTCTAGAGTCCTTAGACTACAGGCATCCTGTGTTTCTGGATGGATGCTGGGGTCTCCTGATGATATCCAGTATTCTGGGTAGGTTGAAATCAAGGATCAAGACTCACAATATAAAATGTACAGGCAAAAGAATAATGTGGGTTTTTTTTCCCCTTTTTTAAATGCAACGAATGACATGCAGACAGGATGTGAATGCTAGGCTAGGGCAGCCTGGGTGAAAGGTTTGAGGCATTAGCTGACGACTGGTTCATTATGAGTCAACAAAGTAAAGTGGCTGTCCCACAAAACAATACACTTTCAACCTGCATTAGTGGAGAAGCCTCTAGGAAGAGGGCAGGCATCCTTCCTAAGCTCTGTGATCAGGAGACCATACCTGAAGCGCGATGATCAGTAGCAGACACTGATCTATAGATCAGACTTCGATACCCTACAGAGAGTCTAGAGCACAAGGACCCAGTAACAGGTGAATTTCCACCCTTCCTAGAGACGAGATTGAAAGAATTCATGCCCAGGAGGAAGCCAGGGCAGAAGGGGCAGATAGCAGGGAGACTGGCACTGTCAAAAGAGTTCCTGTAGAAAAATTACTTTTCCAACTTATTATTTTTTTGTCTTTACCCTTAGCATCTGGGTTAGTGTCCCAGACCCAATAGGCACTCAGTGTTTGTTGGGGGGAAAGTCTCAAATGACCATTCTCATTTGAAGAATGGTCAAAGGGAAAAAGCATTCTACTTGTTCTTGGTCAGAGACGCAGTGGGAGGAAGGTGCTGGATGCTGCCTTGGTCTCAGCATGAAGGCCAGACTGCATCTTTGAGGCTGGGAAGCAGCCAGGGTGATGATTTAGAAGTCCCCAGAGTAATCTGAGCACACTAGTAGTCATCCCAGTAGCTAAGAGCTGTATCATATTCAGCTGCCTCAGAGCACAGTGCCCAGGCATCACCTTCAGACTCTACGGTTTTTTTAATTTTTCTGCATATGTAGGCTTTCTGGCATCATTGCTCAGATCTCCCAAAGCACAATGTGGACAGGAGTTGTTGATTTCAGCTATTACACAGACTTTAAAAAAAAAGGTTCATTTTTTTTTTGGTGAGTGTTTATTAGAAAAAAATTAAGCTAGCATATCGCTTTATAAATATGTAGAACAAAACTACTTTGGAAAAGCAAGGAAATTTAAAGTCATTGTAAAACTTAAGTGACAGTGCATCTGTCTTTAAGATGGAAAAAAAATAAAAGTATATGTTAATAGTTGAAGCCTGTCAATTCTTTCAAATTCTCAAATAAAATATAGCAAAGCTTTTATTTTTCTTACCACTATCCCAACTCTCACACAAATAACAGAATCTTTTTGTCCACCACACTAACTCATCACAGAACAATACTCAGATTATTTCCTTTTCATTTAAAAAAATGCAATAATACCCATAGAGGAAATTCCATAAGAGAAACAAAAATAGATTGAACAAAAGAAGTCTTATAAAATTCTGCCATCCCAACTTATCAGTTGCTTTCATTCCCTTTCAGCATTCCTTTCTGTCTTTGAACCCATGTGCAAACTTTTATGATAGGGTAGATGTACTTTTTATTTTCATGTTAAATTAAGCATATCAAATTGCTTTATTGAAAACTCTTTACTGCATATTTTGCTCTCAGCATTGTTGGCCACTTGTCATTCCTCAAACTGAACACTTAACACACTCATTCTTCATACTGCACTTTAACCCATTTGTAAGTAAAGAGGAATTCATGCTGTAATTCAGGTACTAGAGTTTCCATCTTTTTTCCAGATACCTTCCTTAGAAAGATTTCAATGCCCTCATTCTTTTTACTATGATTTTCTTTAAAGTGTCATAATTTAAAGCATTTTTTGAGGTATGGGGGGGCACATCTGGCAATGTTCAGGAGTTGCTCCTGGGCACTCAGGAATTTCTGGCAGTGCTCAGAGATTCATATGGGATGCTGGGGATCGTGCAAGATAGACTGTACTGTTGTACTATTGCTCCTGCCCTAAATTTATTTTTTGCTTGGGGGCCATGCCTGGCTGTGCTTAGGGCAAATTCTGTGCTCCTGGTTCTGTGCTCAAGTGATCATATGAGGTGCCAGGAATCAAACCTAAGTAGATCTAGGTAGACCACATGCATATTAAGTGCATTACCTGCTATACTAGCTCTCCAACCTATAGCACAAACATAATAAAGTTTTTATTTGTACATTCTCATTGGTTTTTTTTTCCTGATCTCTTGTGTATGTGTGTGTGTATACATACTGATATCATTGCTTAGATTATGCACTATGTTAATATTATTTTATGTGTATTATACAAACATATACAGTGATTAGCCACTCATCAATTCTTTTTCCTCCATCTAAAATGAAAAGATCTAAAAGGACGGGACTTCTCTCCATCTCATTACCCTGTTTATACAGATCATTCCCATTGTTCTCCCTTTCTCTATAATCTCACTCCATGTGTGAAGAAGATTTACCTTTGAGGCCAGAGAGAGTGATTACAAGAAATAAAGCACTCACCTTGCATATTACTGACCCCAGTGCAATCTGAGCTGAGAATTAACCATGAATAATAACAGATATGATACAAAAAATACAAAACAAAATTTATTTTTATATACTTATTGATAAGAATGGAATGATAACACAGCAGGTAGGGCATTTGCCTTGCACATGGCAGACCCAAGTTCAATTCCTCCATCCCTCTTGTAGAGCCCGGCAAGCTTCTGAGAGTATCCTGCCTGCGTGGCAGAGCCTGGCAAGCTACCCGTGGCCTATTTGACATGCCAAAAACAGTAACAACATATCTCACAGTGGAGATGTTACTGGTGCCCGCTTGAGTAAATTGATGAACAGTGGGACAACAGTGCTACAGAGCTACATACTTATTGATGCACTCAAATTAACCACTGTGGCTATTTAATATTAGTATCTTGCTTTTTTTTATCTGTTATTCGATACATAGCATAATTTTAGATGTGTTTCATAAAAGTGACTTTGTTCTGGGTTAAGATGTGCATGAGATTAGGAATTATTATAGTTCAATTTGTTTTGAGCAGTGCTAGTGGACAATTAGATGTGTAATGATTTATTTGTCGAAGTTTGAAATGGTTAAAATTTGGTAACTGGTCAGAAATAAAATAACTGGTTGGTTTTTTTTTTTTTTTTGGATACTTTAAAGGCTGGATTACAGTGGACCTTCCAGAGAGTTTTTCTTCCTGGTATCCAGAGAACTCTTTAACCCATATTATGGATTATTTGAATATTCAGCCAATGACACATACACAGTTCAAATAAGTCCTATGTCTGCTTTTGTAGACAATCACCATGAATGGTAAGTATTTTTTCTCCTCACAGATTTTCTCCAGTGAAATTTTGGTGATAGAGTTTATCAAAACGCATGTTTTTTTTAGCAGTTTTTTTTTCCCCCTCAGAGAAAATCATGGGCTGGAGCGATAGCACAGTGGGTAGGGCGTTTGCCTTGCACTACCCGTGGAAATTAATTGTTCAATTTCTCAGTCCCTCTCGGAAAGCCCAGCAAGCTACTGAGAATATCCCACCCGCAAGGCAGAGCCTGGCAAGCTACCTGTGGCATATTTGGTATGCCAAAGACAGTCACAACAAGTCTCACAATGGAGATGTTACTGGTGCCAGCTCGAGAGAATCGATGAGCAATGGAATGACAGTGACAGTGACAGAGAAAATCATATTTTCAGTTAAATTTTCCAATTGACTCTATTATAAACAGGCAGCCTCTCAGCTTGGGATAAATTATATTCCATAAGCCTAGTTTTAAATGAGACTTTAAAAGGTTTTTTCACTGAGAAAAAAAAAAAAAGATAGATCATGCTGAACTCCCAGAAAAAACTAAAGCTCTCTCTTTTGGATATCTAAACTCTGAGGTGGGATGGGGTGAATATTAAAGTCTGGACCCAGAGACTAAATTAGGCAGCTTCAGTAACAGTGCTTAGAACGGCTAACAGTGGGGGTGTGGATGGATGGGTCCAGAGAAGTGGCAGAACAGCCCTCTATTCTCTGGGGTGACAATGGCAATTTAGTAATGGGGGGAGGGGTTGGAGATGGGTGACATGGGCAAACTAGTAGCAGAAGAGAATCTGATAGAAGAGCTGCAGTGGGGACTCACAGTAAAGACCACTTACTGATTAAGTAATTGTTCTGTTGAAGCTGAGGAATGTTTCTTTTTAATTTCTCATGCAAAATTAGAAAAGCCAAAACCCACACATATTAAAACATTGATATGGAGATTATTTATTCGGGAAATCTAAAATTACACTCTTTCCAAGCATCCTTAGCTTTTTTATTGAATTCTTTTATAATCCCCTTTTTTTTTTCTGATCATTTTCAGTGACAGTAACAGGAAAAAGAACATGAGTAGGTCTCATGGAAAATGAGTCATGAGGTTAATACTGGTGGGTGGAGGGCATTAATTCATAGGACATACTCTTTGAATTAGCTTCCGTTTCACTGCAATTTGGAGCCGTCCTCTCTGTGGCTATTGCAGTTATGCTAACCTAAGTGGAAATAAAGGAAAACAAAGCTGCTAGACATTAATTGTACAATGGCTGCCTGATACTTAAATTCCAAACCAACTGTATGAACATCATGTGGATTTACTCTTTTGGAAGGCATCAGACTTAGAAATAGTTAGAAACTTGAGAACTTTTGAAAGATGATAAAAGTGTACATCCCAGGCCTGGAGTGATAGCACAGCGGGTAGGGCGTTTGCCTTGCACGCGGCCGACCCGGGTTCGATTCCCAGCATCCCATATGGTCCCCTGAGCACCACCAGGAGTAATTGCTGAGTTCAGAGCCAGGAGTAGCCCCTGTACATCGCCAGGTGTGACCCAAAAAGCAAAAAAAAAAAAAAAAAAGTGTACATCTCAGTCAGCAAATTCAGTTGTGACAGATATACTACTTTGCAAAGTGGTTTAGACCAATACTGAACCTTGAAATTTTTAGAGAACAGAATGCCCCAGGAAGAATACCCCCCTCCCCCGCCAAGTGTCCCTCTGCATAATTCTTGGAGTGATAATTCTGAGGACTGAGGATTTGAAAGAGCAAAGGAATAGGAACTTCTTCAATTGAAACCAGGTTTTTCCTCAAAAGGGAATCGCTACTCTGTTTCTATTAGAAAAATCCTGCTAATATCTCTGTATGCCAACTAGAAGGGGACAGTATCCCCTTACACTTCCATCCCCCACTAGCGGTCTCATTCTGTCAACATCTCTTAGAGGTAGTTTGGGGGACTTTACCAACATGTTAGCCACTTAGGGTGTCACATAGAGTGCATTATTAACAGGGGATGTAAGAATAGTATGTATATATCAGTGAGATAGATTTTCCACCAGTAGATACAAATATTGGCCCAATGAAGATATATCCTACAGTGTGCACAAACATTCCTGGACCTTGTAGGCCATTAATCTTGGCTAAACTTTGAAGAATCAGACTGGACAGCTCTGTGGAGGGCAAATAATACCATTTGGAAACTGCCCCATGATGTATAAGCTGTCTCATGCATTTCCTTCACAGGTTCCGGTTCAGTGGTAGGATTCTTGGTCTTGCACTAATACACCAGTATTTGTTGGACGCCTTCTTCACACGACCCTTTTATAAGGCTCTTCTCAGAATGTAAGAGTATTTTTTTTTTTGCTTGTATAGCTAGCATATAAGAGTGTGGTATTTCCTTTATTGAAAGGGATCTTTTGTCAAATTGTTATCTCAGATCTGTTGTTACTAGATTGTTTAGATTTTTGAAACTAATATATTTTTCAAATATGGTTATTGTGTTTTCCCTGCTTCTGATCCTTTATCCCAGTTTTTTCCCATAAGTTTTCATTTTCCGCTGTTCCAAATAATTTATTCTTATTCGTTGTAACACATATTTCTTTAAAACAATTGTCCTTCAGATACAGCACTGGAATTCTTGTGGTATTAGTGCCAATTATTAAAAGAATAGTTGTGGGTTAACCTTGGTGACTCATAGCTCCTTATTCTTTATAAGATGCACTTTTTTGTTTTGCTTCGTGCAAACGTTTAGCTGCTGCTGCTGTTGGTTCTAATTTTCATTGGCTTTGTTCTGTTTTTTTGTTTGTTAGAGGTGGACAGTGCCATATTTTTCTTGAGGCCTCTCTAGATGCTAGTCAGTTAACTTATGATGTCAGAGGAAAATTTAACATCCACAGAACTTTTTCTTCTTTGTTATCACAATGAAAGATTGCAATTGTTGTAAGATGTAAAACAACTTCTATCCTATAATCAGCAGCCGTTTACAAGGCTGGAGAGGAGAAGGTAACTGTGATGTAGCAGCTCAAACTTGCAATAAGAAAGTCAGAATAATTGTTTGATTCTCCAGCTCATTTTCTGGTACACACATATTTGTTTTCTGTAAATGGAAGTCCAGACCTCAAATAAAAGCATACATGATGTTTCTAATAGTTCGTAAGGAAGGTTGTCAGTGGGAAGACTCTTACCTTCCTCCGTTTGTGCATATTTGTAGCTGCAGCACTGGGCTCTAGTTATTTTCTGCTTCCAGGGTTCCTCTTCACTCATTTCGCTTCTTTCCCTTCATTGCCATAGCTGTCATCTATTCACTTAAGACCTCCCTCAAAGAGTAGGTTTCACACCCTCAATATGCTTCAGTCTGGTTTCTCTCCCACCAATTATGGAAACTTTTTAAAAGGATTTTTTAGTCTTTACCTTCAGGGACCATATTGTTGCTTTTGATACCACTATTGACCCCCAATATCTACCCATTATACTTGAATCATTCCTTTCCTTTACTGACATCCCTGACATTACTCTCCTTTCTCATTTAACTTTCATAGATTCTTTGTGGACTTCTCTTCTGACTTGCCCTCAACCTTCAATGTTCCTGAAGCTATCTTAGACCCTGCTCTCCTCTCTCTCCTCTCTGTCTCTTTGTCTCTGTCTCTCTGTCTCTCTCTATCTATCTCTGTTTTTGTCTCTGTCTCTCTGTCTCTGTCTCTCTTTCCCCCTCCCCCTCAAATATGCACTACTGTTTCTGACCTTTCTTGAACTACATGTGCACACAAGAATTTCTAAATAGGAGCATGATATATTAAGGTGTTATAATAGTGTCAGAATAGTGGACTTAAGTTGTCAACCTGAGTTCCCTGCTGTCGGTCATTATTGACTATGCAACTAGTATCCACACCTTGATACTTCAGTTATGTCTGTAAAAGGGCAGACTGAATAATTCTTAAGATATTTACATATCTAGGATTTTACAAATTTATATCAAATTTATTATCTCACTGATTTGGCTACTGAACTTACCTCAGAACATTCTAGAAGTCACTGCCTATTTAGTTGATTTTATTCTTGTCTTTAATTCTTAGCTTCTTTTCTCATGACTCTAGTTATTTCTAATAGCCGTGCCTGCACATTTGTTTCTGTCATCTTAGTCTGTGTGACCTGAGTGATCTAGAATACCTTGATGAAGAATTCCACCAGAGCCTACAGTGGATGAAAGACAATGATATCCACGACATCCTGGATCTTACATTCACTGTAAATGAAGAAGTTTTTGGGCAGGTCTGTGTGTATGTTAATATCTGGTGACTAAATGCAGTAATGGAAAGGCATTTGTTGGTCAAGAATAAATCCAGTGACTAAGATCAGATGATTATTTATTTGTGGCTTATTGGTTAGTTTAAAGTTTATTTATAGTTATAATAACCTTGATTACAAGTTTTGTAATATAGATTGAAGTTATTACGGATTGTAATAACCATTTGTGTGTTGTGAGCAATCTTTTTATTTCCAGCTAAAATATCCACATAAAAATTTTAGAATGTACTTTGTAAGTGTTTAGAAGTCCATGCTGTGGTCAGAAGTTCAGGTCCCTCATATCTTACATACCTTGAGCTCAGTGATTCTGGCAACACTGGAACTTGTGGCAGCTTTGCTGTCTATGAAACCTGGCATCTCCAGCAACCATCCTGTGTGACCACCACAAAATGGGGTGAGACTCTTCATGAGCACTGCAACTAAAAAGTTGTACAAGTGCAACAGCCAAAAACTGCATCCCCTGCTGAGCACACAGATATCCCCCAGGCCCCTCGGCAAGCACCAAAACCATAATTTGTATGCCTCAAGTAACAATACTTGCCCTGGCAAGTGCATATGCTAGTTCCACAACTAAAGAAATGCAATTCTCAGTGGAATTGCATTACAGTAGCTGAGTGTAAGCCCTGCAACCTGATGTATGGTCCCAGTGAGCACTACAACTAAAAAAAATTATGCAAGTTATCCCAGCCAGTCGACTGTGTGCAAGGGTCATTGCAGCAATAACAACACCAACATATGCAGAAAGGGAAGTGGGGAAGGCAGAGAGAGGGGATTAAAAGCCAAATAAAAGTCCATGCTGTCCCAGAATTAAATATTAAATTATTAACTTTTGTTTGTACTCACATGCATTTAGATTTAAGAACTAAAATTGCAGCTGAATGAAAATAAACAATATTTCAAAAATGTGATCCTTCGTTTTTCGAAGTAGGTCGAATAGTTTCTTTCAGAAATTATTAACAGTTCCTAAGGATTAGTCTTATTTGAGCCTTAATATTAAGCTGATCTAAATAGCACATGTTTGGGGAAGAAGTTCAAAGTTTTAACAGTCATTTGAGTGTAATTCAGCTTCCTTAATTATTTAAATATTGGCTTTCAATATCTAGTTGATTCAAACCCTAAAAGAATTTGTAAAAAATGGGTTTTTGTTAAACATTCAAGTTGCAACCAACCAGAATCTGAACCTAATTCATTTTTGAAGACTTTATTTATGGAAACAAAGGAAGATAAAGGAAAGACAAAGAAACTCCCAGATTATGGGAGGGGAGCTTCAGAATTCCTTGAACCTAACTCTTTATTTGAAGTACTTACTTGTATTCAGTCAGGATTTTACACATCCTTCAGCATTTACTATACTTTCTTTCTTAACCACTGAGGTTTTCAGATATCAGCTCATTGTCTGATTTTTTTTTTAAAGCATATGTTTTAAAATGCTTTTTTTTAAACCTGGGCTCCATGTTGGTGCCTCACTTGGCTTGTGGCACATGCCCAGGCAGGGGCAATTACAAGCAGGTGGCTGATTTTAGATATTTGGTAGCAGTGTTCTTATAAACCTCAGGAATATTGCTCTGTGGTTGGTGTTTTTTGTTTTTCAATCTCAGATTACTGAACGTGAATTAAAACCAGGGGGTGCCAATATTCCTGTCACAGAGAAGAACAAGAAGGAATACATCGAGAGGATGGTGAAATGGAGGATCGAGAGGGGTGTTGTTCAGCAAACTGAGAGCTTAGTGCGTGGCTTCTATGAGGTAAAGACGGCCACAGGAGAGGGATTTTGTTGTCTGATATTGACCATTGATCCATCTTACTGAACCTACTCATATGACTCCATGGGACAGCTTTTTATGATGCAATCATTCCCAATTTTCTCTGCACTAGATGTTCTTTCTATTAGAAGCACCAGTATATTCCCCGTATGTTTCCAAGTGCATAAAAAGCTTACTTCCCTGTTACATCACTGAAATAAAATGACAAGAATTCAGATAGCATTTGATAGTTCAGTGGTTACCCATAATGTTAAAGTCATGCATCTCACTTATGCTTAGATGGGGCAGTCACAGCTCAAGCTTGAAATGTGAAATGTTCATATCTGAGGATCAGGTATTTTGGGGTTAACAGTATTCTGTGTGGCAGGCTTAAGGGATGCTTTGGAAAATTGGAAATAATGGTGGTGGGGAGGTGCAATGGTGGTGGAATTGATGTTGGAATATTGAATTTCTGTAACTAAACTGATGACTTAATAGAGTTATTAAATAAAAAATAAAAAGTATTCCATGTGACTCCTGTGGAAGGTGTAGACTTTTTATGAAACAGAAAAATAAGCTGAATTATTTCGTGACCAGTTATAAAATGAAAGTTCTATTGAGACAAATCTTACCCATTTTTGCATAACCTAACTATTCTATATTTATAAAGAACTATGATTAGGAATTTTGTTTGTTTGTGGGTATTTTTTTTTGTTTTGGGGTCACATCGGGTGGGGCTCAGGGGACCATGTGAAGTGTCAGGATCTAACCAGATCCACAGTCTACTGTAAGGAAAACACCCTATCCACTGTACTATCATTTAGGCCCCAAGGCTTTGCATTTTTACAGATTGCATCTATGCAATATTTCAAACCCCGTATGCCCTCCTTTTCTTATGATGCTTCATTATAACTGAAATTTTCTCTGAGTTCTTAAGCTATGCTATGTGTTATTTATTTGTTTGTTTATTTATTTTTTTGTCTCATAGGTGGTGGATGCTAGGCTAGTATCTGTCTTTGATGCAAGAGAATTGGAACTGGTCATTGCAGGCACTGCTGAAATAGACTTGAGTGACTGGAGAAACAACACGGAATATAGAGGAGGTGAAATTTTATTTTTATATGGCTGGATTTTCAGTTTTAGCTTAAATGAAAGTTAAGAACATTGATCTAAAATCAGGAAATTACACACACTTACCCAGTAATCATAGTCTGATGTAGTCTTCTCTGAGACCTTAGGCAAAGCACATTCTCTTCTTTTTCTACTTACCTCATCTGCCAAGTGGAAGAAGAACTGTTTACACGTCATCTAAGGATGTCATCATGCTTCATTGTTGGTGAAGAAATGTGACCATAAGAACACTAATTAATTGTTTTATGGTGTTATGAACGAAGCACTGGGGAGCATACAACCAGCTGTTCGTGCCCCACCTAGTCTGCGTTCATACTGAAAGCAGAACTTGAAGGCACGCCCTTGAGCCTACCAATAAGTAAACAGTTTTCTACGTGTACCTGCACTACCAACCACTTGCCATCCACAACTAAGACACATGAATGTAATAAGACATGATTCTCAGAATTCAAGAGCTTTATTGAACAAGCTCTTCTAAACTCAGTCACTAAGTTAATCCAAGAGGAAACTATTGTCAGATCAAAAATTGCCTTATCTGACACTTCATCAAATGGAAAGCTTTAGAAATAGCATTTCTGAAGATCGGTGTAAAATTTTAATTAGTAAATAGGATTGAAGCCACCGAAATTTCCCATATTCTCTTTGAAAGGGACCTGCTGCTAATCTGGAGTTAAAGTTTAATTGGATAATTTTAAACAAAGAAAGAATGTTCTTATTGAAATTTATTACTGAGTTATAAAGTCTTCAGAATGTCATGACAACTTTTTTTTGTTTGCTACTGATGTTTATATTTTATAATTAAGTATGTTAGATAATAACTGTAGTTTTTAAATTAGGAATACAGAAATACAAACTTAAAGTTATTAAGGTAATCACTTCCCAGAATAAATTGTGAGCCAAACAATTCTCCAGTTATATGTAAATTGGAACATAGACTTAAAATAATTTTAAAGGACTAGAGCAAATAATTGATTTTTAAAGCTTATCATTGTTATCATGGGCTGACCTCGATTGACCATTTTCTAAGAACGATAGTATTAAAATTGTAGTTCCACTGCTATTTTTCAAGTCCAATTACTGGTAAAGTCTTTTCCAATTCAATGTATGAATTGGAAAATTCAATGTATGAATTCTATAAATAATCTTCACTACTATAACTTTACTAATTGAACTACTTTTACTAGCTAGAACAATTTCTTCAAAATACTACATAACATCTTACCATCTTACCTCTTATTAGCCCTTCTCTTTGTCCCAGAAGATTTTAATAACAATGAATCTAATCAAATCATCAATTTTTATATTTACGCAGTATAAATTTTTATTCACTGATTTAACTAATTACCTACGTCCGTGATAATTTTTGATAAACACTATGAAATGGAATCCTGGGGAGGAGATGCTGGGTCCAGGAGCAGGAAGAGGGGTGAGCTATTCAGCTGTTCTGTTAGAAGTCTGTCTGTTTCCACCTGCCATATGTTCATAAGGCAGCTGTGTGTGAGAATACAAGGAGACATTTTTGCTCCTCTACCCCCAGAATATTTGGCACAAACAGAAAAGGCAGGGCTAAAAGGGACAGATTCATCATGTCAGAAGACTTTGAAACTAGAGTCAGTGCGCTTATTTTATAGGTGAGAAACTTGTTTGCTGAGCACCAAATAGCCGCTCTTTGCCAAAAGTAGGACATTGAAACCTATGCACCACCGTGTACATTCTAGTTTTATTTGCTCTGTATGCAGATCCCTTTCTTCTTTAAAATGAAATAAACATCACTAATCCAATGGCAAACAGTAAAGCAAGATTTCCTCAAGACAAGGGCCACAATAATTCCTAGTCACTGAACTGTGCGAAAGAAGTCATTTCAAATGTTTTCTACAAACCTATTTTGAGTCGACTTACACTCGTTCTGAATTAGTGTTTTAAGTGCACTGCGTAGGTCAATTAGTTACTTTGAATAACTAATTATACTTAATCCTTTTCAGTCCTTTAAAGAATACAAGACAATAAATTATATCTGGGGAATCTTTTTTTCAATGTATCATTGTGTCTTTAGAAAAATAAAAGTAATACAACTTTTCATTATTGGTTTGATAGGCTATCATGACAATCATATTGTAATTCGGTGGTTCTGGGCTGCAGTGGAAAGATTCAACAATGAACAACGACTAAGGTTATTACAGGTAAGCAACCATTTGTTAATCTTTTTAATACATTAATATAATCATGTTGCAATTGCATAGTCTTAGTAATTGCCTAGCAATATCAATAAACACATCCCATGTTTATCTTGAGATAGGGAAATATACTATTTCCAGAAACTTCTGATTGCTTGGTTCTGTGGCTGCATCACTACGCAGAACATCCCTAAGCAAGCCAAGTATTTCATTAGAATTCTGAGGAAGTGCCGGCCCCAATCCAAGAGTCCTAAAAACAACATCTGCCTTTAGGGCAGTCGGGCCCCTCGGCCAGAGCCGCAGGGCATTCTGCAGGCCAGCAACCTAAAGAACAGAAGAAAAGGATCTTCGGTCCAGAAAGAAGTGACCCAGTTCTTTGAGAAAGAATTCTTTCTTTTAACTCACCTGACTTTCCACAAATTCTAATGCATCAAGGAAGTTCAAAAATTGATAAACCATATTCATTTTTCTCCTGTTTCTAGAGGACTATTGCCAGTTGGGTGCATCTAAAAAAATATCTACATGAGAAAATGAACCCTCTGGATATTGATAAGTACTTGAATATAAGGCCCTTTGATCAGATATCTGGTCCCCAAATATGCAGGCTCATGGATGGGCTGAAATTAAATGATACTTTTACATTTCTTAACAATAATACGAAATTAAAGTAGCTTAACTGGATAGCTGTAGAGTGCGTTATTGTCTTCCAGCTTTCCATGCCCCCTTCCCTTCATAATGAACTGTCCATCTATAATAAGGTCCTCCGGTACGTGGTCAGAATCTCAGCCTGTGGTTGTTTCAAACCTGTAAAATGTTATCCTAAGATTTCCTCCGAGCAAGCCTGTTGCTCTTCCCCAGGGGTCTGCATGGAAATGCCACAGGTCTTTGCTGGCCATGGGTCTCTGTAATTACCTTCTCCTGTTTTCTTGGGTTGCTAGTTCGTTACGGGCACATCCAGCATTCCCTATGAAGGATTTGCTTCTCTCCGAGGGAGTAATGGCCCAAGAAGATTCTGCGTGGAAAAGTGGGGGAAGATCACTGCTCTTCCGAGGTAAAAAAAAAAAAAAAAAACACTTCTTTATTGTCACTGGGGAGAGCTTCAGCATATATGCACTTGGGATACTGTTTTTAATTGTAGGACAGTGAAAAAGTTTTTTAGAATGAATGAGTCTCTGTTTGCCTTTCTCATGCGGGAGTTGAAAGGGAAAAAAGATTTTCTGCTCATATCAAAAACTTACCCATACATAAGCAAAAAAGGTGATCAATCTAAGCATTTCTTAGCTTCAGTAAAGCAGCATTGCCATCATCTCAGAAGGGTGACTCTGATATGTATCCTAGAAGCTCTGGTTTAATTTTATAGTAATACTACTTAGAGTCAGGGCTAGAGCGATAGCACAGCAGTTGGGCATTTGCCTTTCACGCAGCAGATTCCTCTGTCCCTCTTGGAGAGCCTGGCAAGCTACTGAGAGTATCGAGCTGGTGCGGCAGAGCCTGGCAAGCTACCTGTGCATATTGGATATGCCAAAAACAGTAGCAATAAGTCTCTCAATGAGAGACGTTACTGTTGCCCGCTCGAACAAATCGATGAGCAACGGGATGACAGTGATTGGTTGATTGACAGTGAACTACTTAGAATCCCATCACCACTAAAAATGACCATAATATTTTCTAAAAAGCATGAGGATCTTGTAAATGTACCTTATACCTTTTTATCCTATATCATTTGGGCTTTAAATCTGTGTGAATGCTTCCTATGTTGTATTCTCATTCACAATAAGATGGTATGTTTTCTTAGAATAAAAAATAAATAAATAAAATAACTTTACTGTTGCACTGTTGTAGTATTTGGAGTAAATACATGCGGGAGTTGAACAGCAATGGCCAGCACTAGAGCAAAAGAAAAGTTGCTATATCTTTCCAAGCCTGTTTCCTTATCTGTATATAGGTTTGCAACTCTGAGGATTACATGTAATTTTTCATGTAGAACCTTTACTGCTGAAACTGGCCCTGAGCAAGCATTCAGTTGGTGGTGTCTGCCGCTGTGATTCTCAGTGTCATCAGTAACATGGATCATGCAGCAGCCTCTTGAAAAGCCCACAGTTGGGACTTAGAAGACCTGGGCTCTAGACCCACTTCTGCTACTAGCTAATTCTGGAACCTGAAACAGCATTTAATCCCTGGACTTCACTTTCCTCAACTGCAAACAAGTCAGGGTGTGGGGCTTGTGAGATTTAATAGAGCAAGAAATAATACCAACAGGTTCCTGAATTGGCCAGAGATTCTTGAGGGTCAGGATAAATTCATTTTCTACTTTTCCTGGGAGGTCATTTGCTAACTAATAAATGGTCAAGTTCTTCACTGTTGTTACATACACAGGGTTGGATAACAGGCATTGTTTTCTTTTTTTTCTTTCTTTCTTTCTTTCTTTCTTTCTTTCTTTCTTTCTTTCTTTCTTTCTTTCTTTCTTTCTTTTTCTTTCTTCCTTCCTTCCTTCCTTCCTTCCTTCCTTCCTTTCTTTCTTTCTTTCTTTCTTTCTTTCTTTCTTTCTTTCTTTCTTTCTTTCTTTCTCTCTCTCTTTCTTTCTTTCTTTCTTTTCTTTATGACTTCCGGCTAGTTTTTTAGACTTTATGTCATATATTAAATTTATTTAAGATTATAATTTACCCAAATTATAAAAGAACATAAAATAAAAGAAACTATGAAGGTAGTAAATAAAAGAAAAGAATGAGACACCAGGCACCCTATTTTCATACCCTTTCTATAGCAAGCCTTAACTTTTTAGACTGATAAGAGAAAAGAACTCCTTAGCCATACTACTTCATAGTTGGTCGATTTTTATAACGCGAGTTAAAAGGAATGAGTGAAGATCTAAGCCTATGATGCACTACTTATGTGATCCTGAGCTTAGAACCCATCTCTGTAAATATAACAATGCTGTATCTGCTACAGGTGAGTGAGATCGTGTAAATGAAAACTTCAGAGGAAATGCATTCACTTTGGGTTTTTATTGTTTTGCCCTGGATTTTTGGTAAGCTACCACATGACTATAACTAGTCAAATAAGTTCTATCAAGAAAGCACAGTTAGAGGGAAAAATAAAATAAAAAGAACTTCATTGTATGACCATGCACTTTTATCACAAGTGATTTCTTCCCTGGTACCATTGTCTATGCCTTTTTATGAAACATGAAGTGTTACTTAGTCATTTAAAAAAATGTGTAAGATTATCTCTGTACTAAGGAGATTATATTAGCAAATCTTTGATTATGTGGCAGGAGGGGTGCCCTGCCATCAGAGTTGATACCCTAAAGCCATTTTTTCTGCTATTTCCTGCAAGGTTTAAGCTATAGCACTGAAGGTCTGGCTTGTCTCCAACTGATGAGTCTCAATGTGCTGCTTTGTCTTTCTCTTATGTAAGAAGTTTAGCATTTTAAATATGATCTTGCTCATGCTGGACATGAAACGGATATATGTCTTTATGTCTTTATGTCTTTTGGGGGTGGGGATCTGCCAAGTCATGCATTCGGTATTCCAGAGGCCCCACCTATGATTTCCAGCCAAATGAGTGATCAGTTCAGTGTAAGGGTCTAAAGATGTGATGCCTCTGGGCTCTGGAGTGCCAGGGATATCCGGGCCACCCTGAGGTGCTGGGGCCCTCCAGGGCTGCACACTGCAGTGCTGCTCAGGGGACCATATGGTGTTACCTGGAATCAAACCCAGGATTGCACCCTAACCACTGTACTGTCTTCCAGCCCTGATGTCCTTATTACTTAAAAACCCATCTTTAAAAAGTCTGCATCATCTAGGAAGCTATACCCTTGAGGGTTGGAAGTGGCTACAAAGCATGAGGATAAGCAGTCCAGGAAAATTGGAGGGTATCTTAAGTGTCTCTAATCTTGGATGATTGAAAGCCTTTTGGCCTTTTAAGCAAGCAAACATGTTTTCTCAGATTTCCCAGCAGTGAGTAGCACTGCTCACAGCATGGGCCAAGAAGTATATTAAAGTATAGATGGTTCTATCTGAAGCCAGCACAAGTGGGATCCATGGCTCCTTTTGCTCTCTTGTGGTAACAGTAAGTAGAGACCCAGATGATAAATGATGATGGCAGCAGATGGTTGCCTCCAGGGAGACTTGGAGCCTGAATGCGTTACTGCACTTCCTCAGCTTCGTGGTTGGTGGTCAACTCTGTTTTGCATCTCTGTGGATTCCCTATCCTATGGTACTCTGAGGGACTTGTATGGGAGAGGAAATTCACTTCACAGCAATTGCTCTTAAACATTCCAAGAAACCAACTGCCGACTTGCCAACCTGGATAATGCAGGGTGACTCCTCTCTCCAGGCGCGGAGTAGAGTTTCTCTGCACTGCCCTGAGGTTCTTGCCAAGTTGGATGATGGGATTGAGCTGAGAGAAGCTGGAGAGCTGCAGTTCTGATGGGGGAGTGTGGATTTTACGAAAGAGGAAAAACAAGTTTTAGAAAATGGCTGTGTCTAAGATTATCATGAGCAAAACAATGGCATAAGCTGAGTTAATTATGAAATGGGTACTTCAAGACTTGACGTCTAGAATCTTTTCTTTCTTTTCACTTATTATAGCTAAGGTCATGTGTTTCCAGTGTTGTTGATATTTTATGGTCGTGATGTATTACCTCATCAACACCAAAGTCTCTAAGACACCTGACCCATACCCCTGTGTTATGTCCCGTCCACCTCATCCTTTCCCCTCTTACTACTTCCCTAATCTAGAGTTTTTATTTTCTGTATTCCAGTGCTCTAGGAAACATTTGTTTTCAGTGAACTAGAATTTTCAAAGATAAAATTACTTTTTAAATAATGGCAGTTTTTCATTTCTAAAACTACTTTTTTCTTATAAAATTTTTTCTCAAAATGTCAAGAATTATATGTGTGTGAGAGTGTTAGTTTATAAGTACATATTTATATATATCCACCTCTGAAACATTTTGGAGTATATTTCTTCTCACTACACACAGAAGACACATTTAAAAGCAAAACTACAAGGAGGTGGAAATTGACTCAGTAGTAGAAGATATTCTTCTCATGTGCGGCCTTGACTTTGATCCCGGCACCACAAAAATAATTTTTTTAATTAAACTTAAAACAGAAATTAAATGAAAAAATAGTCTTACTATATTTATTGTTCATGACACACTTTTTGTTTATCAAATATCACTGATCATGGAAATCTTTGTCATAAATATTGCCATTGTAGATATCATATTGTCTATGGTGTGATCAATAATTTAGGGTTTTTTCCTCTAGTACAGACAGCATTGTCCACTGAGCCTCCTCTTTTCTGTTTCCTTGGGGGGCCTTCCTCTGTGGTCTCTCCAACGCCCCAGAAACTTCTGGTCAGCTGTGGTGGCTTATGGTTTGAGAGGGAATTGGCAGTTGGTTCTCCTCTAGTAGTCTGATTCATAGTTCAGTCTCTGTAAAAGGCCCTCCTCAACTCTTTTCTCCGCTTCATCCCACTCAGTTCTCACCACATACCAGTAATATTTAAAAGTTTTATTTTATTCTACCACTGAATCAGCATGTGCTAACAAAAACGGGCCAGTAATGACTGGAATTATTACCTTATTAAAATTCCTTAAATTTACTATGCCTTTTGAATTGGTCTTTTACTTTGGGAAGTGAGTAAAATTATCATAAAAATCCAATGTGTCCAAAAATGGACTCCGGTAATTACTGTATAATGTGAAACTCTTGAAAGAATATGTGCTTTTGTAATAGAATGAAGCGAGATGTAATTGCTGCTAACAGCAGAAGCTGGAACAGTCCAAGTCACACCTGCTAATGGTGCTAAAGAGCTGCTTCCCTAGTCATAGTTTCAAGGGTGCATTTGTGAGTGACAGACTCCAGAACTATTACAGAGTGACCATTCGCCTTTCTTTGGCCTTGAGTAAAAATTAATTTGGGTCCATTTCTTTCCCACTGTTCTAGTCTACTACACCAGCACCTCTTAACTGGATTATTCAGCATTCTCCTGGTTAGCCCCTGCTACTTTTTGTACATCCTCTAGTTCATTCAGCACTTAGGAATCAGAATGATCTTTTGAAATCTCATGAGTGTCTTGGTGCCCTGCATATACCCTTCAGTGAGAGGAATCAAAGCACCTTATAAGGTCTGCCAGCTGGTTGGCCTGCTCAGGCCTATCAGGACTAACTTCAGAACACACACACTCCCCTGACTTGCTCAATCACTGGCTTCCTTGTTGCTGTTCTTCAGAATCAAACCCACTTCCACCTCAGGATTCTCAGACTTGCTACTGGACCTTTCTTGATGTTCGCTCTTCCTGTGACTAGGACAGTTTTTGTCCCAAAGAACGCCACTCAGTTGTCCCTTCAGACAAAGCCCTGTAGTGTAGGTCTCTATCCCACTGTACCTGTAGTTCTGTCACACACTAAGTCCTTCTCATAAGTCAGTCCTGTGATTATCTATTGGCTTGATTATCATCTGCCCCTCTAGCACACAACCCTGCTGAAAATCATATTTCTTGAGTAGTGCTGAGTCCTGGCACATAATTGATCTCTGTCACTGTCATCCCGTTGCTCATGGATTTGCTCAAGCGGCCTCCAGTAATGTCTCCATCATGAGACTTGTTGTCACTGTTTTTTGGCATATTGAATACACCACAGGTAGCTTGCCAGGCTCTGCCATGCAGATGAGGTACTCTTGGTAACTTGCTGGGCTCTCCAAGAGGGGCGGAGGAATCGAACCCAGGTTGGCCACATGCAAGGCAAACGCCCTATCGCTGTACTATCACTCCAGCCCACTTAATTGGTAATTAGCAAATATAGTTTTTAGTAAATTCTTCAATTTGAGATATGACTCTAAATCACACGAGACAATATAATGCCAAAGTCGCTGTTGTTTATATGTATTCTCATCTAAGCAACTGAGACACATACCAGTAGTTATCTGACAAAGCTATTTTGAAGAGTAAATGAAATATAGAAAGTACTTGAAATGTGGTTTTAGTACATTATTCAATCAGTACATTTCCATTATTACTGTTATTTCTAATATCTACCTTTTAGAATTGGGATGCTATCTTATAATCTTTAGGTATAGAAAAAATATACCGTGGGATATTTTTTGTATTTTGTTTGGCCTTTAAGATTTCTCATTCTAGAACTATTTTTTTCTGTGCTTTCTTCCATTAGGTTTTTTGTTTGTTTTGTCTTGGCCCTCACTCGGCTCTGCACAGAGTTTACTCCTGGCAGGCTCCAGGAACTATATGGGGTGCCAGGGATCAAACCCAGGTCGGTCATGTCTGGGACAAGCATCTTCCCAGCCAAGCCCATTAGTTTATTTTGTTTACTTTGTTTTTCAACCACATGTGGCTGTGCTGAGAGCTTATCCCTGGCTCTGTCTTCAAGAATCAGCCCTGGTGGTCCTCGTGGTCCTCAGAGGATCATATGTAGTGCCTGAAATCAAACCTGGGTCGATTGCCTTCACGGTAAACACCTAGTCACTGTGATATCTCATCAGCCCTGGGTTTATTTTATTTGGTAGTTTGTACCAGAGGTATCAAACTACTCTCATCTCAGTGTTTAGGAGTTACTTCTGGCAGTGCTCGGGACCATGTGGTGCTGGGGGTTGAACTTAGGTCTCCCACATGCAATGCATGCCCACCAGCCTGTTGAGCTATTTATCTGGCCCCTGTCTTCTTACATTTAAAAACTATATGCTCTTAATCTTTTTTCCAGGTTAGGTTACCTTAAATGCATAATTAAAAGAATTTATTTTGCCAGTTATCCATAAACTTATGTTAAATTCAGGATTTCCCACTGTAACAACATTTCACACTTTATAAATATGTATGCTATTTTAATCAAGGTGAGTTCTGAAATCAAGGTGAGTTCTGAAATCAAGATTTTAGAACAAAACATTTAAACAAATCTGTCACTGTCATCCCGCTGCTCCTCTATTTGCTTGAGCAGACACCAGTAACGTCTCCATTGTGAGACTTGTTACTGTTTTTGGCATATCGAATATGCCATAGGTAGCTTGCCAGGCTCTGCCGAGTGGGCAGAATACTCTCGGTAGCTTGCCGGGCTCTCCGAGAGGAGCAGAGGAATCAAAACCATGTGTTTACTGTCTTCAAAATCTTGTAGAGGATATCAATTGATCTCTGTTTATGTGTGCATTAAAGGACAGAGAAGGAAAAAATATTCAAACATACAATCAACATTGGCCACCTTATGGCATATGACAAATGAGTAGTGAGGGTCATGAGTGCCTTCAAATTTCTTTCCATTGGCTTACTTTTAATGAAAACCTGGTGATGGTCGGGGATGCGCTATGCACCGCAGATAACTAAAGTATTTGTGAACTAGACTTATCTAGGAATTCTTGCTCTAAAATTCATGGTCCATGAAGGCATTCATGGATTTATTAAAGAACTATGTGTATTTCTTAAATCCTAGTAAAAGTTACATCTTTATTAGTAAATTTACCCAGGTTAACGAAACAATCACTGATTATTTTCACTGATCTTTTGTCACCTAGTGTCATTATTAAATTTGAATTTTTTTTTCTTTTTGAGTCACACCCAGCGATGCACAGGGGTCACTCCTGGCTCTGCACTTAGGAATTACCCCTAGCAGTGCTCAGGGGACATTATGGCATGCTGGGAATCGAACCTGGATTGGCCTCTTGCAAGGCAAACGCCCTACCCGCTGTACTATTGCTCCAGCCCCAACTTTGGATTTCTTGTGCTTATTCAGCATCTATCCCCTACCCATTTTCTCAATTTCCTATCCCTTGATTGCTCTTTTGCTCTCTTACTTTCATACAAGCTCTACTCTCTCCATGGAATAAATGGAAAGGGTTTGTTTTTTTTCCTTTTTGGTTCACACCCGGCGATGCACAGGGGTTCCTCCTGGGTCTGCACTCAGGAATCACTCCTGGCGGTGCTTGGGGGACCATACGGGTTGCTGGGAATTGAACCTGGGTTGGCCGCATGCAACCAACATGCAACCGCATGCAAGGCAAACGCCCTACCCGCTGGGCTATTGCTCTAGCCCCATAAATGGAAAGGTTTTTGCATGAACATGCCCCATTTCCTGAAGTGGCTCTGCCTTCAGCTGAAGGTACTTAACTCCTGCCACGTAAGCACTTTTCTAATTTCCTGATGGAGAATCAATTCCTCACACTTCTGGACAGTCCTCTAAACATTCTTTGTGTTGATCCAGAAGAATCCTAGACTCCTACAGATCCTTCTAGACTTGGCACAGATAGTGTTCCTATAAAAAGCCTTTTTGATTTTCCTGAGCAGACTTGTAACTCATTGTGTTACTTCTGTACGGGATCACTAATAGTCCACATGACTCCTTGAGATTAATTAAACAATGCAGCCATGGGCTAGGGCTTCTGGATTGATAAGCAGTGCCAAAGGTAGACTGGGCCCGTGGCCACAGCACATCACCTGGTACAAAGTACAGAATGCACAACTTTAGAGGATCTCATTTACCCACAATACTTTTTTGTATTGTGCTTTGGCCCTCATACTTTTTTGTCAACGTGTGTATTTTTGTGGGTAGAAATCAGACCTTTCATTCTCATCTACTGGGGTACAGCTCGATAGCTGACTTGCAGCAGTACAGTTTGTGAATAAATGATATGTATTATATATTGAAAATTATTCTTAATCAGGGTGCTTTGTCTTGGAAGGACAAGCTTTCAAAATAAGATATTTGAGGAGGAATATAAAAATTGACTTCTAGGCTGAAAGGGCTGTGGGACTTCCTGAACTCTTGTGGGGTAATGAATTAATGAGCATTGAATTAGTGGACCCAGAGCCCTGCTCTGCTTCTTTGCACAGCCCAGCTCCAAATAAATGCTGTTCCTTCCTCCAGTGACCCCCACAGCTACAAGTGCAAGCATATCAGATTTCCTTAGGGGGAAATATGGGGACAAACTTTCAGATAGGTCAGATTCAGACAGGTAAATTAGGCTAGGAACACACATTTCCAAAGAAAAGCGATATGTCTCAGGATCCGCTAGCAATTTTCCAGAATATTTTCAAGAACATTGATTTTACTCAATGTTCTTAAAATAATTACTCAATGAAAATGTGGGAACAGAATAAAGGGAACTGAAATCTGAAGGCTCAGTCACTACTGCCAGTTGAACACAAGAAAAATATTGCTGAAACACTTTTTTTTAATTACAGTACAAATTTTAAAAGGATATATTACATTCAAATACATTTTATTTCTAGAACAGCACCTGATAGCTAAAATGGGCCCTGGATTTTCTCCTTCTCTTATTCTTTCTCTTTAAAATCCTGACTTAATTTCTTCTTTGCCTTATCTTTTCTTTTTTTTTCTCCCCAACTGAATCACTGTGAGATACACAGTTATAAAGTTATTCATGGTCAGGGTTCAGTCATACAATGTTCCAATGCCCATCCCTCCACACGTGTACATTCCTACCACCCATGTCCCCAGTTGCCTTATCTTTTGAGTTCTTATAAGCTACCAAAACAAATCACCAATGGGAAAATATAAAATAAATTAAGTACATTTTTACAGAGAAATGTACACTAATCAGTTAACCTGTCTATGAAAATGTAGATGTATAAATGTAGATGTATTTGTAGTACTTTCGGCTCAGCGGATTTGGATAATTGACTTGTAGATCTGAATGAAAAAAGAGAAAACAGTCATGTGATCTCCTGGTTCACATTTGAAAAATCCAAAAAAGCACCAAGAGATCTATTAAGTCAGCCGAGGGCTTTTAAATCTCCTTTATATTGATGCCAGTATGATTTCCCAAAGATGGGTTCAGGCCTGCCCTCCTTGAGTGGTTTTGGCTGTGTAGATTAAAATGAGGCAAACTCATTATAGCCTTAGTGTAACTAGCTTTGAAAGATTTGAAAAATGTTCTTTTATTGAGACTGAATAGCTGGATGTGCTTTTGCTGCCAATATCAACATAGTCCAAGGGCCCTCCTGTTATTTTCTGCTCAAGTTTTCTTAGGACATGGAATGGGGCGGGGGAGGGGGTGTGAAAAGCCGCAGAGGATTGTGTTTTGTTTTGCTTTTTTTCCCCCTGTTCTTGGCTCATACAGCAAGTTGATGGTAAATATTGGGCAATTTGTTTAACCACACTATTCCTCAATTTCCTTATTAGCAATGCCGTCTTGTTTATAAGGAGTTTTGAAATTTTTGCAAGTTCACAGAATGCCAGTGCAGATAGCCATACAGATTATCTTCATTTTTATATGCTTGATATCTCTCCAGTCATGAAGACCACGTGTATTACACTTCCTTGGAATAATTGATAACAAGAAGATTCCAGGGCTCACCTCAAACTTTTTGAATTATGATCTCAGAGAGTAGTGAGGGAAAAAATATCTCCTTTGTAAACAAGCTCTGTGGGTGATTCTGATGCATTCCAATGTAGTCTTCTGAATATCTCTGCTTTCTGGTGAGCCAATGATGGAACTACATGATTTTACCCCCTAAAATTCCCTTGGTGTCTTCCAGGGACTTCTAGACTGACCAATCTATACCATTTTCCCCATAACTACTGCAATTATGAGTAAGCCATTTACTTCAGAAATGCTGGAAGTTTTATTTTGCTAATCCCTGTCCTCAAAAAGTATCCAGTTTTGTAGAATGTTAAAGACAGCGGTGCATAATAAGAGGATGAAATGAACACTGGTGCTTCAGAAATATCTAATTAAGAAGCCCATGGGCATTAATATCATTGCTTTCAGTTTAGGGGTGGACTTCCCCTCGGAATCTGATGTTGATGTCCTACTCTTCATTTGGCCACTGATCTCAGCTTTGACCTTGGGAAAAACACTGAATCTTTCTGCACAGTTTCCCCTTCACAATACATAGTTCTCCATCCTCATGAAATATTTTGCAAAGTTGCTGTTCAGTTTGTTCAGAAGAAAGCTGCTGTGTAACCAGATGTAGGCAACCAGATGTAATTTAGGAATAAGTGACAGTCTTCAATTATGGATCAGTGGTGATGATTATGTCTTATAATTGAAAAGAACCAAAGGGTGATGTTCAGTTCTCCCCTCTGTGCTAAGAACTAAGTCTTTACAGAAAAGAGTCCCTTGACTTACAGATTTACTGAACAGGAGACTATCCGAACTGCAAAAACACCTGCAGAGTTCCTGTTTCTCTGTGTGGTGACCTGGGGCAGTGAAGGGAGTGCTGTTTATTCCTGGCTTCAGGGTGACTAGTTTAGGGTGACTTCAGGGTGACTCACTCTTCTTATTTTCTTGGATTGTTTCACTATCTTAAGACATGTTATAGATTTCTGATGTTGCACAGCCATTGACTACAAGTTTCCAACAGTTACTGAATCTGTTTCTATTTCTGTGCATCAGGACCAACTTACATGCATCTTCTCAGTGTCTCTCAAGCTGAAATCAGGTGTCGCCAGTCCAGAATGGGACCATATCCCCATGCCCCATGAGCGGCTCAGCTAATTAACAGCACTGCCTAAACTCCCTGGTACAATCCATTCAGGTCAACTATAGAATTCCTGGCAACTTGCTTCTTCAAATCCAGTAACAGTGAAAGCCTCTGACCCTGAGATGGTCTTTGAAAAAAAAAAATCACCTATTTAGGCTAAACCCACTTTTTAAAAAAAAAATCTCCCTTTTAAATAACTTAAATTAATTAACTAGGGGAGTTAATTACATCTGCAACATCCTTTCCTGTGGCTCATTATCCAAGTCAATTTCTGGGTTTTGAACTCAAAAAGGATTACAGAAAGGCATGGGTCCCGTGGCAGATGACCTTAGAAATATGTCTACCCCAAGACCACTGTGAATTACAATTCACCAATGTATCTTTGTGCAAATGGTTGGGAACTTCAAATATTATCTAAAAGTTCTCATTCCTGTTCCCTTATATGTGAACATTTTGTTAATTTTTGACAGGTTAAAATGAATCCTCAGTTAAGGGAAAGTATTTGGTTATCAAGGGAGAAGGAATAGGCTTAACTCTGGTGTGATAGATACAATATACACACAGGCATGACCTGTCCTAAGCAAATAAAGCATCAGTTGAGCACAAATGCTTACTCAGAGAGTATCTTGATATTTTTTTATTTCCTTGTTCACGTACTGTGTTTTATTAAAAAGCCACTTGCATGTATCCACGGTTAGTGCTCTATAAGATGAGTTATTCCCTTAAGAAACAGTGTTCCCAGAGTTGATCTGTCACACTAATATACCAGTACTAGCAAGAGGGAAAAAAAAATCAGACAACAAAGAGTAGGTGTAAACAATGGCTGTCACCTGTTAGCAACACATTGTTGTATTCTCATAGCAACACTCTGAATGAGTCAGTAACAGAGAACATGCGACCAGATTACTATTGCTCTGTAATTAGCGTATGATACTAATTGAAAAACCAAAGATACTGAAAGAGATTAGTGAGAGTAATAAAAGTTATTTGGGGTCAGAGATAATACAGCTGATAGGGCACCACCCTTTCAAGTAACCTCACCGTCCCAGTGACCTCCGACACTGCCTATGGTGCCCCAAGCACCACAAGTAGTAATTCCTGGAAATCCTAAGACTTTTACAGCGGGTGATGGAGGGGGGTGATGCAGGCAGGGAGAGGGAAGCACCTACATGGCAGTATTCAGGGGGACTGAGGGACACTCAGTGATACTCAGTGATACAAGTGATACTCAGCTTGGAGGTGTGTGTCAGATGTTCCAGACCAAGTATGTGGTGATACTTGGGTCACCAGGGCACTTTGACATGAACTCTACCCTGAATGCCTAATACTTTAACTAGTGAATGGACTTTACATTCATGAGGATGGCTGTTACTCACCTAAACAGTAGCACAGTGCTGATGAGGATGTGAAGAAATTAGCACCTATGTGCACTCTTTTTGGAAATGTAAAATGGTGCAGCTGCTGTAGGACACAGTATTACAATTCCTCAGGAAATGGAAAGGAGAATTACCATAAAATTCAGCAGGTTTACTTCCTGATAGAAACCTAAGGTAAATGAAAGCAGCAACACAAACACATACTTGTCTAACAACAATAGTAAGAGTATCATTTGTCAGAAAATGGATGCAACCCAGGTGTGAGTCAATTCATAAATGGATTAATGAATGTAACAATTTTTGGGGATTTATATATAACAAAATGGTGTATGTATACAATGAAATATAATTCAACTGTTAAGGAAATTAAATTTTGATCCACAATTAATACAAACATAGAAAACATTATGTTAGGTGAAATAAGCCAATAACAAAGGACAAATTTTGTTTGATTCTACTTAAATGAAGTACCTAGAGACCAGAGAGATAATATAGGAGTTAAGGTGCTTGTCCCATACTTGACTAACCCTGGTTTGATCCCCAGCAAAACCACAATGCATGCCATCCCCTGAGCATGGCCAGGAGTGATCCCTAAACACATAGCCAGGAGTAAGTCCTGAGCACCTTCAGGTGTGGCCCAAAAAAAAGGCGGGGGGAAATACCTAGAATAGCCCAGTTCACAGATAGAAAGTTGAGTGGTATGTGTGTGTGTCTCCATGTGTGTTGTCTCTATGAACAGTGTACATGTGTGTGTTTGGAGGAGGCTGGGATTAGTGATCAGTGAATACAGTTTCAGTTTGTAAAGATGAAAAAAATTCTGAGACTAGATAGTGCCAATGGTTGTAAAACAATTTGGACATATTTCTCACAGAACTGTGCTATTACAAATATCAAATATGGTATTTTTTCTGCGCTGTATATCATAATAAAAAATTTTTAAGAAAAAATGAGTACCAGATATAACTCTGGTAAGATTCTGCATTACATGTGTGAAGCCCTGTATTCTGTCACCAACACTGCCCTACCACTCCCCCAAAATAGGAAGAAGGAAACAAAAAGATTTAGTTATAATGAAAATGGATAAGCATTATATCACAAAAGCAGGAAATTTGACATACAGTCATACTTAGGGAAAGATGCTCAACCTTGCTGGCAACAGCAGAAATTTAAAACTTTATTAGATATAGGCCCACTCTTTTAGTCTAATGAGATGGTAGGTATTATTTATCCACCCACAAAGTTTCAAATTATTTTTGAAACATGTTTCCTTATTTGCTTCCTCCTCTCCTTTTCCCAGGAGAGAGGTAAAACCTCCA
Organism: Sorex araneus; assembly: GCF_027595985.1. Classification (NCBI taxonomy): domain Eukaryota; kingdom Metazoa; phylum Chordata; class Mammalia; order Eulipotyphla; family Soricidae; genus Sorex; species Sorex araneus. The sequence continues at coordinate 228,911,156 of NC_073313.1, read as the reverse complement.
TTTATTATTTTTATTTAAGTGTTTTATGAAAGATAGATTCTAAACCATTCCTGGGAGTGTTTTCAAAATACTCATTAGGTTTTCTCGAAAGTAAAACTATTTCTTTCAGAATCAATTTGAAATTCTATATAAAGAAGTTATGTAAGCATATTCAATTCAGTTCTGAAATTTATGACATCAAAAAATGGCCATCATTTGGGGCTGGAGCAATAGCACAGCAGATAAGGCGTTTGCCTTGCACACGGCCGACCCGGGTTTGATTCCCAGCATCCCATATGGTCCTCCGAGCACCACCAGTAGTAATTCCTGAGTGCAGAGCCAGGAGTATCCCCTGTGCATCGCTGGGTGTGACCCAAAAAGCAAAAACACAAAAAGAAGTGGTCATCATAAATCAACTAGATTATTTCCCTTAATATATCCCAATACTATGTCTGTTTCTAAAACTGATATTCTTTTAACACTACAGTGGCATTACTGCTTCCAGGAAGAGTTATGGCCTCAGACCTGTTTTCTTTTTATCTCTGATACTCTTAGTTTTCAGGTTTAATTTAGTGTAGATATTTTTTATAATGAAGTTGCAACTAATAATTTATCTCATGAGTTGGTTCAGTTCTGTGGACCAATAATTTATTAAGAATATCTTTTTTTTTAATTTTATTGAATCACCATGAGATAGTTACAAACTTTCATCTTTGGGTTACAATCACACAATGATCAAACACCCATCCCTCCACCAATGCACATTCTCCACCACCAATATCCCCAGTATACCCCCCCTTTCCCACCCATCCCCTGCCTCCATGGCAGACAGTATTCCCCATACACTCTCTCTACTTTTGGGCATTCCTATAGCCTCCCAAGGTTGAGCCAAGAAGACCTGGGATACCTGAACAGATCTATCACCATCAAGGAAATTGAAACAGTAATAAAAAGTTTCTCCAAGCATGAAAGTCCCGGCCCAGATGGATTCACTGGTGAATTCTTCCAAATCTTTAAAGAGGACTTACTTCCAGTTCTCTTTAAGCTTTTCCAGGAAATTGAAGTATTAAAAACACTTGCAGTTTCTATGAAGCAAATATCACCCTGATACCAAAAGCAGACAGAGATACCACAAAGAAAGAGAATGAGAGACCCATATCCCTAATGAACACAGATGCAAAGATCCTCAACAAAATATTAGCAAATAGAATCCAACAACTCATCAAAAAGATCATATACCATGACCAAGTAGGATTCATCTCAGGGATTCAAGGATGGTTTAACAATTTTAACATTCGCAAATCAATCAACATAATTCATCATATCAATAAAAGATATTAAGAATATCTTTATAGGGACCAGAGTAATAGTACATCGGGTAGGACATTTGCCTTGCACGTGGCCAACCCGGGTTCAATCCCTGGCATCACATTTGGTCCCCCAAGCACCGCTAGGAGTAACTCCTGAGTGCAGAGCCAAGAATAACCCCTGAGCATCTTTGGGTGTGACCCACAAAGAAAAAAAAAAACCAAAGAATATCTTTATAGTCTTCTCAGACTGCTAATATTTTCAACTTTTAGGTAAGAAAACAGAGTTGTAGTCACTCACTCTGAATTTTACTACTGGTTGATTAATCTGTCATTCAAACCCAGAGCTCTCCAACTCCAAACCTCTGATCTTCATCTTCCCACTACATTCACTGCAACTTCATATATAATCACATTTATTTCAATAAGTAAAAACACCTGGTAGTGCTCAGGCCTTATTCCTGGCTTTATGTTCAGGAATCCCTCTGGGCACCATGTTGGGTGCTAAAGATTTAATCAGGATTTGTAGCATGCAAGGCAAGCACCCTACCCCCTGGACTGGGTTTCTGACCTAGGAGGCATTTCTTAAAATCAAAGCTGTTCAGCTCCCACATACAAGCTGTTGTACATTCAGAATAAAATGCTTCCTATTCCATGTCAAAAGTGCAGATTTGTTTCCTGATTAGATGTACTATTTGGGGACTGTCTTTTCTTATTATTATTATTGTGACTCAGGTGCAAATAACAGGAAAACATTTTTTTTCCTATCTTGGCACATGGTAGGTATTTCTAAAAAGAATTCTTAATGTAATGATTTAAGTGGCTATTATTTTACATGTGGGTTAGGAGAAAACAGATTATAGCCTAGAATTCAAAGAAGTAACAATGGCCTACTGACTTCAACAGGAAAGGCCAGCCAGGGAATTTCCCAAGATACCAAGGCACGAAGAAGGTCCTCAGAGACACTCCATGCTCTTGCCAGCAATCCCCCAGAATAAAACAAAATGTAGCACCATAGATTATTTGAAAGGTCTCCATGCAAGTGCTAACTCTGAAAAGGGATTTCTCTTTTAGAACTTATGCTCATGATTTTAAAAATAAAATTTATTACTAATTACTTGGGAGGAAGTTTTTTGAATCTCACCCAGCAGTTCACATCAGCTATTCCTGACTCAGTCCTTAGGGGATCACTACTGGCAGTGCTCGTGGGACCATGTGGTGCCGGGGATTGATCTGGGGTTGGCCATTTATAAGGCAAGGGTCTTAATCCCTGTGCTATATGTATCAGAACTCTGTGTTCATTTCTTTAGGAAAAAAGCCAACTGCATCAAGAGAAACAAAAATCTCACCTTATCTTTATAATTCATTGACAACTAAACAAATAGTAGTATATGTAATATGAATTTTTAAATGGCTGTGAAAATATAAGGAAAGTATTTCTGCATGTATTGCCTCCAGTAATCAAATTCAGGACATCACCCATGAAAAATGTGTGCTTTACCAGGGCATCATACATGAAAAATGAGCTGCATGCCCAGCCCAAAATATTTTTGTGTGTGATTCATGCCTGGCAGTGTGCCCAGGTGCCACTCTTAGCTCTATGCTAAAGGGCACACCTGGCAGTGCCCAGGGACTACATGCATTGTTGGAATTTGAACCATTGTGGCCACAGCTGTATGTGAGACAAGTGCCCTAACTCTGTACTATCTCTCTAGCTCTTGCCTTCATATTTTTAAATATCTCATTTTCATTAGTGAAATTTAGTTCTAAGGTTTTTTTTTTTTGGCTTTTTGGGTCACACCTATTAATTCTCAGGAGTTATTCCTGGCTCTATACTCAGGAATCACTCCTGATGGTGCTCAAGGGACCATATGGGATGCCAGAAATTGACCCCTGGTCAGCTGTGTGCAAGGTAAATGCCCTACCTGCTGTATTATCACTCTGGCCCTGGTTCTAAATTTTTGAAGTCAAATGTTTTTGAAATTTTTACAATAGGATTGTAAAGATTGACAATAATTTTCCATTTTAATATGAAAGGTGAGAATGCACACATGTTCACCAATCTCATTTCATCCAAAGCTAATTTTATGTACTGCATCTTCTGTCTGCAGAGCTCATACGTGTTTCAACCGTTTGGATCTTCCCCCATACCCATCCTTCTCCATGCTTTATGAAAAACTCTTGACAGCCGTTGAAGAGACCAGTACCTTTGGACTTGAGTGATCTGGAAGAACAATGCCCAGCAAGTCATGCACAGGAAATTTCAGAAGCTGCTCTCTTGAAGAATGACTGAACATTGGAAATTTCAAGAGCACGTTTCCATGAGAGGAAAGCTGAGTGCCGTTATTTTCCAGGAACACAGGCTCTGTCACATTTGGGGACTAGAGAGTGATGATGAGTCCTCTTGAAAGGATTTGGGTGAGCTTGATGCTCAGGGAATAACCCAACCATCTTTCAATCAACAGTTCTTGACTGCCAAACTTTTCCCATTTGTTATGATCCAAGGCAAAGATGAACCTACAAATGATCAGCTCCATGGTAACTTTTAGAGACTCAGGATCAAAACTTACCTTTGAATATGGTTCAAGCTAAACTGGCAGCACTTGGCCCCACCTACAAATTAGTGCAAGTGAAATAATATAATAAAAGCAAATATATTTCCTGAAAGTACATTCATTTAAGCCCTCCCTAAGTTATAAGAGAATATTCATTTTCTTGCTTATGAGTGCCTGCATGGTGTGCATCATAGGTTTCAGCTTTCATGGGACATGAGAGAAAATGAAACCAAGTCTATATGAGGTAACTTTAAAGATTTGCAATAAGATGGTCTGTGACAATGTATATGCAAGTGGTTTGTGTGTAATTATGGCTGAAGAAAAACTGTTATACACTGAATTACTAATGACAGATTTTATGCTTTATAATGCATGGTAACAATTTTTTTAAAAAAAATAGCAATTAATCACAGCATATCAGGAAAAAGTACACAGTGATTTTTGTTTATTTTTTATAGGTTCATTATATTTATGTTCTTTAAGATGTATATAAGAACATATCATATCGTATGTATCATCTGGTCCATTTTCATGTCTCATGCTTACTTGGGCATCATGCTACTATGTATCCTCTTAAGCACTCTCAAGGGAAAAAAAGGGCCTTTTATTTTTATAAAGGTACAAAAAATCCCCCAAATATTTTGCACTGAATGTACCAAAGTTGAAGGAACATTACAATATGACGTACAGCAACTCCATCACTTGACAAGTAGAAAATAGCTTCTAAATCAAACTTCCTTCACAGTGCCATGCCTACCACTCAAGGACTGTGCATCTAAGTAATAATTTTTTAAGACTCACTCTATGTGATAGTATGATATGCATTTATTTAAAATGCATTAGACTCTCTTCCATCCATCAAATACTTTACAGGATGGCATTTAATACAGATATTTCGTATTTCCCCCATGGCTTTTTATTTGTACAGCATCATCAAACTCTCCACTCAGTTAGGGAGCCATCAGCAACACCGAAGAGGATCAGCTCTTTTTAGTAATAAAAATTCCATTTTCTCTCATCAGCGAAGACATCACAAATTGAAACTCTCACTACTATATTTCTAAGCCTACATTTTCACTGGTACATAATTTTCTTATCAATACAATGAAACAACTTTTCTATGGTATCTCACAAACTGCATGACATCACTAATGTTATTTCTGCTTCATTTTACCCGAGGATGTCCTTCATTTCTCTTGCTCTGGGGTTATTCCACCTTGTTGTTTATTTCTTGACTTATGGCCATGACCACTAATCAGACACTCGGTGGTGAGAAGTTAAACCATGGATAATAAAAACATTGAATTGACCTATGGTTTTGCAGGTATTGCCCAAATGTTTCTTTAAAAATTATGTTTTTAAGTAGCCATATTATATATATGGAATTCATATTATGGGATGTTTGCAATCTTGCATTGTGTAGAGGCATCTGCATGGTTTTCAGAGGTGGTTGTAAGAACTGATTGCTCCCCTGTTGGCTAAATTATGTTTACTATTGGGACCCTCGAGAAATATACCACTCACAGATATTACAGTGAGGAAAAAGATTATGGAGAATAAAAGGTCACAGAAATCTGGAATTAAAAAAACAAAGACTCATCTGTGTCAAGAAGAAAAGGGAAGAGAAAAAAATATTTTAATCAGAAATGTTGCTTTGTATTTACTGATGATGAATATAGGTATATATTTAATTTTGCAAATTATTTTAATTTGTATTTTTCATTACAAAAAAGAAGTAAAACATACTTTGAAACATATCCTTTTGATGGTATTAAAGATGTTTTAGAACTGTATCCTCAGAGTTCTAAATATAGAAAAGGTCACATTCAAAACTACACTCATAGATCATGTCAGTTTTCAGTTTTACTTGTGAGAATTGTTTTTGTATTTTACATTATTTCATAAAATATTTTAAATAAAATGTATCTCTTTATTTCCAGCAAATATATTTTTTGATTAAGTACCTCCCAAAATAATTATAATTGTTTTGTTGCTGCTATAAATAAAATTGAAAATAATCAAAGATATACTTAGCATATCAGAACATCATAATAACTAATCTATTATTAATAGAGAAACAAAGTCCAAGTAATAACTATATAAAATATCAAATTATATTTGCACATAATAAATTAGACTTTAATAAATTCTACAAACCCATAAATATTTTTCTCTATTGTGAACCTAGATAACTTGACTTTATGATCTTTTTTCTTTAAGAAATTCCTAAGTGATACTTCTTGTACTATGAATCACCATCCGTCATACATGTATGTGGAACATCTCTAAGGTGAGAGACACATACTACTGGCATTTACTCTGTGTCAGCCACAGGATAAAATATCTACCCCCAAGAAAAGCTTACAACTTAAAGTAATAGACACATAACGTTTAGAAAGATTTTTTCCCCCTAATGTTCACCGTGTTCTAAAGCACCATGAGAAGAGATCTTATACCATCTTCATTTAGAGAACCAATGAAGACCATGTGGCAGACAGCGCAAATCAAAACATAGTTGCCTAAATGTTCTTTATGTTGTTAACTAATGGCTTGTATTAGTGTCTCCTCACTGCTCAAGTGTTGAGCCTAGTGTGCATTGGCAATGCACAGGAGAATTTAAGGGGTAGGGGTAGGGAACCAAACTGTGAAGGAGAGACACAAGGATTTTCAAATGATCAAAAACTTGCCAGAAGTAAGTCTAGTATTTTCTCGAATTTCCCCACATCTACCTTAAAATGTCCCTTCTGTTTCCACTGTAAGAAATACTAGTCCTTAAGCCCAACCCAACATTGTGGCCAAAAGGATCTTTTTTTTTTTCCAAAACAAACTGAAAGAATCTTGATCTTCTGAAGTGTGGTCACAAGCATATGTTGTATATGTAATCAGTCCTTTTCCCCCTTCATAACAATCAGAAGTAATAAAAGTACATTCAAATGATAAACAAAATGGCAGAATGTATGGTGCTTGGGAATTTCAAAGTGCTTTTGAGTATGTCATATCTTTTGATCCTCACATACTTTGTGCAGTAGAAGATATCAAACCTTATCTGGTTGAGGCAGGCTTTTAGTAATTAGTTTTAGTACTTTTATAGTTACCATACTGTTTTATTTGAGAAATGTGGAGACTAATATTTCTATTAGCACATTCCATTTTCAGTGAATTTTGCAAGATGCTTTTTTTGTACCCAGACCCTCAATTTTTCAAAGAGATATGCTTAAAATGTGACACTGCCTGGAAAGGCCATGAATAAAAATGTATATTAATAGGGAACCTCCCCATAGATATAAATTTGTATTTCACTATATTGTGAGAAATTAAAAACTGAAAAATTTAATTGCTTTTGAGGGATTTAGATAATATACAAATTTCATCTTCTCTGTCATATAGAACCAAGATAATCAAAAGGACCTCCAATTAGAAGGCTTATCTTTTTAAGCTTTTAATAAGGATGCATCTGGAAACTCCTCATAGCCAAGCTCCAGTGATATAAAACAAAAAAACACTGTAGTTTCTCTTTAATTGTCTTGTCCTCATTATATTTACCCAATTTTTTTTCTGCATAGATTGTGTATATGAACTGGCCCCTTCTAACAAAGCATTTTCTAATTTAACCTGATTCAGGAATTTCCTAAGGCAGGTAAAATTAGGCTATGTTATCATTAAATGATGGCTGTAACAAGTATGGTTAAAATATACAAATGAATAGGTGCCTAATCTCCAAAACATGACTTTTAGACCCCTTTCTTTCATTTGATGATGAGTGGAAACATACTTAGGCAGTTACATACTATGCTAACATAAAATTTGAGTTTTAGGAGATAAGGATATTACTTTCATTTAGACTCGAATTTTGCCAAATCTCTACTACCTTCTTAGTTCAATAGTTTTCCAGATTGATTTGCTTGGCAAACATAGAAGCAAAGAAACATCTGATGCATTGAAACTTTCTGGGCTGTGGCCTAATGCCAAACTCTGCTCCTTAGATGAGTTCTGGAAACCAAAAGAGGAGCTCAGAGGTTGTCACACCCAGAAACTGAATGCAAATTATTGATCAACAGTCAAGTAACCATTCCAAGGAGCTAGCACAAAAACTATTGAGTGTGTGTACATACTACCCTCATCATGGCAATTTGGGTCAGGAGTAAAGGGATGCTTGCTTAAGACTGTGGTAGAGAAAAAGTTAAAACCAAGGTGGATGGATCATCTTAAGCCTTGCTAGTAAGGTTACAAATAGAAACTTGAATTTTGTTTCTGACTTTGAGATGAGAATGCACTGCTTGCTGCCTAATGAACAACAACTGCTTGATCATCTCCCTGGTTAAAAAAAAAAAAATGCCCTCATCTTATAATTTCAGTAGTATGACAACATTTTCTGTATTGCAGAAATAATTTAGCCTAAAAGTATTAAAGCTGACCATAGCTTAATTGGGAGATTCAACAATTTAGAATTAAGCTATGTTGTTTTTTCTTAACTTTCAAATTACTGTCTTTATTTTTAACTTTGTATATAAAATAAAAGAAAGGGTGGTGCTTGACTTACATTATGCGTAATTATTTTAGCTGACTTCTTTATCACTACAATATCTTTTGAGACATTTTCCTGGTTTCTAATGTTCCCTGTGAATCAAGAAAGCAACAGCTAAGAGTTAGGTTACTGAATTGCAAACAGAAACATAATCAGTGTTTCCAATTCAAGAAGTTAAGTCAAGATTTAAAAATGTTATCTGCTTAGATTTCATCTGAAAAGTAGTTTATTTCATGATCAAAATTCATTAGAATAGAATGCCCTGTATGTTTGGTTTCTGGAGTACACAGGAAAACGGAATTTATATATGGGATTTTTACGACTAGTGGCCTTGGGCAGGTGATATCTTTCTATCCAATTTTCTTTTAAGATATTACAACCCTGAGGAATGTTAATAGGTATGTTGTATGATTCAAACTGAATCAGCTATTACTGATGCAGGTAAGGAACCATCAGTAAACTTCTGGTTATTGTCACCTTCTGTAAAATATATAATGGATAATGTTCAAGATGGATAATGTTCAAGATATGCCTTGGAAGGATTAACCAGGAAACATAGAGAACTAAATGTTCTTTTTTGGACCCTAATGCTCTAAATACAACCTACTTAACCTATTTTTCTCTATATGATACCACAAGTAAATTTGGGTCTGTTAATATGTTGGAAAGTGCATAAGATTACATGTTTTTATAATAGGGATGCAGGCATTCCAAAATAAATGAATAAAATATACGTGCATCTCTCTTGCCTCTTACTGAAAGTGTTAATCTAATTTTATAATAATGCTTACTTTTTAATATTAAGCCTCTATAAAAAATATTTATTTCTAAGATTTCAGTAGAGCACAGATGTGTTCTTTTTAAAAAACTTTCCATTTCTTTTCACCAACTTCATTTTGTCTTCTTTATCAGATATAATAGTAAATAGGTATATTTCTGTTTTAATGAGTTGACTTAAGACTCATTTTTATTAAATGTGACATTTGATAGATAATAACAATGGAAGGTATTTGCTCTTGGTATTAAGATGATAATGCTCTCATTTCACCTTCTATTTAAATTTTATCATTTTTTTAAAAAAGCAAATAACGCAGATTGTTGACATCCCAGAATTGATTAATGGGTGGTATTAAATGGATCCTGGACTCTGAAAAAGTTGTTTCAGAGTAGACTAGTTGTTTCTTTTCTGGAAAGTCTGTATTCTTATCCTTACCTGAACCCCTGACTTTCATGTTGTATTTTTTTATGATTCTGAAATGCTTTGAGGGAAAGATATTTTAATGTGTACAATTTGTTTTATTTTCATACTGATCTCTATTTTTGTTTAAAACCATGTTGCATCATGAAATCATTTAATCCAAAAATAAATCTTCTTTAAAAAAATAGATTTTTGACTTTCTGTAATACATTTTGGAAGGGAAAAAACCTTAAGAAAAATGAAGACAGAAGTAAGAATAAAGGTCTCAGGGTTATTGTGCAACTTTGTAGATACAGTAAGTTCTCTTGGTAGAGTTTAAAATTATGAATGTTGTTTACCTTTAGGAGAAAATTTTTGCTATGCTAAAAGTAATTAATGCTGAATTAACAATGTTAAAGTATTAATGTTAGATGAATTAACACGAGTCAATCTGAATTCCTGTAGAAGACTTTGATATGCCTTCTTGGTTGAACACTTGCTTCTAAACACATGTTCATGACCCCTCTACAGCCACCCACACTTGTCCAATCAAAGGGATACATATTCTCAGGACCAGAGTGATAGTACAGTGGGTAGGGTGCTTGCCTTCCATGCAGCTGTCTTCAGTTCTATCCCCAGCTCTTCATCTGGTCCCTGAGCACTGCCAAAATTTACCTTTGAGCATAGAGCCAGGAGTAACCTTCATGCTCCACCAGGTATGATCCCAAAATGAACAAAATCAACACATGTTCTCAAACCCACAGGACCCATGTAGACTTTAAGATGTAAAATCGGGTGAGTATAAGCAACAGGAGAATGATGGAGCTTTTTTTAAACAAAGTATTGTAATATTTTGCTCTGACAGTTTCTAGCTACCAAAAAAAAAAAAGGAGCCTGGAGATAACCACAAGGGTTTGGTTTGATTGCTGGTACTACATAGTCTACCAGCATCACCAGCCACACAGCCCTGGAGGCCCCTGAACACCACCCGATGAGCCTTGGAGGGCCCCAGCACTGTGGGGTGGCCTGGGTATCCCTGGCACTGCAGGGTCCCGGGTTCTTGCATTGAACCCTTGGCTTGGTTGAATGAGACTCACAGGTGGAGTCCCTAGGTCTCCTGATCATCACTTACTTATCCCCCACCCAAATTCAAGTCATGTATTAAAAGATCTTCTGATTTACTGAGAGAAACCCCCAAATTTTTTTAATTATGTGATATTTTAATATTGGATTAATCAAAAGCAGATATGTTTTTAGGATGCATTTGCCTAGCATGTACACCAAATTTAAACCCTTTGTTTGATCAATTATATCTTTATATTTTGATGGTTATCATTAATGAATTAACAATATCTGTCAGGGCAAACAATTGGAAGCAATGAGGAAAAGAGATAAAAAAAATATATCCCATGAGGAAAGATAGCCACGACATTACTTGAAAATTATCCAGGACTGCCAGTGTCTTTCTGAAACTAACTCCTATTAGTTCATATAAATTAAGACATCTCCTGTCAAGATATCATAAAACTGGGGGCCAGAGCAATAGTCCAGCGGGTAGAGCATTTGCCTTGCATGCAGCCAATCCAGGTTCGATCTCCAGCATCCCATAAGGTCCCCCAAGCACCGCCAGGAGTAATTCCCGAGTGAAGAGCCAGGAGTAACCCCTGAGCATCTCTGGGTGTGACCCGCAAAAAAGAAAAGAAGATGTCATAAAATGATATATCTATTAAACATTTTAATGTCAAACGAAATTCATTTTGTGCATTATGTGAGAGCAGTCAAATAAGACTCCTCCCCTGTACTCAACTAAGGCTTGATATTACTGAAAGCACAAAGCAAGCAACTGTCTCCATGGCACTTATTTCTCTGAATGTCATGCCATGTGCCCTCTAACTATTGACTGCAGCTCTCTCTTATTTTGATACATTTACTGTCCTCATTGTTTGAATGAAATGTGGAAGCAATGAATGTTAAAACATGTATAATTGCCTCCATTCTGCTAATTGCTCTTATAAAGTATTTCTAAATATATTAATTTTTAAACCAGAAAGACTTTAATCTTTATCAAGGAATTGAAACAATTTCTGGTTTTGTTTTTCTCTGTGGGGGGACAGGTGTTTGGGGCCACATTTGTTGGTGCTTAAGAACTATTCCTGTCTCTCTGCTAAACCATGACCCCTGTCAGTGCTCAGGGGACCATATGTGGTGCTGGGGATCAAACGTGGTTTTCCTTCACTACAAAGTAAGCATACTTGATCTCTGTACTTCAATAAGAAAACCCTATCAATGACACTTATGCACAAATCACCAGTAGAGATAGATAACCCTCCAAATATGGAAGTGTCACTTTGAGCCAGACCTTCCTGTATGACATTATTGGTAATGCTTCATTTACTTTTAATTAAAACTTTAATTAAATATTTCCCCCTTTGGTTTTGATACCCAAGTAGTGAAGAAATTTGATACAGAATGCCAGTTTGATTTTACCATGTTGCTTTGAACACCCTGGAATGAACAGTTCTTGATTTGAAACTCAAAATACAGATCATCAGAGACTTTTCCTTGTGTATCACTTAAGATGTGAAGTTAAAATGTTTGGGTTTGTTTTCTCTAGTCTACAATTATCCTGTCTGTTATATCACTCATAACAATGTTCACAGAGGTATGAAGATAATAGGTTGTCTGAATCTCAGAACCAAGTAGGAATGCCAATAGTTTTGTGGCCAGAGTGTATGTACAGTTTCTTTCTAATGTGCCACACAGTTCGGGTGAAGGAAACTATTTCCTAGCTGGATTTGACCTGTTCCAAGTTTAAGGTCCTCAGGGAAAACAAAATCTTATTTCAAAAAGTAACTAACGCTAGGAAAAGCATGAGATGAGTCTTGAGTATCGTAAAGTGTTAGTAAGTTATTTTTAACAAGATTTTTAAAAGAGAACAGGTCTCACAATGGAGACATTACTGGTGCCTGCTTGAGCAAATTGATGAACAATAGGAGGACGGTGCTACAGTGCTACAGTTCTCCCAAAAGGGTGCTATCAAAGGGATATAATCCAAATGAAAGGGCTCAAGTGGCCAAATCTGGAAAATTTGAGTAATAAAAGAAAGTGATATTGAATCTTAGCACAAAGTATGGTTTAAAAATCTATAAATCCCATACTAATTCAAAACTAAATAATAAAGAGATAGCTATTTCCCTAAGAATTCCAAAGAGGGGCTGGAGCGATAGCACATCGGGTAGGCGTTTGCCTTGCATGCAATCAACCTGGATTCAATTACCAGCATCCCATATGGTCCCCCGAGCACTTCCAGGAGTAATTCCGGAGTCCATGAGCCAGGAGTAAGCCCTGAGCATCGCCGGGTGTGACCCAAAAAGCAAAATAAATAAAAATCAATTAAATTTGAAAAAAAGAATTCCAAATAATTTATGTAGATTCCCTACCCTTTGATGTGGGTTCATTAAGGAAGTAACTGAAAAGTAACTTTCTTTCAGAGGGAAGATGTGAGAAAAGTAAGTTTACAGTAAAATTTTAAAAAAATTTGACCATCACTACCTCAGGTGATCCAAGTAAATATCAGTGACTATAAGTTATGTGGATAGCATAATTAAAAAATGGTACTTCTGCAATTTTCCTTATAAAATCCACCCGAATTCAGCTATGACGGATGATCATAAATTCCAACTAAGGAAAATTTTATTAAACAGATGATTTCAAAGTCTAAGACCACCGAAAATAAGAAAAGTCTTAGAAATAGTCATAATCAAGAGGAACTTAAATAGATACAGTGATAAAATGTAATGTGGTATCCCGCCTAGATAGAATTCTGATATGAAAAATGAATAAACATTAGGTAAATACTAAGGAAGTCTGAATAACTATTGACTGTAGTTAGTAATGCACAGTATCATAAACTCATCATTTTTTTTTCTTTTAGGGTCACACCCGACGATGCACAGGGGTTACTACTGGCTTTGCACTCAGGAATTATGCCTGGTGGTGCTCAGTGGATCATGTGGGATGCTGGGAATCGAATCCGGATCCACCGCATGTAAGGCAAATGCCTTACCCACTGTGCTATTGCTCCAGCCCCATTTTTCTTTTTTTTTTTTTAACAGTGATTTTGTTCGTTTTTTTTTTAATCAGATATTCTTGCCACACAAAAAGTTAAGGAAGTTGGTGAGAATTTGAGGACTATACTTAAACAAAAGGATGAATTGCCCATGTTTTAGAGGATGATGTTTTAAAGTAATGGCTTTCCCACCTAGGTGTCAGATGACAATGACATTCAACACCATACATAATCAAAGCGAAAGTATTTGGTAAGGGCAGGGGAAAGACTCATGAAGTTAAGAAGTTTACAAGTTAACAGAAGGTACCTTGACTAATAACAATTAGTTATTATCATCCACTACTATCTTGACAATATAACATGGGATAAATTTTAATAATCAAATGCAGGATAATTTCATAATAAAGAGCTATCATTTAAATAAAATGATTTGTTAATGGACTGGAGCTATAGCACAGTGGGTAGTGCATTTGCCTTGCACTCGGCTGACCCGGGTTTGATTCCTCTGTCCCTCTCGGAGAGCCCGGCAAGCTACCGAAAGTATCCTGCCTGCAAGGCAAAGCTTGGCAAGCTACCCGTGACGTATTTGATATGCCAAAAACAGTAACATGTCTCATAATAGAGACGTTACTGGTGCCCAATCGAGCAAATCTATGAACAATGGGACGACAGTGCTACAGTGCTACAGATTTGTTAATAATCAGATTTGATTGTTATTAAACCCAATGATCCCAAATATAGCATTCTACAAACATGAATAACTATGGCAAATAGTGCTTAAAATACAGTGACATGGTAGTGGCAGTTGTCTGATGTCTAACCTACATAAGTGAGGGCCTTTTTTTACCTGAAAGTAGCTGGCTCTTGTGCTTTAAACATAGACTGGCTTCAAGGAGGCCAAATTCATCTCTCTGTAGGAGATAACTGACTCTGACCAAAGGAGATATCCTACCCTTTGCTCTGACACATTTCTCTCTTAATAGACCCATTTGTCTCAATCTTTAATGAGCCAGGCAATAAAATTTACTGTATCTTTTAAGGCTGGAGAGATAGCACAGCGGTAGGGCGTTCGCCTTTCACGTGTTTGATTCCTCCACCCCTCTCGAAGAGCCTGGCAAGCTACCAGTGGCGTATTGGATATGCCAAAAACAGTAACAATAAGTCTCACATTGAGAGACGTTACTGGTGCTTGCTCGAATAAATCGATGAACAACGGGATGACAGTGACAGTGACAGTATCTTTTAAGGCAACTCCACTTCACCAACTGTATGTGCAGAGATGAAAGTCTCATTTTCTTTAGACTGAGACTGGGTGTCCTTACTTCCTGAAAGCTTCTGATCCACTTGATAAGGTATCAAGTTTATAAAATTGTGACATCAGAATGATTAAAATTAAAAGATCTGATGAGAACAAAAATTGGCAAGCATATGGAGCAATGAAAATTCTCTGCATTGCTGACAAGAGTGTAAATACATTTAATGACAAAAGCCAAACAACTGAAATGTATGCATACCTCCACCAAAAATGTATTCAGAAATGTTCGTAGTATATTATTAATAACACTTAGAAATCAAGCAAATGCCTGTCAAATGTAGGTTGGACGGTGATTATATTAACTCATTGGATTGTAATTGATGAAAAAGAATCAATTGCTGCATCATGGGCAAATCTGGCAAATGAAGCACAACCAACATCAAAGAAATATATTGTAAATGTCCATATATGTAACATTTAAAAAAATAGGCATTAAGAACCATCATAGTCAAAATAGTAGCCTTGACTTAATGATTAAAGGAAAGTGTAGTGTTTCCTCTGCTGTGCTAAAACATCCTATTTTTTTAACGGGATGAAATAATAATTATATATATGTATATATATTTAGATCTTATCCAAGCTATTCACTTCATACATGAGCAATTCTTATATTTAAGTTATAGGTGAAAAGAAAAAATAAAAGTGAAAGAAAAATTAAAGTGAAAAAATGTAAGTGAAAAAGTTAAAGAAAAAAGGTAAAGAAAAATTAAAGTGAAAGAAAAATTTAAAGAGAAAAATTTAATAAAAACTTTGTAAGCAAGTTATTTGAAATATGACATCTAGATTGTTAATTCTGACAATTATTTGTTTCATGACTTTGGGTAACTTCATCAATGAGTCTCCTTATTTTAATTTGTAAAACAAATGATTCCTTCTTGTACAGTATGTTTTACATTAGATGAGTTCATAGGACATTGCTCGATATGCACTTAGTTGACTTTCCCCTTCTGTCAAGGAAGACTAACTTCACAATTCCTCTAGATTGGCTTTGGGAAGACCATATCAAAGGCCTTGTTGTAGGAAAAGGGTGATTGACTTACTCTAGCTCAGAAAGTAAGTCAACATGACATCCAGCAAATGTTCAAATCACCATATTTTCAAAATCCCTTTGTAAATTCCTCTGGGAATGATTCCCTTGACTATCCTTATCCCTCCATCAATATCTTCATTCATCTGACCCACACTTATTGAATTGCTACTTTATGTTAGGCATTAAATATGTGCTAGGGAAATATGACCAAATGAAGCAGTTATGGTTCCTGTTTGAGGTCGCTTGTAATCTTATGGGGAAGACAGGCAGTAAACAAATCCATAACTCTGATAAAGTGTTATAAGGAACAAGAGCAGTGAAGGCCAGGGAACGCCTCTCAGAGGGTGTAACATTTAACGTGAAAACTAAAGTGGAAGAGCAGCTAATCATTGAGACATCAGAGGGAAAGCTTCCACAGTATCCTATTATTGAAGTCTTATAACATCTAGAATAATTACAGAGTATACATTAAAGCCATAATCATCGCCAAAGAGAAACTTCTCACTTAGGACATCTATTCTGTTTCTCTGAAAAGTTTTTTTGCACACTTCCTGTTCTTTTAAAATTAGACCTTCAGATAAGTAGCTTTTCACAATCACTGTATCACTCTCAGAGTCATCACTATCATCACAATAATTGTAGAAAATCCATTGTAAAACGAATTATGAAGATCAGACATAAAGGAAAACAAAAAGTGAGTACAGAAGAGCTTACCATTTAGGAGATAGTGTAGTATACCAAAAAGGATGGCTGTTTACCTTTTTATTTTTCAGGAGAGGGAGGGTCTGAGTCAAATTCTGCCTCCATTTCTAGCTGCATGCAGAAATGACCTCTAATAGGTCATCCAAGTTCTTTGAGCTTGAGTTTTCTCTCAGTGAAACAGGAGTAATAATAATGATTACCTCCAAGGATGTGCTTCAAGACTTAAATGAAATAATACCAACATTGCATGAAAAAGTATCCTTTTATTTAATTACAAAAAAAACAACACACACTTTAATCTCATGTAATCTCACTATAGAGCTGGAGCCATAGCACAGCGGGTTGTGCGTTTGCCTTGCATGCAGCCAACCCGTGTTCGACTCCTCTGCCCCTCTCAGAGAGCCTGGCAAGCTGCCAAGAGTATCTCGCCCACATGGCAGAACCTGGCAAGCTACCCATGGCGTATTTGATATGCCAAAAACAATAACAACAAGTCACAATGGAGACGTCACTGGTGCCCGCTCGAACAAATCAATGAGCAACGGGATGACAGTGACAGTGACAATCTCACTATAGAAATGTTTGTTTTTAAGAACAGATATACTTTTTTTTTTTTTTGCTTTTTAGGTCACACCTGGCGATGCTCAGGGGTTACTCCTGGCTTTGCACTCAGGAATTACTCCTGGAGGTGCTCGGGGGACCATATGGGATGCTGGGAATCGAACCCGGGTCAGTCGCGTGCAAGGCAAACACCCTACCCGCTGTGCTATCCCTCCAGCCCCAAGAACAGATATACTTTTAAATATCTTCCTTGAATCTTAGAAATCAGATTTGAACTCTTACTTTCATGCTAAATCTTACCACTTTAGATAGTAAATAATTTGTGCTTTTCCTATTTCCCCATCCAAACCTGCCTCCAGAAATTCAGGCAGCTACAAGGAGTTAGCATGGCCCAGCCTATCCTTCAGAGCCTCTTGCCAATTTTAGAAAAATTTCATAGCTGAAAGTTCAGCTCAGTATTTACAGAGCTCCAGTGCATTGTGAATACTGAGTTTGGAGTGGTATCAGGACTCCTGGGCATTCGTTGCTCTGAGGCTCAGCCTGACCTTTGATCCTCCAAACAAATTACATCTGCCTTCTCCCCCATGTCCATGGTTGCTCTACTATATGGTCCCCAATAAGATTTCATAAAAAGAGTTGAAAGTGGGAGATGAACCCAAACAAGTCAGATAATTTTGATTCCTGGATAGATGACTCTAGGGTAACTTCTTGGTAAGCTAAGAAGTCTGTATAATCTCCAGTTCTACAATGAGCCTTGGGCTCAGTAGGAAATGTCACTCTCAAATTTTCTCATTTGTGATAAGATATGAATTCTAGTCTTGTTTAGTGTGAACTCCAGATTGCTGAGTCTCAGATAAAATATTGCATGTGAAAAGAGCTCAGTATTAGATCAAAATGTTTATAGAGATTTCAAGTGCTGTTAATATATCCTGTGCTACAAAAAGCTGCATGGATGGCCCAGAAGCTTTGTCGACCTAATCAGGAGTGAGTTTCTAGAAGGGGATTTTTCTAGGTCAGTGAGTAATGGAACATATCTCTAAGGTACTGCCTATTTTTATTTTGAAAAATCACCTTCTCAACAAGGCTTAATAGTGAAAAGAACTCAAGCACTGGGAGAAAGATAATTTAAAAGTATATCAAACTAGCTCATTCTGATAAATTGAGTAATTTGTTTGGGCAAAAGTAAATGTACTATTGCTCTTGGTAAAACTGAGCAAGGCTCACTTGAAGTACTGAGAACTGATCAGATCTTTAGTTCTGCAATTTCCTGTTCCGAGCAAGTAGACAAAAAGACACCCTGGGTGAGAGACAGGAAGAAATAAAGACATGATGTAGGTCTTCTCATTTTTACTAAATAAACCAAAGATAATCATCTGCAAAATGCTAAAAAAATCATATTTTGAAAGATGTACCCCTTATTTAGACTTGCCAGAAATAGGTTATCATTGTTCATTATATATACCTATTTTTTTCTTAACCTATTCTTAAGGTTGGAGTTTGCTGGTTTATGTTTTTCTGTGCAATTATCTTATAAACACCCCTTTGCTCTGAGAAGTTAAATATGGAAATTCCAGAATCCAAATCCAGGAACCTCTAAGCTTAAACCTGGACAATCAAAGATCACGAAAGGGAAAAAGCAGCTTCCTTAAACTATTTTGAGATGCCACTTCATAAAATCCTTGATCTTGTAAAACTGTTAAAGATGTTTTATTCTAGTAAAATATTTGAAGCCATCAATACTAAGAATTATCATGAAATAGGAAGATCTGAAGGATCTCACTTGTCTGCATACTTTTTGCCTTTGAAGTCTAAGAAGAAGATGGCTAAAATAGAAATGTTTATAATTTGTCTGCAAAATTGCTGAGGGAAAAAACCATTCAAAGACCTTGCAGCTCAAATAGAAAATTTATACTTTATACATAACATTAAATAATAACAAGAAGTAACCTAATAGGAACCAGTTCCAAAATCCTTTCTGGATAATTTGAAATCTAGTGTGCTTTCATGCCTTTCTTAAGCACTCTATAAAACAAGATACTCTCAGATGCATTAGAACATTTATGTTTTGACTGGCTCAGAATGACTGGAGGTACTTGAAATGATTTATAATGAACTAAGCACATGGCATAGCGTCATCAGTCATTCTCTTCAGAGCCTCTTGCCCATTTTATAGAAATTGCATAACTGGAAAGTAACACAAAGAAAATCTTACTCTGTGCTGGTTGAAACTTGGATCACAAGTCCAAAATGTAGGTAAAAGTTTATAACTATAGTCGGAGGCCAACATTCCCTATCCCCCAACTTTCAAAAGACCAATTGTTTTCATTTATATGCAGTTGTTTTCTAGGGTAGTAAAGCAAATGGTAAGTTTATTTTGCTTTCTCTTTTCCTTTTTTTTTACCAAGGGTTCTTTGTGTATTTCAGAAACACTGGATTTAAAAGAGGTCAAGATATATAATTACAGAAGTTATGAGACTAATTTTTGGTAGCTTCAATCAGGGTTATTATTTCAAAACAATTATATATCTCTGAACAATTGAAACTAAAATGGAATATACTTAATGTTTATTGTATTCTCATAGAATTAGAACCAGTCCAGCAAACCAGAGACAGAACACAACAAGGAGCAGTATTCAAAGTCATGTCTTTGGATTATTAAGGTGAATTATAGGACTCAGCACTGCATCTTGTGCAGTAAATAACACCAGTAGTGAACACAGTAGGTGCTACTGGAATTGTTACACACAGTACCTGATCACCCTCCCACTTTACCTTTCATTATAGTGTTGCTTCTGGTACCAGCCTCAGATTGAAAGTCTCAATTATACGTATACAGGTTTGATAGAACCTAAGGTAAGTGCTTCCTCCCTAGCTGCAATGGAGTCTGGAAATGTAAGTATCTGGCACATCTATGTCAATAGACTCAAAAGATGAAGAATTCTCTAACCACTGAAGAGTTTAAGATTCAAGGTAATCATAAAGTGGTAAATTCCCCAATGCTGAAAAACCAAATCAATCATGATTAGAGCAGTATTTTTTAATCTTTCTAGTTCTCAAATTTCCTTACTCAAAAATTACTAAGGACCTCAAGTATTTTTTAAAATTAGGATATATCTATTGATATTTATCATATTTGAAATTTAAAATGAAAAAATAATTTTATTTTAAATATCTTACTAATAGTCATGCTATCATAAATCACATTTTAAGGAAATAGATATACTATTGTTGAAAGGCTTGAGCCTACATTAAATTACCTACTAAGAGTATTAAGAATAAACTGAAAAAAATGAAAACAGGATAGTACTTTTGGTTATAATATGACATTTTGTTTTCTTCTTCATTGTCAAGGTTTACATCTGTTTCTATTAGTGATTCATTAGTTCTCTATGTTTGGTTATTTTGGCAATAGACTAATCCATTTTTCTAAATAATATTTTACTTTTGAGCTTCTCTAAACTTATAGAATTAGGGCCAAAGTGATAATACAGTGGGCAGCGTGCTTGCGTTGCACGCAGCTAACCCAAATTCAATTTCTGGCACCCCATATAGTTCCCTGAGCACAGAGGCAAGTGTAATCCCTGAGTACCACCAGGTGTGGCCCCCAAACCGTTAATTAATTTTGAGAATTATTGGAAAGATGGTACAGAGTACCCTAATCCAGTTACTAATTAAATTCTATCATAATTAGTAGGAGTGCTTATCATAATGAATCAGTATTGCTACAGCTTAATAATTAAAATCCATACATTTTCTAAGTCATAATGTAATTTTTTTTTGTTTTTTGGGTCACACCCAGCAATGCACAGGGGTCACTCCTGGCTCATACACTCAGGAATCACCTCTGGTGCTCAGGGGATCATATGGGATGCTGGGATTTGAACTCGGGTTGGCCGCATACAAGGCAAACGCCCTACCTGCTGTGCTATCACTCCAGCCCCCATAATGTAATTTTTTATTCCAGGATAACATCCAGGATATCACATTCCAATAGTTCTCATGTCACCTTAGGCTCTACTTTGTTGTGAGAATTTCTCTCAGACTTATTTTTGATAACATTGATAGTTTTGAGGCATACAGGCTAGGTATTTTGGAGACTGTCCAAAATTGGGATGGTATAATGTTTTTTTCTGATTGAAATGGGTATATGGGGTACTGAGAGAAAGACCATGGAGGCAAAGTGTTATTGATACATCGCCTTAAGAATACATATTAACGTGATTGATAACTGTGGTTGTTAACTTGATCGATCATCTGGTTTGAGACTGTCAGGCTTCTGCTTTGTAAAGTTACGGTTCTTTTCTCCCTTTTCATATTGTTTTCTTTGGAAGAATGTCACTATGCACAGCCCACACTTAGGATTAGTGAGTTACATTTCACCAACTTCATGATGGAGCAGCGACAAATTACTCATAATTCTACTGCACAGAAACTTTGCCTATTATTCTCCACTTACTTATTCAGTCATTTATATCACTATGAACTCAATTTTGTTTGTATACTCTTGGTTATAATCAAATACTACTAAATTTTTTTTTATTGCATTGCTAAAACTTTCCCAGACTTGACCCTTGAGAGCTCTTCCAGTTGGATCCTGGGTCTTCTAACATATTTCTATCATTCTGTAGTGATTTTGTTCATTTGTCTATTGCACAATCTTGTTCTGGCTCTATACAATGTTCCAGGGCTATCTGTATGTTTTGTGTTCCATTTTAGAAACATCCATTTTTCCAAAGAATTTTGGTTTCTCTTTTGGAAAAATTATATTTGTTTTTTTTTTGGTGGGGGGAGGGTGGTGGTGGTTGTGAGAATTTGAGCCACATCTCAGGGGTGGCTGGTTCTCTGTTCAATGATCACTCATGGTGGTGCCAGGAATAGAATCAGGGTCAGCAGCATGCAAAGAAGTTTCTATAAACTCTATCTCTGGCCCCCAAAAAACTGATATTAGGAAGAAAGACTTGGGTAGCAAGTATGCATCTTGCTTCCGGGATGTCATTGCTTGGGCTCTCTCAGCTCAGGAGATACTATCAGTGTGAATTAACCTATGTACATATGTGGTTTCTATAAATATTACTATATATAAACATGCACATCTATGTTAAACTAAACATGAGTTCATAAACTCTAATCCACTGTAGCTAGATCATTCTATTACTCCTCTTGTCCTTTTAAATATATTTATAAAATTAACAAGAAAAAATTCTGGAATGGTATGAGAAGGAAAATAAAAAGAGGAACTAGGGTAAATTAAAAATACAAGGACCTCTGCTATTGGTAATAGCACTATAGCACTGTAGCACTGTCTTCCCATTGTTCATCGATTTGCTCAAGCGGGCACCAGTAATGTCTCCATTGTGAGACTTGTTGTTACAGTTTTTGGCATATCGAATATACCATGGGTATCTTGCCAGGCTCTGTCATGCCATGCGGGTAAGATACTCTCGGTAGCTTGCCAGGCTCTCCAAGAGGGACGGAGGAATCAAATCCGGGTTAGCCACATGCAAAGCAAACGCCCTCCCTCTGTGCTAGCTATAGTTATTAAATATCCACTCAGTAAAAGGTAGTTTAGTAAAAAGTGAGCTTAAAACCTGTCTTCATTAGTTATTGCCTGGGTCACTGTGGGTAAGCATTTGGCTTGTAAATCTCAAATTTCTATGTTCAAAGGAAAAATATAGTATATATCTCATAGGAATTTGTGAGGATTAAATTATTAATATGAATATCAAATTTTGAACCATATCAGGCTCAATATTTTGGGGGTATTGTGACTATGTACTCTATAGATTATTGTTTCAATTTTATGAAAAAATGGCAGAGATATAGAGATATTACAACTTGCTTAAGCTAATTAAATTAGTAAATTACAGTAGTAAATTACAGACCTTCTTGCTCAAAATCTGTGATTTTTAAAGGGCGTTGGCGGTTTTATATTTACTTCTCTTTCTGTTAAAATGAAGCTATGAAAAGCTGTTTCTTGGGGCTGGAGTGATAGCATAGCGGGTAGGGCGTTTGCCTTGCACACGGCCGACCCGGGTTCAAATCCCAGCATCCCATATGGTCCCCTGAGCACGGCCAGGGGTAATTCCTGAGTGCAGAGCCAGGAGTAACCCCTGTGCATCGCCAGGTGTGACCCAAAAACCAAAAAAAAAAATCTGTTTCTTAAATTCAAAGTTAAGTCAAACAATTTAAAGGACAAGAATAAGTTCTCTCCACTTTAAGAATATTATTATAGGGGGCTGGAGTGATAGCACAGCGGGTAGGGCGTTTGCTTTGCACGCGGCAGACCCAGGTTCGAATGCCAGCATCCCATATGGTTCCCTGAGCACCGTCAGGAATGGTTCCTGAGTGCATGAGCCAGGAGTAACCCCTGTGCATTGCCGGGTGTGACCCAAAGAAAAAAACAAAAAAAAAAACAAAGAATATTATTATAACCACTAATATTATGATTGTTCATGTTAGCAAAATTTTATGCTATGAAAAAACTCAGTAAGTGGAGTTAGTTGGCTTTCCTTATGCAGTGCACATGCATTAGGATGGTTGAAGCGAAAATCACTTTCCATGAAAGAGTTGATAGGGATTTAAAGTTAGCTCTATTTCATCTAATATTATAAGAAGATTCACTCAATAAAGGGTTCCTGAAAACTTCACTGTTTACTTACTATAATCTTTAGGGTATGTGACACTAGGTTATGATTCATGGAATGCATAGTGAGAAGAGATAGTTTTTAGGAAAGTGAAATAAATTTAACTAAAACAGGTAGCCATTTCTCTACAAAAATCAATAATATTTTTATACCCCACATTTATTCCTTCATTCTATTGATTTGTTTCCCCTGAAAGATTAGTAACTCAGATTTCTTTTTTGCATGCAACTCTGGACTTCATTTGGCCTTGTAGCTTCATTTTAAGTCTGGGTGCCTCTAACAAGGAGATTATTAAGGGGAAAGGAACCATATTCCTCTTCTCTTTCTTCACTAATTACTTCATCATATTTTCCATCAATGATTCTTTCTAGGATCTTATAAACTTATTTGAAAAATTCTATTGAATTATAGAAAATTCTATTGAATTAAAAAATTCAAAAATTCTATTGAATTATTTGAAAAATCCAGTCACACCATATATTAGTGAGAATATGTAAGCAGTGCTTTAGCTCAAGGAGACTTCAGACCACTGGAAAATAACACTAGCTTATACAGAGAGTGGTCTTATGCTTGTAGGACACTGTGCTCTGTATACGTTGTCACATTTAAACATTGCAGAGGTAGCTATTATTATCTTCACTTTATAGATGAGAAAAGTGAGGGTTGCCCAAAGTCACACAACTCCTTATGGACAGAACTGGGGCATGAATGTAGGTCTTTCTGATCACACACACACACACACACACACACACACACACACACACACACACACCCCTCCCTCTCTTGTAGCTAGGTCCTCTGGGCTCATTGTTTGAGGATAGGGGAGAGCAGTTCTTCTACAACGTTGCTGATGTTTTACTGAAGTACTTTGATTTGCAAATATAAAGAATTCTCTGAAGTATAACTTTAAACAAATTGTGGTAGAGGGTGAGAACATCTGCAGTCAAAAAATAATGAGACCGGATGTTCCGGGGGCAGACAGGAGAAGTGGGCAATGAGGCAACTAATGCAAGGCTGCATGAGGTTAGAAGCATTGATAGATTCAATTGCCTAGATTCTACGTGGAAAGAGGTTTTAAATGCTCTAGGATGCACTGCCTTTTTAAGGCTATAGAAAGGTAACTAAGTGAGCAGAAGCTTCATCCAATCATTTAAGTGATTATTCAAATGAGTTTAAAAATATTTTAAGGTTTTGGGGACATACCCATTGACGCTTAGGGGTTACTCCTGGCTCTGTACTTGAAAATTACTCCTAGTTACTTCAGGGACTGTATGGGGTGCCAGGAATGGAATCCAGATTGGTCATATGCAGGACAAGCACCTACATCCTGTACTGTCTCTCTAGCCCCTAAAATCATTCATTCTTTTTTTTCTTTTTTTTACACCGTTTGGGTACAGTTACAGATTTACAAACTTTTGTGCTTGTGTTTCAGTCATACAATGATCAAGTACCTATCCCTCAACCAGAGCCCATTCTCCACCACCAATGATCCCAGTATCCCTCCCACCATCACACCTCCTCCCCCCATCCTACCCCACCTCTGTGGCAGGGCATTCCCTTTTGTTCTCTCTTTCCTTTTGGGTGTTGTAGTTTGCACTAGAGGCATTGAGTGACCATTGTGTTCAATCTATAGTATACATTAGGTTCACATCTCCCAACCAGAGCTGGTCCTCCAAATACCCTTTCCTTGGTGTTCCCTTCTCTATCTGAGCTGCCTTTTCTCCCAGTGTTTGAGGCCGGCTTCCAAGCCATGGAGTAAACCTCCTGGTCCTTATCTCTACTATTCTTGGGTATTATTCTCCCATTCTATTACTTTGTATTCCACAGATAAATCATTATTTCTTGATGTGTATTTGCCCAGAGGAAGTAGAAACTGACTTGGATTAAGAATAAGGAGTCTTAAATACTTTTTCAACTCTGTAACCATTAAATTCAGTAGTATGATCTTTTACGGGTCTCTTAATTATTCTTATTCTAGATAGTCTCATTACTCAAACAAGGTAATTGGATGACTGAATTTTTTAAAAAGTTTGAAAGTTTGAAGTTCCAAATTTCCTTCACATGATGATTTCTCAAAGATCTGCATTGTGTTCCATACAGATGCAAAACAATGTGCAACTCAGAAGCAATTGCAGCAAGCATTTCAAATCTTTTAAACTTGTATTATCAGTATGTAGTCGGCAACCACCTCTAGTTACTGAGCATTTGAAATGTGGCTAGGATGGCTGAATTATCATTTTATTATACTGTTTGTTAAAATTCCTCCATCCGTCTCGGAGAGCTCAGCAAGCTACAGAGAGTATCCCGCCCGCACAGCAGAGCCTGGCAAGCTACCGGTGGCGTATTCGATATGCCAAAAACAGTAACAACAAGTCTCACAATGGAGGTGTTACTGGTGCCCGCTCGAGCAAATCGATGAACAATGGGATGATAGTGCTACAGTGCAGTACAGTTTATTTAAATTAAGACCCTGTTACATGAAACTAGAGAGATAGTATAGCAGGTGGGATACTTGCCTTGCATGCAGTCCACCAGAGTTCAATCCCTGGCACCCATGTGGTCCCTCCAAGTCTGCTAGGAGTGCTCCCAGGTTATGGCTGGGTGCAGAGCCAGGAGTAACTCCTGAGCACAGCTTTGTGCGGCCCCAAAGCACAACAAGAAAAAAAAGAAACTGATACTGAGTTTACTTACTGAAAACTTTTATGTTCAAAACAACTTTGGTATGTGAATCTTTTTCGTGTAAATTTTATACAATCTGTTACAGATCAAATGCTTCCAGTGTGAAAAAAGTAATCACCTTTATTGAAATTCATAAATATAGTGGAAGATCACTTTTTGAGAGACTTATATGTTCCATCTAGAAATATAGAAAAAAACAAAAATGAGTGCAGTGGGTAGGGTGCTTCCTTGCACATGGCTGACTTGGGTTTGATCACTGATATCCTTTGTAGTTGGAAGCACAGAAGAGATCTCTGAGCACTGATAGGTGTATCTTTCCCCCCGCCCCCCACCCCTTACACACACACAGAGCGGAATTGTAGGTAGAAAAATCCATCCATACAAGCAAAAGTTTGCCTATGAATCAGACACTATTATTCTCTGGTCCTCCCAGTGCTAACCAACCAGTTCCCTACACAATTCCTTAGACGGGTCCACAAGAATAAAGAACCATCACTTCACTTAGTTTTCCCGGGGGATAAAGTTGAACTCACAATCTCAAAATAATATAATTCTCTGAGATGAACTTACCCATCAATTTCTATCAATTTCTATCAAATTAAGAAATCACCAGACAATGTGAAAATCTGGATCCTCTTCTCTTCAAGTCAGATCATCTGGAATTGATTCAAAAGCAAGCAAGCTGGACATGGAGTGAGTCGGCTCAAGAAGCACTTCCAGTGGAAATTTATCATTTGAATTTCAAGTATGAAATAGATAAAATCTTAAGCTATGAAAGGATGAAAAGTATCTCAATTACTTATTGAAAAGAATATCTTAGATATATTGGGGTAAGAAAAATATATCATTAAATCCATTTAATCTGTTCTTACAATTTATAATGTGACTACTAGAAAATGCACAATAACACGTTTCTTGTATAGGTTTCCTTTGATGGCTTTAGAAAGTCATACTGTATAAACTGGATAATCAAGATCCTAGTCAATCATGGGGTTTTGGACAAAAGAATTGTGTCACTCTTCAAAGAATATACTCTTACCAATCTGAATCATTAATCTCATCAGGATTTAGTGCAAATACCATTGTTAACACAGTTTGTTTCAAGAGAGTCTGGGGATTTGAGGTCTGCTAGAACTTTTTATGGCTTCTAATTGTTTTCAAAATTGAAGTATATGATAGGCCCTGTGACAAAATATGAGTACCTCTAGCGAGGGCAATCTGGTGAAGCCAGTCTCCATTTGGTATAATTACCCCTATTTGGGGGAGAATAAGCCAGCCCCCTTAAGATGGCTTATTCTCCCTTAAGAGACTGCTAGCTCTCTTTGTGTCTGTTTTATTTCAGATGGAGACAAATAATTATGCATGTTTTGTTCTCTTACAGATGGAATCATGTTATTCATCTGATACAAAAATAATATTGATAACTTTTCTTCAGAAAAAGGGTGTGTCAAGGGCAAACATTTTGAGTTGGAGCTTTCTCTAAATAAAAGTCTGCCCTTCCTTCCATCTGTGGTGGGCAAATGTGTAATGAGGGAGGGCCACTTTTTTGGTTAGTGACTGATCAGCATGTGGTGAATGAGGTGGTGGATTGGGCATCTTCCCTGGACAGAATGCAGAGAATATTGTGGCATGATCTGATAAGATCACAATGCCTGGTCACATGTGGCCATTCATTTGGAGTGATTAGGAGGGACTATTATAGTAGTCTGCTAGGGCCGCCATAACAAATACCACAGACTGGGTGACTCAAATCACAGAAATTAATTTTCTTACAGTTGTGGAGGCCAGAAATTAAGAGTCAGGTGTCAGCAGATTTTATTTCTGTTGTGGTCTCTCTCCTAAACTTGCATTATGGTTCCATCTCAGAGATTGTTTTCATCTGGCTGTTCTTTATTCTATTTTGTATCATGACTTCTTCCTCTTGGAATAGTACTCACAGTTTCATTTTGTGTTTTTATTTATATGAGATTTCCATAATTTATTTTATGTTATCTTTTCAAAGGCACTGTTTCCAAATAGTCACATTCTAATGGGGACTAGGACTTGATATAAATTTGGGAGGAAGGTATAAATTCATCCCATGACCACCACCATTACCAGTTTATATGTAGTATCCAAGGATAAACTTAATGAACTGTGTGATCAGAGATCGCCATTGTGGCCACAGTGGTCACATGCTCACTGAAATGAGCAAGAACAGGCATCTTTGAACTACGAATGACTTTAAGTAATGCAGGGACATTTTGGCTGCTGAATTTTATTGCAGACAGAGATGATAGTCTGCTATTAGCACCATGGATTTCTTATTTGTATAACCACTGTGCCTGAGACCATGCACAGGTGGCTAAATGTCCTTGAATGCCAAACACCAACAGGGATTATCTGTCTATCTAGAGGCAAAAGAAAAAGTGTAAGTGCTGAATCTAAAACTATGGCCAGCGAGGTTATCAGGCTGGAATTAGAAGGTATAAACCAGCAGTGGAGATTTCTGATTACTTGAGAGTGTAATATGTCTAATATTGGATATTGAAGAATAGGCATTGATGAAGATGATGGTGGAAAACTGGGGTCAAGGCAGTCAGGAAAGCACAAGACACAGAATAATTGGTTAAAACAGAGGACTCATGACCAGCAACGAGGGTTGGTTCAAAGAGCTGAGGGAGAATGGTCTGCACCCAAGTGTGAGTGGGGCTGAGTTAGTCACAGAATGAAAAGCAGATTGAGTATGAAAACATTTCTAAGTTGGTGACAAAATTGTTGAAACTGACCCAAAATCACTATGATGCAATCCTATGGTTTCCTAGGTCACCCATGCCAGCAGTTTCATTGGATTATGAACTCTTACATAAGGACAGCTGAAAAGTCCAATTTTTTTTTTGTTTCTAACTTTAAGTTTCTCATTTCAGTCCAATTGTTAGCAACAAAAAGCTACCGGTAGAAATAATATTCTCCATGAGACAGGATTAGAAGGACACATTAAATTGAGATGAGTCAAACAACAGACGATTTCATCAAATATCCATGAAACATTTTACACATTGATCTTGGGAAAGAAACAAAAAACAGATAAAATAATAGAGATTTATTTGAACTATCAGGATAGGATTCTTTAAAACTTTAAATGTTGACTTGTCAACCTCCACATAACTTTTCCCAAGAATCTAGTACCATCTTGTAAATAACAATTCTACAACCTGTCTTATTCAACTATAGAAACTAAACTTTGGGTGTAAGTTTCAAGTTTCTTTTTACTTTTTTTTTTCAAGGGGTAATCCATTTCTGAGTTGACTGCTTGGGACCTTTATCTTTATGCTTAGCACTCCCTCCGCAAATTCAACAATTTGCAATGATTCTATACTGTCCCACACACAGTCAGGCCTCTGTTAAACACTCAATTCGTGGAGAGGAGGTTAACGGTGGGATCCAGGTTTAGCAAATTCCGGAGCTAGGGTGAATTGTCAGATTGTAGCAAAATGCGTTTTTGTTTTTTACCATTTGCAGCTAGGTAGAGGTTATAGGGAATACACAAAAAATGTCAGGTCATTGGGGCTGAGTATCCCACATCTAAGACTTTCTTTCCAGTTCCAAATTTTCACACCTAGAGGCCCCCAACTGTGAAGTCTGGGAAGTCAAGTCGAGTCACAATCGGGCCTGCTGAGAGGGCTGCGCCTGCCTCCCCTCTCCTCCCTAGCTGCAATTACCCAGACACGCCACCTGCTCCGCGGCTCGGCTCAGCCTCGGGCGCACCCAGCGCCGGCCACACCCTCTCACCGCTGGGGCCCCGCCCCTCAAACACGCGCCTCAGGCCCTTGTCCCGCCTCTCCCTTCACGTGACAACTCCGCCGTCTCTCCAAACGCGCTGGGATTGGTCCTCTCCGCCGGGAGGGTGGGACCTACCAATTAGTCCTGCCCCGCCCCCCCAACTCTGCCCAGCAGTTTTCAAACTTCAACTGTAAGTTGTGGTCAGGGGTGCCGGCTGCCGTCGCCGGGAACCATCGCACCGGGAGACAGGTCACCACTCTCCGCCGCTGGACGAAGAGGAAAAGTGGGTCCAGCGACGTTCGGAGCTCCCCGGCGCCTCAGCGGGTTAGCATTGGAAGAGGCGTCCGGGCTTGCCCGCGGCGTGGGGCGGGACAGGAGCCCCCGAGGCGGGGGCAGCCCACCGAGAACCTGCTGCTGCCGAGAGGTCAGTATCTTCCGCGTCGCGTGGCCGCGGCCTTGGCTGGATTGGCGGGCTGGGCTGGGCGTGCATTGCCCCTTCGACCTCCCCTCCTCCAGTTAGCCCCCTTGAGTTTATTAACCGAGACCCCACATCCGGGGAGGGGGTGGGGATGCAACGGGCGTGGAAGGGATCCAGAAACTAGGCGAAGCCCCGGGCCTCTCGGACCCTACACCTGGCGGAGATGGGCGGCCCTGCTGGCCTCTATTCTGGCTAATGAGTCGTGCTTCCTTGGTTCTCTGGGGTTCGGCGCGGGGGGAGGGAAGAGTGCCGCAAGGAGCTCCTGGCACCGTGCTCGGCTCGGAGTGCGAGGTTGCGCGCGTGCGGGTCTGTGGGTGCTGCTGGCCCTTGAACCAGGCTCTTTTTTTTTTTTTCGGCCGTCTCTTGGTGGGGGTTGGCGGTGGAGGGGGCTCCGTTCGGGTCCGGCTCACTCCCCGTGACCCGTTCACGTCGCGTCTCTGCCGGTCCTCGTGGCTCTTCCTCCCCCCCCCCACCCCCGGTTCACGGCCACCCGTGTGCACTGGACGGACCGAGTGGCCTCTGGGCTCGCGCACGCGTCCTGCTCGCTGCAGCCACCCTCGGTCCGGGGGGAAAGTTGGTGCCTGTCCTGCGAGGCAGTGTCAGCGACGGCCTGCCGGGGAGCTGTGTCTCCGAGCTGGGGATTGGAGAGGACGGGTTGCAGCTGTCGGGTTTTCAGCGATCCGACTTCTTTTCCTTCTTTTTTTTTTTTTCATTTGCGCCGTGTAAACAGACCCGCTGAGTCTTTTATCACACTACTCTACCCTCGGACCCGACTGTATTACAGTTGCAGGACGGCTTCCAGCCTTGACAGTTTGCTCTCGGGCTCTTTGTTTTGCTATAGGGAGCAGCGCATCGTTTGAATTCCCTTCCTAGGCGAGTAGGGGAAAAGTTGGAAAAGACTTGGGGCAGCTGCCGGCTGACTTTTCGTTCTGCCGGTGGGACGGTCCTAGGAAACCCTTTGGCCATCGATTCGCAAATTGAAATGACGGGGGGTGGGGGTGGGGTGGGGAGATGCCCTGGAAGTCCAACCAAAGATCCAGCCTGATCAAATGTCAATAACGCTACGTCAGGGTATTGCATTCACTGATTGTTTGTTTTCCTACGTAATGTTTACATCTGTGGTACCAGTTGATACGCTGAGCCCTGCAGTCACGTTTGCTGCGGTTGCAGCCCCTTTAAGTCCTCGGGTCTGAGCCTCCGCGGGCAGACAGCTGCAGGGTCCCGGGCGTGCAGCATCTGTGTCAGGCATTTGGAGTCCCAGAGCACGTTTCCTTAAAGGAGAAGCTGGTAAAACCCCTCTCTCGAGATTACATCATGTTTGCGTTTTACATCATGTGTGGACTTTAAAGTTTTAAAGTCCAGGAGTAGTTTTCAACAACAGCTCCTAAAATGTTTCATAAATATTAAACACATCAGATTATATAATTCTGAAAACGCTTGCCCACAGAAGCGTTGTCCTAGTTTAAGACCCGTCATCTTCCCTCCGTATCCTCTTCTGAGTTGAGAACTATTTGGTTCTCCCCCCCCCCTTTTTGGCTAACATTTTATTCAGTAATTGGAGTTTTTCTTAGAGGCTGCTTTATTTTTTGAGGTGTATACACATTTTAGGTCATTTTCCTAAAGATCTAAATTTCAAGTGAAATAGATCAAGAAGGTACTGTATTTAAGTTTTATTTACTACAAGAAGTTTGTGTAATTTGAAGGGGTGTTTTTTAGCGTGTGGGTAAAATATTTGCAGTTTCTCTGGGCTCACTGAATCGTGAATTACAATTTGGATTATTTAAAGGCCACCAGACAAAGTTGATCACTGCTCTAGAACATTAGTAATAAATCTGAAGAAGATACAGGCATTTCGTAGCATGTTTTTGATCAGCTTAATATTTTTAAAGCTTGCACAATATTTTATAGGTGTTAGGGAAACATTTAAACGTTTTAAAAGCTTTGTTTTGAAGCCTGTAATTAGGAGAGCATTTCCTTATTAAACTTTCCTTGTTTAAATCTTTGAGTCTAAAATTAAAACCCAGAAATCAAAATCAATTACAGACACTTTCACTTAGTCCTCAAATTGTCTTAAAATTGCATGAATTACATTATAGTAGATATTTCCTCTGTATAAAATGGGCAGGTAAGAAGAATAGTGTTTCTTTTAGAGGAATTTGAGTGATCTTTGTTTTTTTAAAACATTTTTTAATATTTTGCAAATTTATTCTGTCAAATACTATGTGCTTCCTGCTTGGGAAAACATCAGATGTTTCATTTGCTTAGGTTTTCCATGATATGACAAAATTCTATTATTTTAACTACTTTATATTCTTTGATAGACTATTATCAAAGGATATGTCTTTGAATATTTCAATTTAGAAATGTACTTAGAAATTTACAAGGATATATTTTTATCAAAATATGTTTTGATAAACATTACAATTTTCAAAGTACAGTTTACTAATTTATTAATTTGATTTATCTGGCCTTCCCAATACATTTTACTTTGAACTTCAATGAGATTTTGAAACTAGTTATTTTTTTCTTCTATTTATATGCAACATATTTTGTGTACTTCTGACCCTTTGCAAATTCTTCCAAAGAATGCACAGTTATGCTACAAGCACTTAAGTTTTAGCAGTGAACTGGACGTTTCATCTTTAATCTTCAGTGATGATATTTTGCATAATTGTTTATCAAAAAGTATTTCAAGGATGCTGTAAATAGATAGCACTTTATTTTACAACACAAACTTAACCTGATGAATGATTAGCTCTGTTGGTCTATAATATTTCCACTTTTTTCCAATATCTTCCCATCCTTGTTTACATTTGTGACTTCTTCTGAAGGTAAAAAGAGATGACATGAGGCTTCACTGTTTGGCACAGAATCAAGTTGAGTTTTTTGCCTATAACTTTGGCCTTTGGATAGCATATGCTACTAGCTGGCTTCCTGTTGTGATTTTCAAAGGCATATTTTCCAGCCAGACTTTCTATTCAATTGTATTTAATAACCTACTAGTTAAATACATATAAGGAATATAGTCTCTTTCTTGAAATTGAAAGTCACCATAATTTCAATTCATACACTAATACTTTTACTCCTAATAATTGAATAATTAAAAATGGATCCTTCTGCCACACCAGCAGGAAATTCTTAGTTTTGATGGATGCTTTAAACTCCAGTGTCTCTTTTTTAAGGAAAATGTGGTAACTATTGCAGGACAGAAGTGTTTTTCATTACCTTTCATGTTTACTTTATCACTTATCAATCCTTAATGGAATAAATGTATGAATTTTCTGACTGAGGTAAACCTTAAAGTGTTCATGTTCTTAGGTGAATTACATGAGTCATATTGACATGAAATCAGGTGGCCACCTAGTCAGGAAAAATAGGGAGATACAAAATATGTTGTTGTTATGTAAGAAAAGTTTACTAAGCTTCTAGACATTTGCTAAACTTCTATCAAACCTCTGAGAACACAAGATGAACATAAAATTTCTTCTAGCTTTATTTCATACTATATGTAATTTTGTTCATCAAAGATCTTTTCTAATTTCTACTAGATGCCAGACATCTTCCTGGGAATTTAAGCACCAAAGTAAATGGTTGCTGTCCTTTAGATACCAAACATAATTATAGTCTGACATGTTCCATGTTGAGATAAAGAAATATGGTAGAGATTGTATTTGAAGCATAGGGAAAAGGAACTTAACCCAATCTGTGGGTCTGAGGCAAAGTAATGGGAGATGACATTTTATATTGAGATATCACTGTCACTGTATCACGGTCATCCCGTTGCTCATTGATTTGCTCGAGCCGGCACCAGTAACGGCCATGTTAAGATATAACAGGCAATAAGAAGAAAGCCATTTAAAGAAAGGTAGAATCTTTCAGAATGACGGTACCGAAGATGTGAAACCAAAAATTCACAGTGAGTGTGGCAGGAAATGAATCCTGGCTTTAAGGGCCTTTGTGTATCACACTTACATACTCCAGTTTTGTTGGTATGGGGAAGTTAATGAACGGATCAAAATAAACAATTTCAAAATAGACAATTTAATTCTCTAGATATCTTCATTTGGTCTATACTAATTTTAATGTCTGTGGTTCTTGGGGCCAGAATGAGCCCAGCGCCTTGCTTTCCCACTGAGCTACATCCCCAGCTGAATATTCTACTTTTATAGAACTTTTTTCTTTGATAATCTTGAAATATGGTCAAGACTTAAATAAATATGGTCAAGACTGTTTCGTGGGACTGTTTAGAGAGGGACAGTTTGTTTTACTTTTGAACTCATCGCATTTGCTTTCTCCTGTCAGTGCCTTAAGATTAAGCCTACCATAAGATTAAACCTACCATTTCCTTGTGTTTTCCCCTTCATTGATCTACATTTGAATTCTTATTTGTAGTTATTATGAGTTAATGAAAAAAATCTTTGAAAATAGATTTGAGATATTATAGTTCCTAGTAATAATGCATAACTGAAAAACTTAGTTGCATTTTGCCTTCTAATACCCTAATATGATTGTGTACCAGCGCAGACCACACACATATACACAAATTTGCCTACAAAATTCTTTAAGATATTTCTACTAGTATTGAAGTTACCTCACGTAAGCTGAGACATACTGGTAATTTAAAAATGGTTACAGGTCTGTGAATTGTAGTAAAATACAACATAAATTCTGGAGAATGTTTGTTGAAGGTAAAGAGAATTTGGTGGGAAACACGAAATGTCCAAGGAGAAGACAAGAGAGTTGACTGATAATATTCATGTATCCAGGATGCTTGGGGCAAGTTCTACAGACAAAGGTAACCATACTCCTTTGGTCAAGGAAGGGAATGAAAAACAAAAGTTCTACACTGAGGCAACTGGTTTAAAGCTGCTAGTAGGAGGAAATGCACTTAAAGGATGCTGTATATGCCTAATGTGTAGCTGTTTATAATACAAATATATAAACCTCAAGTAGGTAAGTTTAAAGTTCAGTCTTCAAAAATATGCCAGCTTTTGATTTTGAAGCATGGTTACTGTTGTAGCATATTCAGTGCCAGGGTGAAGTACAAAACAATGCAACAGAAAAGATTTTGTATTATTATGTATTTTTCAAATTGCTAACTTTGCAACACTTTTTTCAGCTCTGTAGTCATACAACTTCTGGTGCTATGTTCATTCATTATGATGACTTAACAATAGTACGTGTGAGTGAGAGGAGAAAAGTTTTAGGGTGAAAAATTAAACACAAGCCTATATTTAGTATTTAAGAATTATATTAAGTAGCTTGATTAATAGGCTTCTGTTATTATTGTTAATTTAAATAGTTTAAAATATTGACCCTTTTTCTAAAATAGCTGGCAAATAATATTCATTATAAAATTTATTTACATATTTGTAGGGTTTCCAGGATAAGTGAATTTTCATAAGTTGATACATAATAAAGAAACTTGTATTAAATTTATAAGTTGTTACACATATGAAATTATAAATGTAGCATTAATTCAGAATTTGCTAAATGTTTTTTTTCTGTGCAGCATTAAACAAAGTAGTAATTCTTGCTTAGCATATGCCTGAAATGCTTATATGTTCTCTGCATAAGAAGTGACATATTATTTGGATAATGAACACCATCTGCTTTATATAAATGTAGAGAAAAGCTCAAGGCCTTAAAAAACCTGAGCAATAAAAACTCTTGAACTTTTGACCAAGAAAGCTCTTACCATGTAAAAAGATAGGCTTTTCTGTTTTAAATGGGCAAGTTTCTGTATTTAAGTCTAGCCGTATATATTCACAATCATTTCTTTTATTGTAAAGCATTTATTGGTTTTATTGATATAAAATACTATCTGCATAGCATAGATACCTTGTAAACAGAGATGTGTGAATTCTGCTGTGTTCCACCATCAGCCATAACTTTTGTTAACATGCTGCTCTAGTTTTCCAGTCTTTATTACCATTTGCTATTATTCTACTTTTCCCACAAGATTATCAGGCTGGGTATAAGGCTTTGTGTTTTCCATTTTTCACTCTTATTAGTGTTAAATATTTTTTAAAGTAGTTTTTGTTTCATATATATAACCTATTTAGGTATTTTAACGATTGGTAATTGAATTTAGTGACTCACTTACTCAATGGATAATTTATTTTTTCACTATTCTAAGTAATTCTTCATTGAACATCGATCTTTGACTGCATGCAAGACCAAATTGATTCCTTTGAAACTTAAGAAAATTCTTATTCATAATATATGGGTGTATATATATGTCTTACTATATATTTTTGTGAATGGATCCTTTTGTAGTATATTACAGTATGGGATTAACATTTTAGATTTTAGAAGCAGAGAAAGCGAAACATCTTAGAATCAATAGCTTATTCTGTATGTTTGAATTGGACTTTTGTTCTCCTATCTCCAAAGTCTTACTTGATGAGCAATGTTGTGAATATAGTTAAATTTATATCTGTGATACAGGCATATGCCTTCTGTCTGTATACATGCACATAGAATAAATGTATTCGTAACTGCATGTATTTAATTTTTGATTCACAAAATGTCTAAAAGTCAAAAGATTACATGAAAAGAAAACCAAATTGAGCATAGAAAGTTGGACCCATGTTGATTTTTTTTTTCCATTTGTCTTCGAGCCACACTTGGAGGTGCTCAGGGTTTATTCCTGTCTATGTGCTCAGACATCACTCCTGGCGGTGCTCACACGGGGTGCTGGGGATTGAACTGGGGTCTGCAGGATATTAGGCAATCACCTTACCTGCTATACTATCTTTCCACCCATCCCCCATTGTTGAGTTTTTAAGAAAGGTATATCCATTGAATGGAGCAATACTGTCAAAATTAAGGAAGTATGAAACTAGCACATCAAAACAGTAAAAAGGAGAAACTTTTAGATTTTTTTTAAATTTTACTAATTTATTTTTGTTATTTGGGGCAACACTGGTCTGTTCTCAGGACTTACTCCTGACTTTGCATTCAAGAATCACTGCTAGTGGGATCTTGGGACCGTATGTGGTGCCAGGGATCAAACCCAGGTTGGTCCCATGGAAGGCAGGTACCTCTCTAGGCTGGAAATTTATGTTTTAACCAACTTAGGTTTGTGGATGCAGTTTGTTGAACTAAATGTACTGCTCAGCAATGACAGACTGGAGTGTCTCTTTGGGTAGAATATTAACAGTATTTATTGAGTGATTGTGATGTATTCTCCTGACTGTATTTAAAATATTTTAATTTTTAGTATTTAGAGCTTTGATAGATTCTGTTGTCACATACTTTAGAGGCACAAGAATTGAAAGTTTTCTCACTGGCAATTATGGAAATGCAAAGTAAGTCATAATAATATTTCACTTTTACTTTCATCACACCGGAATAATTAGAATTACAAGTCTAAAGCAGTAGTTGGCAGAAAAAAATAACCCATCGCACTCAGTGCTTATGGGAATGCTAACTGGAAACGGACAAAAGGGGACTAGCTTCAGCTGTTCCTATGTCTTTTATCTTTAAATAGAATATGGTAAAGTAAGGTAAATAATAGTTTAAAGCAATATTGTGGCCTTTGTATTCATTCCTTCCTATGTATTTGAAAGATGTCAGGGTGAGTTCTTCCAACTCTTTCCCTGGCTTGTAGTTGATCTCTCCTTCCAATGTTCTCACATGCTCTTCCCTGGGCTAAATCTTTTTTTTAAAGCCCAAATTCTGTTGGATTAGTGCCCACCTCAACTACCTAATTTTAATTTAAATTTGTTCTTTCAAGGCTCTATCTCCCAATGCAGTTGCTTTCTGGTTTCTGTTTCTGAGGTGCTGGGATGTTAGGACTTCAGCAAGAATTTTGAGGGAAGAGACACATGCCCTCTATTGCGGAAGTGAATTTCAGTAGTTCAGTTAAGGTATTTTAACTGATGTGAGTAATAAATAAAATTCAGACCTAGATGTATATATTCATCTAGACTTTATTTTTTAAATGCTTTACTGATACCCTCAAACTGCTATAGATGTACCACCAAACTATGGTAAGGTTTTATTTTCCAAAGATAAGAGGAATAGGAGGGGAACAACACCAATTTAAGGATAAACCTGAGAAAATACTATAAACGGAATATACTGAACTCTAATCACCGTTTAATAGATAGGTTAAGATAAGTTGGCATTATAAACTTAAGAGGATAAAGAAACTGTACACATCAAGTAGGTAGTAAAGGGTAGAAAATTATTGCGAAGAAGGAATAAAAGCCTAAGAGTGCTAGAGGAATGGTGGATCTTTTATTAGCCACACATGCTGAAAATCAGTCTCTTGATATTTATATTCTATAATAGTAATTTGATGTTAAAATTGAATACAAATGTGCATACAAATATCACATAGTTACAGATAATTATGAACTTCAACTCTAGAACTACGGGATAAGGTTTTTTCTCTTAGTCCTCTGACAAAATTATAGAGTTCTTAAAACATTGGCAGGCTCTTACTCTGGGGTCTGCCAGAAGAAAGAAACTCTAAGAAAAGTTTCTGAATTTAGTATTGTAACATAGACAGTTTGTGAAACGGCTTCTAGCTTCTGTTGTCATTTAGATGTCAATAATTCAACTCAAAAAAAAGGTGAATTTGTCATGAAATTTGTTTGGTCTTGTGAAATTCAACTTAAAATAATCATTACCTTGAGAGGTTAGATTACCTTGTTTTAAAAAGATGTATCAATAATGAGAATTAATATGTTATATGACTACTACCATTTTGCTGTAATTATTTAAGTGTGGGATGTTACACAGGATTTTTAATTTTACTAAATTAAATAAAAATATAGTTATTTTTAATTTTACTGAAGTCAGTAATGTTGTTCAAGTTCCATAGACATATTATAGTTTTATTTGTGCTTTTCTTTTGGTTTTCCCCCACCCCCTTAAATATTCTTCTTACTTTTCTGTTGGGTTTTTTGTTGTTGTTCATTCTTATAGCCATATTTGGGATTGTATAATACGACAGGTATATAATGCACATCCTGTCTGAATAGAATCTGGAGCGACAGCACAGTGGGTAGGGCGTTTGCCTTGCATGTGGCCGACCTGAGTTTGATTCCTCCGTCCCTCTCGGGGAGCCCAGCAAGCTACCGAGAGTATCCCACCGACACCGCAGAGCCTGGCAAGCTACCATGGCATATTCAGTATGCCAAAAACAGTAACAAGTCTCACAGTGAAGACCTTACTAGTGCCTGCTTGAGCAAATGGATGAACAATGGGATGACTGTGCTACAGTGCTATATTACAGTTGTATCATGTATCTTTTTTTTTTTATAATAGGTAAAAAAATAAGTCACTGAAGAGGTCTCTCTGGGAATCATCTAACATGTCACGGAGAAGATTTGATTGTCGAAGTATTTCAGGCTTACTAACAACAACTCCTCAAACTCCACTGAAAACGGAAAACTTTAATAATTTTTATACACTTTCATCTAAGGAGTTAGGAAGGTAAGCGAACATTATGATATATACTGTATACATTACATATATGCTATTTAATTTTATATTTTGTCTTCTGTACTTCTGTAAAACTCATTTTATCATTATTTAACAGCAATTAGAAAGAAGTCTTTATCTGTACTGTTATTATCCAGGGTCTAGCTTAAATGCCTCAGACATCAAACCTCTGGAGAGTTAGTGGTGTTGGTATGATAATGTCCTCCCACGCCTCAGCACTGGATGTCACAGTTCTTAGTGGAGGCTGAGCATGGGAACAGGCAGCCTGTCTACATCCACACTCCACTCTTCATGAAGTTCGTGACCTCAGTTCCGTTTCTGTGTCTCTTAGTACTATAATTTTCTCATTTGAAAATAGGGGATAAACATAACACTTATGGAAATTAAATTAATTGATATTTGTAAAGCCTTTAGTATATAGTGGTATATATTTTTTATTAAATACAAAATGAGTTTTAAAATAGGGTTAGTCTCCTGCTCTGCTTTCCTAAATTAAACAAATAAAATTAAATCTTATTTGATAAATAATGCATGTCCCGTAAGTAAAATCCTAAAACATATACTTTGCTAATTTGTTTTGACTTAAGCAGAGTGTAAATTCCTTAAAGCTTACAAACCTGAAAAGGCATATTAATATACATTAAAGTAAAAAATATATTAATTTAAGGTGTATATAGCACCTTTTGAGTTTTAAAAACAGTTAACAAGAAGAAAAGTATGGCAGTTTCTACAGTTTGATTTTAGTTCTGGAGATAAATATTTTTGACATAGTTAAAATGGTTTGCCAAGTTCATATTGTATTGCTAGACATATAGTAAAATAATAAGATTCATTTTTATCTTTGGAAATCTCAATGTAAAAAAATTGACCAACAAAAAAGTAGTTCTGTACTTGGCCTTTTGTGTTTTCTTTTTCTCTAATCTGTTGCAAGATAAGGATAATAACATCCACTTCTTTTGATTAAGCACTAAGTATGAAAGCATATTTCTTAATTGCTGCATAGTGATATGAAAAATATTTGGGCTTTTAATGGTTTATTAAAATATATATTAAAACCTACCAGAACATTGTAATGAAATTCTTTAGTTCTAAGACTTTTTTCATTAAAACAGGAAATCGTAAGTTTGTTTTTCATTTCTCTTGGTCATATTGAATAGTCATAGAATCTACACTGGAAGGACTCCAGTAGTCAGTGTTCTGTATAATTTGGCTTTTTGCTGACACTGTGCTCAGGGATCCATAGGTGTAGTGCCAGGGACCAGCGCCTGGTTGACTGCATGTGAGGCAAGCACCTTATCTGCTGTACTGCTTCTCCAACTTCTCTGCAGACAGTTTTTTATGCAGTGCAGCAATTTTTTTTTCTATAATTTTCCAGACAAACTGTTTCGCTTCGGTTTGATTATATTTGAGGGTGAGTGTGGGGGTGGGATATGTGTTTTGGCCACAGGCTTAGGCCACCGGCTCAGGGCTTAGGGATCACTCCTGGTTGTGCTTGGGAAGCAGTTTGTAGTGCCAGGAGTGTGATCTTGGGTCAGCTGTGTGCAAAGCAAGTGCCTCACCTCCTCTACTCCCTCTCAGACCCTGGTGTTCTCTTGCATGCTTCGGTGCTGAGACTCTTACTACCTCAGAATGAGTTCCATTTTGTGGGTGCCTCATAGGCACCTAAGGTTCTGCCTTTTACTCTGCTAATATTTACCCAGAAGACACTTCTTCTTCTTTTTTTTTTTTTTGGTTGGGCGGAAGGTTTAGGTTTTTGTCCACACCCGGAAGTGTTCAGGATTTACTCCTGGCTCTCTGTTCACCGGTCAGTCCTGGCAGTGCTCAGGGCTTTCTCCTGACTGTATGCTCAAGGATCACTCTGACAGGGCTCAGGGGACCATTTGTTATGCTAGGGAACAAACTCAGGCTGTGCAAAGCAAGCTCTGCCACCGCTGTGCCGTTGCTCCAAGCCTGACAGTACTAGGATTACAGTGTGCAAATCCTTCTTAGATTGAATATGACTAAACATTTCCAGTTTCCTTAACTGTTCATTATTATGATCTAATTGCTAGGCAGTCTTTGATTCCCCTCTTCTGGACCAAACAGGATTAAGATTAGGGGATCTACAATAGCCATAATATTGTTACTGTATTACCATCTCAAAAATTTAATTCAGGTAGTCTAATATTCCATTAGAAGTTATCTTTCTTTCTAATGTCATGTCAAATATGTATTATATAATATATTAATAAAACCGAACTGGAACTCAAGTCTTTGCTTTGGATATAAACTTATGATCTGCCTAATTGAGTGGATTGCCTTTCTTTGCGATGAGAAGGTAATTAAATATGCATCATATACATATGTATGCATGCGAATGTAATGTGTAAGTAAATAGTACATACAAGAAAAGGCATTCTTTTTTATTTTTAAGTTATTGTTTAAGTTATGGTTAAATTGACAGGTATTTGTTAAATTAACTTTGCAAAATAAGAGATATCATGGGAGGTCTGAAATCTATAAAATATTTTCTTTAAGAGTTCTGAAGAACTTAAAATTTAGTGAAGATAATATTAATAATTCTAAATTGTTTTATACCAAGTTGTCAGAATACCCATACTCTAGATTCAAGTATACTTTTAAATATTTTAGAGCCAAAACATTCAGCTTCTAGTATTCTTTTTTCTAATATCTTCATGAAAGAGACTCAGCATTTTTAAATTGGTAATGCTAATGAATCACATGGTAAATATTGATCTCATTCGTAAGCCTTGGTACTTGGAAATCATGACTTTTCATCTGCCAAAAACTTGCTCTAAATTCTTATAATTTTAACATCCAATACTTTTGCAAATGGCAGTTAGTCTTGTTTCACCTGAGACTTGTACATTTTGTGATTGTATATGTCTATGTATATTTGTATACATAAAATTATTCTAACATGTGGTTAGGACAGAGTTATCTTTTGAAATGCATTTTTTAATATGTTTCAGGTTTTATTTTTCTTCAGCAAACTGAAAAAATATGTAAAAGCAGCTCACTCTTTATTCTCAAAAAAACTTTACATTGCTTATGTTTTTTAACATGTTTGCTAAGGTTTTTCTGTTCTTCCCCAAGGGAGGCAAGGTTTCATAGGCCTTCTTGTGGTTAGATGGGTGAGGCAGATGCAGAAATAAGCGTCAGCTTCCTTTGTGGCTTACCCTCCCCCTCCTCTCACATTTTATTGTCTTCTAGAATGCAGAAGGGCAACTACTAGATCTTTTCACTGCTGGGAAAGCTAGTCATCCTTGCCTTTTTAGGATGTGAAATATTACTGTTTATAGGGTTTTACATTTTTTTAAGGTTTCTATTAAATTTGATACAGGAGCATATTTGTTCAAACTTGATATTTGAACGTATCAGTTTTGATACTTCTAAACCACAAACAGCTTTTTAAATAGAGATC
Organism: Sorex araneus; assembly: GCF_027595985.1. Taxonomy (NCBI): domain Eukaryota; kingdom Metazoa; phylum Chordata; class Mammalia; order Eulipotyphla; family Soricidae; genus Sorex; species Sorex araneus. The sequence continues at coordinate 228,867,490 of NC_073313.1, read as the reverse complement.
AAGTTTTTTTTTTTGGGGGGGGGGAACCAGACAGTGCTTTGGGGACCATTTTTGTCTGGGAGCTGAGTATTCTACTTTGAGCTTTTCACATGTAAACATGCATGTCTGATCCTGAAGTATCTCCCTAGCCCCAGAAATATTTACCTTACTTAACAGTATTTAGTGAATATGTAAAATTTTAGTGGAATCTCAATCTTTAAAAAATAGATGTTTTGATTATGGGCTACAAAATAGGATAAAATATGGTACCATAATCTTATTGTTGCATTCATTCAGCAAATATTTTAGTTATGTGAGTTAGCAAAATACAGATTTTATAGTTCATAACACATATGGGGCTTTTACTTGGTAGTTATAATGAATAATTGCCACTTGGTCACATGGATTAACCCATACTACTTTATGAAAGCCTTTTGATTTTATTTATTTTACTTACTTAATATATAGTTTTTAATTTATTTTCCCTTTTCCCCTGAGAAAATTCTGGTATATAATCATATAACTACAATAAAATTTTCATAAATATTTTTGGCAGATAATTTTGTCCACTAGTATGTTTTCTAAATGTACAAAGTGAATACATAAAATAAAAAAAATCTCTTGATAAATTTTTGAATTATACTTTAAAAATACTAAAACTGGGACTAAAAGAATAGTACAGGTGGCAAGGCACTTGACTTGTATGCAGCAAACCCGTTTGATATCTGACACTATCTTTGGTCCTCCAAATGCTGCAAGGAGTGACTTCTGAACACACAGAAAGGAGTAATCCGTGAACATAGAAAGTGTGGCCAAAAGACTGACACAACATGTAAAACCTATCATAAAGGGAGGATTTTTTTTGTATAATGGTAAGAGAAAATTAGGAATTAAATTTCTATAGTTTAATTTTTGTAGTATTTTTAATGTTTTTTTGTGGCTCATTTAGTCTTAATCTGCATGTTTATCCAGTGTAAAATCTATAGAATAGGATGGGAGATAGTCTAGCAGTCAGAATGCATGCACCTGATCTAGGTTTGGTCCCTAGCACCATGTACCTGAGCATTTCCAGATGCAACTCTGGAGGCAAACACTGCCAGATATGGTAGTGCAGATATTGCTGGGGTGGGTGGTATCTGCCATCACATGCCCCAAACAGCATCACATCTTCAAGGGTTCGCCTTAAACTACCAGCCTGGTGAGCCGAGAACTATATTGGGGCCACCAAGCCCTCTAAACACTACTTGGGAGCTCTCACCCCTTCAAAAAACACAGTAAATAACATCCTTTAAAGATTGTTTGAGTGCAGACTAAAGAAAGTGATTGATCTTCAAAATGCATCAAGTTGCATTCCTTTTGCTTGTAGGGAGAAACTATTTTATAGTTAAAGTTAAGCTGTCCGCTGGACTGGATAGATAATATAGCAGGTAATGAGCTTGCCTTCCATGCAGCAGACCCAGGCTGAGTCCCCAGTGCTGCATGTGATCCTGTGAGCACCACCAGGAGGGATCTCAGAGCCCAGAGCCAGGAGTAAGCCCTGATCGAAGCTGCCCAAACACCAAAACACAAACAAAAAAAAAAAAAAAAATGAAACTCTTCAAGTTATAATTGAAAACCTCTGTTGAAAGAATTAGGTTTGGCAGTCAGATTTACTAAGCTGATACATATTTTGATCAATGTAGAAAGTAAAATTATAGTTTGTCCATTTTTTTTAAACTTCTGTAACTATATTTTTTTCAGCTTTGTTTTTAATGTTTTTCATTGCCATCAATCTGGAGAAAATCTGCAAAATAAGGAATGGAAATAATTGTTATCTTATTCCTTGAGCAATATAAAAGCAATTTACTCTGTCCCACCTCTACTATAAATTCCAAATGTATAAAAAATAACTTTCCTTTATAAGCCCAGATAGTCCGTATTAGATAAATATTCTAAGAGAAAGAGACAAAAGTAGTTGTGGAACAGAAGCTATTGTCTGAAGATACTTCATTTATATTTTATTTTTTAGTGCCTAGAGAACAAATGTCATCTCAATGTTTTATCCACTTGCTTCAGGCTTAGCAGTTTTATGGATAGGCTTCAGAGTATTAAACCCCTTTGGATTGTATGTGAAACTAAGGGAGCATACACATTTTTTTTTCTGAATAGCAAGTCAGTAATTTTTATTAGTTTTTAAAAACAATCTAAGAATAGCTTTTCAGTCTTTTGAAATCTGAATTTTGGATGACTATAGGCTAGATCGATAACACAGTTGGTAGGGCATTTGCCTTGCACGCGGCCGACCCTGGTTCGATTCCTCTGCCCTCCTCAGAGAGCCTGGTAAGCTATCCATGGCATATTCGATATGCCAAAAAACAGTAACAAGTCTCACAATGGAGATGTTACTGGTGCCCGCTTGAGCAAATCGATGAGCAACGGGACGACAATGGTACAGTGATTGGCTTAGAATACACACATTTGCCAGTGTGTTAAAATTTTGGCTAAGATGCTGAGTAGTAATACTTGAAAGCAGTGAACTCATACTTATTCCTGAAATAATGAACGTGACTGAACCTGAATATTTTTATATAGCTGTTTATAGTCATTAGTTTTCTTAGTAGATCAGGAACTGTCTCTGGATATACCTTTGGTATCTATTATCTTGATATTGCTCAGGTAATATTAAAAATATTGATTAAAAATAGCTGACAAATTGAGATACTAAAACCCCAAACTTTTAAAATGGTGGTAAAGGGCAAAGTCCTTGCACTTAAAAACATTAAGTACCCGTTTTTGCATTTATTTAAAATTTTCATTTTAAATAATGATAAAGAAGAAAGTGATGAAGAAGAAAATGATTTTAATTAAAAAGTTATTGTGATGTCCCATTCAGAGTATGATCTTTGGAAGTAGCACACATCCTTTTGGGGTCTGCGAACAGAACAGTAGTATTTAGGGCTGTTATGTATTGTATCATATGATATGTATCATATTAATACTAAAAATATAATTATTTTACATATAGCATAATATATAACTCTAATTCTGTCATTATATTTACTATTAACATTTTAATGTTATAATACTGTGTTAATGTTTCATTTGTGATTTGATTCAGTTAAGAGGACAAAGTTATATTCCTAATGACATTAATGTTGGAAAGAAATGACACGTTGGGGGAGAAGCAGTTATTTGTATTAAACTAATATTTTTCTCTATGGAAAGTTAAAATTCATTGTTCTCATTTTTTTCCCAGAGGAAAATTTGCTGTGGTTAGACAATGTATATCCAAATCTACTGGCCAAGAATATGCTGCGAAATTTCTGAAAAAGAGAAGACGAGGACAAGATTGTCGAGCAGAAATTCTGCATGAGATTGCTGTACTCGAATTGGCAAAATCCTGCCCTCATGTGATTAATCTTCATGAAGTCTATGAAAATACCAGTGAAATTATTTTGGTATTGGAATAGTAAGTATACACTGTAAATTTATAATATCTTAATTTATGGCGCACGCTAACCGGAACTATCAACAATAATAATGATAAAAGTACAGAGTGAATTTGTGAAGATTTCTGTCAATAAACATTAGGGCACTAGTTTATTATTATTATTATTATTATTAGTTTATATGAAAATATTTTCACAACATTAAATGGACAGCCTCACACACTGTACGCACAAACTAATCCATATAAACAAATGACACACAGTGTTTGAGTATACTTTTATTACAAAAAGCTGATAGAGTTCCAACATAGCAATCTGATAGGCAAGTAGAGTTAAAAGCATTTATATATTTTATGTGTATATTTGAGAAAAAAACACATGCAAGGAAATAACTCAATGAGATAAAACGATAAACTTCTGTGCAGGCATACCTGCACAGTGTTTATTAAAGAAACATTTATGTAGTATTTTGTGATGTGCAAAACTTTGTTGGGAATTGTAACAGTGAGAAATAAAATATATACCTTCTGAAAAATCAATGAAAGTTGAAAACATCCATCAGGTCTAGGTATTCTAACCAAAGTTTTTAATTCTAAATAAGGCTTTACTGCATTTATTATAAGCATGATTCATTTTGATATGTCAAATACATATTTGAAAACCAGTTAACAGCAAAAATCATCTAAATTCATGTTCAATATACTCAAGTTCTTATAATTCATTTAAATAATTGTTTTATAATAAAGAGATGAATATTTTATGAAGTAGAATTATAAGTGTATTATTTGTAATGGCTAATCTTCATTCCATTTTGAAAATAAAACTATTATAGCTCAATTTTGTTATTTTTAGGGTAAAATAAATGTGTTATATATTTTTGAAAATACGTGGTGGAAATATTTTGTACTGAGAAAATTATGTTGCCTGGAGTCAACTTGTAAATGAAGTTATTTTACAAACTGTTAAACTTGCAAATGTTTAATTTACCAGAAGATCAGATAACCATTGAGGTGTGGCACAGTTAAAATAAATCAGAATTGTAGAAAACCCAAAATACTACCAATATGATTTTTTTATTTTTTAAAATGTATATGTGATTAATTCTTTAGCTGACCTTTGAAAATTTATCTGCTTGAGTAGCATATGCTTATTTGAAGTATGTGAAAAGCAGCTGACATTTTCCAGAAGCAATAGTGGAGTATATCAAGATGAATATACCGTATTCATAAAATTTTCTTGTGGGGCCTCACCTGGTAGTAACAACAGAGTACATCAAAAATCTTTGACATTTTTTAAGGATAGACCTTTTAAAATTTTTTTCCTTCTAGATTTATTAAGCTGACATTCTTCTTTTTTATGTATTCTGTTTTGGGTTTTGGGGGGGACCACACCCAGCAGTGCTCAGGAGTAATTCCCTAGTGCTCAATTACTCCTGACTCTGCACTGGGGAATTACCCCAGGCTGTGCTCAGGAACTTTATGAGATTTTGGAGATCAAACGTGGGTAAGCCTTGTGCAAGGCAAGTGCCCTACCTGCTATGCTATGTAGCTCTGGCCCTAAGCTGTCATTCTTCTATAAGAACTGCCTTTCCCTTCTCCTTTTAAAGTATCACTGGATTAATTTTTTTTTAATTAATGCATTGCAGTAATTTCTATTCATTATCCTGAATTTATCCAGGGTGCCATTTCATGTTACTTCCTGCCTCCTTTTTGTTGTGATCTTACTACTGTTTGTGGATTTTTGCTTTATGTCACACAAAAATTTCCAGAGTAGCCTTGAATATTTTTCTTCCCTGTTACCAGCTGTCTCTCAAAAAAAGTTCTGGTTCTTTTAATAGTGAGTGGTATTTAGAAACCAAGATATAGAAGCTGGACTTGCTCGTTGTTTCTGAAGTATTATATGTGGTGCTGAGGATTGAGTGTACGTAGACCATGCACAGATGACTCCCTGCTGGACTATCATCCAACCTGTGCCTGTTAAATATCTCTGAGAAAAACTTATGAACCCTGGAAGAAAGAACAGGGACTGTAGAAAAACATGAAGAATAGAAAGTGTCTCCTTTTAGAGTGAGCTCAAATGACTATCTAAACAGTATGTTTTAAGCTAATCATAACAATTTCAATAGCAATATATATTGGGCATTTACTGTATATGGTGAGGTCTATGATAAGTTCTTTTCCTATATTCTCATTTATTGTTAAAGTAATCCTTCAAATTGGGAGACAATGTTCACTCTTAGTATGTCCTAAAGATGGGAAAAAAATCTAAGACTAATATTTTACATTTTCAAATTTCATGTATTTGGTTTCTCCTTAGCACAGAAATAAAATTTTATAGTACTTTTATTTAGAATAGTTAAAATAACTTTCTTTTGAGCATTAAAAATAATCTAAAATTATTTATTATGGTATCTCACAACTCTATGAATATATTTTATAGATAAAGGAGGTGTTACTTTACTGAAAATCTAGATTGACTTAGTACTCAAATCCATCATTTTGGATATGAAAATACTCATTTTAATTTTGTATTGTTACATTTAATAGCCTTGTTAGACATCTAATAGCTTTGTTCGCCGTCTTGGAGAACCTGACAAGCTACCAAGAGTCTATTGCCCACACAGGAGAGACTTGCAAGCTCCCTATGGCGTATTCATATCCCCAAATACAATAAAAGATATATACATACCTCTCGGAGAGCCCGACAAGCTACCGAGAGTATCTCGACCGCACGGCAGAGCCTGGCAAGCTACCCGTGGCATATTTGATATGCCAAAAACAGTAATGATAGGTCTCATTCCCCTCACCCTGGAAGAGCCTCCAATCATTGGGAAAGATGAGTAAGGAGAGGCTGCTAAAATCTCAGGGCTGAGTGTTATAGAGACGTTACTGGTGCCCACTTGAGTAAATCAATGAATAAGGGATGACAGTGATGCAGTGATTGTTACATTTACTTTTATTAAGTAGAGGGAATTTTAAAGATGTTCTCTGCTTCCTACTAATTTTTTTGTGAAGTTAGAAAATTTAAGAGAAAAAAGAAAATATGAGAGAGAAGAGAGAAAGAAAAGTGAAAAAAAAAGGAATCAAATATTCCAGTTAAGGATATGGGTGATTCCAAAACAAAATGTGCCTTTTTTATATGTTTTTAAACTGTGCTTCAGAAGGCTATAAAATACATATAAAAATCTAGATTAGATATATATAAATAGCACATATTCATATCTATGCATATGTAGAATAGAATTTGTATATTAAACAGTTTTATGTGACATTGTTACCATCCTATCATGTTAAACACGCACCAATATATATATGTGGACACAAATAATATTTCTAAGTTTATTGGTTCATGTCATTCCAGGGGTAAGGTCATCCAGTAGAAGTAGTTGAAATAGCGGAATATACCTTCCGGTGCAATGATGCTATTTAGTGTCTTTCTGACTATACATCTGTATTGTTTCTTGTTTCTACTCTTGATGAATTGTAAAAAACCTGTTTTTCGGTTAGTTACTGCTTCTAGTTTTTGCTAACCTCTGCATTCTGCTTCTTGTGTTATCTGTTCTTTCCTTCGTCTTCAATCTTTCTAATTTTCCATTTCCCATTGCTCCACCTATGTCACTTGTTTTGTGGGAAAATGGCAATTCTACAAGTTTCTTGGACAGCTTGCCTAACTAAAAGATTAAAGACCAATTGGCTCATAGTTTTAACATTTTGTTTCATCTTGTTATTGAATCAGATTTTTTTAAATCAGATTTTTGTAATCAGATTTTTTTAAAACACCTTCAATATTTTGAGACTACAAATTTAACTTCTGTTCATTATTTTTTTAAAGTAGAGAAATAGAAACTATATGTAAAATGTGCTTACCGTATGTTACTATATTTTAAATGTATTATTTTTGTCTGTGCATATGAATTTTTTAAGGATTTTTTTTTTTTTTTTTTTTTGCTTTTCTGGCTCATACCCAGTGATGCTCAGGAGTTACTCCTGACTCTGCACTCAGGAATTACTCCCAGAGGTGCTCTGGGAACCATATGGGATGCTGGGGATTGAGCCCGGGTTGGCTGCGTGCAAGGCAGATGCCCTCCCACTGTCTTATCACTCTGGCCCTGCATATGAACCTTTTTAAACTGGCTGTGATCACTGTTATCTATATATAACAGAAAATACTATTTTAATCTTTTTTAAAGCTTATATTGAGGGAACCAGTTACGTAGCTCAGCAGTAGAGCACCTGCCATGTGTGAGACCCTGAGCTTAAGTCCTAATTCCATAAAAAATGGCTGAAATGTGTATAGTCTTCCATGTACAATGTATTTCTAAAAATGAATTTTAATTGAGCAAAGAAGTTTAAAATTGCCTTCAAGGACCAGAGAGATAATATAGGAATTAGGTACTTGCCTTGCATGCGGATGATGTCAGTTTTGTTTTGTTTTGTTTTTGTTTTGGGGCCACACCTGGTGGTATTCGAGACTTATTCCTGGCTCTTTATTTAGGGATCGTTACTGGAGAGCTTGGGGGATCATATGTGATGCCAGGGATTGAGACCACTCAGCCACATGGAAGGCTAGCACCCTACCTGTTTTATTGTCACTCTGGTCCCCTGACCTCAGTTTGAACTCTTACTGCCTATGGTCCCCTGAGCACTGTCAGGAATGATCCTTGAGCACAAAGCTAGGAATAAGCCCTGTGAACTACTAAGCATAGACAGAAAAGTTTTTAAGAAATGTTTAGTAAAATTGCTTACAAACTAAAAGTCTAATAAGAAGCCCCAGATTCAGAAAGTGGATGTTATGTACATTTGTATTTAGTATTTGTTATTAATTAATATCACAAAATAGCTAATATTTATTGAATATTTAAAATGTGACACTATTATAACTGTAATATGCCTTGATCCTTCAAATATCTTTTGTCCTCTGTACCTTATATGGCTTGTCTAACTTAAATATCACTGCAACCCAGGTATCTTTATTCATTATGTATCGTTATGTTTGAAGATAGTAAACAGATGAGAGCCAGATGCTTCCCAGGCATGTGATCTCAATAGGTTTCTACAAGCAACCTGTTCTAGCTTTTAGATCTTATAGGAATTGGTTTATACCTATTCTCAGTTGTTTGTTTGTTTTTCCCCCTTTTTGTATTCTGTTTTAAATTTTGAAAGTAGTACAGAGTTTATAAAGCACCTAACAAATAAGTCACTGTACGATTACAATTATCATCTTTTTTCTAAAAAATACTTATCATTGCATTAGTAATTTTAGGTGTAGTAATTTTGTTTTGCAGGAATATATTAAAACTACTTTCTGTTTCTAGAGAATTCATTCCACTGAAAGCAATCTCAGTAGAAGGAAAAAGGATAAAGGTGTCACTTGAGGCTGGCCGGTTAGAGGCTTGTTTTCCTCAGGATATCTGCAGCAGGGCTATCAGGCAAACCTAGGGACTGCCTGAGGTTTAAGAGTTACTTTTAAGACTGGTTGTCTTAAAGTAACTCTTCATAAAAAATTGTTTTAGATGAATGTGAAATGTTGTAATGCATTCCAATGCATTCTGTTAGAGTTCACTGCTAGAAATTTTTTAGCCAACTAAACTTTTTATATTCAGATTGTACTTACCATTAAATCTTGAGAGACATGACAGCTATTATACTTAATTTCTTAGAATTTTCTGGGACTTTTAGAGTTGAGTGGGCTAAAGTGTGATGTATGTGCAATTGGAATTTTTAGCCATTGCACAAGTCATTTCCTGAATACTGGAAGTATAAAATAGCAAGTCCTTGTGGCTTCTGAACATTGTACTCTGAAAAGATGGTCTGATTGCATACTAATTACATCAGTAGTGTGGATGGTCACTTCTGTAACTTGCAAATTTGAGATGACCACTGATTATTTTCTTCTCGTGGCTCTTGAAGCTATGACATGCTTCCTCTGAACCATCACCAAGACCTCTGTTTCTTATTTTCAATTGTTCTGAATACTGTCTTGTCCGTCATTCATTCACTTACATAAACTCACCACCTTCTGCATTCTAGACACTAGTCTCAGTGTTGTTGATGCAATAATGAATGAGGAGTTAAACTAACAGTGTTTTCTATAGTGACTTCCCGTTTTATCACTAGTTTGTTTTACCTGAGATACTTCCAAATGTACTTTATATAGTCATGCATAATTCTTAGTTTTTTTACATAGTGTTTGCTTGATAAATTGGACAAATATTACTTATATTTTTGTACCCCAAGTCAAAAATCTATCAAGTTTAGGGGCCGGAGCGATAGCACAGCGGGTAGGGCGTTTGCCTTGCACGCGGCCGACCCGGGTTCGATCCCCGGCATCCCATATGGTCCCCCAAGCACCGCCAGGAGTAATTCCTGAGTGCAAAGCCAGGAGTAACCCCTGAGCATCGCTGGGTGTGACCCAAAAAGAAAAAAAAAAAAGAAAAAAAATCTATCAAGTTTAGTGATACCTTTGATGGAGAACCTCAAGTGTCTGACTGACCATAAGCCTGAGTGCTATAAACAGTATCTTCAGGGCTTAAGTTTAGATAATTTTATTCCAATTGCTTCTTGGCCTTTTGGCTAAAATCAAGTGTAGATAATTTTATTCCAAACCTTGGAATTTTCCACTTTACAATTATCAATATTCTTTTAAAAATTAGGTTTTGAATTCTGGTCCCAAGCATACAATGCTGTAGGATATAAGTTAAGAATGTATATTCTTCAAAGTCAGATTCTTGTCATCTGTCTACTGTGTAACTCCAAGTAGTGAGACATTTTCATACTTGCTTTTTTCATCATAAATGGTATTATTCATCCAGCTTACATAATTATTAGATCAGAAAACATTATATCTTCATATAAATAAAAAGCATAAAGTAGTTCTCATTTTTCCAGTTATTTCTATTAACTGTTGATACAGACTAAAATAAAATAAAATAATTTAACATTATATAATTGTTCCAGTATTAATACCCAGAATGTCTTTGTTTTATTCCATAAAGATTTTTTTCCATCTCATATATTTAACTTCCCTGCCTAAATCCTTAGATGTTTGTATTGTGACTATATATATAAACATATTACAATTTAGATGTATGTCTTTTACTTAATAGGCATTAACTACTTTAAAGTTCTCATTTTAGGTCAAGAGTTTTTTGTTTTTAGTTCACATCAAGCAGTGCTCAGGGACTACTCCCCCCTTTGTGCTTGGGGTTCCCTCATGGTAGTGCTGTAGGACAATGCATTGCTACTGACCTCCTGATGCAAACCATGCTCTCAGCCTGTTAAGTTATTTTCCCGGTCAAGGTCAATGATTTTTAAGTTTGTATTATTTGAATTTATTCCAGTGCTGCAGGTGGAGAAATTTTCAACTTGTGTTTACCTGAGGTGGCCGAAATGATCTCTGAAAATGACATTATCAGACTCATTAAACAAATACTTGAAGGAATTTGTTATCTGCATCAGAATAACATTGTACACCTTGATTTGAAGGTAATATAGCATGTGACTTTAAGTAATATGGCCCCATTCCTTCTCTGTTCTTGGAGGCTTAATTGCTAGCTGGTCACACTGGGGGTGTTCTGTTTACCTCTGTGCTCCATGCGCATCATTTAGAATTAGTAGGGAGGAGAAAACTGTATGTATGAACAGTTCAAATTAATCACTGGACTCTTAAAAGCCATCAGTCTTATACGTTTAATCCTACAGTCATTCCACTCGATCCCACTCTTACAACCTCATCCTATTCCTCATCTTGTAAAACTCTCTCCCTCTAAAATAAAATGATCACTTCTGACATGCATCTCTGAAGATAAATTTCTTTTGCTACATTCATCTTTCTCTCAAGGTTTTAATGTTTTAGTCTCTCCAGCCCTCCACCCTCTCAGTTCCCTCTTTCAGTCATATCATCAGACACTTAACGTAAGCCTTGAAAACCACTGCAGTCTCTTATTAATCGTCTTTTATCTTCTCTCTATAGCCTCCCAAAGACCTTAAATCTGAACTAATATCTATCTTTGTTCTTTTTTTGGTCTCTCTGCATGATCTTTTGTCCTTGACCACCTTCTTTAATAGTAATCAATGTCACATCTCTTCTTCTATCCCAGATCAGTCTCCTGCATTTCAAGTCATTTTTCAACTGCAGATTACATGCCCTTTGATGTCATGAGAAAACTGAAAAATTTACAAATATCAAACTAAGCTTACAGTCTTTTTCTCTTTGTCTTTTTTTCTTTCAGAAGAAAAATATAATCTCTCCTTTTGTCTGTCTGTCCCGCTCCACCCCACTCCACCATGGAGGAGGAAAGGCCTCACCCACATGGCCCCTCCGCCATGGCCTGTACTGATAAGATACTAGAAAAGTAGCAGTGGTAAATATAGGATAATCAGCTTCGAGTTGACTTTCTCCTGGGTCTTTTTCTGCTAAAACAAAGTCTATTATGTAGCATCATACAGCTCTCGAAGTCAGGGATGACAAAAACTGGGCCTTAAGCCTGCAGTTGATATCAAAGCTAATAATCATAACATCTTCTATAAAAGTCTCTACAACCAATAATGCACAGGATATTCCCTAAGTTAAAAGACTTGCTATTCTCATTCTCGTAGACTTGGGAAGCAGCATCTTGACTAGCATATGGGATATGACAGTGTCAACGGACTTTTAAAACAAGTCTGCAGTAGTAAAGCAAAGCCACATGTAGTTCTAGATCATAAAGGACCCAAACTTCAGACTTTGGTACAGCCTGACATGCCTCTACCTAAGCTTAAGTCTTGAAACTGTCCCAGAACCATTACATCATAGTGAACCATTCTCTGTTCCTGGAAGTGTGTGGTTTTTCTTCTTTCATATGTTCTTTTATGCTGTTCCCCAGAATAATGTTTTAGCTGGCATTTGCTGATTAGTTTCTTGTCAGCTTAAAGCATCATCTCTATTGCAAAGACTTCTTGATATTATAATGGCAGAATTAAATTCTCTTGGTTTTATTAACGCTACTCTCTATCATAACTAACCAGCCAATCTATCAATGTATCCATCTAACTTCTTTTTCTCCAAACCAAGAATTCTGTTTGAGTACTTACTTTACTTGACTATAGTTGCATATGTAGATCTTCAGTAGCAATTCTGTAAATGCTTGGTGAATGAGAAAACAATAGCTAAGCAATAGATTTGACTTATTTGCCCCTAATGTGATACTTGTATTATTTTATTGTTGGTATTAATTATACTGTTGTGCTTTATTTAGCCTCAGAATATATTATTGAGCAGCATATATCCTCTTGGGGACATAAAAATTGTTGATTTTGGAATGTCTCGGAAAGTAGAAAATGCTTATGAACTTCGGGAAATCATGGGAACTCCGGAGTACCTAGGTAAGCATTTTATTTTATTTCTAGACCATTTTGAAAGTTATTAACTGAAACATCTATAAAGCTTTAGAGTAATTCCAGAATATATTTGGTTCAGTTATTCTAATGCAATACATTGAATTATTGATCCATTCTCATCAATTTATAGAACATTCAACATAAATTCACAAGTTTAATGTTTAAGGGCCAGAATGTACCTAAGGCAGGTTCAATTCCTGGCGCAGTCTGGTGCCAGTGAGTGGACCCATCGCTGGGTGCAGGCCTGGAGGCCCCAAGAATTGCTGGGTTCTCAGCACTGCAGGGTGGCGGGGTATCTCCAGCACCGCAGGGCCTGAGCAGCAGCATCAGAACCTCAGGCCCTTGCCTTAATGCATGGTCCAGTTGGCCGAGAATTGCACTTGGGGCCCTCAGGCTCCTAAGCACTGCTTCAGAGGCTCCCCTCCCCAACTCAAACAAAAAACAGAAACAAAAACCCTTTAGTGTTTGGTGTTTGTGTAAAAACTTTGTTCACTTAAGTACAGGTTAATCTTGAGTTAGGAAACAGAAGAAAATGGAAAAATAGGAAAACTGAATGTGATCTAGTACCCCTGATTGTCTTTGACGCTGAGTTATTAAATGTCACTGCTGCTTTCTGGGTCCCAAGTCCAAAGTTGATTACATACAAATATCTTTGATTTTGCAGGAATTGTTAGCAGGAATCCTTGCTATTGGTTGTGTTGCTGCTGCTTTTAAAAAGTAAAGTTTTATCTAGGGTTATAAAAAGAATAAAGAGGAGTATCCAAAAGAATCAAATTAGATAATGTAGGAATATTTTATGAAACCTACTGATTAGATCATGCAGATGAAAGGTGTGTAAGTTATAAGAAACAGCATATGTTTGTATTTAAGGTATTTTTTATGGTAATAGACTATTATCATTTTTGTGTTATTGCTTGTATCGTAATCCCATACAAGCACTGAAAAGCTGCACCTAACAGAAAAAGATGCTATTCAGATAGCTGTCATTCCCCGAAATTAAAAGCAATGAAAATTACTAAGTTACTAACTTTTAAAAGCTTATCATGGGTAAGAGTATCCTATTTTTTAAAAATTTATCATTTTAGTTAACTCATAATTATGGAAAGATGGTAAGTTGGTGTTTTGAAGGCTGCGTATATATAAAGTTGTAACAAAAATGTTACATTTTAGGAGATAATTTCTCTTTAGAGAAATTTTGAAATACAAGAAAATCTTGAATTTTAAATCCCAGCTTATAGTCTACTAACCTGAACTCTATGATAATTTTTAGGAAGGATAGAAAATGCGTTTTGTACATTAAAAATGTTGGCAAGGAGTTGGAGCAATAGCACAGTGGGGAGGGCGTTTGCCTTACGCTGCCGACCTGGGTTCGGTTTCCAGCATCCCATATTCCCCTGAGCACTGCCTGATGTAATTCCTGAGTGCAGAGCCAGGAGTAACCCCTGGGCAACACTGGGTGTGACCCAAAAAGCAAATAAATAAATAAATGAAAATACCATCAGGGGAGGCATAGTAAGAAACTGTTTAGGAAATTAAATGTTCTATTATTTAATAGTGATATATAATCTATTTGTAAATCTAAATATATAACCTATTTGTAAATCTAAAGTGTATAAAGGAAATACATCACTCTAAATAAAAACTAGTAATCTAATAAAATAATGCAAATAAATTCCTAGTACAGTTAATAAAACTAAAATTTACATGATTTATTTTCTGTTTTCCCTCTTCATAGTTTTTTACCTAGTGAGATTAATCTTAATGAATAAAAATAAATTCATAATTACCAGTTACTTAAAAAGTGCTATTTACATTTTGAACCTTCCAGTTACATAATTCGGTTAACATATTGCTTAAAAATCAAGTTGTGGATAATGAAAAGGATGCTAAATTTATATTGATCTTATATATTTTGTTCTTTAAAATTAAATCAAGTTTTAATGTAAAGATACTCATGTTTTTAAATTTGTCAATATTGAATTTTAATTTTATTTTCTGTTTCAGCTCCAGAAATCTTAAACTATGATCCTATTACCACAGCAACAGATATGTGGTAAGATTTTTGTTATCTGAACGCCTTCATTAAAAGTTGGGTAGTATATAAGAGATAGAGCTCAGTAGGCTGAACACACGCTTTGCATGCTGAAGGCCTGGGTTCAACTCCTTTCAACACCTGGTCCCCTGAGTGCTGCCAGGAGTGACACAGAGCCAAAAGTGGCCCCTGAGCACTGCTAGATGTGGCCCCAAAATTGAAAAAGAGCACAAAGCTTGGTAGTTTCCTTTGTTTCCAAATGTAAATAATAATGTGTCCTTTAAAGGTCATTCTACAGATGAGTGCAATCTTTCTATGTCTGTCCCTCTCCTTCTGACTCATTTCACTTCACATGATACTTTCCATGTTGATCCACTTATATGCAGATTTTATGACTTCATGTTTTCTAATAGTTGCATAGTATTCCATTGTGTAGATGTACCAAAGTTTCTTTAACCACTCATCTGTTCTTGGGCACTTGAATTTTTTTCAGATTTTGGCTATTGTAAACAGTGCTGCAATGAACATACAAGTGCAGATATCATTTCCACTATACTTTTTTTGCCTCTCCAGGATATATTCCTAGGAGTGGTATTGCTGGGTCAAGTGGGAGCTCAATTTCTAATTTTTTGAGAATCATCCATACTGTTTTCCAAACACAATGGCCACTCAATATCTCTATTGCAAACCACAACACCCAAAAGGAGAGAGAACAAAAGGGAATGCCCTGCCATAGAGGCAGGATGGGGTGGTGGGGGATGGGGGGGTGGGAGGGAAACTGGGAACATTGGTGGAGGAGAATGGGCACTAGTGGAGGGATGGGTAAACAATCATTGTGTGACTGAAATGCAAACACAAAAGTTCGTAAGCTTATAACTGTACCTCATGGTGATTCACTAATAAAAAATTAAAGAATTAAAAAAAAACTCAAGTTCCCAAACTTAAAAAGTACCCCTCCTACATTAAAGGAAGACATGTATCTGTTCATTCTTTTTAAGTAATTATGGTTTTGGATGAAGACTTGGTCTAATAAAAGAACCAAAATAGTTGTAGTGCTGTGAAGCACTGTCATAAAGATTCATCGCTAGGATATTGCAAGTTTTTTGTAGGTAGCACAGAGAATATCATAGGCAGTAGAACTGGAATGGATACTGGATCTTTACTTGGAAACACAGCAGAGAACTAACTCCAGAGGTCAAGTAAAGGATTTATTCTTATTGTCCGTGTTCCATGGAACTGTTAAAGGAATGCCCAAGGAAAAGTAAATGGGGGGAGAAGTTGGGGCATAGCAGGTGGGCATGAGATATGTTAGATGTTGCGATTTTTTTCCTGGCTCTGCTGTACCAGACTTGTTATGAACATATTTAAAGCTTTGAAAACTTTTGCTGTATTGCAATAAGAAAGAGTCTCTGCACGTACAACTTTGTCCTTTGCCAAAGTTGGTGATTCTTGCACAGAAATCCTGTTTTAGTTCCATTGATCATTACTGTGCCATTGGACACCTTTTGAAAAAGGCTCATGTATTCAATTATAAGTGTCCGTGTGAAGGACAAGGAATAAGTAAAATAATTATATGTTTACTACATAATTTGTCATCCACTGTCCATATGCTTTCCTCTCATCCTTTTTTGAGAGGCAGACTAAAACACGTAGTTTTAATAGCATAGGAACATAAAAGCAAATTGCACGCACCTGTACTTTATCTGTACAAGTTTTAAGCACAAAGATATACAGAGTACCAGTTTTGTTTAAATTACTTATTTAAGAGTTTTGTACATTTTAACACTTCTCCTGTTTTTTTAGGAATGTTGGTGTCATAGCATATATGTTGTTAACTCATTCATCCCCATTTGTGGGAGAAGATAATCAAGAAACATACCTAAACATTTCTCAAGTTAATGTTGATTATTCAGAAGAAACTTTTTCCTCAGTTTCACAGCTGGCTACAGACTTTATCCAGAGTCTTCTAGTAAAAAACCCAGAGTAAGTAGTATTTATTTGTTTGAATACTATTGCAAAATAGGTAACATATATTTAACTAGGTAACATATATTTACCTAAGAAAGATACATCTTGAGGTCAGAAAGATGGTACAGGAGTTAGTCCATTTGCCTTGCATGCTGTCAACACTGATCCCCAGCACCACGTAAGGTCCCCAAGCATGGCCAGGAATGATCCCTGAGCAAAGAACCAAGAGTAATTAACCACCGCCAGGTGTGGTGCAGAAAGGCAAACAAAAGAAAGATACATCCTAAAACATATGAAATTATTAGAAGTATATAATCAGGTTTCAAATAGAATGGGAATAGAGAGTATAGAAGAGATAATTAGCAAATCTAAAATTTGTAGACATTGAAAACCTAAGGTATGGAACAGGGTGTTTTAAAACAAAGAAAAGAATTTGGGTTATTATTTTTCTTGGATATAGTATTTCCTGAAATCCCTCCAAATAATTAGGACTAGAAGATTTACAATACACATGACTGGTTATAATAAGACTTAATGGTGAATTACTTATAATCATATAACAAGTGCAAATTGTTGATTTTCAATTATTTAAGCATCAGATTTCTTTGACCATCTGCTGGAGAAGGGACTTGAAACTTTGACTTGGACTCTTACCTCATTCATTAGCAATGTCAAAGCATAAGTAGAAAACTGCTGCTTTCCTCCATAATCAGCTCCATTTCACTTTAAAACAGCCTGCATAATGTAGGCATTATCATTTAGTTACTTGGGCTGAGGGTCTTGAGGATGCTACCAATCAGGTCTTTTATCTCTGACAACTACTTTATCTCCTGGAGGATTTAGTTTCCTTGCTTAAGGAGGGAAACACAGGTTTAGTTTATTATTGCATTTATTGCTTAATACAAGTCTGAACAAACTCTTTCTGGCTATATTTTGAATATTTTTGTTTTTTCAGTAGAAAAAGTATTAATTTTGTAGGTTTTTCTCATTATAAGCAAATTTCATTTTTGAATAAACTCTTTAACCTAGATTCAGAATTTTTTTATAATGAGCATCCTATTTTTTTTTTTAATAATCAGAAAGAACTAACTTAAAAATGAAGACTCAGGATATTTGTTACAAGGGTAGTAGTGGTAAGCTTCAGGTTATGGAAATGCAATTATTTTCCTTTATTCTGAAGTACTGTTATTTGACCAAATTTATTTCATAACAGAAAACAAAAATTTAAATTTAAATATTGAATAAATGTCATTGAAGAGTAACATTTATTTTCCAAATTTTGCTCTCAGGAGCAAAAAATAAATGGTAATTTATGACATTGCTTAGATATATTTTCATCCCGAACTCGTAGACTGTTTAATTTTGTGAAGCTGACACATATTCTGAGCTTTTGGATTAGATATTTTCATAGGTGAGCTCCATGTTAAATTTTCAGCAGATGTCCAAATTAAAAAGTACTGTTCTTATTCCTATTTTCCTACTCTCTTCTATACTGTTTGGATTTTGTACTATGAGTATGTGTTTTTATATATATAGTCAGCTATACATTGAACTTGATTTTTAGTTCTCAATTTTTCTTGGTTTCTCCCCCTGCTCCCCCCACCCCTTGAAAGGAAAAGACCAACAGCAGAAATCTGCCTTTCACATTCTTGGCTGCAGCAGTGGGACTTTGGAAATTTGTTTCACCCTGAAGAAACTTCCAGCTCTTCTCAGATACAGGATCATACAATAAGGGCTTCTGAAGACAAGATGTCCAGACCGTCTTGTAACGGAATGTGTACTGATCGAGAAGACAAAGAAAATATTCCAGAGGAGAGCAGTATGGTTTCTAAAAGATTCCGCTTCGATGACTCGCTGCCCAGTCCCCACGAACTTGTGTCAGATTTACTCTGTTAGCACTTTCCTCTTTGACTCATTTGGACCATTTGGACTGAATTTGGAGTGGAAATCTACTCCAGTGCGAGATTGTGGTTTGTAACTTAATATATGGAATGTTTATATTGTAAATGCACTTTTGCATAAAAGAATTTAGGGAAATATTTTAATGCTAAATTACTAGTTACTCACATAATACTCATTTACTATCCTGAGATCAACTCAGCAAAAAAAAATATTTATATGACAAAAAAATGCGAGTTTACATGTAATGAAAGAATTCAAGTTCAAGTGGATTTTTCAAGATATTTCATATATCAAGAAAAATTATTTGTCATATTAACATTTGTGTAAGCAATATGATGACATTGGAATTTAATAGGTTTTCTCAAGTCCTACACATGCCAATTTTGACAAATTTTAAGACAACAGTGCCAAGTTTAAGCAAGAGTATATACTATTTTATATATGTTCGAAGAGATTTGAAAATGTTTTTAAATCACAAGTGTTTTGAATCTGAATAAGATTTCCATTTATATATAATCTATTATAAGAGATAAATCGTTTAACCAAAGGAAAGCAAAAGTTCAAAACCTAATCAGGGTTATTTTATATAAATCGATAAATCGTAGTAGATGAGAGTGACATGTCACTATTTAACTTGTCTTTATTTTTTTTTGCTCTCAACAAAATTCAAATCTAAAAGGTATGGAAAATGGACATTATACAGTGTAGAGGATTTTATCCTCTGAAATCTCAATAGTAGAAGGTACTTTGAAACTAAATGTGCTCTAGTTTAGTCAGACATGTTTATTAATTAAGTATAAAAGAAAATGCTGACAGACTTAGATAACTTAAGGAATATTAAGATGTCTTCTAAATTTTAGACTGCAACAAGCTCATTAGAGAGACATAAAAAGTCCACATAAAAAACGGCACAACCAGGACCATTAACACAATGAAGAGTCTAGAGGTGGATGTGATCATGAAACGACATCAACCTCTTCTAAAGTTCTTGCATAAAATACTGTGGTAAGACTCAGCATATGACCAAGTAGAGTAGCCTCAAATGGACTTTCGCTGGGACCAATACAAGGGTCTAGAGAAAATAAAATGTTTGCCCTACAACTGCTAGCTGTGCTCAGTCATAATATGGGGGAGATTTTCCCCTTTTTGGGGGGGGGTAATCCTTGAAGACTTTGCATTTGATGTCTGTAAAAAATCTGTTATATTATGCTAATATTATAGCCTCATGACCTTATTTATAAAAAAATTACTCAAATCTGGTTAAATTATTTTGACAAAAACTTGTTTCTCCCTTGGAATTTTATGTTACTCTGACTTCTAAAATTCTGATAAACTCAGTATCTAAATTTTTAAAATATCTGTTAGGTCACTTTATTTGGTAAAATGGTGAATTCCTTTT
This sequence comes from Sorex araneus, assembly GCF_027595985.1. Taxonomy (NCBI): domain Eukaryota; kingdom Metazoa; phylum Chordata; class Mammalia; order Eulipotyphla; family Soricidae; genus Sorex; species Sorex araneus. Next base: position 228,847,405 of record NC_073313.1, on the reverse strand, counting down.
GTATTCAGCATTTTTTAAAGAAAAAGTTATCTCTACATAAACATGTTTGCATGTGTGTATATGTGTATATTTATATATACACACATATATATAAAGTATATACATATTAGTAGATAAAATGCAGTTGTTAGGCTACTGTCTCGTAGAGATTCTTTGCTCTATGTCTTGTATCCAACTCAGGTGCCAAAGGAGCTTTCTTATTTTATATATATTTATGTGTGTATATGTATATATATGTTTATCACACATATTTACACACATACATATATATCATATACATTTCAATAAACTAGCCATTGCAAAAGCTAAATTGGGTTCTTATACATCTAAAACTTTTTTTTTAATTGTCCATTGTTACTGCCTTCAGTATTAAGCAAGTAGAACTAAGTTAATGGTAAGAAAATAATTACTTTTATGTAAGACTGTATTCTTTAAAAATCTTCCGAGGAATGTCATGCTAAAAAATTCAATATTTGAATTTCAAATTATAGGCTAATTCTTAAAAAAATATTTTATACCTGCTTTCTTCTACTCACAGGAATTATAAACTGTGCACAAATATATAATCTAGTTTATATTTTTGCCCTAGTTAATAGATTACACTGAACTGTAAATTTTCATACCTTTCCCCCTCCAAAATTTTGGGGTCTGCCCAAGAGGCACTCACAGGGATGTGGGGTTCAGTGTAGCTTCAGCATTTTAGGATGCAGTGCTGCTCAGGCTATGTGTTGCCAGGGACTTTCAGGGCCACCACATGGTTTTTGGGATCCTCGGGGCCACTAATGCTACATTGAGCAATGTCAGGAGATCATGCGGTGCCAGGGCTGGATGCGTGCAAGACATTCGACTGAGCCGCTGTGCTATCTCCCTGGCCACTTAAACAATTTTTATTGTAAAAGGCAGCTAAGTGGTTGCACAAACCATTTGTATAAAACCCATTTTTTTCAGAAGGGTTACTGTTTTTAGTGACTCAAATGTATGTGAAAACAAACTAATATTTAGAGGCCTTATAATAGCAAATGACAAATCCTATTTTTTTCTCCAAAGATTGAAAACAAATATTTATCAAAAGCAAATGAAGTATCTCACCAAAATAGCAATCAGGAGAACCATTCTAGGTGACTATATAGTTTATATAAATTTGTCAGCTACATTTACACATTTGGAATATTCATGTAGCTTGTGGAAAGTTTGTAAAGTTTAATTTGCATTTTTAATGCAATCCTTAGGTAGATGGAATTAAAAATAATTGCAGATGGTGATTATAAATCATTTTACTCCCCCCCTGTGAATTACGTTAATCTAATTCTGAACAGTAAAATTATAATGGCACTTTAAAGAAATAAATAATACCTGTTCTTCAGTCTGTAATGAGATAAGATATTTGTGCCAGAGTGCAGATCTTCCTTTATCAAGGAAGTCTTATTACAAAAAGTTCAGCTGAATGAGTGGAATTAGTGATGTAATTCATTTCATTTACATAAAGTCACAAACTCCTTTCATTGTGGGTGGGTTGTAAATGGTTAATGGGTCATACTTTGACTAGCCATTCTCTAAACGATTATAAATGTTGATATTTTGTAACTGTTTACATTTATGTTTATTTTTGAAAAATTTTGTTTGCTTTCTGACTTGGAAGCTTGCCCTATTGTGCAAACACTTGTACTTAATTTCAGAATTAGGTTGTCTTACTTTGGATAATTATTACCAGTTTATAATATAAAGACTTGAAGGGCTTTAGACCTTAATTGTAAATTTCCACACAGATTGCTCTGCATCTTTCATTAATCATGTTGCTTAAAGCGTATAGACCACATATTATGAAGACTTCAGTTTAAAAATTACATCAACAATGATCCTTTTGGTTTCAAAATTAAAAAGCACTTTTTAAACACGTGTGGTTGTCTTTTGCTTTGAAGTATTTTTAACTTTATTTTAAAACTTAAGGCACCATGATGCATAGTACTGTTAATAGGATTCTTAGAAGTTTTTAAGCCTTCTTCCCTAGAAGTTCTAACTTTTGACCCCAGTCATCCTTAAACTCCCTTTTAGAAATATTTGTAAGAACCTGTTCATTGAAAATAACACATGAGGGGCTGGAGCGATAGCAAGGCGGGTAGAGCATTTGCCTTGCACGCAGCCAACCTGGTTCCCAGCATCCCATATGGTCCCCTGAGTACCGCCAGGGATAATTCCTGAGTGCACAGCCAGGAGTAACCCCGGAGCATCGCCGGGTGTGACCCAAAAAGCAAAAAAGAAAATAACATGAGTTTGAAAACAAAATCTATTCTCTGGTAATATAGACACCTTTAGAAACAGTAAATAACATTCTCTACTTGTTGCATAAAGATGAGGTATTCTTTGTTTATAATGTGGCCATGAACTTGGACTAAGGTATAGCTAGTTCTCCTTTCTATAGTCGTTATGTTTTGTAAGATGTCACAAACAGTGTATACTGTAGCACTGATTCTTTGGAAATAAAAGATTATTATATCAGCTTACATTCATTGTTAGGTTCCTTCAATTTTCTTTTTATAGTATTTTTATCAGTCTACCAATACATGACTTATTTGATGTGTCTTTGTTTAAAGATATCTTAGTACATAGTTCTGATTATCATTGATCTCATGGTCAACATCGTAACTCATGCCTGATAAAGTTTAACATTTTCTCTATAAGACACATTGTAGCTTCATGTGTAAGAATTACTCTGTAGAAGTGAAATCAAAACCAAATTAAAAAGTACGAGAATTTAGAAAAAATGACAGTAAAAGAGACACAATGGAACATTTGTTTTAAAGTATGAAAGGTAAAAAGGCAAAGCATCTGGGAACTGAGATGGGTACAGTGAGTAGGGTGCTTACCTTGCATACGGCTGACCCAGATTTGATTCCTGGCACCCGCATGGTCTTCCAAGGCCTTGCAAGGTATGATCCCTGAGCACAGAGCCAGGATTAAACCATGAACACCACCAGTCACCTGTCCTCCACAAAAAAGGCAAAGCATTACCTGATTCCCACCTCAACTAGGCACAAGTGTCAGGCAACTCAGATTTTCCACCACTGTATGTATGTAATCATCATATAAGAATATTGTGTGTTGGGGCTGGAGCGATAGCACAGCAGGTTGGGCGTTTGCCTTGCACGCGGCCAACCTGGGTTTGATTCCCAGCACCCCATATGGTCCCCTGAGCACCGCCAGGAGTAATTCCTGAGTGCAGAGCCAGGAGTAACCCCTGTGCACCGCCAGGTGTGACCCAAAAAGAAAAAAAAAGAATATTGTGTTGATATGGGGGTTACAAATTATAGTTTATAAAGCAATCTGCTAAAATAAGGATAAACTTCACATGTTAAGTTCACCAGATAAGAAGTGTATAGTATGATCATATACTGTGGAGACCTTGAGAATTGAATGTACAGAAAGGAGAGAAAAGAGGATATTTGGAAATTTTTGTGAGCACATTCCCTTCTAGTTCCATATCTTAATTTTTCTTGGCCCAGAGGCATGTTCAAAATTTTCTACTTTTTCTTTATTTTCTGTTTCCTTTCTGGACAATGAAGTCAGATAGCCTATCTTTCTTTTGCACATAACGTAACATCTTCCAATGTGAAATCACTCAGATGGAAAACTATGGTCATATTCTCCCTTTCTGTATTCCCTCCTCATCCAAATTTCCCAATTTCATGTTATATTCCTTGTTTGACATAAGTCTGGGTAGCACTATAGCACTGTCATCCCGTTGTTCATCCATTTGTTCGAGTGGGCACCAGTAAGGTCTCCATTGTGAGACCTGTTGTTTCTGTTTTTGGCATATCGAATATGCTATGGGTAGCTTGCCAAGCTCTACCATACAGGCGGGATACTCTCAGTAGTTTGCTGGGCTCTCTGAGAGGGACAGATGAATTGAACTAGGCCCTACCCGCTGTGCTATCGCTCCAGCCCTCCTCAGCTAGTAATCCATTTAAACAATCATAGTAAATTTACTGCTTGTAATATTTCTAGTCATTTTGTTTGAACATAGTAAGAGATATAGTAAGTTTAAAGGCTGGTTCTTCCTAGGGACATCTCGTTATGTATCCCAGACTACAGTCCTTGGGCCAGGTTAGTCTTTCCCTAACCCCAACAGGTCCTTATTCAGTTACTTCTTTTTTGGGTCATGACAGAGTTTGTTCCGTGACCGTGCTTTTAACTTATTATACTTATGTCACTTAACTTGTCTCTCACTTAACTTGTCTCCTTTTGAAGAGTAGCTCACAGCTTGCCATGGGTCCATCCAGTTCCTTTGTCAGGACCCTGCTTTTGGAGTGTTAGGAACTAAGGGCAACTGAGGCTTAAGTCAAGTAAATATGGATGCCCAGGAGTAAATATTATTTCGGAGTCAGTTAACTCACATGCTACAAAAGCGTAGCATCAACTCTCTTCCTGCATCTATACAAAAAGACATTGCTAAGCCACTCAAATGACATAAAGGAAAGAGAAAAGCAACATAGGATTATTAGTGCTTGATGGAATTGGGTATGTCTCAGGAGCACTGTTGTGGGAGTAACTCAATAAACCTAAGCTCCCTGCATGAGGAGCAAGGACGACCCAATGTTATCCAACACTTAGGGGTTACTCCTTCCTCCACACTCAGAAACCATTCCTGGCGATGCTCAGGGGACCATATGGGATGCCAGACGGAACCTGGCGTGGCCACCTGCAAGGCGCACGCCTCTCCTGCTGTGCTATCTCACCTGTCCCCTATGTTTGCCAGTTACCCCCATGTCCCCGGTTATCTCGACTTGTCCTGTGCCCTTCCCAGAGAGCTGCTCTCTGCTTTTGCTGCCATCTACCCACTCTTAAAATTAATATTTCCCGAAAGCCACTCTTCTAGTTCTCTATCACCTATATTTTCTTACTATATCTGATAATCATTCCCTCTTTCTTACTATTGTTAACACATTGTTAAAATTTCCTGGAAAGGGTTTAGCAATGTTTATTTCTAGAAAAAGCCAATTATAATCGGGTTTTGCCCAACACCATGCTTTTTCATGACTGATCAATTTTTTCAAATTATAAAGCCAACCATAAACAATATGGAAATAAATGACATGCTAATAAAACTATACAAAAGATTGCATTTGATTTATTGGTTCCATCTAGATTGGTACAGTGATACTCTTAACTCAGTCTAATTTTCTTCTAATATGATTGATAGGGGAGGAGAGGTAGGAAGGAGACTGGGCAGTGAATTGCCCCTGAATTGGTCAGATAGGAAGAAGAAGATTGAGAATGAAGAATGGTTTAACAATACACTGTAAATGGTTAGTTTGCAAATATTTGAGAAAATCAGAATGTTGAAAATATAGATATGGCTTGGTCTTCAAAAAAATCTTAGAAAAAGCTATCTTAAAGTAAACATCCTAAAATGTTTTTGGGTGGGCTAGAGAGATAACTCAGGGGTTAAGATCCTTGTCTTCATTGTGGGCAACCCTGGTTTGCTCTCCAGCTCCACGTGGTCCCGCGAGCACTGCTAAGCCACGCTTAAATCTCTCCCCTAAATGTTTTAGGATGGGGAAGACTTAAACATGTTAGTAGGCCATGAAGAATCCTCATGGAAACAGCAGTTAAAGTTAATGTGAGATGATGATAGAAGAATGATGGAAACACAAGGACAAATATAGGGGCCAATCTTGGCTTAGAAGGGCAGACACTTTGGCAGCCAAAAATGAAGGAAAAGAAAGTGGATGACCAGAAAGGTGAGAGAGAGATGATTAGTTTTTCGTTTTACTAAGATTGTAAGGGTTACACACTCAGAGTAGAGAAAGTCGAGAAGTGTGTGGTTTGAAGGTGATAATTTGGTAGCATGAGGAGCAGAAGGATCATTGAATAGTGTTTTTCATATATGTTAAATATTTAATGTCTTCATTTGTAATTAAATGGATCATTGTATAAAGTAAGTAACCAAATAGTTTTCATACAATGAATGTATATTAACTGCCTCGCTTAACCCCTCAACCTTTCCCTGCCTTCCGTGGATAGCATCATTGGAGGAACGGACATGCACATATGTTGGTTGTGGTGCTTGTGCTTATATATAGGGAGTTAAACTCAGTTATGAGGCTCCCACCTATTTTGGCTACTCTGTTCACTGGAGCCCACTACAGTGTCACACCTGTGCTCTTATGGGGTCTCACCCCTGGCCGCATTGCTTGCACATTGTTTTAATTAGAGTGATCCCCGTCCTCCTTCATTGAGAAAATGAAACTTTCTCAGAAGAGTGGAAAGGACTCAGAAGTGAATGACAGAGGGTGACCTGTGGGGATGTGGGGAGGAGAGAAAGGAGGACAGAAAATCTCCCAAAAGATTGCCTCATCCCTCTCCCACAAGGCATCCTGAGAACAGCAGGATTTCTCTTTAGAAATGGTCCAACACAAGGGCTTGTGTAAGGAATAGTCTGTCTCTGAAATGAGTTGGTGAACATGGTAGGAAGAAAAAGTAGCAGAGAGCCTCAATAGTTTCTCCTATGGGTCTTGCTAGAGCATAAGCTTTTACTTCGAACAGCACCCACAAGAACAGAATGTTCTTATTATAAAAATTAGTTGGTGGGGCTGGAGAAATAGCAGAGTGGGTAGCGTGTTTGCTTTGCACGCAGCCAACCCGGGTTCGATTCCCAGCATCCAATATGGTCCCCTGAGCATCACCAGGTGGTAATTCCTGAGTGCAGAGCCAGGAGTAACCCCTGTGCATAGCCGGGTGTGACCCAAAAAGCAAAAAAAAATAATTGGTTTCATAATTGCTTGTAATTGTCCTTTAGTGGAAGAAGAAAGCACGCAAACAAAATGTAAGTTCCTAAAAGTAATTTACTAAGTCAAAGATGGTAGGTTGGCTAACCCACCAGTCACAGTGAACCAAGCTCTCTTTTACCTCCTTCCTCCAGAGTATGGTCCAGATCACTTGAAGCTAAGGGAGAATGGATTCTTTTGAGAATGATTTCTGAAAGTCTTTTTTGATTGCTAGATGAAAATCAGAATTTCTGACAACCTCACACCTTACACCATCTTAACATGTTACCGTCTTGTAACTATGAAAAGGGACAAGGAAAACTTGGAAACAAGAGCTCTGATTTTGCTGAACCTCTCAAGCTACAGAGCAATATTAGTAATCATTTCCTTTTCAACTTTTCATGGTGATTTTTAAAAATAGCCTTTTAAAGCTTTTTTTTTCAATTTGTAACAGAAAGTGTATTGGCACATTCATCCATGTTTCCCAAATTTGTGTTTCTCATTATTGTTCTAAGGTATGTGGCTAAGAAAGAAAAAAATATATATATACCTATTAGGTGTGGGGAACCATTTCAACAATGTGACACATAACTTTTACTGTAGCATTCGGGGGAAAGCTTTTGTTTACATGGGGAAACATTCCATGTCACATTACAGGGCAGAACACTGTGTGTAGTGTGCTTCCTGTTTACGTTGAGTATGCCAGCATTTCTCTGGATAATATTCATGGACGCTTACTTGGGAAAAAACACAGTACCGGACACTAAAGTAATGGAATCCAAAGATCTCTAAATATTTGTCTTCTTCAGAAATAGAATTCAAGTTGTTTGTGTGAACCAGATCTTAGAAGGGTCCTAATTCTTGATCCAAGTAAAGCCATTTCCAGTGCGGATGTAAGAGTTAGGCCTTCATTAGAAATCACTGCTAAGTTCTGATGCAATGCATTCTGATTCTCATGAGCTCTCTGTCTTGAATATATCTTCTTGATAGGAAGTCACTGCGGTGGCTTCCTGCCGAAGACACTCAGCTTGGCCATGCCTTGACTTGCAGAACCACAAAGTATATTCTCACGTTCATCTCCAGCAATTTCACTGATCTGTGATGTCTTCCATACCAACATCCTAAGCCTTATGTTAGTTTTCTCCAGAGAAGCGGATGAGAGAGAAAGAGAGAGACAAAGGTGACTGATGACAGGAATTGGTTCATGTGATCATGGAATTCAAAAAGTCCAATAATTTGCCATCTGTTAGCTGGAGAAACTAGAAATCTGGTGATGTACTTCTAGTGTAAGTATAAAGGGCTAAAATCTAGGCGTTGAAGCCAGAGAGATTTAGGCTCAGCCCCCAGCTTAATCCCTGGCACCACATTGTCCTGAAGCACCACTTGGAGTGCCCTGCAAGCAGAGCTGGGAGGTGCAACCGAGCTCCACCAGATGTGGCATAGCCTCCACAACCCCATTAAATAAGTAAAATTGGGGAGCACTAATTACAAGAGGAGTAAAGATGAATGTTTCAGCTCAAAAGTACAAGTTCTTCTCTCCTCTGCCTTTTGGTTCTGTTCAGGTCCTCAAGTGATTAGACCATGCCCACCTGAATAGTGACCTAGGTTTTCCCTTCAGCCAGCAATTCAAATGCTAATCTCTTCTGAAAACATCCTCCCAGACATGCCCAGAATACATGTTATACAGCTTTCTGGACATAGTTTAGACCAGTAATATTAATGCAAAAAAATCATATCTTCTGATATCTTCCCATTTATTAGAGCTTTCTATAAAAAACAGAATTGTCACAATATTTTCGTATATATACACGTACTTATACACATGTCACATACACAGAATTTTCCATCTTATGTGTAAAGGTAAAAATCTTTCTTATAAGAAACAAGTTGGTCTTCCAACTGATAGAAATCAACCAAGTCCTTTATTTTAAACTATAATAGAAGAAAACTATTTAAGAATAAGCTTCTATGGGGCAGAGTAGGTTCAAGTGTGATCAGAATCAAATAAATGATCTCTCATGTTTAGGTCCTCTGCCAGCCGTGTGCTATAATTTCCTGTCAGAATAAGAAATGAACTGATTATTTTATAACTAGTCGGAAGGATTCCACCCTCTGTGGTGCACCACTGGAATTTAAATTTAGTGATTGTAATAATCCTTTGAAAAGCCAAAAGAAAGACTGATGCTAATTATACCAATACTTTTAGCCAGATTGTAAGCTGCAATTGGGTCACCAATTACAGATGCAGTTATAAGTATATAGTCACTATGGATGTACTAAATAGTAAATAAAAGGTTGCAAAATATATATTGGAAAATTATAAGATAGATAGGTGAAAAAATAATACATTGTCCATGCCGTCTCTTCTACTGTAAGCCTATCATCACAAATAAATTCAGTAGGCTTCATTAACTTCCAAACTAAAATGGAACCATTGCCTTTATAGCCATCTGAAGTCCAATTTTATGGATGGAATATTATGATTTATTTTGTTTTTCCTTTGAAGGAAGTTGTTAGCCCAATTTATTAAGAACGTGTTTTGTTTTTAAATTGTATTTTGCACAAAAAGCCTAGTGAAATAAATGAATATTTAAGTAATCAGAGACTAAAGACCATTGAAAACAAATTCTAAGGCAGAAAAAAGAGCTTGCCCATGTATTCAGAGGCCTTTTTGGCTGCCTTAACCTGTGGGCACATCAATTACTTTTTTTCTTTTACAAAACAGCAGTAATCAACTGTTTGCGTCTTTGATTAGTTATGGTCCTAATTCATTTAATACTAATGATTAAGCATGGGATACTGCAAATAAACCTGTCTACTTTCTTCCCAGAAATAGAATAATTACAATGGCCAATTGTAGGGTCTTTTATACTACTAAATTTGTAAGAGATTTAATGACTTTGGCTTTGCTCCAATCCTGACAACTAGTACAAATAGTCCCACAATGTTGTTTCTAATTATCAGTTTAATTTTGAAAAGTCTTTAGAGTATGTGTTTATAAAATGGGTAGTTTTGTGTCTATATAGGAAACACTGCCTGTGGGAATGTTTGTTTGGAGAGATATATAAGTTCAAGGAGACAGAATGAAATTTGCTAAGGTAAAGTCCCATTATAAATAAAAAAAAGTCATCCATTATTTTATTCATCTTGTTTTATTTAAACTAACAATCATAAAAATAAAGCATTTTCACTTTGTAAGTGAGGAAACCAAGTCTCAGAGATACTCGACACTTTTCTAACTTACCTAATTTCCACCTGGGGTCAGAATGAAAGTTCATCTAGCTTCAAATGCCTTCTTCACTTTTCTTTCACAGTAGATTCGAATTAAAATTTCCAGAAATATTTTTTTTTCTTTTTTTTGCTTTTTGGGTCACACCTGGCAATGTACAGGGGTTACTCCTGGCAGTGCTCATAGGAAAATATGGGATGCTGGGATTCGAACCCGGGTTGGCCGCATGCAAGGTAAATGCCCTACCTGCTGTGCTATCGCTCCAGTACCTCCAGAATTAATTTTTTAAAAAAAACTAGAATATGGGGGCTGGAGTGATAGTACAGCGGGTAGGACATTTGTCTTGCACACGGCTGACCCGGGGTTCAAATCCCAGCATCCCATATGGCTCACTGAGCACTGCCAGGAGTAATTCCTGAGTGCAGAGCCAGGAGTAACCCCTGTGCATCACCAGGTGTGACCCAAAAAGCAAACAAACAAACAAACAAACAAAACTAGAATATGATCATTGGAATCTGTATCCTTTATAAAGTATTAAAAGATTAAAATTTTTATTTACCTATGTTTAATTTTAAAAACTAAAAAAAGTGTAAAGTCAATTTAAAGTTGGGGTCATATGCAATGCTTATAGCATTACAAAATGTAATGTATGCTAGCAGATAAGAGACATGAACAATACACCATTTCCTTGCTAACCATTCCATACAAATAGAAATTATACAGACTACCCTCAATTTGCACATAATTTGTTATATTTTAAGAATAAGTTGGCATGAAATGGTCTTAATTATCTATAATATCTAAGAAATCTTTTGCAAGATGACTTTCTTAGACTCTGCAAATAGAAGAAATAATTGGCTTCAAGGCATAACATACCCGACTCATTCATGTAACTGAAATATTTCCTGACAAAAGGAAAAAAAGATGGAGAAGTGGGTAAGGGCTGTGTTAAGCTTAGTTTTTACTTTAAGGCCCTTGATGCCATTAAAAAAATTAAGTGAATTTCTCATAATCGTATTTGGGCTTTGTGAGGGTCCTTGTCAGGAGGTTGTTGTGTGGAGGATGGATTGAGAGGAGATAAATCTAAAGGCAGAGACTACTACGTAGAATATTCTAGTCATCCTGGCAATAGATGGCAGTAACGGAAGAGTTTGAGAAAAAAGGAGAGATAGACCTAAAGAATTTCCCTACTTACTTGGATGTATAAGATGAAGGGTCATGTGAAAGATGATTCACAAGGTTTTATTGTGAGCAACCGTTTTTGGATGATTGTCTAGTTTGTTAACAGAGAAAAAAGGAAAAACAGATTTGAGAGCAAGATGTGTTCAGTTTGTGTTGAAAGCAATGCTGGATCTTAGTTCTATGAATTCAAAGGTGTGGTCAGTCATAGAGATGCATACTGAGAGGTCATCACTGAATAACTGACTGAATGAGACGACTCCCTGGGGAAGTGGTCAGTGAAATTGGGTAACGTACATCACTGCTTTCTGCAGTTCAGATCTCTATGATAGAAATTGAGCAACTTGCTTCGAAGCTGTGACTTCCATAGGCTGTGGTTTGTGAAAAAAGTAAAGAGTGTAGGATAACATAGCTTCAGGTAGTTTAGGTTTATTGGGTTACTCCCGTCACAGTGCTCCCATTCCTCTGTGTTTATTTGTAGCTTCTTTCTTAGTGTCTGTTGACTTGTAAATAATGTTTTTCTCTTCTCCTTGAGTCCTTTGCATAGTTTATTCAGAGCAAGTCCTTTTTGTATGGACACAGGAAGACTTAACAAATGTTATGCTTTTGTAACCTGGGAGTCATTTGACTCTACATGATATTTTCCTCCAGGGCATCTGTTCTCTTGACCTAAGCCTCAGCTGCCCTTACTTCCTAGCATCCCCAAAGCAGGGTCCCGACGTGGGACGAGAAGGACCCAGGGCAAGTGGTGAGTTGTGTGCTACCCTGGCATCGAGATGGGCCTAGCCAAAGTGCCTAATGCTTAATTATAAGTTAAGAGCTTGATCATGGACAAATGCTGTCATGATCCAAACAGTGATAACTAGATTCGGACCCTGCTAGGGTGAGGAATGATTAATCTGGCCTGAGTGCTGTGGTCTGAGCCTGTGGCAGGATGTTGCCAGGAGAGCAGCCTTGCAAGCCTCAATGTATCCCTTGCTATGTCCATACAAAAATAACTAGTATTAAGATGTTAATAAGTTCCTGGACTAAGGAAAAGGAAAAAACCTTAAGAGTGAGGAAGGGCTTTGGAATGCCCTGCCCTCAGGAAGGGCTTTCTTATGTTGATTTTGCTACCTGGGTGGGTGCATCCTAGAAGGCAAGGTGGGAGAGAGAAGGAGGAGGAGACAGAGAAGCCAGGGAGAGGCAGCAGTTGATCCAGAGAGAGGCCGGAGCTGGGAGTGCGGGAGATGAGAAAGATGGAAGATTGAATAAACGGTGACTAATCAGCAACCAGCTTGGTCCTCGTTCTTCCTTCGCCTGTCCTTGACCACCGGCCGTCCCGATCCAGTCCACACACTGCAGTTCCAGGGCACCGAACGCGGGCAGTGAGACAGAGCCGCCCGGAGAGCCCGCGAGTGCACTTGCCCCTCGGCGAGCTTTAGTTTTTTACAAAAGAGGACAGATTGACAGAGGAAAGCGACTGAATGAAGTATAAAAAGTTTTTGTTTTAGTTTTTAAAATAAAAAACCTCTTATTTCTGTCAACAGAGAGGAGCAATTGCTTTCAAAGATCTGTTTTGGTAGGGCGCTTACCTGTACATAGGAAGCTTTGGAAGAGGTAGGTAAAACATATCCTTCCTTCAGAATGAAGCATCCAGTTTCCTTTTATCTATGGTCCTTGACCACTTCCTTCACTTCAGCTCATATACACATGCTTTTTTTCCCCTTCTTATGGGAGTCTCCAAAAAGATCTGAGATATAGACTTGCTAGAGTGAAAATGATTAATATAAAGTTTTAAAAGCGGGCTGGCAGACAATATCTTTAGAAGAACAATCAGGAAAATAGTTTTGTGTTTTCCTGTTCTTCCACAACCTTGCAGTTCCTAATCTCTTACTTTCATGTAACTTCACAGATCAGTGTCACCTGTAAGCCACTGTCAAAAATGCTTTCGAAAAACTAAACAAATGCCATCTCAACCAAATGGACCAGACTACACTTTTTTCCCCCTTAGAACAGTAAGAAATGAAAATAACCAAATGGGAGATTTATGTTGTTTCTGTCAAAGTTTTGCAGTATCTGTCTAGCATAAATAATTCTTATTCCAGTCCCTGGATAGGAGAAACTCACATTTGTTTTTAATTTATAGTAAAATTCAGTGAATTTGATTAATTTCTCTCAAAATAAATATTTCACCTATGAAGCGTTGTCTAAACTGGGATCTTAAAAAGTCAGACTTATATAAGCCTCCTGAAACTTGAGTAGAAACTTCAGTAATTATCTTCTATGGTTACATGATTTTCTTGAACATTTATTAAGAAAAAGGAACACATTCCTAGTTGGTATGAGGCCCTGAGTTTGATCCTTGACACTGTATGGCCCCCGAGTACCAGAGGCAGTTCCCAACACAGCAGGCCTAGAGAACTGAGCCACAGCACTGAGCACTAGCAGGAGTGGCCCTGGGATGAGAAGAGAATGGTACTTAGTCTCTTGCCAGAAAAGTCACGTAGCCAAGAATATGGTGTGGCCATTGTTATAATCTTTAAAACTAGTAAAAGTAATCAGTATATCAGTATTCTCAAAAAGTTCTGAGAATAAGAATCATCTTAACTACTAATAGCTTTATTGAGATATAATTGTACATAATGTTTAATCTCTGGGACAGCCAGGGGAGGCCCCGATGGCTCTCCCCTTCGCCGCCTGGGTTGTGTGTTCTTGGGCCGCCCAAGATACAGGAGATACAGGAGAAAATGAGGGGCAAACTGGTTGATTGATCAATTGCCGTTTATTCCATTCTCCCCACGCGCCTGTTCCAGTCTCTCTGAGCGCCACCATTCTAGTCTTACACTGCCCCTCATTCCCATCTCCTCTGACAGCCAGGGCTCTCTCTCTCCACATGCCTGCTCCTGCATTACATGTGCCTTCCCTCTGTCCCCCTTGCTGTTTCTCCACGCCCCATCTTGCTGCCCTCCTGCTCCCTCTTTCATCTCCTTCCAACTTTCTCCTCTCTCCACTCTCCCCCACCCACTTGCACTCTGGGATAAGGCTACACCAGGTAGCAAAATCAACACAAGAAAGCCCTTCCTGATTGCCCATCAGGCTCAAGGGCAGAAACACCACCTAGGGGTGTTCCTCTTCTCTTTAGTCCAATAACTTAATTAACATCTTAATTCTACTTAATATGAGTTAGTTTTGTATGGACACAGTAAAAAATACATTGAGGCGCGTATGCTGGTTCTCCTGGGAACATCTTGCCACAGACTCAGACTATAGTGCTCAGGCCAGATTAATCTTTCCTAATCCTAGCAGGGTTCAAATCTAGTTATTACTTTTTGGATCATGACAGATTTTGTCCATGACCATACTCTTAACTTATAGTTAAGCCTATGGCACTTTGGCCAGGCCCATTTCAGTGCCTGGGTAGCACATAGCTCACTGCTTGCCCTGGGTCCATCCAATCCCTCGTCGGGATCCTGCTTTTGGGGTGCTAGGAAGTAAGGGTAATTGAGGTTTAAATTGAGAGAACAGATGTCCAGGAGGTATCATTCAGAGTCAATTAACTCCCAAGTTACAAAAGCATAGTATTAACTGTCTTCTTGTGTCCATACAAAAAAGACATTGCTCTGAATTAACTATGCAAAGGACTTAAGGAGAAGAGAAAAACAATATTTACAAGCTAACAGAGCACAAAGAAAGAAATTACAAATAAACACAGAGGAATGGGAGCACTGTGATGGGAGTAACCCAATAAACCTAAGCTCCCTGCGGCAAGGCAGAAAAGACAAATCAATGTAATCCTACACATACATAATGTCCACTTAAAGTTTCTCTAGACATTTGCAAAATGTTAGCCATAATATCTATCTATTTTCATAACATTGAGGTTATCAAAGATATCTCATACCTGTTAACAGCCACTCCTTATTCCCTTCCAGCCAGCTTGGACCTACATAGTCATGAAACTATTCTCTATTGTTATGACTTTGCTTACCTTGTATATGTTATATAAGTAGATTTATAAAATGAATAGTCTTTTTTTACTTGGTGTGATATCACAAGATTCATCTATGTTGTATCAAGTATCAGTACTTCATACATTTTTAATTGCTGAATAGTATTCCACTGCATGACTCTATCACATTTTGTTTACTGGTATATACTTGACGAACAGTTGGGTTGTTTCTACTTTTTGACTGTTAAGAATAGTTCTATTATTTACAATTTTTTTGTGTGGATATGTTTTCATTTCTCTTGAGTAATTGGAAGTAAAAGTGTTGGGTCATATGATAACTTGATATTTCACTACTAAGAAACTGCCATCCTATTTTTCAAAGTGATTATACCAGTCTACGTTATACTAGGGAAATTCAGATGATAGATTAAGTGAAAATATGCTAACACATCTAGTTAGGCAATAAAACTCAATGTGATTTTTAAAAATATGTAGGAGGGGCTGGAGTGATAGCACAGTGGGTAGGGCGTTTGCCTTGCACGCGGTTGACCCGGGTTCAAATCTCAGCATCCCATATGGTCCCCTGAGCATCGCCAGGGGTGATTTCTGAGTGCATGAGCCAGGAGTGACCCTTGTGCATTGCTAGGTGTGATGCAAAAATAAATAAATAAATAAATAAATAAATAAATAAATAAAATTAAAAAATAAAACAAAATAAAAATATGTATATTTTAAAAGTATTAAGAAAAATGTACTGATGTATTCATCATGTCATTCCACAGAGTTGATGGAGAATAGACATTTAATAGAGAAGTGGGAAAGCTTAGGAGCATAGCTATCTAAAATGACTGTCTTTAATGGTCTTACTGATTATAAAACGGCATGGCTCCTTTTGAGTGGGAAGGACCTTCCAAGTGGTACCCAGGAGGATGAAACAATTTTTCCTATGTGAAGGCCCTAGGATACAATGTTGCTTGGCCCTGGAGTGTCCAGAATCCAACTAGAGGTGGCCACATGCAAGGCCTTAGTGGTCTTGATTCCTGTACTATTTCCCCAGCCCTGGAAATATGTAGTTTTTAATAGCATTTATTTTTTTTTTTTAGAGTAGCACAGCACAGCACTGTAGTCCCAAAGTTCATCAATTTTGCTCGAGCGAGCACCAGTAATATCTACATTATGAGACTTGTTATTACTGTTTTTGGCATATTGAGCGCAGGCGGAATATTCTCGGTAGCTTGCCAGGCTCTCTGAGAGGGACGGAGAAATTGAACCCAGGTTGGCCGAGTGCAAGGCAAACACCTTACCCGCTGTGTAGAGTCAACTGATCTATAAAGTACCACAATCAAGTATCTTGGTTTTTATTTATCCAAGTATTCAAGTTTGTTCATGGAGAGTAACTTGGCATCTTGAGCTGTATTTCCCTGTTCATTAGTACTTTATAGCATTAATTCATGCCCTTGCTTTGCCATTTCTATGAGGTCACATGGGCAATTATTTTTGCTTGTTTCTGTTTCTTTGCTACTTCATTTATTACTGAGAAACATGACATATTTTTAAATTTTATTTTATTTTTATAAGGTAGTTCACAATATTTGATTAAATTTAATATTTGAATACCAATCCCACCACCATTACACCTTCCCACACCATATTTCGAACCCCAGCCCCTACCCCCAAAGCAGAACCTAAATAATTTATTTTGTATTATGTGCTATGAATAATCCGCTAAAAATAATCTAAAGCAGGTTTCTTAGAGGAAAGTGTATGGACTGTTCTATTTCACCCAGGATCCATTAAGCACTTCTTTTTTTTTTTAAATTTATTTATTTTTTAATTAGTGAATCACCGTGAGGATACAGTTACAGATTTATACATTTTAGTGCTCATATTTCCCTCATACAAAGTTCGAGAACCCATCCCTTCACCAGTGCCCATTCTTCACCACAAATAAACCCAGCATCCCTCCCACCTACCCCCAATCCCATCTCTCCCCACACCACCCTGCCACTGTGGCAGGGTATTCCCTTTTGTTCTCTCTCTAATTAGGTGTTGTGGTTTGCAATAAAGGTGTTGAGTGGCCATTGTGTTCAGTCTCTAGTCTACATTCAGCACCCATTAAGCACTTCTATAAAAGATTAGTTACCTTTTGTTAAAGGTTGAGCTTTCTATGAATATTCATTTATATATAATTATATAAATGAATTTATATATTTATATATATATAAAATATCTGTAAAAAAATATTTCTCCCTAATATCGGTTGCCCTCTCTTTAAACCCCATCAAGTGTGGTGTGATACTCTTGGAATATTAGTGGCATAAAGTATGAGATGTCCGTGGAATAGATTCCCTCATGGGTAAGGCTCATCTGAGCATGTGGAGAGCAGCCGTGAGTGTGGCAGTGGCTGAGCTCTGGAGGCTTTCAACTGCGGGGGCCGCTCCATCGGGGCAGGTGAGGTCCCTCCCTCCGGTTTGCTCCAAATGACACAGCCTGGCGAGGGGCCTGGAGGCATGACTATGGTGTAGCGAAACATGAAGTTTTGTGAAGGGTTTTTGGTACCATAAGTCTGTGTGGCTTCTTTTGTGCAGAGGCCAAGGATGCTGTAGGCCACAGTTCTTGGAACTGTTATCATTTCAGGACAGACCACAAATTACTGAGGAATTCGCTGGGAACTAAAAGGAACTTTTCTTCATGTCGATTCCTTGACATATTTTGCAAATTTCTTTTCTCAGGTCGCGAGGGCTCATTATCTCTACTTTTGAAGAACAAAATGTCCTGGCGGGTTTGGATCCACAGTGCTGCAGAGGCGCTGGCACGGTGCTGTGGACGCAGGTCCAGAACTGCTGTTTACAAAAGAGATGGCAATTTTGCTCAAAATACGGACTTTCTTTGCAATTTATAGAAAGATATGGATAGCGGAGAAACTAGAGTTGTCCTCTATTTTTCCAATGCCCTTTCATTTCCTTCTGGGTTCTGATGTTTCAAAGCCTCCACATGAATTAAAGTTCCAATGAGATTTGCCATAGCGGTTTCTTGGGAATGTCCATAAATATTTTTTTGCTTTGGTTTTTGTTCTCAGCAGAAAGTGTTGCTTGTGATTATCCCTTCTAAATTACATCTCTCTCTCTTTTTTTTTAAGATCTGAAAAAAAACGCAAAGAAGGACAAAAACAAGGTTTTTGTTTTTCAGGAAACAGTTTTTTTCCCCTGCCCACTCAGGATGAAAAGGTTTTTTTTTTTCTTTAAGAGCTCAGAATTAGAGTTTTCAATTGCTGATTCTGCATGAAGGCAAGAGTAACTTACCAACATTTTCCCTTTTTAAACAAACTCTCCCTGCATTTTTCTTGCAAGTGATCATTGTTTTAGCAGGTTAATTACTTGATCACATAAAGCGGTCCTTGTTTCCTGGGTTGCTTGGTGATTTGAATAAATGAAGCCCTTCCTTGGAGTAGGACACTTATCTCTCAGCTTCAGCAGCATTCAAATTTACTTGGATTTTTATTCACCCAGGATCTTAAAGTTAGCCACATTTAAGTAATTTGGGAGTGGGGATAATAATCATATCATTCAAAGAGGATCTCTTGAAGCTTTACCCCTGCTGGTTCTGGGTCACAAAGCAGTGAATATGTTATTCCCTAAGGCTTTGCAATATCAAATGAAGAAAAATAGTACTGCTTGCTACTACTCTCTTTTTCTTTAAACAAAAAGCTTCTGTTAAGACTGTGCTCATGCAAATGATAGTAGCGCACACACACACACACACACACACGCACACGCACACGCACATGCACGCACGCACGCACGCACGCATCACAGACTAGGAATGCAAGGACATTGCTAAGTTCAGTTTCTTTGTATGGTTTGTACTTTGTTTCCTGGCAATATTAAATATAGGTGAGAGGTTGTTGACCTTGTTAATTGACATCTCCTTACGTGTTATCATATGAGACTAATCTGATGTGTAAACTACAAGATAAGCCTGGTGATGGGAATGAGAGCTAAGGTTTATTGAGTACTTATTTGCAATGTACAATGTAGGTTCTACCCCTACCATACTCTTTTTTATATAAATCTCAAAACAACTGGAAGAGGTAAAATTATGGATAAATTATAAACAAAAACAGCTATTTATTCTGTTTTGCTGGAGTCAAGCAAGTTGGCCAAGTTTACACGCTAATAAAGGGCAGAGGGCAGTACTAAGTGGTCCCACCTCAACATCAATAAAAACTTCCCCTATTATTTTGCACTCAACTGCAAAAAAAAGTCCCTGCATCTGTCAGATCTTTCTATCATTTCAACATTTTTCACATGGACAGTAGTGACAGTTTGGAAATCATCTTAAGATGTCCATTGAAATAGTACCTAGCCAGAATTCTGTGTGCTTTTAGTATCTTCAATAAGTACTATCACGGCAGAGCCTGGCAAGCTACCTGTGGTGTATTCAATATGCCAAAAACAGTAACAAATCTCACAATAGAGACCTTACTGGTGCCCGCTCAAGCAATTTGATGAGCAACAGGATAACAGTGACAGTGACAATAAGTACTATATTCCATACTTATATTCCATATTACTTCCAATTAAATTAATTTTTAAAGTAGTAAACTTACCCCCAATTTTTATTGAGATATTGATTTACAATACCGATAGTGATAAGAGTTTCAGACATACCAGGTTTTAACAGCAACCCCCCCCCCCGCTCCTCATCCCCCTCCATACACCCTCCCACTAGAATGTCAGTATCCCTTCTCATCTACTCTCTACCCCACCCCCAACACCTGGTAAACTTGGTAGGGTAGACTAATTCTCAGGTTCAGTTGCCTTTTACCATCTATTGTTCCCTAGCTAAATTATTTTATACTCCACCTATGAAAAAGAGCATTCTTTGTCTGTTCCTCTTCTTCTGACTGACTTGTCACAGCGTGCCACCCTCTAGTTCCTTACACATATTGGCAGATTGAATGATTTAATTTTTCTTAAAGCTTAGTAATAGTCCATTGTGCATATCATAATTTCTTTATCTAGTCTTCATTTTGGGGCACGTGGGTTGTTTCAAATCTTGACTGCTGTATTAAATTCAGTGAACATAAGAACACAAATGGCTTTTCAAAATAGTGTTTTGGGGCCTTAGAGTAAATGCTAAGAAATGAAATTTCTAGGTTGTATGGAATCTCAGGACTTAATTTTTGAGAAATTTCACTTTGACATATGCTAAAATAATAAATTTTAACAAAGTTATTCCCACAGGGACTGACTGTAAGGTGAATGCCAATATTTCTCACTTTATTAGTGTTTAGAAATTTATACAAGCTTATAAAGCAATGTGTTTTATATATTTTTTTAAAGTTCTACATTATTTTCCTTCTGTGGGGAGGGCCACCCATCAGTGTTTATGAGGCTCGTAGCAGCCCAACAACTCTGGGCCAATTAGGCTGGTGGTTCAGAGCAAGGGAAGGCCGAAGGACGAGATGCTGCTGGAGCCCTGCAGTGCCAGGGTTGCTGTGGTCTGCCCCAAATGGTACTCAGGGGCCTCCAGGCCATGCCCAGCAGTGTTTGGGGACCATGTGGCACAAGGCAGGCACATGCCAGGCAGGCCTCCACCCCGCTGTACTATTTCCCAGCCCCATCCTTTTTCATTCAAGTTGTAGAAAATACAGAAAAACAAAACCTGAAAAGAAAAATTGTTAACATATTCCTGTATTTAGGATAATTGTCATTAACATGGTGATGTGTGATGTGTCTTTTACTTACTGTATTTCCAACAAATATTAAACTTAACATTATATTTAACAATTACTTGTTATACCATGGCCTATTCGTTATTTAACCAATCTCTAATTTTTAAGCATTAGTGTTTAAATTATTCATTCTTAAATCATTACAATTATGAATGAGGCAACTGCATTCATAATACTTACCTTGAGCTAAATATTTTTTTGCAAGTCAAGTTTGAATGATTACCACTGACTTACACCTGAATTCCAGAAGTTGTGTGTTCCCACTTTTACATATATACGTATAAACCTTCCTGCATCCACCACCAAACTTCTAATATCATCCTATTACCAAAATGACACCTTACCCATTCTGCTCATCTTTCTCCTTCTCTCAAGTAAGTACCATAATTTTCACAGGGTCTCAGTTTATTCCGTTATCAGACAGTTCAATTGCTTTAGTTATTTATATTACACACATGAGTTGAAATCATCTGGTAACTCTCTTTCAACTCCTGGATTAATTAACTGCATACAGTTACCTCAAGGTCTGTTTTGTCATAAAAGAGCATGTGCTTATCATTTTTAATAGCTAAAAATTATTAAAATTCGTTCCTTATTGAGTAAATGTTTATTACTGTTGCTTTATCCAGGCAGCAAGTATTGGGTGCTTAGTTTGATTTCTGTTTTTGACTGTTGTGAACAATGGTGCTACAAACATTTGGGGACAAATATTATTTTAAATGAGCACTTCCTTCAAATAAATATCTAGGAATTATATCACTCATATCACTAGATCATATGTTTATGTTAAAACTTCTATAAGATTTTTAAATTTTGTGGTGGGGGGGCTGATGCCAAGCATGATACCCAGGAATTCACCTACGTAAGACATGTGCTGTTGCACTGAGCTACAACACCACTCATATTTTTTGTTTTATGGATTTATTTATTTATGAGGTCATGCCCAGTCATGCTTAAGGGCTGCTTCCAAGCAGGTGCTCAAGGGACAATGTGGTGCTGGAAATCCACATTGGGCCTCCTACATAAAAAGCCTGCTCTTAGCCCTTTGACTTACATCTCTAGCCCCAATTTTTAACTTTAGTTTGAAGAAATCTTAATAGACCATTTTCCACAGAGGCTGGGCCAATTTGCATTTACACCAAGAGTTAGCCAGAATTTCTTCTTCTTGCCAACATTTGCTTCTGATATTTCTTGATTTAGTCCATTTCCTTGAGATTTTTTTTTTTTAAAGCACAACTTCAAGCTGAAATGACTATGAAATTTACTTTTTCTTTCTTCTGAAAAATCTGTATCAATATTTTAAGGCCTGTCTGCTAAATGAGAGTACCTGTTTCTCCACCTTTGTCAATATCAGGTATTAATTCAGGGATCTTCATATGTTTATCAATCAGCTATTTGTATTTCTATATTACTGCTTTGAGAGGGGGAAAGCCCCCAGCCCTCAGGTGTCTCACCTAACTAGATTTGACAGTTCAGTGCTAGGGCCCAAGGTTGCACAGCTGCTCAGGCCCTGCAGTGTCATGGCCTCCACAGCCACTCAGGTGCCTCTCAGGGACTTTCAGAGCCGTACCTGGTTTGCTTGAGAGATCATGTGGTACTGGGAATCTTATCAGGAGCATACCTTAGTCCTGCGCTATCTCTCTGGCCTTGGGAGGAAGCAAGATTTGAACAATATTATGGTGGACTGATCAAAGTAATACCAAACATTCTTATGGTAGGTGAATACAGAAAACATTTATAGAGGTGCTAAAGCCATAGAACCTTGCTTTGGGGCAATACCTTGAAATTTGATACCATCAACAAAGGGCCTCAATAACCTTGATAGTCATTTGTGCTGTGAATAAAAATATAGAAGGTAAGCACTAAATGACAATTTGAAGAAATGTGCCAATGAACATGGCCTGAAAGAGACCATTTTTCTGACCTAACTCAAAATTTCAATGCTGAGTCACCAGATTATTTGTGGCTACAAAAATATTATTGGCAAATAGCTGTGGCTCTCAAATTCAGTTCAATCCATAATTGAATTAGAGACCCATATTTTTTTCTCCAAGGAGATTGTTAACCAATCTTGCCTCAACTTCAGATGGTATTAAACAAGAGCTGAGACAGAAACAAAGTTTCTGTTGATGGAAAATTATCAAGGGTGATAAGAATGAAATAGTAGTAATATCACTTTTTCTACCTACCATTCATTGGAAGTGAATAGTGAAAAATTTCTGCCAAACAAATAGAAATGTTCTTCCCTGGGAAACTAGGTTTGAGTTTGTGGAGTCTTAAGGAATTTAAAACAAATGCAAGACAAACATTCCAAGTGGGGCAGTTATAGGCAGGAAGCATGCATATAGTTCATAATAAAAAGACAAGGAGGTAATGAATGGACAAGCAAGTGCCAATTGTTATTCCCATTGGCTGTTATCTTTGGGAAAACAAAATGGGAACAATTTCCCTGGTCTCTTCTTCCCCCCCCCTCACACCCCCCTCCCCCGCCAGCTCAGGTGGGTGCAAAGGCCCAATCCCAGATTGCAGTTCTTCCACCCTGAATTTTTCTCAGGATTTTGCCCTACATCCAACACCAAGTCTGGTGCAGAGGGCTCACTCACCAAATATGGAATGAGAGAATACACCAGCCAAAGCACACAGCTGGTGATCCTGGCATTACCATAGCCATGGAGAGAGGGGACTGAGGCCCATGTCGTTGAGACTTATTCAAGATTGTGTAGCTGGTCACAGAGCAGACATCAGATCCAACCTCCTCGTCCTAGAAGTAGGTTCTTGCAGCTGAAAAAAAAAAAAAGACAAAAACCCCAGAGTTTGCTTGTTAAAGTCTCTATTTAAGAGTGGATTATTATAAAAGTCATTTCCCATTCTATATTTATTTATGCCTTGAATCATTTCCCCAAATAGTCCAACCCAACTTATGAATATACAGGGTGAGGATAAAGATGTAGTATTGGGGAAATATACACTAGAAGAAAAATGATTGTAACACTTACTGTTATTCTACTAACTCATTTATATTCACAGTGACTGTGTGGTAGGGACTCTCACTGCTATTTTACACTCATTGGAGCTGAAGCAGAGACCTCAGTGACTTTCTCAGGTCACGAAGCTGGTATGTGGTGAAGCTGCATATGAATCGATGTAGTTCTGGTCCTAGAACCTGTGCTCTAAGACCTAGCCCCTCTTGCCTTTCAGCTCTTCTGGACATCTGTTCCTTTGCAAATCTCCAGATCTATGCACAGAAATTCTATGCTCCTAAATTGACTTTTCTCCCTGGTTCAAAGAACCAAACACTAGGTCTTCCATTCATACTTCCTACATTCCCATAAACAATGTACTATGATTAATATTTGACAAGAGTTTTGAATTGTTCTTTGGAGGAGATTTTATCCATATTAAGTTTACACTTATTTCAGAGCACAAATTTTCAGTTTTGAGTAATTATGTTACTCTGGGAAAGACATAGCTTATTTGTGCTCTAGTTTATCTGTTAAATTTGGATAATATTAGCTAAAAGCATACATATGTTCAATCTTAGCATTAAATCTGATCAAGAGTGAAAACATTTAGCATGGTATTGGGTACATAATAATTAAAGTAAGCTACTAGCATCATTATGAGAAAATATGTCACTTTTAGAGCTTTGTATTTAAGTCCCAGTGTAGTTACATTCTCAGAGAATGTACTGAATCATTAGGAATAAGATAATAAAACTTAGGCATACATAATTGTTTGCAGCAAAATCTGTAGATTTTTGTACAATCATCCAAGTTAATTTTGGTAATTCTACCTTATACACACCCAGACAGAGTGAAACTTTGAATTTTAATTTTTACTAGTTTTCTAGATAAGTATTCTTTTATTTTATCTCATAATTTTAGTTAATTGAGGAAAAATTAAGTGACAAAAGTGTAAATGTTTGTTTTAGGGCACAATACAACAACTGCTTTACAATTACCACCAAAAGGCCAACAGTGCTCCACTCCTAATGGAACGTTTCCCTTTTTCTTCCACCTCTTTGGTAGCCTCAATTGTGATGTTTCACTTTTTATTGATTTATTTTGTCTGTGGGGAGGTTTTTAGACCACACCCAGCAATGCTCAGGGTCTACTCCTGACTTTGGGCTTAGGAATCATTCCTGGCAGTGCTCAGGGGTCCATATGCTGTGCAAGAGATCTAACCACGGTCAGCCACTCATTGTTTTGTTTAAGGAAGGTGAGGAATAATTACTTATCATTATAATTACAAGTGTGAAATCCTACTGTTTCATGGTAATTTCTGCTGGGGGTAGAAATTAGTAGGATTTTTTATCCTTTTATATCTGTGAATAGTGAAAAATTTCTGCTAGAGATGAGAATTCTAAAGAGGTCTCCTAGTTAATTTCTAATGTGAAGTGATCTTTTGCCCAGTGAATATATGTTGTAGAACTTTAATTGTGAGCATGTTGAAGGCTTTTTGATTATCTATAGAACTGATCTAATACTTTTCAAATAGCACTGCAGAGTACAGTTTTGTCATGTTAAGTGAGATGACTGGTAACTTGTGTCTAAACTTGGGAGATCATGTTGTACTAACATAGATGTATGTCTTAAGTCAGAAAGATAATGGATGGATATATCATCAGTGGGAAAAAGGAAAGGAATCCTGTAAAAGTGAAGTTGGTTTTGAAATAGGATGAACGAAAGTTACAGGATAGAATGAA
Organism: Sorex araneus; assembly: GCF_027595985.1. Taxonomy (NCBI): domain Eukaryota; kingdom Metazoa; phylum Chordata; class Mammalia; order Eulipotyphla; family Soricidae; genus Sorex; species Sorex araneus. The sequence goes on along the minus strand of NC_073313.1, from coordinate 228,821,860 downwards.
TCTTAAGGAATGTGCAGAAGGTTGAGGTTGTGTTTTAAGGAAAGGAACTGATTAAACTGTATTGTTAAAAGAAACTCTTTAAATTACATCTGCGGAATTGTTTTAATATCTTTTAAAGGTAAGCTCTATGGAAGAGATGGGCTGGAGTGATAGCACAGCGGTAGGGCGATTGCCTTGCATGAAGCCGACCCGGATCGATTCCTCCGCCCTTCTTAGAGAGCCCAGCAAGCTACCAAGAGTATCTTGCCTGCACCGCAGAGCGTGACAAGCTACCCGTGGTGTATTCAATATGCCAAAACAGTAACAAGTCTCAAAATGAAGACGTTACTGGTGCCCGCTAGAGCAAATCGATGAGCAATGGGATGACAGTGATACAGTAACAATGTTTAAGGAATTGTCACAGTTATCCCAAACTTCAATTCTCATCACATCCTGATGGATTAGCCATTAACCAGGAGGCAAGACCCTCCCCCAGCAGAAAGAGCAACATGACTCAGAGAAGACAAGTGTAGTTAGCGTTTTTAATGAAAAATATTTTCTTAAGTATAAATATTTTTTAGATATAATGCCACATGCAGAATGTGTTTTATAGCACTGTCATCCTGTTGTTCATCAATTTGCTCAAGTGAGCACCAGTAACATCTCCATTGTAAGACTTGTTCCCTATCCCCATCAAGTTCCATCAAGTCAAAAAATAGGAACTATCCTAGCGCTGGACCAAACCTTGGTTTGACTACGTTCAAAAAAGGCATCCTACCCACCGTACTATTTCTCCTGGCCCCAATCAACCCACTTTTCTTTTTTCTTTTTTTTTTTTTTTGGTTTTAGAGACACACCTGGCAATGCTCATGGTGTCAACCCCCTTTTACTATTAAATATAAATTATAATTAATAGCATTCTATTCGGACTGGAGCAATAGTACAGCGGGTAAGGCATTTGCCTTGCACAGAGCCGACCCAGGTGTTTTGTAGACAATGGTAAATGTAATTTTTATATGCAAGGAAAAAACAAAACTCATGTGCCTCTTCTTATTGTGATACTCACTTTATTATGAGTGAAATCTGGAACCAAAATCTGTTCATCTTAGCAGCTGAATCTTGTTTTATTTTCCTCTCCAGCCACTGCTTTAGAAATAAATAGACTTCATTCGATTATTTAGTTATTTTTAATGCCATAGAGACAAAGTCTGCCTGGGGACTTAAGGAAAATATTCCCTGTGCTGAAAAAAAAAAGGCCAAGAAGAGGTGGTTACCTTCCAACTTGTGGACATTAACATGTAATATTGTAGAGCTTAGAACTACAAAAACATATTTGATGTGAGTAGAGTATCCTTAAAAATTAAGACATCACACTGAGAGTGATAGAGCAAGTGTTTGGAAAACACAAGCTGAATCTCTGAGACGTCATTGATTATTTAAATTAACCAAGGTCTTGTACCCATTATTATGCTTTTAATATATAATAGACTAATTAACTGTTTAAGTCCTTATGAGATGAGGCACCTATTATATGAAGAAGCAACCAAACTATCACAGAGAAGTAGAGAACATTTATCACCTGGTAGCCAGAAATATCCATTTTTCCCACTATTTGTAACAAATTACAAATTTAGTTGCTTTAAAATAAGTCAAAAATATTCTCACAGTTCTGAAGGTCAGAAGACTAAAGTCAAACTGTTGGCAGGGTTGAGTTCCTTCTCAAGGTTTAGGAGGGAATCCATTTCCTTACCTTTTGTGAACTTCTTGATTTGTGGTTTCTTCCCAACAGTGCAATCACTTGCTTCCATTAGTCCATCTTTCTCTGGAACACTGATCTCCTTCCCACTAATAATAATGGACCTTCCAGTATAATTCATGATAATCTTCCCACCTCAAGAGTCCCACTTTTACCACACTGTAAATTTTCTTTTGCCAGTAAAAGAATATATTCACTGGTTCAGATATTAGGACTTGGTTATCCTTAGAGAGTTCAGTTACTGCCTCTAGAAACTGAAGCAACCCTGGAGACTTTAGAAATTAGAGCAGCTTTCCTCGCCAGATCTCCCATGTTCTCCTGTGGCAAGAGTGAAAATGATAAGGACATCATTGAAGAGAAGTTCTTGTCTCCTCTGAATGACCAGTCTCAACTATAATCTTTGTTTTAATAAGCAATTGTATATGGTTCCTAGCACAGAATGATTTATCCTTACTGTTTCAACTCCATAATAATAATATCATATGTCACTGAAATGAACTCTTCCTGTGTGAATTACTATTTTTAGAGGGTGCTTCTGAGTGGTGCTCAGTAAGTCAGAGGTTCCCATCTTTGATTCTTAGCCAACCAGGATGTTGGCACAAAGCAAGGACTTAAAGACATTGCTTGAGCCATGTGGTGCCAGGGCAGTTAACCTGGTTTCGTGCTTGCCAGGCATATTCTATAGCAAGGAACCACTTCACCAGCTCAAATCTCTGAAAACTGCACAGCTGTTATATACATTTTACAGATGAGCAAATTCAACACTAGCAGTTCCCCTCAATTCATAGGGTTTCCCACAAGGGCTATTTCCTCTGCTTACATAGGAGCTGATAATCTGTGGCTTGTAACTCCAAATATAAAAAGTAAGCTCAGATTCCTTCAGTATTGCTTTTGAGATGTGATTTTATTCACATTATCAAGTGGGATTTATCCAATAGAGAGTTAATCTTCTCCTGAAACAACAAGGTCATATTTAGAACTTCAAGGAGGATTAATTTAGCAACTCTGTCCTGTCAAGTTTCCTTACATTAGGAAAGAGAGCTTTTCCCTAAAGCTCCTGAGCATTGATTGTTTCCATTTTGGTTTGATCCCTAAAACAATCCCTCATAGTTAAGGGAAACGATCAATTATGACTCATCCCTAGGTATGAGCCTCATTGCTGTGAGCACTTATTGCCTGAGCCCTGAGCAAGGCCAGCGATCTGTTAGCTGTGGGGAAGAGAAACAGGAGACAGGGAACTGAAAAGCCAGCTCTCACCCCACAAAGGATAAAACAGATGACATCAGATACACAGATGAAACACTGACACTCTAATTGTTTTATTTAACTCCATCCCCCCAGTGCATGTACAACAGCTCTCAGCCTGCTTATTGCAGTGACTCAGAACAGACTTCATAGCTATTCACCAGCTGAGTCCGAGGTGGCATCAGGAAGTGGGGACACACCTCCCCCCACCCCCCCATGATTCCTCTCAGCACCATGGGGCATGCTGTTTGACTCACTCCTTATCACTGCCACTCAAAGGAAACATGAGTAAAACACTAGAGACATTGAAGATACTGTTTGATCCCTAAGGAAGGGAAAGGTTTCAGCATGGGCCAAGCATGATACTTTTCAGATAGACCTCTCATAAGCATTCGTGTTTTGGTGCTTTTAAAGGCTGTTTTCCAAAACAGCCGATTTCACCAAGAGCTAAGCACACCCCATTATTTATCTTCTCAGTACAGAGTAGAGCTGAATCACTGAGCTAGAGATGCAGAGCAGCCTCAGAACGAGCTGGAGCCTGTGCTTAGACAGCTCCGTTCTCCTGGCCTCACAGTAAGAGTTCATGTCACAATCAAACTCTTGCGGTGGTCGAATCAACCATCCTGGCATCAGTGTTTCTGTCCCCCATCCCATCTCCAGGCTTATTTCTCAGACAAGGAGAATGCTTTAGTGTGGAGGTTGAACCAAATGTAGAAGCACATATTGCAGTCAAGGGTTGCTTCATACTCTGACCACCCAGAGCGATGAGCAGCCTTCTCTCCGTTCATCAGCCATCAGATCAAGTGCTGTCTGGAAGACTGGACTAGGTCAAGCTGAAATATTCAAAACTAACAAAAGAGGCAAGTGGTAGGCTTCAGTCAGCTTCATGGGCTCGATTCTCTATTGGCACTTCTGCTTTTCCTGGCTAGATCAAAGTCTAAGAAGCCATTACCCGTAGTAGTACAAGGACGCCCTTTGTTCAGGTGGGGTCGCCCTTATAACTGGAGTAAATATATTTTAATAGAGTCCAAGAGGTTTCTGATAACGGCCTATAGGAGATAACCTGGGTCTATGGAGTCAAGGTCAAGGTTAAATGAGGTCGTTTTGGCATGAGGAAGTATGAAGAGGTTTTGTTTTGTTTTGTTTTTTTGTTTTTTGGGTCACACCTGGCGTTGCACAGGGGTTACTCCTGGCTCATGCACTCAAGAACCACTCCTGGCGGTGCTCCGGGGGACCATATGGGATGCTGGGAATCAAACCCTGGTCAGCTGCATGCAAGGCAAACACCCTACTTACTGTTTTATCACTCCAGCCCCTGTTTTGTTCAGTTTTTATAGTTTTAACATTTATGGGGTTTTGTGTTAGATCAATTTGGTCACAGTTACCTCCAGGGGACAACACTCTGAGATGTGGGGCATTGACATCTGCTATCTCTGAGACCCTGAATCTCCCCTACTCTCTTGTGGCTTTTAGTGGCCTCCACCAGGGTTTGGCCAAAGTGTTCAGTCACTGAAGAGAGTCAGAAAGTTCTGGACCACGTTGATCACCCATGGCCAATACTAAGGGAGAGGTACTGGAAGCAAACTATTTTTCTCAACCTCTCAGACCCCTGCAGTTATTGTGCTGCCATGATCTTCACTGCATGGCAAACCACAAAGAGCCCTGCTAGTAGATCGAAGGCAATTTTTTCTAATGCAAGTGAGGCGTTATTTGATTTGCTAATTTTGCATGAGTCACTTGTGTGCCCCAGAAGTGAAGTCCTAGCCCTGTTTTTGACACTGAAAGATGCACAAGAGGAAGGAGCCTCAGGAGTTAAGAATCTCACACTAGTGGTACCCAAGCTGTTCTGAGGGCTAGAATTAGAGTTAGGTCCCTCAGGTGAAGGTTACTGTGAAAATCCCAGATCTTATTAGAGAGGTATTTGGAGTACATAACATACTGAACTTTAATATTGTGGACTTGAAGGAAAATATTTCCTTTGTAGTAGGAAGCTCCTGTTATATTTTGGAGGAATTTTTCCAGTAAATCATCTAACAGCTGCTTTACTGTAGAGGCCTTGAAATTTTATCCTTTCTTGGGTTACATATGCTTTTGCTTTTGGAAACTTCACATGCTTTTCTTTACCAGTAATATTCTGTTGCCAAAATATCAGCTTCTTGGGAGGATTTAATAAAGGCTGACCTAACAAAAAATGTTTTTGAGCAAACCTTCTTCTGATATCTTTGGCTAAGAACCATGCCCTATGTAAGTACATTTTGGGTATGATTACAACTTAATTTTTTTTTAACAACCAAAAGGGATAATGATTTTGTGACAAAAATATTTAACCATCTCCTGACATAAAAGCATTTTGTGAATTTTGTTTCTTTTATTTTATTTTTGGGTCATACCTAGCTATGCTCGGAGGTTACTCCTGACTCTGCACTCAGGAATTACTTGTGGCAGTGTATGGGGTACCATATGGGGTCCTGGGGCATGAGCCTGAATTAGCTGCATGCAAAACAAGCGCCCTACCTACTGTATTGTGTCTTTACCCCCAACATTTTGTATTTATTAAGTGTAGACTTAGTGGTTACAATGGATCCTAATAGCATATAATGTATGTATGTGTACGTGTGTACCTGTGTGTGCATACGGTTAGATGGATGGATAAATTGAAAGAGTGAGAGTAAAAAAGGATGATGGGACAAAACTTGACAGTGAAAATCCTTTTCTTCATATTGTAGACTGAATTTCTCTTAACAGAGGGAAAACCACTGAACAAATGAATCTTCCAAAAGGCACAGAAAGAGAATAGTTTACACATGCCACATTATTGAAAAGAACATGCTGTATTAAAATATTTTACATGTGAAAATTACTTATTCCAAAACAAAATCATAATACGTTTATCTTATTTCATTTTATTTTGGTGCCAGGGATCAAACCCAGGGCTTCACACATACAAAGCATATGCTATGCCACTTACCTATATTCCTGGCCCTCTGAAAGATTGTCTTATAAAAGGGACTCCTAGCTAATATTAATTGAAAAATAGAGAAATTAGAGATTGTAAACTCACCAAGAATAATATGCCAAACTAGAAACCATATACAAGGGCTTACTGGGGAAAAGATTTTAGATGGATTAGTCATGGGAATATTATTCAAATCCTTTAGGAAAGGAAGATTCCTCAGAAGCAATACAGGAAGGAAGTGAAAAGAAGAACAAATAAAGTTTCGCTCTAAGAAGCCTACCTGACCCTGGTCACAGTGTCTTATGGGGTAGATAGAGATAGGTAAGTGACTCAGACTGGAGTTGGTCAACAAAGAAAAGAATTTTCCATATTTTTAGTAACAACTTATAATTTGAGCAGAAGTAACTTTTTTTTTCTTTTTGTAGTAGATGTAAAGCTTGTAAGTCATTGGGAAATTTTGGTTCAACTTTGTTCATATAGTAATTTTGATTCCAGATAATCCCTCATTTTAGAAATTGTATATGTTGGAATATTAAGAGGTGAATAAATAAAGTTCTTCCAGTTAAGTGCTGGACTAGACAGAACAATGGGCATGAACATGCTTGGCTTGATTACTAAAAGGAATTGCATTGGTTAATGTGACTCATGAAGTGGTTAAGCTTGTTGACACTCTGGACACTCTGTTTTCTCTCCTCCAACTAAGACTTGATTAGGTTTGGTATATTTGCAATATAGACACTCTGACCCATTATTATTATGTATTATTAATTCTGAAACAGAGGGAAGAAAACACTAAGTTCCTGTTAGAGTATTTTTTTTAAAAGATAAACTCTACTCACATGTAACTAGTGGATTTTACCCACCAATTAGAATGAGTGAACAAAGGAATAAAAGAGTTATTCATTTAAGGAAAACTCATGTAATTAAAAAAAATTCCAGGGCTGGAGTGACAGCATAATGGGTAGGGTGTTTGCCTTGCACGTGGCCGACCCAGGTTTGATTCCCAGCATCCCTTATGGTCCCTCCCCTGAGCACCACCAGGAGTGATTCTTGAGTGCAGAACCAGGAGTAACCCTTGTGCATCGCCGGGTGTGACCCAAAAAGCAAAAAATAAAAAAATAAATTCCAACTTTTTCACATGGCAGCACTTATAGTTGTACATAACAGTAGAAAAATTACAGATGAGTTTATTTAAAGTTGGAGAGACAATGAGCGTAGAAGGACTCTGGCCTTCACAAGTTTAATTTACCTGCAACCCAACTGTGACACATAAACCCGTGTCTATTGTTATTAGATCTAGAGAAGTAGGGTAGAGAGTTCTGGCCCAAAGAATCTGTCATCTATTTTCTTAGCACAATTAGTCAAACATGATTTTTTTCCTTTTTATTTGTTAATCAGGGTAGAATCTTTTCAACAGTCCTCTGTACCTCTGGTTCAATTCCACTAACTTACTAGCTACCCAGAATTGAGTGGCTCAGTGCCACAAGACTGTCCTCACTCTGGATACAAAAGGCAAGTGTTGGGTTGTTACCAAAGACCACCAGGACATTAGACCTGCCAGCAATAAACAAGATTTTCCATGCATTCTTTACTTAGGTTCAACTTATCATTGATAGCATGACTTAGAAAACACAGGAAAGTTCTTTAATTAGGACTACCAATTTACTTTTCAAGGGTACAACTTAGGAACATCCTTGAAATGGAAGAGAGATTCTAATAAGGTAATGGGAAGTAGGGAAAGGAAGGCACGAAATTCTTTCTGAGACACTCCCATCTGAGCACATTGATGTGTTCATACACTTGGAAGCTTCTAGAGCCTCACTATTGAACAATGTTTCATCAAACTTGCATCGTGTAGACATGACTGATTAACTCACTTCTTACTGGTAGTTGAACAATCCACCAGTCCCCTGTTCCTTTCTAAAAGGTCACCACTGTGACTGAAAATTTGAACCCACCAATCCTGTACCTGATCCTTCTGAAGACTAACTCTTCTCCTGAAGATTTTGTGGAAAGATCATGAATTACAAAAGTACTCTTATCTCAGGAAATACCAAGAATTTTAGGAATTCTATGCCAAGAATAGGGAACAAAGATCAAATATAATTTTATTATATCATTGTGAGGTAAATTATATTGACAGGATTTTCTCATATTAAATAATTCTTGTACCCTTATATTTTTTTTACTGTTTTACTTGGCCTACTATTTTGTTTAGCATTTTTACTAGTGAGCATGGCTTTTAATGTTCTTGTCATTATAGTGATTGCTTAATTTTATTATCAAGTTCAATTGTATTTTTTTAACAAATTGGGGATATTTTATTCCTTTTCCAATCTTAAAGAAAATGTTCCATTAGAATCTATTACATAAATGTTTCAGAATTCATAAACAGAGTACTTTGAGCTCATGTTCACTTTTTGAGAGGTCTTTAGCAATTATTATGATTATAAGATAATTCCAAAGTTTTTCTATTTTTCTGGAGTCTGGTTATATTTTTCTAGCACTATGTCTATATAACTTAGATTTTAAATATATAGGGAAATCATATTATTTAAAATGTTTTCTTTTAGAAATTTTGGTGGTTCCAGAGATTCTCTGGATGTGAGCTTTGACCCATGTAGTCCCAGAGATTAAACTCAGACATGTCAGCCAACGCTCAGATATGTGAGACCTTTGAACTGTATCACTGACCTTTCTTGTATTTTAATTTTGGTATATGATTGTATTTTAACCCCTGCTCCTCTTTTATATTAACAAAAATATGTTTATTTCTCTATTTATTTTCCCCTCTTACCTTTTGTCTGTTAATGTTGTTACATGACTAGGAGTCCCACACATGCTTAGTTATGAGGCTTCCACAATATTTTGATACAGGCCCACTCGGGACCATACACTTTCAATTGTGGTACTTGCACGTGTGCTCACCGGGGTTCACACTCCTTAGCTGTGGTTCTCATGAACATTCATTGTTGTGCTAGTCTTGGGAGACTGATTAGGGCTGATACTCCTGTTGGATAATGTGTGGTTGTGATGTTTGCCTGGGGTCAGAACATCCATCCAGTTCTAGTGAGAGCACACATCTACTAAGGAGCAGCCAGAAATTGCCTGTGAAGTCAGGGATCTCAGCACAGCAGCGAATATAAACAAGCAGAGTTGCCAGGATTGTGTTACTTACATGCAGCAGAACTGGACTGGAACTCTTGGCCTCATTCTCACAAGGTATGTGCTTTCGTCACTAAGTCATCTCTTGGCCCCTCTCTTTATGCTTCATTTCTGCCCAAATCCCCAAGACAGAACCTTAGCATATAATTTAATACAACTCTTGCTGTGAGCCCTGGCAAAAGTATTCTTCTTGATATTTAGGATGGCACTTATCTCTGGCCCTTATACCTGTACTATCTCTCCATTCCAAGGGGCAGTATACTTGTTCTATTTTAACTCTTTACAGTGGGTGAAGGGAAGTTCCAGAGGCAACCTGGAGACCAAAGACCCAATGTAATGTAAGGAGTTGTACTAACTTTAAAATAGGAGAGGGAGAGAGAGAGAGAGAGAAAGAGAGAGAGAGAGAGAGAGAGAGAGAGAGGCCCAGCCAATTATAAATAGGTAACAAATAACAGTGATGATGAAATTAGTAGATATACCTATAGAATAATTATTACAAATTTATTAAAAAAAAATATAAGCATACTGATAATATGAAAATATCTATAGAGAAAAGTAATCGTTAAAAAAGAAATCAAGTAGACATTTTAGGACTGAAAGATACACATATACAATGAAAATCTTACAAGGTAAGTTTAACATTGAGGAAGAAAACGCTTGAAGACAAAGCACAGAACTATCAAAATTGAAGAATAGAGCCTCAGGCACCTATGACCACCAGTAAATAAATAATCGGATTATCAAAGATAGGGATAATAGATTGGCATAGAACGAAAAATGTAAGTCAAGGAAATTTGTGGACATGAAGCAAACAAAAATTTCTGTCAAAATAACACATAATTTAATTGCTAGAAATGTATGAAAAATAGAAAATATTTAAAATAACTTTAGAAAAGAATATATTGCAGGGGCTGGAGTGATAGTACAGCTGGTAGGGCATTTGCCTTGCATGTGGCCAACCTAGGTTCAATTCCCAGCATCCCATGTGGTTCCCTGAGCACCGCCAGGAGTAATTTCTGAGTGCAAAATCCAGGAGTAACCCCTGTGCATTGCCCGATGTGACCCCCCCAAAAAAGCAAAAAAAATTAATAAATTTGATTGGTGGTGGGATTGTTTTGGTTTACAGAAAACCTGAATGTAAATGGCTTATAAACTCTTATCCCAATTTTTCTTAGTACTAGCTTTAGTATTAATATTTGTTTCAGTATGGTACAATTGTAACAGTGATGAGATAAAACTAATTCATTGCCATTAAGTAACTTTTGTAGTTTACATTGGGGTTTACTTTCTGTTGTACATTTTATGAGTTTTAAAAATGTATGATAATATGTAACTACCATTGCAGTATCGGTTATTAATTTTATAATTGGAGAAAATTTTACAAAACAAATTATACTTATTTAGAATACAGTGACAAGTACTTCATAGACTATAGTACTGTCCTATTAATTTAACTGAAAACAATCATGGGAGTTTATTTCTACTTATTGCCTTTACTAATTATATCAATAACCTAACCTAGAAAAAATACCTTTTCCTGTTAATTTATGTTTGTATCCTTTGGGCCTGAAAAGTCAATTAATTTTTTTGAGGTCATTTTTCTTCATAATATAAAAACTGGAAAATTTCTGTATCTGTTCGACTGCATGTCTAAAACTATGCCAGGACTCTGAGCCAGGCTGTTTTCACTCAGGGCATCCCATAGTGGGGAGGGTGAGAGTCCTTCCCACCCCAAGGGACCCAGCCCTGGTAGCTAATCTCCACAACCCAACTGCTGCCACGCTCCAGGCCACTTTCCACATGCTCAGGCAGAGCTTCACACGTGAGTGAAGTCCCACAGAACCCAGGTAATGCAAAACTTTGTGACCTTAGACTTTGGGCTCAGCAGGACCCAGGAGCAGAGATCCTCTGCCTGCTTCTCCCTGTCTCCATTGACCCAGGAGTCACACCCATAAGCTACCTTATACCAGCGCCAGATAATCTCCTCATTGGTCACTGTGCAGAAATAATAACTGCTTCTCCTGGAAGGGAGCATAAAATGAGGCCCCCATAATCATGCCACTGGATTCCACACCAGGCTGTTTTCACTCAGGGCACCCAGGGGGGTGCAGGTGAGAGCCCTCTCCGCCCCAAGGGACCCAGACCCGGCAGCCGATCTCCACAATACAACTGCCACCATGTTCCAGGCTGCTTTCCACACACTGGGCCGAGCCTCACATATGAGTGAACATATTCCTGAACTGCAAGACCCCTTTTGCGGCTGCGCGACACATCATAAAACACTCTCTACTCATTTTCCATAATTACCACACCATATTTGATGGGGTTCAGAGAGTAGGCAACAAATCATAGAAGGAACTGGGAACTGACTGGGAACACCTGTGAAGATGATTAGAGGCTGCCCCAAAGCCTCTATCCCTCTCAGAGAGCTCAGCAAGCTACCAAGAGTATCCTGAGTATACTGCCCACACAACAGAGCCTGGCAAGCTACCCGTGACGTACTCAATAGGTCAAAAACAGTAACAATAATGGTCTCCCTCTTCTCCTAAAGACTATGATCCCAGAGGTCTTCCAACCCATTTTGGCACCCAGAGCGGCTTCTTAAAGAAATGCATCTAGACTGTGAGCTGTGCTACAACTCTGTGTGGCCCAGGGATGAATTTTTCCTCTCCACCCTGTTCTTCTGTGCGAAAAATGGCAGCGGCAGCAACATCCACGTGGCAAGAGCCACCTTCTAAGACTCCCAACCCAGAGGTATGAATTTTGCAGTTTTGTGGCTCATAGGCGATCATGGGAAGTGGGCTTTACCGGCATGCCCTCGGCCCAGATAAGATCTGGCACTGCCAAATGCGAAACGGATCCTCTGCTCCTAAAGACTATGATCCCAGAGGTCTTCTAACCCATTTTGGCACCCAGAGAAGCTTCTTACAGAAATACATCTAGACTGTAAACTGAACTAAAATATCAGAAATCCAAAACCGAGCGAGCTCATAGAGTCTTCATTCTCAGCAATGAAAAATTATTAAATGATGCCTTTTCAGCAGGCCTGATATTTTTGGGTAAAATTCCAAACAATAATAGTGAGTTTTCTATTGAAATATTGAATGTACTCAAAGTATAAAGAGAATAAAGTGAAGATAATTAGCTACTTAAGTGGGGGCTGGGTGGGAGGGGGTATTTTTTGGATCTTGTAGGTGGAACATGTGCACTGGTGAAGGGATGGGTGTTCAATCATTATATGACTGAGACTTAAACCTGAAAGCTTTGTATTTTTTTTCACAGTGATTCAATAAAATAAAAACTTAAAAAAAACAATGATGGTCTCGTTTCCTTGACCCTGAAAGAGCCCCCAATATGCTATTGGTCTATAGTAGCATGTGACAGGGACTAATGAAGACGTTACTGGCACCCACTCGAGCAAATAGATGAACAACGGATGACAGTGATACAGTGATATAGTGAGTGATATAGTGATAAAAACTGGAAAATTTCTGTATCTGTTTAACAGCATGTCTAAAACTATACCAGGCATATTTTGGGAGCAAAAGTATGGATAGACTTAATAATTGGAAATTGAAAAAATACATATAAAGCAAAGAAAAAAGAATAGCATTCATATCAATCATGATGGTTCACAGAATAGACAATAATATTATGTGAATTCTTTTGGTTTGTTTGATTTGGGGATGTCCAGCAGTGCTCAGAATTTCTTCCTGGCTCTGAGCTCAGGGTTTCCTCCTATCTGAGCTCAGGGATCACTCCTTGTAGGCTCAAGGGACCATATGAAGTGCTGGAGATAGCACCTGGATTGTCAACATGTAAGGTATAAATGCTTGGTCCCCTGGATTATCTCTTCAGCCCCATATTATGTGAATTATTGTTTTAAAACAATACACCATAGTTATATGGTTATGCAAAAGTTAGATAAGGAAAGATACAAGAGCAAAGTAAGCTCAGTTAAAACATCACAACTTGACTCTACACATTTAAGTTGCACAATAAAAACTGTGCATTGGCAAAGGTCGTGAGACATAAGATCAGAAGTATTAAAGTATTGGTAGATAGTCTTCTGAAATACAGTTTGATGTCAACAAACTCAGGATGGAATCATTCTATATGATACTTGTATTTTCTGCCTTTGCCTGTGTTAATTTTATACATATATCACATATATGTCATTTTTAAAATGCCCATACAGTTATCTAGGTGTTTAGAGCCAAAATTTCAGCCAAAAGTGGTAGTAGCACCAGAAGGAAAGAATGATCTGCAGACATTTCTATGAAAAAATAATAACTTAGTTTTGGACTTGAATTTGGAGATAGAATAAAATCAAGATGAATTTATAGGAAAATAGGCATCAAGGCTGTAAGTGAAACTTTAAGAGCAACTGAATAGGTCTAGGAAAAAACTCAAAGGACTGAAGCTTATGCATGCATGGGTTAGTCCCATTCTCCGCTCCTGACGCCATTCAATCCCTGGCACTTCCAGATGTGACCTTGATGGTTCCAGATCTGCAACATCTCCAGGCCAAGATCTACAGTCAAGGGAGCATCTCTGGGACTGGCCCCCAGTCACCTCCTGAGCACTGCTTGAGAGGTGTGCCTTCTATCAAAAACAGAGTAAATGAGTCCTTGGCATGAAATCTGGGCAGGGGAGGCACAAGCAGAGTGGCAAGTCTGTGAGATCCTACTTAGTGGTAGAGATATGTGTAAAGGCTGTAAGGTGTGAGTTGTCAGGTGACTTAATTGGAGAAATGTTGCAGGTATTTGGAAAGAAGATCTCATTTTGCGTAGGAATGTAGGAAGTATGTGGGAGTGAAATTTTTAGACACTTGGGAAGGTGGGCTTTATAATTGTGGAAGGAGAGAGGAAGTCTTTCCTTTCAGGGATATTAGATCTCATCAAACTCTCTGAGCTCCTCTACTCTTGCTGTTGACAAACCCATTTTTAGGAGGGTTTGTTCAGTATAATCTGCAATCTGAGATGGTCTTATACAGCACAAAGCAATACAGTTTTAACCATGTGACATGCTCCTAAAATGTTTCCTTGCAAATATGGTCTGGATCACATACTGGACATATCACAAGCACTTGACAAGTATTTCAGAACACATAATCTATGATCATGTGATTTATAAGGTCATTTTATAAAAAATTTCATATAGAAGGAAAGAAGGTTGCAGTGCCTGATTTGTACCAGTTGCTACGTTATAAATGTCTCATACATTATTTAAATCAGTCCCCACAATTCTGTATGGCTATAATTCAATTTAGAGGAATGGTAGTTCAAGGATGTAAGAAAGTTGCTTAACCTTCACTAGCCAGTAAAGTAAAAAAAGTAAATCAGGAACTATTTCTATGGAGGCATATTTGATATATAATATATAATATAGTTTTAGTGTACACCATAATTTTGTTTATGTATTTATATTTAGTACAAAATAATTTATGTATTACAAAAGTATTAGAATAATTTAACTTTATCCAATGTTAGGATTTGTACAGAAAAAATACAGAAAATAACGACTTTCCTACACCATTTTCCTTCCCTAGAGATAGAAAGCATATTTTTTTCAATTAATAGAAGCATTTCAATGTTGAAGTTGCAAAAAGAAGACTTATTAAATCAGTTACAAGGTCAAATGAAGTATTTGGTAGGCTAAGACTTGTTAGACAGGGTTCACACTCAGTCTTTGATCAAGAAAAGAGGGCGCTTTGCAGTGCATTCTTTGGAAAGATTACCAAAGTAAATAAAAGGAAAGTTTTCTAGTTGCCCCAAGCATTATGAAAACACAACGTATCTATGTGATTACCTGGCAAAGTCAAAAGTATTTTATTGGGCAAATAAAAAGTCTAGAATGAATTCAGTGCCAATGACCTTTAAGCCACCTAAAACACAATGAACGTGAAATACAGTACATGTCTAACGTCTGCAGGCTTAAAGTCCAGAGTCAAAACTTTTGATAATCTGGCCTGCAAGAAGCCAGTAGTACTTATCAGAATTTCCGTGGAGAAAGAACTAAGATTTCTCAAAAAATAATTGCTGAATTATATATTATTTTTGTTTGGGGGTCACAAAGCTGGTGCTCAGGACTAACTGATAGCTTTGAACTCAGGGATCACCCCTAGAGGGCTTGGAGATCCTATGTGGTGCGTAGAACTGAACATGGGTTGGCAAACCCACCTACCTACTCTACTATCTCTCCAGCCACTCTTTTATATGTTCTTAATTCCTATTGCCCAAGATAAAAATTATTAAAACACCTAAAAATGTAACATACCATGACCACACAAGAAATTCTCTTTTATTAAAACCTGGTCTAACAGACATTGAATTATTTGCCAAACATATAGTCTGTTTTAATGACTTTATTTCTCTTTTTAGATTATAACTGCTTCCTTTATTTCCTTTTTTATTCTTTTGTTAAATTATTGAATTACCATGAGATAGTTACAAAGCTCTCACGATTGAGTTTCAGTCATACAATGATCGAACACCCATCCCTTCACCATCTCTGGCCCTTCTTCCTACTGTCGCTGGGTGTTAGTCTCATACTATGTAATTTTACATTCCACAGATTAGTGTAGAATAACTTTATTTCTTGATGACATACCAAATTTGAAATTAAATTTTAATTGTGAATGGAACATATCCTGTGCTTCTATGATAAAAGCATTCCTTTAGAAAAAAATAACTAAAACTCATTAAGATTTTTCTCTGATTTATAGGTGATTATATCTCCCTCTAGTGTTCAAAAAAACCAGATGCAGTCACTTGTGTTTTTCCAGATCTGGTTATGATTAGCAGAAGGTCAATGTGCGGTAATAAAGCAGCATCATTATTTGTTTTTATGGGATTCTGTCCATATATAGCTCAGTATTTTCACAAATAAGTTCAACATGCATGACTTGTCAACCACATTTCGTAGGGGTATTTTATTTTTGGTATCTAAGATATCTGTGGTAACTCTAACTTTGTACTTGCATAACTATTTGTTAAAGGGTTGACAAAATATGTAATTTTTACATTTCAAGTTTTCAGAAAGAAAAAAATGAGAGCCTTGGGATATGATCCTTGGATCACCTTCTTTTTGTTTCTATTTATTCTCTTTCACTTGATAACTCATCAGATCTCATGACTTCAATTACCATCCATCTGTGGGGGAACTTCTAATCTATACCTGAACAGAGCAACACTTCAACAGTACTTCTTACCTACTCAGTATTTCACCTGTATGGCTAAGTAACTCTTCAAACTTAGCATCTTCAAAAGCCATGGTTTTGGGGGTGGGAGGGATAAGACAGTGGGTGGAGTATTTGTCTTGCATGTGTCTAACCCTGGCATCAAGGCCCTCCTACCCCTTACCCTCCAAAAGCTAAGGTTTTCGTTTTCTTCATTTCCCTATGTGCACACTTCCCTCCACTTCTGATCTTTGCTTTCTCCATTTCAATTAAATACATCACCTTAGAGAACTTAGAGAAAATAGCTAAAGTGTTTCTACATTATTCTCTCTCCTTACATATAACTTATCAACAAGACTTAGCTGATTTTCCTCTAGAATGAACCCCGGTTTTGTCCCCTTTTCTCAATTTTCATAATTTGTAACAAATTTGGGTCCCCGAGGTTTTTAACCTACTTTTTCCAACCTCCTAGCTATTTTCCTACTTCTTCTCGTGTCCCATTTCCATTCATGACTTTTTGTGTAATTAAAACGAAATCTTTCCTCACTGTGTCCTGTCCTTATCAGGCCCTTCAATGTATCAAGTTAAATCAACATTCAGGCCTTTGCTCAAGTGTACCCACTTCCTGAGGAACTAATTTCTGACACAGAAGAGCTAGCTGCTTCTTATCATTCACATTTCAACTGTCTCTTCCTCTGAGAGAATTTCTTTGCCTACAGTTTCTCCAAATACCCTCCAACTACGATGAGGAAGAAGAGGACCTATTTTGGTTTCTATGGAAGAAAAAGAATGAACAAAGATCACATTCTGGACTCTGCCTTAAATTGTGTCCTCAATATTCTCAACCTCATGCCAGGCCCTATAATAAAAAGCTGCCTAGTGCTTCAAGGAGCATATATAATAAACACCAATCTTCCTTTCTTCCTCACATGCAGTAGTTTCAAAGAAATTTAAAAAAAGGAGTAGCAACAAATTACACCAAAAAAATCAAAACTTATTAGCTATGTAAGCATATGAAATATATTTTAGAGAAGTATCTTCTCATAAGAGATTCCCTTAGAATCAGCACAATTTTGAACAAAAAACCCTTAAGCAAACATTTGTTTCATATTTAATAAAATAATTTTAATAATGAAAATGCTCAAACCATGGACAAAAATATAAAATCACAATTGCAACTGAATTTGTTGCTCAAGATACCAAAATATCAGCAAGTCAATTTCTGTTCTTCATTTTGCCTTCCATATTTGGTTAATTGAGGTAACCAGTTTCTGTTCCCAGATACCTTAGTTTGAAAAGAACATCCTTATTTGTAGATTACTAGTAAACCAAAAGCAGACAAACTTCTGTACCCAAACCAAGCACTAAGTGAATCAGGGAATTTTTATTTAAGAAGACAAATATTAGAAGTAAAAAAGTATCACACCTTATTGAAACTCTCCCACATAGATTTTGACTCTATACTTTTCCCGCCATTACTACTGTCATTAGCCCAGTTGTAGCCACATCACCTCTCACTGAACTACAATAGCCTTTGAACAGACCTCTGCTAATAGGTTTTTTTCTCATCTCCAGTCTAACTTTTATCTCTCCTTCATAACAAGTCAGGATAAGCTTCCTAAAATGCAGATGTGTTCCTATCATACTCCTTCCTTCCACTTTGTCTTCAATTCCCCCTCTTTTGAGAAAAATAATTAATTTATGTAAAATATACTTTAAAAATTAAGACTTTATTTTTAAATGTCCAGTGACACTAGATTCACATTGTTGTGCAGCCATCACTACCGTCCATCTCAAAACATCTTTTTTCTCTAAATTGAAACTCTGCACAATAATTCCTCATTCTTCCACACTCAACACCTGATAAGCAAAATTCTGTGGATATGAATTTGACTACATAACTTATGTGAGTGGAATTATACAGTGTTTGTCTTGTGACTAGCTAATTTCAGTTGGCATAATGTTGTGGTAAAAATGTTGTATGTGTCAGAATTTTATTCCTTTTTAATATTAAATAATATTCCTGCTGCTTTAAATTATTATTAAATTATTATAAAATTACCATAAACAATGCATTTATCAAGAAATTGTAGAGAATCAATCAATGGAATAATATACAGTGTGGAAAAGAATGAATAAATGATAGGGACTCACCTGAGGTACATTGTAAGTAATGGAAGCAAATTATGCAATAGTTTGTATAGTGTTCAAATATTTGTAAGTTGTGTGCATTTATGTACAGAAACTTATTGCAACTAGTTACTTCTAGGTAGGTGAGTGGAAGTGTGGAAGATTATTGTGTAAAATTTTGTTCTATTTGAGCATCTTTCCACTTCCTTATGTAATGTATAAAAATTAAGTTCCAATATAATATGAAAAAAACATTATAAACATTGCCACATTGTTTGTCTCTTCACCCCTTGATAGGCTCTTATGATGCCCCCACATCAGTTACTGAGAGTAATGCTGCATTAGTTAGCATGTGTGCAAGTATCTTTGTGAAACTGCTTTCAGTTCTCTGGAGTATAAATGCAGAAATGTAATTTCTGGATTTTATAATAATTTTGGAATTTCTTTTTGAGTAGGTGCCATACTGTTTTCCATAGCAGCACTTCACGTTCCCATGAGTAGTGTTTCAATGCCTCCTGTGCGGAGAATCAAACTGGTGTGGGTCTCATGCAAGGCAAAAATGCCTTGCTTTCTTGTGCTCTCTCTCTAGCTCCATTTGCTATAAAATTTGAAATTAGGAATTGTGGGTCATTAAACTTTTTTTTCAAGAGTGATTTGGTTATTTGAAAGTCCTTGAAATTTGATATGTATTTATATATACATATATGTATATGTATATATATATATATATAGGTCTTGTTGTTTCTTAATAATGCTTTAGGCAAGGTTAATTCCCCGTAAACACGAAATTCCTTACCATATTGGAGAGATTTTTTTTTTATTTTTAAAAATTTATTTATTTTTTAGTGAGTCACAGTGAGGGTACAGTTACAGATTCACACATTTTTGTGCTTGTTTTTCCCTCATGCAATGTTTAAGAGCCCATCCCTCCACCAGTGTCCATTCTCCACCACCCATGAACCCAGTATCCCTCCCACCCCCCCAATCCCATCTCCCCCACCCCACCCAGCCTCTGTAGCGGGGCATTCCAATTTGATATCTCTCTTTCCTTTTGGGTGTTATGGTTTATGGGAGAGATCTTTAAAATACGGTACACTTATCCCCTCAGCTTCATCTCTATGTTCTCTCTAAACTCCCATTTGCACATGCTCTCCAACTTTTCAGAAAAAATTTGATTCTTCGAAAAGCCCATCTACCTCTTTCAGGTCTTTTTTTTTTTTGTAATCTTTGCTCAATCAGTTTTCTGCCTAGACAGTGTTTGCCTGCCCAAGTCTTCTTCCTTCACATCTCAACTTGCACATGTCTCTTATGTCTTCCAGAGAAATGGTGCCTTTTCTTTGCCTTGAGAACATTTCCCTACTTGTCTTTGGAGCACTGTAAGTGCTTGTCCCAATACCTCTCAAGCCTGTGCTGAAGACATTGCGTATTTGGTCGCATTTGTAAACCGATTGCTCCACACAACACACTTCATATAGTAAATTATTGTGGACTATTGGTTTAAATGAAATTCCTACGGCTCTTTTTCATGTTCTTCGTCTCCGAAGAAGAGTTTCCTAGTGTGTGGTAAAAAAGAAAGCCGAGAGATTTCATGGACAACGGGAGGTGTTTTCTGGTTCTGCAGGACTCTTTCTCCTAGTTCGACTCGCACACAGTAGGACTATATCCTATATCGTCCTGTCTCTTGAAATAGGATTCAAATGGCTCTATTTTAATTCCACCCGTCTTCCAAGACCTTCTGAGGCACAGACGCAGTGAAGACAGGGGCTCGGGCAACCTCCCGAGGCTGGAGGGATGCTTAAGCCCGACGATGATGTCAGAACACGGGGGACATTCCCATCACTTGAACCACTCGGGTGCAGGAGCTCCAGAAGAAGCCTCCCGCGGGAACGCGCCGCAGATTCGCGAGGCGATTGATGACCGGAAATGCAACCAAGGCCGGTTGCTTAGCAACGAGCGCGGCTCGGACGCTCCGGGCCGGCGGCGCGAAGGCATCGGGGAGTGCGCGGCGAGCCGACGGGCGCCGGGTCCCTCTGCTGGGAGCTTGGCGGCGCGGGGCAGGGGCTAACGCCTTCGGCGCGGCCTCGCAGCCATGAGCAAAGAGCAGGTGAGAGGCCGGCTGAGGGCCAGGCTCGCCCAGCGGGGACGCCCTGCCTGCGTTTCCAGGGTGCCCGAAACTTCTCTTCTCCGGACTCGCCCCCGCGGGTTCCAGTTTCCCTAACCTCAGTGACGGTGTGAGATACTGAAGGCGTTTCCGCAGAGGCTTCTGCAGGTGCCCACGCTCAACCGTTTGTGCCTTCGTGTTGTCATAACAACCAGACTTCTGCGAGGAGCAGCGCTCCTGGAGTGTCAAAGCGCAGCAGCCGAGTCTCCCCAGGGTGGGTGGGTGGGTGGGGGTTGGTTTAGGGGGCAGCTGGGGACTTGAGCTTCAGGGCTGGACTCTAAGCCGCTTCCTAACTCGGATCTTGAGCCAATCTCTTGTCTAAGCCCTGTCTCTCTTCCTCATATGCGTGGGTAACTAGAATGTTTCCTCCTCGCCTGCCTCATGAGCCGGGGATAAGGCAGCTGCAATAGAGAAGGGATCACTAAGTCAATGATGGTTGGAGGGATGGTGCAGGATGGGAGGTGTGTGCTGAAAGTAGATAAAGGACCAAACGTGATAGCCTCTCAATATCTATATTGCAAACTATAATGCCCAAATAAAGTATAGAGAGAGTATGGGGGGAATTGTCTTCCATAGAGGCAGGGGGCAGGTTGAGAAAGGCGGGGGGGGGGGGGCGAGGGGGGATACTGGAAAACATTGGTGATGGAGAATGTGCACTGGGGGAGAGATGGGTGTTTGATCATTGTATGACTGAAACTCAATCATGAGAACTTTGTAACTATCTCACAGTGATTCAATAAAAAAAAGTTTCCTCTTTGCGGGGCTTATTTGGAAACTCAAATAAGTATTATACCACCTATGTGTTTCATATACAAAGTACTTTGGTTAGTGACAGCTGGAACTTTTAAAGAAAATATCCCCTTGGCGTATAATCCCCATCCATTCTTGCAGTAGGAGTTCTTTAAAGTTTTTCTGAATCTTGATACTATTGAAAGGTTTGCTAGTAAGATGGTAATATTTATAATATTTGTGGCATAAAATGATACAATCATGCTTAGTTTTGTGTTTACATAGTTTTGCTGTTCCTCCTCTGCCATTCCCTGTTTTGGAAACATCTTATGAATTTCAAATTCAGCTTTTAACCCCAGCTACTTTGAGAACTTAACAGATTTTTGCCACAACATTTAAAAACAAAGATTAATTTCCAAAAAAAATCTGTGCTATTTGGGTGTTATTAACTCTAAAAATGTTCAATGCAAAAATTTAAAAATAGTTAAAGTTTTGTCATTATAAGTTCTTGTTTTTTCAATGTTAGTCTCTAATAATGAAGTTATTCATGATTTTTGGGTTTTAGGCATACAATGTTCCAATCCTAGGCCCTCACTAGTGTCTACTTCTCTCCTGCCAAACATCACCTCATCTTCCCTCCCATCCACTAATCTGCCTCTGTGAGCAGAACACTTAAAAAAAAAACCTTTAGGCTCTGTGGTTTACAGTACTGTTACTGATAGATTTCATGCATAACTTTACCACCTTTTAGCACCCCCTCCCCTTGACCACTTCCCTCCGCCATTGCAGTGTTGTTTTCTCTGAAGAACGATTTTGTTTGAATTTAAGAGAATTTGTAAACTAAAGAAATAAGGGACTGAAGAATGCATCAAACTTTTAAATTCCAAAATAGAATGGAAAGACATTATGTGAGGACATTGTTCTTATTAGCCAGAGGTCTTCTTCTAGTAAAACACCTGGTTCTGTACCTATTCTGGTGCTAAATGGAAATCAGTTTCATTTGTTTTGTTTTTTGGTCCACACTCAGCAGCTGTGGACTTACTACTGGCTCTGTACCCCTTGTGGTGCTCTAGGGACAGTATGTGGTGCCCTGGAGCCCTGTGCAAGGCTAGCACCCTACCTGCTGTACTATGGCTTAGGCCCCGCAGAAGACGGTGTTCTTTAAAGTTGTAAAGTTTAATTTCTTTGTTTTGACATTCATTTGACATTCCGTGTTGCTTCTTTTTTTTTTTTTAACTTCTTGTAGTGTTAGATATCACCTTGGAGGAATGTTAAAACACATCTATTCTGGATCATAGATGACTAACAAAATTTCTAGACCTGAATTTGTTAACTAGTCAAGTAATAATGCCTACATAATCAAGAAATTTCAACTTCCTTTCATTGAAAATCGTAATGAATTGAGGCTATAATCAGACAACTTGACTTACTTTCCAGTATAACAGTAATAAAAGAACAAATGAACAACAAAACTAGACAGATATAAAAGTGATGTTTGGATGTGACATCTTACCACCTCTCTCCTCTTCTCTGAAGCAATGGAATATGGATAAGAAGGTGGTGATATCTTGAGATAATGGGCATGAACCCATTTAGATTTCCACTTTTTTTTACACACTATTTTTTAACAGCAGAGGGCTCTCTCTTACTGCTTTTGTTGGCCTGTTATTAAAAACTCTAGACACTTAAATTGATTCTCTTTCAGAATATAGTCTTCCTCATTAAGGATGAAGTTTGTCTCCTTTAACTGAAAACAAGTGGAATGGATGAAATTTATAGAAATCCCATTTTTATGTGACACATACTCACTTGATAAGCAGGTGGTAAAGTCGTATTTGCTGAAGGGGATTTTTCACATTTTTCTCTCATTAACAGAAGGTTGAGAATGACCTGACATTTTTCAGGAATAGTCGACTCTTCTCTTCAATGAAGTATTTACAAGAAAAAGAAAACTTGTGTCACTGCTCATTTCAACTTCAAAAGTTAGTTAAGATATAAACCAGATATAAGCACATTTTCAGATTTAGTTCAAGTTTCAGGATACAGAGATCAAAAGACTAAGAACCATCTCTAATGAATTCACTCCAGATTGTAGCCAGAGAAGGGGAAAATGTTGCCACCTGATCTCTGCCCTAGCACTTTATCCAGTTGTTGAATCAAGTAGTTTTGAATTTTCATAAAGCCCATTTCTGATTTTCCTTCATCATATCTTCTTGACGTCATTGCCTAAAAAAGGTGTTGGATGAAGAAAGCCAAACTGTTAGGATAAGAACCTAGATGAGGTTTTTATGAGAGTAAGTGGCAGAGATGCGGTAGAAGAAAAAACTGCACACTTGGAGTTAAGTAAACTAAGAGGCCAGTTAATTAGGTAGGTTTTTCACATGCATTTTACACACACACACACACACACACACACACTCTTACACACACATAACATACACACACACATAGTTGTTATTTGTTTTCTGTACTATGTCCAGTATTTCTCAGGGCTTACATTTGGCCCTGTGCTCAGGGGACCTTATAGGGTGCCAGGGAATCTAACCTGTATAGATTAGATCCTTAATTTTTTTTGAATTTGAGTTAACATTATATTTATTTCCAATAGAAAGTCTCCTGTTTATCAATTAAAAAACTTAAAAATATGCATTGGGTGCTGGAAAGATATTACAGCAGCAAGGTGCCCTGCCTCACACACAGCCTACAGAGATTCATGTTTGTAAAGAATATGTAATAATAATAATAAAGATATTCTCCCTCTCTCCTTCCCATCCTCTATGTCTCTCTTTCTGTCTCTCTTCTCTTCCTTTCTCTCTTTTTCTCTTTCCTTCCCTCCCTCAGGAATCAAGGATGGATATATATATGTATATACACACATATATATTTAAATATTTATTTAAAATGTTTTGTTAAGGGACCGTGGTTTGAAAAGTTATTTATAGTTGGGTGTTTAGGCATACATTCTAATACCAATCCCACCACCAGTGTCCAATTTCCTCCATCAGTGTTCCCAGTTTCCTTCTTTAAAGGCACATTTTATTTTGTTTTGGGGCCAAACCTGTGGTGCTTAGGGGTTTCTCCTGGCTCTGTACTCAGGCTTCACACCTGGCAGGTGTAGGGGCCATGCAGGATGTTCGGGATTGAAACCGGGTTGAATATATGCAAGGCAAACACCCATTGAACTACTTGCATTAGTTCATCTTTTCTTCTGTCCATTGTGTATATGTACCATAGTTTCTTTGCCAGTCATCTGTTCTTGGGTAGTTGGGTTGTTTTCAGATTTTGGCTACTCACAAATAGTGCTGCAGTGAGCATAGGAGTGCAAATATTTGTTCTTCATTGTGTATTTGGGTCTTTTGGACATATTCCAAAAAAGAGAATAGCTGGGTCACATAAAATGTCAATTCTTAGGTTTTTTTGAGAAGTTTCCATTATGATTTCCAGAAAAGATAGGTCAGTTGGTGTTCCCACCAGCAGTGAATGAGGGTACCTTTTTTCTCATATCCATACTAATACTACTTGTTTTTGTTCTTTTTGATATGTGCCAGTCTCTCTGATATGAGGGTATATCTCATTGTTTTTATTTGCATTTTTCTGATGATTAATGATGCACAACATTTCTTGACTTTTGGCCACATGTATGTTTTCCTTGAATAAGTTCCATTCATTTCTTCTCCCCATTTTTTGATGTTTTTTTTTCTTGTAAAGTACTCTGTATATATCTTGGATAATAACCCTTTTTTCAGATAAGTGATGGGCAAATATTTTCTCCCAACCTGTGGGGTATCTTTCTATTGAATGGATGTTTTTGTGTAAGCAAATATTTTAGCCTGCCGTGAGTTCAGGATTTGGGGCAAAGGGCATGTAGATAGTTTAGCAACCAAGTGATAGTTTGAACATGTGAAAGTAGAGGTGTAAATTAGAATTGCCATGATAATATCTAGTCTAAGCATAGATATGAGTCTTAAATACAGGGTAAAGACTAGTGCTTGAGATGCATCTGGGAAATTTCAGTGTGTACCTGGATGATGATTAAAGTATTGAACTGGATGGGATTGCTTAGAAAGAAAACATCTAATAACTGAGCAATCTCTGTCACATGAAAGTAAGAAAAAATGGTGAAAAACAGACTTTTGAGATTTAGAAAGATTATTTACTGAGTAATATGATCAATAAAATTAATCGTTATTTTGGAAATCAAGTGAAGACTGTTCACAAAGAAGAAAGTAATTACCTATGCCAAAACTGTGCATGAAGGGTTTCAGTAAAATACAATCTAAGAATGTGCCATGGGGATTCAGCATCACGGAAATAATCAGCAAAGTTACTGAGAATGATGTGATAGGAATGAAATCTAATTGGAGAATGTTTTGGAGAAATTTTGAGTAGAAAAATGGAACAGCAGCTTGAGGGAATATAGGAATAAGGTGATTTTTTAAAAAGACGAGAATTATTATAACTTTTTTTATGCTAGTAGAAATAATCCATAGAGAGGAAAATATGATATGAAGAGTGTTTGAAATCACAGCAGCAAAAACAATGTCCTTCGGCAAGTGAGTAGTTTATTAAATTCCAAACAATTTAAATAAAAGTACATAGCACCAAGCTATGTGTGTGTATAAAACAGAGACCAATCAAAAAATCTCACAATTTAAGAGAAATTATTTATGGACAAAGAATATTATAAGAAACCAACTCATTGTTTTGGCAAAGACAGTTGATTATGGAATGTGAATGTATTCTTTGACTACTTCAAGCTACCCCTAATTATTGAACAAAAATGTGAAGTTTTATATAAACTGATACATTTTGTGGGAACAGATATTATATTGTATCTGTGCAATAGGTACAAAGGCTTTACAATATAAATTACTTCATCAAATTTTTCAGAAAATTAAGTCATATTATAAGCCTTTTAGAACAATACTTGGTACACAATTCAATCTATATAAAACGCCCATGGTATTGCTGTAAGGTACTTGCATTGCACACTGCTAACCCCAGTTTGATATATGGCACCACATCTGGTCTCCCGAGCATCTCCAGGAGTGACTCCTGAGCACAGAGCCAGGAGCATGCTCTGCGTACTATTGGGTGTGGCCCCCAAACCAACCAAACAACAATAATAATTATGTACAGTAAATAGGATAGGCGGTACTGATCCAGCATCAGTGGTTACAGCCCCAGTAGCCTCTGAGCACCACAGGCTTATTTGCTGCTGACTGGGTGGACTGAGCTCTGCTGGGGGTGACCCCGGAGCCCTGAACAATGTTACAGGTAGTTCCAAGGTAGTTCCTAGTTTTTTTTTTTTTTTAATAAAAGCAGAATTGTGCTTCTTTCCCCAGCTTCTAATCTCAAACACTTCAGAATGTGATTCTATTTGGAGATAATGAATGTTAAACTTGATAGATTTGAGAACCCTGTCTGGTGCAGACAGAGGGACAGAGATGAATAAAGTGAAAAAAAAAATAGGAGAAGTTTATTGGGGTGTGCTCCCAGAAGTCTATGAACCTCTGATGAGGCTGGCATAGAACTTGCCCTGGGAGAGACTAAAGGGGCTTTTAAGTTGTCTTGGGCGGGAAAAGGGGAGAAGGGAACAAAGACCAGTGGAACCGGTGTGCTTGGTCTTGCCTGTTATCTGTAGGGGTTGGATGTGAAGAAGCATGGAATGCAGCCTGGTGGCTTCCTGTCGCCGGTGGGCCATCTATCTTCCGCTCTGTAGGCAGGGTGATCTCTGTTTCTAGGAATGTTGCTGTTTTATCAGGTGGTCACCAGTGGGTCCTGGTTGCCATTTTGTTGGAGCAAACCTAAGGAAAATGAAGTCTCTATTTTTGTATTTGTTAATTCTTTATCAAGAGGAGCTATCTTTAGCCCAAATATTCATGTTTTATAGTTGACAGAGAGGCCAGTGACAAACTTCCATGGAAGTCAGACAGACAATTTCATTTCCAAAGTCATTTTGAACTCTGAAAGATACCAAACTTTCTCATCTCCTCAAAATCTTTCATAGAATCATAATTTCTTTAAGAATTTGCACGTCTTCTTTCTTCGTTCAGCCACACCAAACTTGTAGAAGGACGTGACCTGGATGGCTACGATGAAGGCCCCGATGATGTGGAAGAGAACACATTTGGCTATCAGGCCCCGCATCTGGGCTTTTGACAACACAGATGACACGGTGGCACTGCTCCTGCAGTGTTGGGGGGAGAGACCGGAGGTGCTCAGCACCCCTCAGGGTCCCTGGAGCCCTACCATGTTGGGCCCTCAGCACCGCGTCCTTCTAGCAAAACTGAAGTCTTAAGGACAGGCCCCAACTAAATATGCTGATGCTTTTACAACAGGATATTTGAATATAGAAATGACAGAGGGAAGATTATATAGAGGCATTTCTGCCATTTACAAGTCAAAGAAAAAAGGTCTCAGAAGATAGTAGTTCTGCTGACAGCTTTGTTTTGGACTTTCAGCCTCCCAAACTGAGAAAATAATGTTCAGTTGTTTAACCAATCCAGTCTGTGGTACTTTGTCTGGCAGACTTATTAACTAGTACCATGGGATAATGTGCTTTTATTTTTTTTTTAACTAAGTTTTAAAGATGTCATCTGTCTTTTACACTTAAGCACTTCTCATTTCAAATGAACTACATTTCAAGTGGTCACTATAGGAAACTGAAGGATGCTCTTTGCATTCGGGGGCTTGAGAGAATTCAGGAACATCAGGCAGAAGGCACAGCCGTTCCTTCTGATCTAGGGAGAAGGAAGAAAGCTTCCAAAAGGAATTTGGAAGAGCCATTCTTTCCTTATAGGTAACAAAACCCTCTGGCGGGGAGTGGCTATGGCCTACTTGGGTAGCACAGCAGAAGTTTGCTGGGTGTTTTGGGGCTGGAAAGTGGGAAAACCACCTACTGGGCTGCTGAAAAGTTTAAAAGGAACTTTCAAATATTCTTTGAAACTTTCTCTGTGTAAGGAAACTTGTTGGGAATCTGTCTCCAAGGATGCCAGTGAAATATACTAGAGGGTGAGCCAGGTACCCAGGCACTAAGGGAGGTCCTGGTGTCTTCTGACATTCACATCATGGGACAATGGAAAAAACCCAGGAAGTGGGAGGCAAAGTTTCTCCTCCTTACAGTGTTCCTTTAGTGTTGTATCAGCTAGAAAATGTTTCAGAAATGGCAAAGGAGAACCCAAAGCACAGGATCATTGATGCTAAGACGCACTATATAGACTAGACCTACACCAGATTTACCTGTTTTGATAAATCAAAATGTCATTTTCAACAGTGCTACCTCTTACATAGATATCTTTTCTACCATAGTATTATTCTTTATTGCAAAAGCAGTATCCTGAAAATACTGCTTATTTATGATAATTCAATATGTTTTAACCTGCTTTTCTAACCTACTTTAATTGACAATATAAAGCATTATGGGATAAAAGTACCTAAAGATTTTGGCATAGACTTAAGTGAGAGGTGGGTCTGAATCAAATAAGATAGGGATAAATTCCTAAAGTTCAGTTCCTTCCTGAATTCTCTTGACTTTTTTATTCAAAATAAATTGTTCATGAATGTTTGGGTTTATCATCTTTGAACATCCAGTTTAATTCTTTCAGTCTCTTTTCATCCTATGTAGCCTTCATCATTATGGTTTTGTACTAAGTTGTGAAATGTGGACATATGAGTCCACCAATTTTGTTGTTTTTTTAAAGGATTGTTTTACTATTCTGGGTCCCTTAACATTCCCATGTGAATTTTACCATCAATTTGCTAATTTATACAGATATCTGAAGGTTATTGGAGAGCATGTTTCAACCGAACTAAATTAGTTTTCTAATCCAAGACTATGAGATGGTTTTCCATTTATAAAGAGCATTAATTTATTTTAATACTGTTTTACATTTCTCAGTTGTTTTGTTCATTGCTAAATGTTTTACTCTTTTTTGATGCTGTTATAAATGGATTTGTTTCAATTTTGAACTGAATGTTAGTTCAATGTTAGTGACTAGAATTACAATTGCTTTGGTGTATTGGTCTTGTATCCTCCAACATTGCTTTACTTGTTCGTTAACATAAAAAATTGGGGAATAATTCTTAATTTTATGCATATAATATTATAGTTTATATTATATAAAGTATATTTAGTATATTTTAGTATATTTTGGATGATGTGTTATAAAAGATGATTTTTTTTAATATTTCTTGCAGAATAAGTCAGGGAACAAAGAAAAATACAAGGTAACGCTGAGATTTTTATTACATTAGTTTATGGTAATTTACTAATATTTATTGCTTTTATTATGTGTAGTAGTTTTCAAACTTGTAAATAAGTTACTAAATTTATGTCTTAAATTTTGTGCTCTAATTGGCTCTTTCCTAATAGCTTCTAGGTATATATCTTAAGAAAAATTACTCTTCATCACAAAGTAACTGTAAGCCATCATTTCTAGTAATGAAAAATATTTGAATATTTTGATAAAGGAATATGAAGATGGCTTGCACAAACAATGTCAGGAATTGAGGGAAATTAAGAAAAGAGTGCTATATTTATTCATGGAAGAACCTCTGCAGTTTGAATTAAGAAAGAAAGAAAGAAAGAAAGAAAGAAAGAAAGAAAGAAAGAAAGAAAGAAAGAAAGAAAGAAAGAAAGAAAGAAAAAGAAAGAAAGAAAGAAAAAGAAAGATAGATGGGTGGGAGGGGGGTATATTGGGGTTCTTGGTGGTGGAACATGTGTACTGGTGAAGGGATGGGGTTTCAATCATTTTATGATTGAGACTTATACCTGAAAGCTTTGTATTTTTTTTCACGGTGATTCAACATAATAAAATAATTTTTTTTTTAAAAAAGAAAGATCTGTGGGATCTCAACAGATTTATCCTGCTCATGCTTATAAAGTCAGTGCCACAACGAGAGCCCAGCATGTGATAGGAGTTCAGTAAATTATTACTGAGTGAGAACGTTTCCTGGAAAAATAAAGGAGGGGGGAGGTGTGCAGGGGGTGAGGCCCTTTCACTTTGTCAGAAAAAAATTGAAGGACAAGACCGAGTAAAGAAGTGAAGCCTTAGACGCTAACTGGGTTTTAAGTGTGATGGAAGTAGCACACCGGCGTGAACACATTTTTATCCTGAGTTTTTAGGACTGCTGCCCTGGAAACAAAAACCCAAGAAGGGAGAAACCAGAGAAGCACTCCAATGTATGCCCCAGTTACTAGGGGTGGGACCTACTTATATACACAAAAAGGACAGAACCATTTTCTCCTGCAACATGGGTGTTATGCAAATCGGGGTTCTTCAGAGTTCTGCGGGGTGGCTGAGTTCATCAAACTGTAATAGGCCAAGCGTCAGCCCGGGGCTGGTTTTGACAGGCAGGATTTGTTTTCATGGTGCAGGTGCCCGGGCATGTCTGAGCTTAACTGTGTGCCTGGACAAGCCCGGGCAACACCCCCTGCTACCTGGGATCGACTTTTACTCTGTCACTGGAGTGGCTCGTCTTTTGTTTCTTCTTTTGCGTTTCTTGTCAAGTTTCAGAAAAAGTTCCACGAGATGTGATAAATTATAAATAACTTTGCACACCTTTTTAAACTTTCTAATTACTGTTGGGGGTGGGGAATACTACTCTATTTCCTCGTTATAAAGGAAACAATTCTGAGACGAACGTTAAGAATTTTAAAAATAATGATTCTTTCAGATAATATGTGTTTTACTTTAAAGCAAACCATAAACTAGTTGAGCGAATTGATTTCCATTTCATTAAACTGGATCTCCGGCCCCTCCCCCCTCCATATTTTCTTATACAGGATAAACCAACCAGCAAAGAAATATCCAAGGCACCAAAAAGAATTTTACCATATCTGCCTAAGGTAATTTCCTGTATCTTGTTGATTCTTTACCCTTTAAAAAATGTTATGAGGTCCTGACCGCTAGTGCAGTGGGTATGCTGTTTGCTTTGCGATGGCCCACCAGGGGTCAATAGCCAGCATCCCATATGATCCCTGGGAGTCTGACCCCAAAACAAAATAAAAGTTATATTTGGGCCAGGGTGATGAGTGCAGAGTGTGAGGGGTTAAGGTATATGTTGTGTTAGGGTCCGGTGTTGATAATTTTCCCCTCTGAATCCGCACAAAGAGTTCAGCCAGTAATGCAACACACAAGCCGAGTTTATTAAGCCAGCTAGCTGGAGTCAAGCTTCTAGGCACGTAGGCCCAAGCAAGACCCTGAACAAGGAAAAAGCTGCAAGTTTTATAGTTGATGTTTACATCTGCTTACATCCTGACTTACACGTATGAATTTTAACAAAACCGTAGGTGAAAATGCAAGTTTCATGATCCATTCATTATTCAGAAGAAAACATACTTTCAAATAGTACAAACAAGCAGTTACAGATAGGTGATCTAGACATGTTTTCGGAACAGTCTGGCAGCTACTCACCCTGCTTGTGTCTGGGTGGCTTCTATAGACAGTGAATAGTGGTTAGGAAACTATTTGCCAAGGCCTAGTTTTCAGCCCAAATGACTTTCCCTCACAGATGGCCGGGTGGGGGAGCGGGGGAGTGGGGGGAGAGTTTAAGAAAAACAAAAAGGTTTAAGTAAAACAGGATGTGGAGCAGGAACCAGGCATGATGGAGTCATTCCTGCCCCTGCCCTGCTCTGTGTCTAACAGTTGCATGTGGTTGACATGGTTGACTGTGGTTCCCGGGTGTGACCCGGGTCGTCCCTTGAACCTCAGGTTCCTAGCTACACCTCATCTTTTGGGCTGTCACGCTGAACAAGAGGGTTATACCCCAGAATCCCAGGGGGAACCCTGAACCTTCTGAGCACTGCTTGAGAGCCCCTGCCCTCCAATTTATTAGTTTTTATATATATATATGTATATATATATACATATATACATATATATGTAACAAATTTTCTGATTCAGGTTTGAGCTTCATTTGATTGCTGATGGAGAAATTCTATGAGCTGTACATATTAGGAAAAATATCATGAGAAAGTAACTAAGCAAGTCACTTAAATAAATTGCCTGGTAGGTGTAGTGTGTTTGAAAATTCTGGACAGTATAGTTGAATAGTCAGGATAAAAGAATTTCCAAGATGGTTTAGCAAAAAGTGTATCCTGTTGGAATGGGAAATGAGGCCCCAGATTGAAACTTGGTGAAAAATAGTCCCTGGGCTCCCAGGGGGATTCACTTACATCTCTGAACTTTTGAATTCAAAAATACGAGTTGGTTTGGTGGTCTTTGAGAGGCACATATCTTCCAACACTAAAATACTAGGCCACAGCGGGTGCCTTGGATCTTGTCATCCTTTTTCTCTTGTTACCGTTGTATGTTGTAATTGGCCCTGGGAGAGGTAACTCACAGGTCTTTTCACTTGGTAATTGGTGGGAAGTTAGATTTTACTGTTAAAATTTTTACTACCTGGTAATTGTACTGTTTAATGCCCTTGAGTTAAGCTCTTGTGGAAGTTGAGCATAAATGAAC
The DNA here is from genome assembly GCF_027595985.1 of Sorex araneus. Classification (NCBI taxonomy): domain Eukaryota; kingdom Metazoa; phylum Chordata; class Mammalia; order Eulipotyphla; family Soricidae; genus Sorex; species Sorex araneus. The sequence continues at coordinate 228,789,091 of NC_073313.1, read as the reverse complement.
CGTTAGCACAAATATTGTGTTTTTTAAGTTCTAATGAAATATGTATATTTTAAAACTCACCATTTAGCCAGTTATAATTGAACCATAATAATTCTTGGAATTAAAGGAATTCAGTGTTGGAGTTATCATCTCCAGTCCATCGCTAGTTTCTCTAACTGAAACTGTGAATAATAATTCCCTGTTCCCTCTCATTTGATTCCATGGCAGCGAGCACTTAATTTCTATGTGTCTATGTTGAGTACTCTAGGAATTTTGTCCAAGTGGAATTGTACTCTGCTTTTCCTTTTATAGCTGGCCTATTTCACTCAATGTTATGTTTATAAGATTCATAGAAAGTATTATATTTTAAAGAGATTTCAAAAACTAGCAACACACTATAAAATTTACTGCATTGTTCTGTTGTTGGTTTATAAGCCTGAGAGTTCTCTAGGTGTAATATGAAGCTCACCTTCATACACCAGAGAGCAAAGAGGGACGGACCCATTCAGATTGGTAGGTGACAGCATCAATATAATTAGTTTATGAGGCTTATCTATCTTAGGTGGATACATGAAGAATAGATTTCTCCATCCAGTGCCAGAATATTAAATAGGGTAATTGGGTATACTGTCTGGTTAGATAATCTTAGACTACACTGTTCTCTAAAACTAAGTACCTATTAAATAATAATATTAACTGGGCATACTATCTAGCTATGTTTTCTAATACTGTGTACCTGGAATTAGTTCTTATTGTGAACACTGTACAGAATGTAACTCCACAAAGAGGTTCTTTTGAGCATCCTTTTACTCTCACTTACCAACCAGTGATCATATCCTTTTGATGACCTCCTCAACATTCTATTCCTCACAACTGACTTCCTACTTTCTTCAGGGTTTTCTGAGTGGCCCTATAGGGTTTTCTTTAACATTGAAGTAGCTCTTTTGGGACTATGTGACTACACTGAAGGGCAGATCCCACAGCAATCCTCCAGATACATTAGGTGCATGCAAGAGAAACCTTGAATTAAGATAACAGTTCCCCAAAGAAATGTTAGTTCTCTTATAAACTCAAAGATCTGAATCATTGATTTACTAAGTATTAGACCAGCCATCTGTTTCTTTGAAGACTTGGTTAGTTCATGTACAGCTAACCCTGGCTCCTTAGACTATAGGTCGTGACTCCATATAATTATTTTTTTTTTATTCCTGGGGGAGGGGCCACACCCAGCAGTGCTCAGGTATTACTTCCATCCCTGTGCTCAGGGATCATGAGACCATATGTGGTGTTGGGATCAAACCCAGGTCAGGCACATGCAAGGCAAGAACCTTCCCAGCTATACTCTCTCTCTGGCCACTACCCTATATTCACTACCACTATCATCCTGTTAATCGTCAATTTGCTCGAGCAAGCCCAGTAATGTCTCCTTTCATCCTCGCCTAGATTTTAGCAGCTTCTCTTTACTCATCCTTCCCAATGGTGCTGTACTAGAGACTCTTTCAGGGTCAGGAGCAGGAGAATGAGACCCATCATTGTTACTGTATTTGGCATATAAATATGCCATGGGGAGCTTTCCAGGCTCTCCCGTGCTGGCAGGAAGCTCTCGGTAGCTTGCCAGGTTCTCTGAGAGGGAGAATTAGGATATAAGATGTCACGTGGCCACAAGGTGGCCCCGTGCTTCCAGGAGCTTGGTTTTATAGTCTCTGGATGTTGACTGGTGATGAGATTACACGGCTCCAGGGGCAGTTGGTGGGTGTGACTGCCTAGCTACTGGATAGGGACTGGGCAGAAGAGGCCCAGTTCTGATCCAAGCAGGTTTGGAAATCTCAGCCCCGGGTCCTGCACACATGGGTTCCTCTGCCAGTTCCTTGATGCATGAGGCTTGTCCAAGCATGTGGAGAGTTACCTTGAGCATGGCTGTGGCTGGGTTCTGGAGGTCTTCAGCTGCTGGGGGTCTGCTTGGGACAGGGAGGGAGACTCAACCCATCCCCGCCAAGGGGCCCCAGTGAAGACAGCCAGTCTTGGGGGTAAGAGACTCTGCTTACCCCATATTGCTCCTTAAAAATTGTTTTAAAGTGGAACTAGAGAGATAGTATAATGAATAAGGCATTTCTCTTGCACACAGCCAACCTGGACTTGATCCCCAGCATGCCATATGGTCCCTCAAGAACCACCTGAAGTAATTCCTGAGCTCAGAGCCAGGAGTTAGCTCTGAGAAAGATTGGGTGTGGCCCCCAAACAAAGTTTTAAAATAAATTTCTTTATGATTTATTATCAGTAAATCTTTAACATATACCTATTTTATATACCTGTGCGGTTTCACATATAAATGTCACAGATTAAAATGTTTAAAAAAAATTTCACAAGTGGAAATTAAAAAAAAATCCCTAACCTCACCTAAAGGCTCTTTTCCCCACGTAAACCCCATATGGCCCACCTAATATTTCCACTATTACTGTTTCTTTCCCAAGACCCCATTTTCAATCTGCTGACTATTAAGATAGACTTGACAAAAGGTTTCAGAACACTTAAAACACAGATTTTCACTGTAAACTCTTGGGCTGCAAACTCCAGAAGAAATGAACCTTTTTGTTGAAATCAAGGGGATGATGCACAGATGGTTTCCAGCGTCTGCAAGCTGGTGGCTGATTCTTGGCATTGCTGCACTTCTCACTCATGGCACTCCTTTGACTTATAATCCTCGTGGAGCAAAATGACTATGAAAGAATTAAAGGGCAGGTGGAAGGATGGAAGTACACTAATTCTATTGTCTGAGATTATTTTCCTGATATAAGGAAAATATGTGTATTTTACTTGAAAATCCACCCATCTGGGTTTATTGAAGATATGTATGTTCTAGCAGCAGTAGGTCTGAGCTTTGGTATTAGAGTATAGACTCAAGCTAGTTAAGGGTTTGTGTGTGTGTTTAAATATTGTCGGTTATTTCCTTTCTGCTGCAGTCCTCACCGGCCCGCCGCCCCCCCCCCCCCGTATTGTTTCCCTGCACAGAAGTTGAGTACTGGTTTTTAACCAGTCTTGGTCCTCTTTTAGGATACTTACCAAAATCATGTAAAATAAGAATTAATGACTACTACCTTCAATCAGTAGCATTGGATACCAGCAGAGAGTACCTTTCATTAAAAGAACATTAAAAAAATCCCACATGCTATGGACTGGAGAGATAGTACACTGGGTAGGACACTTGCCTTGCACATGACAAACCTGGTACCCCATATGGCTCCCCAAACCCGCCAAGAGTGATCCCTGAGTGTAGCACAGGAGAGTGAGTCCTGAGCATCTTCAAGTTGACCCTCAAACGAACAAAGCCAACTAACCAACCAAACAAACAAACAAAGCCAAAACAAAAACACATGCCAGTATCTAGGGGTAAATAGACTCCCTGGAGTGAATATCTTACAGTTGCTCATATCAAATCAGCTGTAGAAACCTTGGTAATGTTTCCCAAATGTCACATACAGTGACTATGCACAAGCTTGAATAAGTATTCAGGTGACTGTGCTTTATTTCCAGATATCCTGATTTACTTGAGAGAATGTTTGTGTTTATAAGTACTCATGAATTTCATTAAAATGTTGTGTGTGTTTTTAATCTTGTTTGTAAAAGTTATTTCAATTTCATGTTTCAGGTGAGTTCCAAGCCCCAGTGGCAGCAGGCACCTCCATCGTTCCATTTTAGCATAAAGCAGGATGAAGCTATTCCAGAAGCGTATACTGCTAAAAATGAACAGTCATATAGTAAGAACATTAGTATTATAATTAAGATTTAAGGGAATTTCTAGAGGAGAAAAAAATCACAGGACATCTAGTTGATAGAGTAGAAGAATAGACATGTGCTTATATCACTGTCACTGTCACTGTCATTGTCATTGTTATCCCATTGCTCATCGATTTGCTCGAGCGAGCAGGCACCAGTAACGTCTCCATGGTGAGACTTGTTGCTACTGTTTTTGGCATATCGAATACGCCACGGGTAGCTTGCCGTGCTCTGCCGTGCGGGCGAGATACTTTTGGTAGCTTGCTGGGCTCTCTGAGAGGGGCGGCGGAATCAAACCGGGGTTGGCCGTGTGCAAGGCGAATGCCCTATCCACTGCACTATCGCTCCAGTCCGGTGCTTATATCAAATAGAAAAATTCATCCCGTGTTTTTCTTCAGAAAATAATAGGTTCCAGTTCTTAGTTATTTCAAGTTGTAAATATTGTAACATGCATTTGTAGGATGTTTATATATGAAGTATATATTTATTGAACTCAAAATATATCCCTGCATCAAAGACTTAAGGTATTTCAAGAATGGTTTTAAATAAAATGGTAATCATCACTTCTAAATTAGTCATGTTAGCTTTTATTGACTAATTTATTAAATTTGGTTACATTTAATGTCAAGTTTTTAATCATGACTCTGAATTTTATGAAATAGTTTTGAATTGTTTTGGAAAAATTTTAATCTTATTGAAATAGCTTCTATACAAACAATGAAAATGTGAATATTCAGGAAATTAATCAAAATATAAAATCATTTATAATTCTTAAAGTAGCAAAGGTTTCTTTCATGACAGAATAAGAGTAGCTTAACTTGATAATGCAAGAAAGTAAATTATAGTATTTAGGATTTAATGCATGCAGTTTTTTTAAAGGTATTAGCATATTGTTCTAACCACTCAGATATTTTAGCTTGCTTTTAGATGCCTAACTTAAGATTTTTTTCTTCTTTGAATTCAAGCTGAATACATGGAGCAATTTGCAAAGAAGAGCAAATTAGAGCAAGATGATGAAGCTGGACCATCCCACTCCAAATCAAAAAGTAAATCTCCATACAAAGAACGAGAAAATTTCAGAAGCACTCTCGTTAATGTTATTATGTAAGTTCTATAAGCAAACCAGCATTGGAGTCCCAGAGAACTTTTCATCTGGGGCCGGAGCGTTAGCACAGCGGGTAGGGCGTTTGCCTTGCATGCGGCCGACCCGGGTTTGATCCCCAGCATCCCATATGGTCCCCCAAGCACTGCCAGGAGTAATTCCTGAGTGCAAAGCCAGGAGTAACCTCTGAGCATCGCTGGGTGTGACCCAAAAAAGCAAAAAAATAAATAAATAAATAAAACAAAAAAAAATAAAAACAAAGGACTGGAGCTGTAGTATAGCAGATAGGTTGCTTGTCTTGAACACAAATGATCAGGCTTTCATTCCCAGCACCACATGTGAATTCTGAATTTCACCAGTAGTGATCCCTGAGTACCGAGTAGGGAGTAAAACCCTGAGCAACACCAGGTGTGGACCCAACAGCCCCCCACTCCCAAATAAATAAAGAAAAAACAAACATAATTATTCTACTTTCTCTGGGATGCTCCAGAGCTATGTTGGAATGATGTCATTGAAAGGTTGAGTTTAGCCCTATTAAGCATGGTTTACTTTAAAATATTCCAAATTTAAATACATCGATTTAAAACAAATTTCTATTGGGTGGTCAAAGAGGTTGGAGGGATGTACAGGGTTCAGCCACTCTCCTTGTATGTAGTTGGCCCAATTTAATCCTAGACAACACATGGACTCTGAACACCACCAGTACAGTACCACCAGAACACTTTCAAGTATGGAAAGGGAGTAGTCCCCAGCACTGCTAGGTGTGGCCTACTCCCCCCAACCAAAAAGAAAAGTTTAAAGCTCTCCCATAGCAAGTTGTCGCTTTTCCTAAAGATGTATAACAGAAGTAAAAATGTAACTATTGTCTAGCATAGATTTTAAATTTAGTTATAGCTATATTATTGTATAAAACTATCCCTGTATCACTGTCATCGCAGTCATCCCATTGTTCGTTGATTTACTCAAGTGGGCTCCGGTAATGTCTCTATTCCTCCCAACCCTGATATTTTAGCAGCCTCTCCTTACACATCCTTCTCAATGATTGGAGGCTTTTTAGGGTCAGGGGAATGAGACCTATCGCAAATGTGCCACGGGTAGCTTGCTAGTCTCTGCCTGTATGGGTGTGATATTCTCAGTAGCTTGCCGGGCTCTCCAAGGGGTGTGTGTGTGTGTGTGTGTGTGTGTGTGTATGTTTATATATATTACTCTATGGTTTGTTGTCTACTGTCTGAACTCCATCAAATATGGTGTGGTAATGTCTTATAATGTGTCTGGAAAGCGGCCTGGAGCGTGGTAGCGGTTGGGTAGTGGAGGTCGGCTGCAGGGGCTGGGTCCCTTGGGGTGTGGAGGGTTCTTACCTGCCCCTCTCTGAGGCGCCCCAAGTGAAAACAGCCTGGCGCTCAAAAAACTTAGCCAATAAGAAGTATAAAGAAACATATAAGCTTTTATTTCACTCATTGCTTAATTGTAGACATATGAGACATATGAACCTTTTGAAGAATGTAGATGTGCCAAATAATCCTACATGTGAGGAATAATACACATTAAAAAAGCCCAACCTGTAAAATTTTAGAGAGAAAAGAGCCATATTTTAGAAAAAAGAATTAATACAATCTACTGAGAAGGTGAGGATCTGTATTAATTTTTGCAAGTCATTTCAGTGTGAATTTGCATGATGAGAAATTATTCTAGAAATAATTCTAGGAGGAATATTTGGTCAGCTAAATATGTACACTATAAAATATCCATCAATTAATTTTTCTGTTATTTTTAGAATCAGTTTATTATGATTATATATAAATAATATAACTTAATAAAAGATAGTCTTGGTTTTTTATATCCACTGACTTCTATTTTAACAGTCTTTTATGTATATTTGAATAGTGTGTATCATTTATTTTTAGGAATCAAGATACTTCTGCCTTAGATGTGGCTACTACTGGTGAAAGCTCACTTCCAAAAGCGACCACTTCTGCAATAGAGAAAGACATCTTGGTAATAGACCATTTGTTTTGTCAATATAAGTGAACATAAAGGAAGCATTTGAAGATTGCTTTATACTTTTGATATTATTTTTGTGCTCTTCCCTTGTGGAACTCTGTGGATGAAGTAGTAAATAGGAACTCCATAAAACTGCTTTATTGGATTAGTGGAGGAAATCATTCTCTCTCTGTAGTCTTAGCTTAAGATAAAATCACAGAACCTTAAGTTTAACTGTTCTTTTTATTATAGCTGCATCAGCCCTATGTAGTTTTTTATTCTATGATAAATGATATTAACCACATACTGAAAACTTTATAGATCATATTAATTTTCTTTAGAAATGGTAATTCCTTGATTATTCCAAATATATTGAAATACAAATATCATAGTGAATTTATATTTCAATGTATTTATATTTCAAACATGTTGAAATATAAATATCACTAATTTATAGTGTTTTGATGTTAAATTTTTTTCTACTAAGTGATATGTAAAAACTTTGAGAAATACATGAAATTAAATGTTTTGTTAGAGTCACCATGTTTCTTTTTTTTTTGCTTTTTTTTTTTTTTTTTTTTTGCTTTTTGGGTCACACCCAGCAATGCACAGGGGTCACTCCTGGCTCATGCACTCAGGAATCACCCCTGGCGGTGCTCAGGGGAACATATGGGATGCTGGGATTTGAACCCCGGTCGGCCGCGTGCAAGGCAAATGTCCTGCCCGCTGTGCTATCACTCCAGCCCCGAGTCACCATGTTTCTAAAATAAATATTCCATGTGCATGCTTCATATCAGCCATGAAACTTGAGTGTAAAATACCAATCAGTAGGTCCATTGGGTATGTTTTATAATATTTCTAAGATTAATATAGCATGATGCTGAATCACTTGCAGCTTTTAAGATCTTATTGTCAATAATAAAAGGTCAAAAATTGACCAAGGAATAGCTCACAGAGCTCTAACTCTTGGGTATGATGTTTCACATTCCATGGCCTACCTCAGCATTTCTAGGTCTATCCCGGGTTAACCTGACTCTCCTGGAGCAGAGCAGGACCACATTGTTGTTTCACAAACTGAACCATCAGGCCACATTAATATGGTGGGTATCTCAGAGGTCCATGATCACTCTGCTCTGCTAAGGCACACCCTCTCTCCCCACAAAGGACAAAATACCAAATTTTCATAGTTAAAATATACAATCTCTGCTTCTGCATGGGCCTGCTCAGTGCATAACATATTTGGTAATATGACAATGTTTTATTGTGCTTAAATTAACTATATAACTTAAATTTTCATGGGAAACAATGGATTTTAAATCTAGAAGAGCTCAAATAATGTCTGCATGAGTTACATAAAATATATTTTTTCCTTTTTTCTTTTTGACTCTTTGGGTCACACCTGACAATGCTCAGGGGTTACTCCTGGCGCTGCACTCAGGAATGACTCCTAGCGGTGGTCAGGTCACCATATGGGATGCTGGGCATGGAACCTGTGTCGACTGTGTGAAAGGCAAACTTCCTACCCACTGTACTGTTGCTCCAGCCCATAAAATATTTCTAATGATTTTTGAGTATTTCACTCCTCAAACTATAGTTTTTCTCACTAGTTTATTCTTTATAATTTTTATTACAGTACTAAACATAATTACATTTCTTGGTTTCCTTTTTGTAGAGATATTATTATTATATTAACCATGGAATTGACACAGACCATGTAGCCCCGATGGAAGATTCTTGGCTAGACCACGTATTGGATTTAGTGCCCCAACATCTGAAAGTCCTCCATAACAGTATACTTGCATTATCTGATGAAATGAGGGAGGATTATCTACTCAGTGTAAAGAAATCCATAGGTAAGTCAATATTTTTCTTTTATTTCTAATTTGAATATAATGCCCAACTAAAGATAAACCATCTTACATAGGATTAATGTTCTATTTGAAATTATTATATTTATTACTATTTCATTGCTTAAATTTTAGGCAAATTTTACCAAGAAGGTACAGCAAAAAATTAACAAATAATCATCTATTTATAGGAATAAACTTTATCAAAAAAGGACAGAATTGAAGGAATTGCAAATGTTAATATTTGTTAGTATAATTTTACTGATATTATAAATTATAATATAGCTATCATAAAGGCTAAATATGACTTACTGCAGACTGCTGTGAGTAATATTTATTGATATATGTCTGGACAGACTTATTTGCTTAATGTGTATGAGTTATCAGAGAAATACTGAATAGCTGTGGTAAAACTTTGAAGTGACTCACAATGTTAAAAATATTTAGAAACTGATCCTTTACATAAAATTTTTGCAGACTCATGGTATAAATCAATGGGTCCTAAGAATCAGTATTATAATAACTTTGAATATCTTGATTTCTGGACCCATTCAGATTAAAATATCCAGATGGTTAATAGTATCTTTATGTCTATATGTATTCACAGGTTCCTCAATTGATTATGATAGTTTATCTTCTGTAGCTGGTGTTATATTCAAGTTGGGGAAGTCATAATGTTTTGGAGTGGTCAAAAGATGCTCAAGAAAAGTGAACATTTATTATATTTAAGATTCTATTTAATATCCTATCAATATAAAATTAAGGAGACAAATATATATATTTTTAATTTTATTAAATCACCATGAAATAGTTACAAACTTTCATGTTTGGGTTACAATTACACAATGATCAAACACCCATCCCTCCAACCATGCATATTCCCCACACCAATATCCCTGGTATACCCTCCCTTCTCCACCTTCCCCCTGCCTCCACGGCAGATAATATTCCCCATACTCTCTCTCTACTTTTGGGCATTATGGCTTGCAACACAGACACTGAGAGGTCATCATGTTTGGTCCATTTTCTACTTTCAGCACACATCTCCCATACCGATTGATTCCTCCAGCCATCATTTTCTTAGTGATCCCTTCTCTATTCCATCTGCCTTCTCCCCTCTGCTCATGAAGCAGGCTTCCAGCTATTGGACAATCCTCCTGGTGGTATCTACTGTCCTTGGTGTCAGCCTCATGTGATGTTGTTCTATACTGAGTGCAGTCTTTCTATGTCTGTCCCTCTCTTTCTGACTCATTTCACTTAGCATGATACTCTCCATGTCTATCCATTTATAAGCAAATTTCATGACTTCATCTCTCCTAACAGCTGCATAGTATTCCATTGTGTAGATGTACCAAAGTTTCTTTAACGAGTCATCTGTTCTAGGGCACTTGCGTTGTTTCCAGATTTTGGCTATTGTGAACAGTGCTAATGAACAAATAGGTACAGATATCATTTCTACTGTGCTAATTTTTGCATCCTCGGGATATATTCCCAGAAGTGGTATTGTGGGGTCATATGGAAGCTCAATTTCTAGTTTTTGAGGGACTGTCCATATTGTTTTCTGGAAAGGCTGGACCAGTCTGCATTCCCACAAACAGTGAAAGAGCATCCCTTTTTTCCCCACATCCATGCCAGCACTGGTTGCTTTTGTTCTTTTGAATGTGTGTCAGTTTCTGTGGTGTGAGATGATATCTCATTGTTGTTTTTATTTGCATTAAGGAGACAAATCTTGATCCCTATATAGTTCATAGTGTAATGAGGGAGTTGGAAAAAATAAATCATAAAGCAAAAAGAAGACAATGTAAAGAGGAAGACATACACAAAGCATACACTCAACAACACTAACGATATGAGATCCATTCCAACCCCCAAACTTTAAAATGTGCTTGTCAAGGTAGCAGGCTTGTCAAGAGGATGAAGGGAACCTGGGAACACTGGTGGAGGGAAGTTGACACTAGAAGTGGGAATGGTGCCTGAGACCCAATTATGAATAACCTTGCAAATCATGATTCTTTAATAAAATAAAAATTTAAAAACAAAAGGGAATAAAATAAGGAGAGAAACAAAGAATACATCATGAGGAAAATGGTTCACACTTGACTTATAGGACTGGTGGAGCACTTGACCTGAGTTTTGACAGATCACAGGTTGCCAGAGAACGTGCTAAGTCTAGGAGTGATGTGAAGGAAAGCAGACATAATGATAGTATCCTCCAGATATGCAAACAATTCTGATGACCAGAGCATTTTGGGAAGAAGACAGAAGATGAATAACAGTATATGCTTTAAAAAAAAACATTGAGAATAAAGAAGTCATTTTAAACAGAGGAATAGTAATTTGCATTTTAGAAAGAGCATCTTGAAAGATGGTCAGGATAATTAAAATTAACTGTGATTTAAAGACCACAGAAGATAGAAGCAGAAGTGGCTCATTTTACTGATTGTATAAAAAGATTGTTTTATACTCTTGAGCAATGTAAAAGATGGCTAAGCAAAATATATCTTTCCTCAGTAAAAGGAAGCCAATAGTACACCAGATGGTTAACCTTCAGCTCAGCAAGAAGTACTTTTTGGTGGAATGGTATTAAGGAAGAATTTATATTGAATGCAACAATCATTTTCAAATGAAAAGAATGGGGGCATAAAAAAAAAAAGAATGGGGGCATATTGTTATGAAGGAATATACACTCTCAAAGCAAAGTCATATTTTCTTATCATTTTAAAATATTTTTATAAACAAAAATTTCTAGTTATTTCAAAAAGCAATATAATTTAAACAATTTTAATAGAATTATTTTTACATTTTATTAGAAATATACTAAATGTTAATTATAAGAATTTTCCATGTTTGTTTTAGTTGATTTTGTTTTAAAAGACCCTCGAGAAAAAGATGAGAAAAAGGCAGAGGAACTTCCACCCCATCGTGCAGAGTAAGTGATAAGTTTTTCTAAGTATATTATTATGTGACCATTCATGTAATACTCGTGTATATATTCATTTTCTCATAGATATTTATTATTTATATGCTTCATATTTGGACTGGAGCGATAACACAGCGGGTATGGGTGTTTGCCTTGCATGCGGCTGACCCAGGTTCGATTCCTCCATCCCTCTCTGAGAGCCTGGCAAGCTACCGAGAGTATCCCGCCCACACGGCAGAAGTATTCTATATGCCAAAAACAGTAACAACAAGTCTCACAATGGAGACGTTACTGGTGCCCGCTCAAGCATATTGATGAACAACTGGACGACAGTGCTACAGTGCTACAGTATGACAGTGCTACATATGCTTCAATCTGCTTCATATTTATAACTAAAAAAACTTACTGTGTTTGCTTTTTATGCATTAAATTTATAATAAAATTATATTGGATGGATAATGTGTAGACATATAGACACACAGACAGATTGAGACCTATGTGGTTAAAACATAAGTGTCCTGGTGAAAGTTCTTGATGTATTTCCACAGAATCCAGAACAATTTTCAGATATGCTAGGGACCTAAACATTTGGAGGTAATATGAATGCACTAAAAGATATGGGAAATATTGAAAATATATGCACATAGAGAATCTTCAACTTATTTACTTGCACTTAATATAGAACACATAATGAGAAAAGCCACTTAATATGTATATTATGTTTTTCCTAAAATAAGTTACATATAGGATTAAAACTTTTATAGAAATTGAATAGTACTTAAGTTTATATGATTACATAACTCAGTTTATTTTACTTTTTTCACATCATTACGTGTCCCAAATTGTTTGCTGTAAGGCACACACACACACACACACACACACACACACACATACACACACATCATAAAGCCATTCAGAATATATATCCTTTGAAGAACAGCTTTATTCTGAAGAAAGAAAAAGATTGTTCTTTGCAAAGGCAGCATAACCACAATTGAAAAATAGAATTAAACTTGATATATTGTAAAACAAAATATAATATCTAAAATAAGTATAAGATGTCAAATGTGGATGTTTAAATATATTCTGAAAAAAAAAGATGGCACATTTTCATTATATAGTGCATGATTAAATCATTTGGGTTTCTAAATAAGTCCCCAAATAACATTAAAGCAAAATGGACTGATGAAATAACCTAAACAGACCTTTGTGTTTATACTTTTGTGACTACTTTCACTTTATTATTATTATTATTATTATTATTATTATTATTATTATTTTTGCTTTTTGGGTCACACCCAGCAATGCTCAGGGGTTACTCCTGGCTTTGCACTCAGGAATTACTCCTGGTGGTGCTTGGGGGACCATATGGGATGCCGGGGATCGAACCCGGGTCGGCCGCGTGCAAGGCAAACGCCCTACCCACTGTGCTATTTTTTTATTGAGTCACCGTGTGGAAAGTTACAAAGTTTTCAGGTTTAAGTCTCAGTTATACAATGCTCGAACACCCATCCCTTCACCAGTGCACATATTCCACCACCAAGAATCACAGTATAGCTCCACCCCGCACCCCCACACTCCTAGTCCCCCCACTCTTAGCCCCCCTCCCGCCTGTGTAACTAATAAATTTCACTTTACTTTCACTTTGATTGCATTCAATATTTCAACAAAACTCACTATTATTGTTTGGGGAGTCTCTCCCCTAAAGTTGGACCTGCTGAAAAGGAAGCATTTGATAATTTGTTTTCCATTACTGAGAATGAAGAGGTATGAGGTCCAGTGACCACACATAGTGGCCTCACGGTTTTGGGTTTCTGTATTTTAGTATTTTAGTAACTAAGTCCAGAGAGATATCTGCCAGAAGTTGCATCATTGCCAACTTGTACTTCTCAGTTACATTATATTCCACATATGAGTGCAATCTTTCTATGTCTGTGTCTTTCTTTCTGACTCATTTAACTCAATATGATACTTTCCATGTTGATCCATTTATATGCAAATTTCATGACTTCATGTTTTCTGACAGCTACATAGTATTCCATTGTGTAGATGTACCAGAGTTTCTTTAGCCAGTCATCTGTTTTGGGGCACTCTGGTTTTTTCCAGACTCTGGCTATTGTAAACAGTGCTGCAATGAACATAGAAATACAGATGCCATCTCTACTATACCTTTTTGCCTCTCCGGGATATATTCCCAGGAGTGGTATTGCTGGGTCAAATGGAAGCTCAATTTCTAATCTTTTGAGAATCGTCCATATTGTTTTCCAAAAGGGCTGAACCAGTCGGCATTCCCACCAGCAGTGAAGAAGAGTCCCTTTCTCCCTGCATCCACGCCAACACCGATTGTTTTTGTTTTTTGGGATGTGGACCAGTCTCTGTGGTGTGAGATGCTATCTCATGGTTGTTTTGATCTGCATCTCCCTGATGATTAGTGATGTTGAACATTTTCTCATGTGCCTCTGAGCCATTCGGATTTCTTCTTTGGGAAAGTTTCTGTTCTGTGACCACTTTCACTTTAACATAAATTCAAGGGAATTTTTACTGGCAATATAGTTGGACAATCTTCCTAGATTGTTTCAAAACTAAAGGGAAAATTTGAACTTTTTCTTTTCTGACATTAGACTAAGATTAAAAAAATATGGTTTGTTTAGGATATTACAAATTGAAATCTCACTTTCATTCTAATAATTATTTTTGAATTCTTCTAAATAATAAAGATCATGGTTTTTGTATATTTTAACATAATTATATGTTTTACTATTACCATGAAGATACATCATTTTTAATTAAAATTAGACCATTATTATTTAAAAAAATACACTGACTATAAAAAATCACTTTGTTTTACAGAAGACAAACCTCTCATTTTCTCTTTGCTTTCAGAATGGAAGTTCTTCCAAAGCCTTGGAGGAGATCTTTCTTAGCTGCCACCAGTTTTATTAAGGACCATTTGAATGCAATGAACCCTACAATGTTGGCTGTGCTGGATTTATGGCATAATACTTACAAGTGAGTATATCTGTCCTTTGCTTTTTCATAAAAGAAAGATGAAAATAATTTTTAATATATCTGTATTATTTTATTATAACTTAAAATGTAACTGCAAATTTAATGCACTTCAACACAATTTTGAATAAACAATATAGAAACGTCCAGTGTAAAAAGTGAATATTGCCTTTATCTCTAGCCCAATTCTCCCCTCTCCCAAACCAACTCCCACCACTCTAGTTTCAAGGGTTCATCACAGTTAAAAGGGCTGAGTTGTGATATATTGCTTGGGATTCTTCTCTCCAGCTTAGAGACCTAGTAAGTAGTGTGTATCTGAAGCACCTGTGCTGTAGGTAAGCTCATGCATCATCTCATAGGCTTTGTCACTTCAGGATGTGAAGTCATTCAGCCTGGCAGGAGCTTGGCAGAGCTGGATGTGAGTGCTGGTGGGCACTGGAGCTAAGAGCTTGTCTGTAGATGTATCCAGGGGAGTATCTTGCAAATTAGAAGTTCAGCTTTAAATATCTGCAAATTTGCTTGGCACTTTGGGGGATCAAAAGTTGTGGGGGAGGTGGAGCCCGCACCATTACCTTTGAGCAGAAGATGGCTGTGCCTTCTGCGTATGTCAACCTTGGCAAACCTGCCCACGATGTCTTCACCAAGGGCTATGGGCTTGGCTTAATAAGGCTTGATTTGAAATAAAAATCTGAGAATGGACTGGAATTTACAAGTTCAGGTTCCGCCAACGCAGAGACCACCCAGGTGACAGGCAGCCTTGAAACCAAGTACCGGTGGACCAAATATGGGCTCACGTTCACTAAGAAATGGAACGTGGGTAACACACTTGGGCTCACATTCACTGAGACATGGAACGTGGATGACATGCTAGGCATCGAGATCACCGTAGAAGACCAGCTCTCACATGGCCTGAAGCCGACCTTTGATTCATCCTTCTCTCCAAACACTGGGGGAAAAGAAGACAGGATACAAGCAGGAACACATCAACTCGGGCTGCGACATGGATTTCAGCATTGCTGGGCCTTCCATCTGGGTTACCCTTGTGCTGGCCCACCAGGGCTGACTGGCTGGCTACCAGATGAACGGTGAGACTGCCAAGTCGAGCGGGACCCAGAGAAATTTTGCGGTCGGCTACAAGACTGATGAGTTCCAGCTTCACACGGACGCATGAGCTTGGTGGCTCCACTTACCAGAAGGTGAACAAGAAGTTGGAGACGGCCGCTAACCTCGCTTGGACGGCAGGCAACAGCCACACTCCTTTCGGCATAGCAGCCAAGTATCAGATCGACCCCGATGCCTGCTTTTCGGCTAAAGTGAACAATTCCAGCCTGATAGGATTAGGATACACTTAGACCCTAAAGCCAGGTATCAAACTGACACTGTCAGCTCTGCTGGACGGCAAGAATGTCAGCACAGGTGGCCACAAGCTTGGTCTAGGACTGGAATTTCAAGCATAAATGAATACTGTATAGTCATTTAATTTTAAACTATTTTGCAGCATAGCTACCTTCAGAATTTAGTGTACCTTTTAAATGTTGTCTGCCTGGGATGCAAGTATTGCTAAATATCATGTTATGCCTACAAGTTAAAGGTATTATTACCCTTTCAGAGGTACAGAAAAATCCAATTCCAAAAAAAAAAAAAAAGAGGTCCTTTCAGCTCTAGACTTGGGGACAGGGAGGGGGAACTTGGCAGCCCCTCTAGAGATGTCAGGTTCCATTTTTTATTTTCAATCTATAAATGGCTGCAAGTGGGAGCTGATCATACGTAGACACTTGGTAAATGCTCATTGACTACATGTATGGAATTGTGATTTCCTGAGAATTAAACCTTGGTTCCCTGGCCTAATCAAGGAGAAGTTTGATGGTGTGTATAGATTTATCTGAAAGGGAAATTCTTAGACAGATCTTTGTGACCCATGTCACCACAGCCCATCATCTCCTTTACACCAAATGTAGTTGCAGGGTGTGATAGCTGTTTATTCTGTGCCATTTTGGGGTGGAGAAGGTGAATGTGATGAAGCCAATAATTCAGACTTATTTTCCTCTCTCATTGTGGTTTTTTTCACCCTCCTGCCAGACTATGAAACAGCTTCTGAGAGTTCCAGCTATTGGCTGGGAAAAGCTCTGTGATCAATCACAAAGGGTGACCCCGGGATCTAAGTTGGACTCTTGGGTTATATTCTCGACACTTTCTTTCTTTTTTTTTTTTAGCATTTTGTATCACTTGTATCACTTGTCATCCCATTGGTCTTCAATTTGCTTGAGTGGGCACCAGTAACGTCTCCATTCATCCCTGTCACGTGCTAGTGTAGCCCAATGGTATCTGCTCGCTCCAGGAACAGAAAGAGCCTCAAACCATTCATTCAGGGTTTTGACGAAGAAGTCTGACCATCTCATAAGTGGGCAGCCACGCGGTCTTTTGACATCCCGTGGAATCCAGTTAGTAACAGCTCTAGTCCAGCAGTCATCTCTGAATCCATTATTATGTGTCCATCCCATCTGATTTTTGATGCCTTGGCAAACGAGACAGTGTCCCTGATTCTTTTTTTAAGATTCTTTTTTATTTTATTTTATTTTATTAGTGAATCACCGTGAGACAAAGTTACAGACTTACAGGTTTTCATGCTTACATTTCAGTCATAAAATGATCGAGTGCCCATCCCTCCACCAGTAACCATTTTCCACCACCAATGGTCCCAGCATCCCTCCCCTCACCCCCACCCCGTCCCCTTCACTCCACCCTTCCTTTGTGGCAGGGCATTCCCATTTGCTCACTCTCTCTTTTTGGGTGTTGTGGCTTGCTACAGAGGTATTAAGTAGGCATCTTGTTCAGTCTATAGTCTATTTTCAACCTGTATCTCCCATCCTTAGTGGGCCCGCCTAGCTAGCACCCTTTACTTGGTGATCCCTTTTATATCAGAGCTGCTTCTTGGTCACCTCATATGACCACCTAGCATACGAGGTCAGCTTCCAAGCTGTGGAATACTCCTCTTGATACTTATCTCTACTATTCTTGGGTGTTAGTCTCCCATTCTGTTACTTTATATTCCACAAATGAGTGCAATTTTTCTATGTCTGTCCCTCTCTTTCTGACTCATTTCACTTAACATGATACTTTCCATGTTGATCCACCTATATGCGAATTTTATGACTTCATCTTTTCTGACAACTGCATAGTATTCCATTGTGTAGATGTACCAAAGTTTCTTTAGCCAGTCATCTGTCCTCAGGCACTCGGGTTTTTTCCAGATTCTGGCTATTGTGAACAGTGCTACAATGAACATATTGGTGCAGATGTCACTTTTACTATACTTTTTTGCATCTCCGGGATATATTCCCAGAAGTGGTATTGCTGGGTGAAGTGGGAACTCAATTTCTAATGTTTTGAGAAGCGTCCATACTGTTTTCCAAAAGGGCTGAACCAGTCAGCATTTCCACCAGCAGTGAAGGAGAGTCCCTTTCTTCACACGTCCGCACCAACACCGGTTGCTTTTGTTCTTTTGGATGTGGGCCAGTCTCCTTGGTGTGAGATGATATCTCATTGTTGTTTTGATCTGCATCTCCCTGGTGATTAGTGATGACGAGCATTTTTTCATGTGCCTTTTGGCCATTTGAATTTCTTCATTGAGAAAGTTTCTGTTCATTTCATTGCCCCATTTTCTGATGGGGTTGGATGTTTTCTTTTTGTACAGTTCAACCAGTGCCTTGTATATCCTTGATATCAGCCCTTTATCAGATGGGTATTGGGTGAATATCCTTTCCCATTCTGCAGATTGTTTTTTTTATTCTGGTCATGGTATCTTTTGAGGTGTAGAAGCTTCTCAGTTTAAGATAGACCCATTTGTTTATCTCTGTTTTCACTTGTTTGGTCAATGGTGTTTTATCTTTGAAGATACCTTTAGCTTCAATGTCATAGAGGGTTTTGCTGTAAGTCTAAGGAGGTGCTCTTTTGTATGTGATTTCCTTCTTTGACCTTGCTGCTTGCAGTATTGTGTCTCTATCCATGGCATCTATCATTCTGACTATGATATGTCTTGGAGTCTTTTTATTAGGGTCTCTTTTAGCCGGCACCCTTTGGGCTCCTTGGATCTGGATGCCTGCATTCTTTAGCTCTGGGAACATCTCAGCAATGGTATCTTTAACTGTGGCGTTTTCTTTGGGGTTGACTCCCTGTTCTTGGTACTCCAATGATTCTTATGTTATTCCTCTTGAGTTCATTCCCTAGGACTCTGTTTTGCCCTAAAGCTATTTTGAGGTCTTTTCCCATAATTTGTTGTTGCCTGTAAGCTTTCTGAAGCTCATCTTCAAGCCCACTAATTCTGTTTTTGGCTGTAGTCATTCTACTGTTGAGGGCACCCACTGACAATTTTATTTCATCTACCAACTCCATTATCTGTGACATTTCTGCTGTAGCTTTTTTTATTTCTGCTCTCTGTTCTTTCTGTATATTCTTGGTTGTCTGTTCCATTGTTTCTTTCATGTCCTCCTTTAATTTGCTGGATGCGTGTTCCACCGTTTCTTTGGGTTCATTGATCATCTTCAACATTTCACCTCTGAATTTTTTTCAGAGTGATTGTATTTGTGGGTGACTACTGTTGAGGCTTCTGGACTCTTTTCTTTATCCTCTCCTCATGGTGGGGATTTTCCCTGTTTCTTCATGTTGTGGTAATGGTATGGAGGTGGGACCTTCCAGTTCACTATCAGTATTCCTCTCTTGCTTCGAGAAAGGATTCTGAAAGAGCTCGGTCAATTGTGGTCGCTTTTTCGGTATACTTTGATTGGACTAGGCTAGTGATCTTTGGCCTAATGTGTTTGGGATAGTCAGAATGTCTGCTTTAGAATTAGGTAATGGAGGTTGAGCTGTGGGTCCAATGTGATGAGAAAGGGGAAAATAACTATGGCCTCGTGAGCAACTGCAGCCCTGGAGGCCACTCCCAGCACGCTGTTGGTGGGAGGGGCGGCTTATGTCCCTGCTGCTGAGGTCTAATTCCCTCTTCGATATCCTGAGGTTTCTTGGGGGCGCTTCTGCTGACTGGAGCAAGCACTATTTCTTAAAAAAAAAAAAATCAAAACCAGACAAGTTAAAAAAATTAATACAAAGTCTTAGCTCTAAAATAATCTTATCTCTTTTCCTTTTTAAATCATCCCACTTTAAAAGCAAAATCAGGGGCTGGAGCAATAGCACAGCGGGTAGGGCGTTTGCCTTGCACGCGGCCGACCCGGGTTCGATTCCCAGCATCCCATATGGTCCCCTGAGCACCGCCAGGGGTAATTCCTGAGTGCAGAGCCAGGAGCAACCCCTGTGCATCGCCGGGTGTGACCCAAAAAGCAAAAAAAAAAAAAAAAAAAAAAGAAAAATCAACTTAAACACTATCAAATCCTGGCCATTGCATCTTCAACTAAACCTTGATGTTTCAGAATATGATATTGTTCCTAATGACTTTAATTAATAATTTTTAAAAAATCGTTGTATCTTATATTTTAAAATATTTAACTTTGTAAAACAATTTTAATCATAAAAACCAAAAGTACCATGTATCTGGGGAAGCAATTGATTAGCAAAAATCTTAGATACAAAAAAATCTTTTTTTTACTTACTGTTTTTTTTTAATTACTGTTTATTTTTGTCTCTTGCAGAAAATTACGTTTAGTTGATGTAGAAGAATTTCACAATCGCCAGGAGGCATTAGAGCTGTCCAGTTTTCAGACCATTGTCATGAGACACATGGAAACTGCTAAAGAAACTCTAGTTAAAATGTAAAGTTTTGAAATTTCATGCACATAGCTATAAATTTACAAATGTGATTGGTGGCATGCCTTTCCTAAAAACTACATCTTAGCTGCTCCTAGAAAGTATGTTTTAAACAAATGTTTTATAATTTTGGCCTGAGAATTATATATGTTTTCAGCTATCTTTGTCTATAATATCTGTCCATATACTCTACATAGCATAGGTTGTGTTGAAACTAAAAAGACTATATTTACTATGAGTGAAGTAGGTTCCCGTGGGGGAATGATCATTAACTGTCATTTAACAGATATGTATTTGCTCTGCTATTAATACATGTAAGATTCTGTGCTTGTAAAATTTTGTTTCTGGATGGAGAATGCAGAAAAGCTTGAAAAATAACTAGGTAGGGGAAATATATTCTTTAAATATGTTAAAATGACATAAAAAATAACATACCATTATGCTCCCTGTGGACTTTTGTTGCTACTTTAAATCCCACGTATGAGAGAGATTATTCTGTATCTGTTCTTTTCCTTTTGATTGACTTATCTCAGTGTGATATCCTCCAGTTCCATCTATGTTACTCCAAGTTGCATGATTTTGTTCTTTCTTAGAGCTTCATAGTATTGCATTGTTCTTTTATCATTCTTTTTTTTTTTTTTTTTTTTGCTTTTTGGGTCACACCCAGCGATGCTCAGGGGTTACTCCTGGCTTTGCACTCAGGAATTACTCCTGGCGGTGCTTGGGGGACCATATGGGATGCCGGGGATCGAACCCGGGTCGGCCGCGTGCAAGGCAAACGCCCTACCCGCTGTGCTATCGCTCCGGCCCCTCTTTTATCATTCTTAATTTGAACAATTTGAGTTTTTTTCATTTTGATCTTTCTACACATAGAATTTTCAATTTCTCTGAGTTTTCCTATGTTAGATTTTGATTTTGTTGGTTTTTCTATCATTTTTCTAACCTATTTTGTTTGTTTCCACTCAGATCTTTATTTCTTCCTTTTGTTTTCATTTTCTAGTGAGATTTTACATTGTTAAAATCCAATTTAATTTTTTTTTTAATTTTTGAGCCACATATGTCCATGCTTAGGGATTACTCTTGACACTGCACTCAGGATCAGTCAGTCAGGTTTCATCAGACCATATGGTGTGCCAGGGGTTGAACCCTGTTTGGCTGCATGCAAAACAAGTGCCCTGTTCATTGTACTATTTCTTTGGTCCTGGTTTATTTATTTTTATTCATTTGTTTAATTTTCTGGGTGTTATTAAGGCAGCTTCTGGTGATACTCAACTTTGTGTTCAGGCTTAGTGATTCAGTGTTCAGGGACCTAGCACTGTGTGTGATGTCTGACAGTGTGGCATGGGAGTGGGTGGGGAGGGTGTCACCAAACCCACCTTGGCCTTAACCTCTGTGCTCTCTCTCGAAGTCCAGTCTCACTGAGTCATTTTCTGTTGGCTGTGGTTAAAATTTCTTTACTTAGGCGAAGTGAAATACGCTAGCACAGAGTAAATAAAGTCACTTAGCAAAATACTAGCCTATAAAGACGTCTGGCTATCTGGAACTGAATGTTAATACATAATGTGAAAGTAGTTCTCTCAAAGTCTTAACTTTTAACAATCTTTCATTCTTTCAAGGTGGTTTCCAGAAGTGCAGAATATTTATTACCAAGGTAATAAAAAAAAGCAATTACCACCTAGTGACAACAGTGCCAAATTAGAATCTTTTTTCAACTGTGCTGCTACCCTCATGACTTTACAGCTGCAGGACCTCACCTTGGTCTCCATGCAGGATTTCACAAACTTGATTGCACAACCCCCTGTAAGTTTGATTCAGTTACGTTGTTTTTTTTTTTAAATTTACCTGATTATTTTAGTTCTTTCAGAGAACATAATTATAAAATACCTTTACATATTATCTATTCAAAGTTTAAACTAGCATACTTTGGATATATGGCTATTGTCACATTGAGAAGGGTTAGTAAAACTCCCACTACTGGAAAATTTGTCCCATAATGTTTGGGGAAAGTTTCCACAAAGACTCTTGATTTCTAAAAGAAGGTCTCTTTACAGCAAGGCCTTCGAATCTGACTTTTCTGGACCCATGACTATAGCTTTTTTGTGGGCCCAGTGGCTAATAGATACCAAGAACTCTAGGTGGGAATTGCCTTTTTATTTTTTTTAGGATAGCTCTTCTTTTGCTTAATTCTAGATTGTAGGCTGTAAATAAAAGAATATGACCCTTGTATTCTAACTGGGCCTTGGCCTAGTGCACTCCTAGCCTGTCACAAAGTGCGCGCGCTTGCGAACACACACACACACACAAACACACACACACACACATACACATACACTCACACATTTATGCTCTTTTTTTTTTCAGGGTTCTGTTAGAGCTTTTGAACATCCAGGATTTGTTATGAGACTAATCCTTGATAACAATACTATTAAGTTTGAGCCTGAATTCACTGATTATATAGACATCTTTCTAAATGTTTATGATGTCATGATTAAAGCTGTCAGTTTTGTGCCAAGAATTGAGACAAAATTGTATTCTAAGTGGGTAAGTAATATTTGTTAATTTGTTTGATTTTACGTGATGGTAGCAATTCTAAATAACTTCTGAAAGTTATAAATCGATATCCTCTGTTTTCAAATATATAAATGGACTAGTAACACTGATTACAAGGACGTTTTGATTTAAAAATATCAATTCCAACTAGCCTTTACAACTTATCTAGTTTTTTAGTTTAGTCTTCTACTGGACTCAGCTAAAATCTTCCTGAATAGAAAGAGTTGAAACTTTGATTAGGTTTGCTTTACTCAATGAGTATTTACTCAAGCACTCAATGTGTTATAGCTCTCCATCATACATTTCTAGGTCTGTTCCAGTATCTTCTAATGCTTATATCCTCATATACCTTTTCCCATACATAGTAGTCTTACCATGGAACTGGCTGGCTTCTGATGTGGGGTTCTTGAGTTTTCTAGGTAGGATCAGTATACAAAATTCCAGATATTCATGAGATTATTGCTATTTGCTAAGTAGGTAGTTTTAGATCCCCTGATATCCTGTTGCCAGGCCTCATGCTGGTTCCCCACTGGTTTTCATGTGCACCATCCTTCGTCATGCTAGTATCTTGCTGGATCTGAGCCTTGATGTTCTTAGTGCAGTGTAATGGTTTGTTTCTGATACTTCGTGGTCTGCCTCTCCATGCTGGCGTTTGCTGCTTTGTTCCTTAGGCTTTCCTTGATCCTCAGGCCATCTGCATGTGGCTGATTCTTTTCCTGCTGTCTGCAGGGGTGTGTCCAATGAGAGGCTACCATCAGACCAGACCAGGGTATAGGGTCAAAGAGGAAGGAGACTGCTGTCCATCTGGGCCAGGAAGAAAGTAAACTGACATGTGCTTACTATTTTAAGTGTTCCTATGTCTGGCCCCAAATATTTTGGTTTCTAAAGAGAAAAAAATATGCTTGTGCTTGGTTTTGGGAGGTAGAAATCTGCCAGGAATATGCAGAGGCAGGGCTTTCTTGGAACATTATATGACTGAAACCCAGTCATGGTTTGTAATGGTGTATCTCACAGTGGTTCACTAAAATACATAAACAAAAAAAGAGAAAAATATGCCGACTTCTATCTAACCTGTGTTCACCATTTTAAGTCTTTATTTCTGCTCCTTAGCCATTATTACTATTGTCTATCTGTCTTCTGGCAGGATATACAATAACTTAGTTCTTGTTGACTAGATTTTAAAATGACCATTTATGTTTTCTAAATTACCTGGGACCTCTCATTTAATTGTAATGTGTTAAATCTTAGATAGTATTTCCCTTCTCTCTCTCTCTGGCTAACATTTTGTGAAGGCTATGCTGAACTATGACATTTCAACAGTTCTTATTGTCATAGAATATAACATAATGAGCATGACTGAAAATCCCCTAACTTGGATAAATTTTCAAATTTTATCAAGTACTGTCAAAATATTTTTTCTTTTTCTGTTTTTAAAATAGTTTATGAATGTTTCATGCACAAAAAATGATACCGGAGATTACTGTGCAAAGTTGTAATTAGTAATAAAGTTAACACCTGCATACCTAAAATCTCATTTTAGGAATAAAATTTTGATTCCTTTATATTCTCCCTTCCTCTCCATTCCTCCTTCTCACATCTCTATTCAGATACCTTCTAACAAAAGAATCACTAATCTGAATTTTGTAGCTGTTGTTTTCTTAATTTTTTAAGATAAACTTACTATATGTTTGTATGTCCATAAAAAATTCTGCTTTTCCATGTGTTTCTGTAGCTGGAGTCATAATAATCAGGGTCTTGTTTCATTTTACTTAGCATTTTGAATTTTGAGGCTATTACCCTCTTCATGTTCTCAGGAATTACTCCGGGCGGTGCTCGGGGGACCATATGGGATGCTGGGAATCGAACCTGGGTCAGCTGCCTGCAAGGCAAATACCCTACCCGCTGTGCTATCACTTCAGCCCCATAAATTTGCATTCTTGAACACTGTCCTCACCCTCAACTCCACTGGCTTTCCGCTAGATGAGGCTAAAATGCCCTAAGTGTGCCTTCCTAGTCCTTCTCACAGTTTTAGCCCCATAGTGTTTCCCTCACCATTTGCATGCTACTTGTTTCTTATGCTACACTCTAAGCTTCCTGAGCCTAGAATCGTGTCTCTTTACTTGACTCCTGACTCCCACATCCCAGCATTGGCTCTCATTGACTACATGTTCAGGAGATACGTGAAGCTAAAGCACAATTAGGGATTGCAGGTGTTGCAGGTATAAATTATTTTGCACACTTAGACAGTTCCACCTTTTGAGGTAATGCAGACTAGCCTTGTCTCCCACTAACCAGCATTGAGAGCGGCCAGCCATCTTACAGGATTCACAAAATTACTTACAGAGGCCTACGAAAGTGTGTTGGGGGTAAGTGAACATGGCCTTTTGTACAATAAGGATCCAACAGAGCCTTGGTTACTATCCATACTGATTTCTGGCTAATGATGAATAAGTGAAGTACAGAGCCTCGGGGAACATTAGGAAGATGATCTTGTCTTACTGGCTGGTTGTCTGAGTCACTCAAATACATGCAGCTTCGGGGCTGGAGTGAGAGTCCAGTGGGTAGGTGTATAATCTCCGGGGTGACTCTCCCTCTTGAGGCCTGGGTTCTGTGGACTCGGGCCATTCCACCTCCTGGGGCAGCCGAGGCCATGGACATATGAAGGAGGAAATGAGGGGTATACATTTTCCATATATATATGTATATGTATATATACATATATATATATATATATATATATATATATATATATCAGAGAGCCCGGCAAGCTACTGAGAGTATCCTGCCCGCACAGCAGTGTCTGGCAAACTCCCCGTGGCTTATTTGATATGCCAAAAACAGTAACAATAACAGTTCTCATTCCCCTTACCCTGAAAGAGCCTCCAATCATTGGGAAACACGAATAAGGAGAGGCTGCTAAAATCTCAGGGCTGGGACAAATGGCGACGTTACTGGTGCCTGCTCGAGTACATTGATGAACAATGGGATGACATGATGCAGTGATACCCTCTTTATAGAGCTGCTATGTTTTAATTTCTTTTCATTTTCTAGGAATCCCATAACATTATTTTTCAAGGGCACATTCCATTTTTTATTACATCATAGCTATTTTGCTTCTTCTATCAGGCACTGTATCCAGTAATTCCAATAGCTATAGTCTTTTCCAACTTGAATATGCTCTCTATAGATGTGCTTCTATTTCTAGTGGTTATTTCCCAGTGGATCATTTTCCCATATTATTATGCACTTATACACGTAAGAACTTTATGCAGGAAAGTCGTGGTTCAAGTTGGTTATTTCTTGAGGAGGCTCTGGACACCACTGCAGAGACCACCAGAGACCACTTAATGAAATTCTTGACGGAGGATTTTCTTAATAGCACTGGCAGTGTCAAGGCTTACCTAAATTTGCATGTGAACAGGCCTGTGTTTACAGATTCTTTAGGCAGTCATTTTCTTTTCTTCTCCACTGGCAAATCAAGACCCAAATGGGTAAATTTTCTTTCTTTTCCTAGCTCATCAAAGATGTTACTTATCAGCTTTCTGAAATTTTGTGTTTGGAGAACCCAAGTTTTGAGCTTATGTCATCAATCAATGTTCTTGGTTTTATAGTTATCAGTGATGACTTCTCACTCTGTTTACACTTGGGCCTGTATTCCCTGATAACTGTTCTTCCTACCTACCTTTCTGGTGACTCATTAAAGCAAAGCTTAGGTGGAGATCAGCAGTTTTCAGCTTACTCACTCATTTCTGCATACAGTTACCTCTCTCAATTCACACTTTTTCTCAAGTTTGCACTTTCCTTTTGATTTTGTTTTCTCACCTATGCATTATGAAAGTTGTATTAGGCACTTTATTCAGCAACTTTGTCTTTTTTCTTCTAGGATGTTGTTTTTAGAATATGTTTTCCTCATATTGTCTTAAATGAGATGTCTCTCAAGAAATTTGCTATGAACATTATCCTTTATTGAATTCTAATAATCTCTCACATTCTTTTCTGTTCTACTGATAGTCTAACTTTTATCAAGGATGATTTGAGATGCCTTATGAAGCAGACAAGTTAATATAAGTTACTAACAAATCACAAAGAAGGTATTATAATCAGAAAGAATATAATTGCTATGATTTATGATTATAAAATGTGATTGTAAACTTTAGTTTCTAAAGTAAGAGAGGAATTTTGCTTAGTTTTAACTAGATATAAGCAGTCAATTTAGACTGCTACTGTGTAAAAAATATAAGCGTGCATGCGGAAGAGTGATGTGTGATGTATGTTCTCGGGCTCTCAGGGCGACTCTCTCTCTCTCTCTCTCTCTCTCTCTCTCTCTCTCTTTCTTTCTCTCTCCCCCCTCATGTTTGCTGCTCTCAAGGAGCTGTGTGTGGACCGGATCGGGATGGCTTCTCCTTTGTGCTCCGCTGTGCTCTCCTGTCTGTTTCTCTATCTCTCTATCTCTGACTCTTGTCTCTGTAGTCTCTCCTCTGGTCTCTTTCGACCTCTCTCTGTCTCTGTCATCTCTCCTCTGGTCTCTCCCGATCTCTCTACTGATCTCTCTTTCGATCTCTCCTGCTTCTCTCTATGGAGCCCTTCTTGCTCTCACTTCTGACTCTGACACTTACTTTTGACTCTTACCCTTATCCTTTATCTCTGACTCTGACCCTTACTTCTGATTCTGACCCCTACTTCTGACTCTGACCCCATCCACTCTTACAGTCTTAGTTTATATAGCAATCACATAGGGTGGTGATACAAAGGTGGCTTGAACATTAACAAATCAACAAAGAGGCATAAAACCATTTCTCCAGGAGATTAACAAAATCTCATCTAAGGAGATTACTACAGATTACTAGGAGATCCGCTTTAAGGGCGGAATCCTGTCCAGGGTGTGTTGCTTTCTTTTTTCCTCAGCTAGTAATCCACTTAATTAGCTTTAGTAAATCTACTTCTAATATTTCTAGCAATGTCATTCTGTATGATGACAGTAAGAGATATGTCAAACTTAAAGTTTCATTCTTCCTGAGAACATCTCACCATATAAACTTAAAGTTTGGTTCTTCCTGAGGACATCTCACTATATATTCCAGACCACAGTCCTCAGGTCAGCTTAGTCTTCCTAACCCCAGCAGCGTCCTAGTCTCATCATTACTTTTGGATCATGACAGCATTTGTCTATGACCATGCTCTCAACTTATAGTTGAGTATTGTGGAGCTTTAGTCTGGCCCATTTTGATGCCAGGGTAGCTCACAGTTTGCTCTGGGTCCATTCAGTCCCTCGCTTTTGAGATGCTAGGAACTAAGGGCAACTGAGTTGAGAAAGCAGATGTCCAAGAGTAAATACTCTTTGGAGTCAATCAACTCCCAAGTTACAAGAGCATAATATTAATTGTCATTCTGTGTCCATACAGAAAGGACATTGCTTTAAGGTAAACTAAGTTCCCTGTAGCAAGGCTGAAAGGACAAACCCAATGTCATTCTACACTACTGGGAAAAGGTGTTTTTATTTTCTGGAAGCATAGTTTGAGAGAGAGATTCTTAGATAGGACATTACAGCTGGGATCATGATCCTGAAAAGTTATGTATCAGGACTACCAGATATCACTTTAAAAATACAATTCCTGGGGCTGGAGCAATAGCACAGCAGGTAGGGCGTTTGCCTTGCATGCGGCCAACCTGGGTTCGATTCCCAGCATCCTATAGGGTCCCCTGAACACTGCCAGGGGTGATTTCTGAGTGCAAAGCCAGGAGTAACCCCTGTGCATCACCAGGTGTGACCCAAAAAGCCAAAAAAAGACAAAACAATTCCTGGTATTCCACTCTACCACTCCTCTCACCTAGGATTGCAATTACAGAACTCAAAAAAAAACAACCCTCAAATATCATTAGATGATTTTGGTGACCATCATTTCAGGGAACTGATATATATATATAGAGGGACTTTTTGTAAGAGAATTGAAAAATGTTTTTGATAGCTACAGAAATTGAATTTGTATGACCGTTTCTCATTATAGTTTTTGGTTGTAGAAGCAGGTGAACTTGATAGGCTAAAGAGTTATTTTATTTGTTTGTTTTTGGGCCACGCTCAGTGGTGCTCAGGGCTATCTCTTGGTTCTGTGCTCAAGGACCACTCCTGACAGCACTGAGGAGATCTCATGTGGTGGTAGGGATTAAACCTGCGTTACTCCATGACACTGAAGCTAAAGGTATCTTCAAAGGTGAAACACCCACTGACCAAGCAGATGAAAGTCAAGATAAACAAATGGAAGTACATTAAACTAAGAAACTTCTGCACCTCAAAAGAAATGGTGTCAAAAATGCGAAGACCCTCCATGGAATGGGAACAATTATTTTTCCAATACCTATCTGATAAAGGGTTAATATCAAAATTATAAGACACTGGTTGTAAGACAAAGTTATATAAGAACTTTGCAAGAAAAAAACTCATCTAACCCCATTTAAAAACTGGGAGAGGAGATGAACAGAAACTTCCTCAAAGAAGAAAAGGCACGTGAAAAAATGCTCTACATCAGCTATCATCAGGGAGATGCAAGTCAAAACCAACCCGAAACCCAATCATGAATGACTTTGTAACTGTATATATCACTGTAATTCAGTAAAACAAACAAAAACGTGGATTAGCTGCATGCAAAGCAAATAACCCTGCTTACTGTACTCTCTCCAGCTGCTGTGCTTTAAAAAATTCTTAAACTGCCTTATATAAAACAAACAAGCAAAAAAATTTCCTTCAACTTTCTGTTAACTTCTTTTAGAAATCAATTCAAATTCATATCAAAATACTTTATAATATATAGTTCTAAAATACTGGTGTCTGGTTCAGTTAGAAAAATGATCTCTAGGTTTTAGAAATTTAGAAATTAGAAATTTTTAAATTTACTATGACTAAAACTTAAAAAACATTGTTAAATTTTTTTTTTTTTTTTGCTTTTTGGGTCACACCCAGCAGTGCACAAGGGTTACTCCTGGCTCTGTACTCAGGAATTACTCCTGGCAGTGCTGGGGGACCATATGGGATGCTGGGAATTGAATCTGGGTCGACCATGTGCAAGGCAAATGCCCTACCAGCTGTGCTATCGCTCCAGCCCCAGCAATGTTAAATTTAAATAATCAATATGGATGATATTCAGCAGAGACCTAACAACTTCATATTATATTCAATGTCTAATTGTTTTCAGAGGAAAAGAAATAACACCTACCATTTCTTGAACCATGGGGTATATGGTAGTGTTAGTGATGGGTTTTCCTCACTAAGATCTCATGAAGCATCTAGCTAAGAGTGATATGGTTTCCTCCAATGCTCACCAGGGGTCACAGTAGTAAAATATGTCTTGTTCTCTAAGAATTTCTGATATTAACAACCTGAATGTAGTAGAATGTCTGAGATGGTTAAAAATTTCTTCTTCATTTATCTGTCCCCTTATTTTGCAAAGGGGAGACATGCTGTTGAGGCATGCTTGCTAATTTAAATTGTCTAGTTCATTCTTATCCATCATTATTCAGTAATAGCAGAATGAAAATTTTGCAACTAGAGAATTTGTCTATTCTAGTTGCTGTTCACACAAATATCAGTAGTAAGTGAGCTAACAGTGTTTTTGTTCTTAGATACATTGTTCATCAAGATGAAAAATTGCTGTAATCAAAAGTATGATTCTATGGCATTAAGACAACTTTGTGGGTGGAGATTGCTCTGAAGAAGTTATCAGAGTGCGGGGGTCTCATTCCTGGTGGTTCTCAGCCAACCAGACTGGTATTCAATGTGAGGGCACCAGAATGTGGTGCTGCTGAGATGCTGAGTGCTGGGGATTTCCTGGGTCACCCCCATGGTGCTAGGGTGGCCTTTGGGGATACACTTGGTAATACTTGGAGGTCCATTTGCCTCCAGAGATTAAATCTGGGTCAGCTACAATGAAATTTAACTGGATTATATTAAATTAGTTAAATTATTTAAATAATTAAATTAAATTTTGAAATACTCAAATATTTCAGCAATTCCTAAACTCCTTTTTAACTCTTGTACTCCTGTATTATCTCTCTAACTCTTTTTACTCTTTTAAAGTAGTAATGTACAACACAATGACTTTCATAGATATGTATATATATATGTAACTGCACACACATAATGTGGATTCTACTTTTTTTGTATTCTGACTTATTTAGTATATATTTTCAAGTGCTCTTATTTCATACATACAGAAAAGCAAGATAGAATGAGGTAGGCTTAACAAAAAAAATTATATGAAACATAGATACAGATTTCTCCTTCTGTGAGAAAGTAGAACTTTTCTAAACTATGAAACTTTATGTAAACAAAAATGGCATAAAGCAAAGGTACAATAACCATTAATTTATGTAGAAAAGGTATTTTTAGCATTCCAAGATCCAGAAAGTAATAGCACTGTAGCACTGTCGTCCCGTTGTTCATTGGTTTGCTCCAGCAGGCACCAGAAACGTCTCCATTGTGAGACTTGTTACTGTTTTTGGCATATCGAATATGCCATGGGTAGTTTGCCAGGCTCTGCTGTGATGGCGGGAGACTCTTGGTAGCTTGCCAGGCTCTCCGAGAGGAATGGGGGAATCGAACTTAGTTGGCCATGTGCAAGGCAAACTCCCTGCCCGCTGTGCAGAAAGTAATATACTAATGAAATTAAATGATATAGAAATCTCATGTAACACTGACATGTAGTAAAACCATGAATTATAAGATAAATATATAGCCTGTATAAAGTAGTTCTTGAAAAACTTGTGTGTGTGGGAAAGACATGAAACATTAGCATCTTTTACAAGGGCCAGGGGTATTGCCCCATAGCTGGAAGACTGCTTTATGAGCGGAGGGGAGAAGGCAGATGGAATAGAGAAGGGATCACTAAGAATATGATGGCTAGAGGAACCAGTTGGGATGGGAGACGCAGGCCGCAAGTAGATAGTGGACCAAACATGATGACCTCTCAGTGTCTGTGTTGCAAGCTATAATGCCCAAAAGTAGAGAGAGAGAGTATGGGGAATATTGTCTGCCTTAGAGGCAGGGGGAGGGTGGGAAAGGGGTGGTATACCTGGGATATTGGTGGTGGGGAATGTGCACTATGGAGGGATGGGTGTTTGATCATTGTGAGATTGTAACCCAAACATGAAAGATTGTAACTATCTCACGGTGATTCAATAAAATTTAAAAAAAAATTTAAAAAAAGAAAGATTAGCATCTTCATGAAAATAAACGATATGAATACCTTAACTTAAGGTATCTTAAAAAACTACTACCTCATATTACTGTTGCTTTTTTTTTTTTTTAGGAAAGTAAGTCTAAGCCAACCACCTTGAAGCCTGTAATTCTGAATGAAATTGTGGAAGCTCACAAAAACAAAGTTAGGGAAGTGATTATGAAAGAGAGTTTGGCACCTCAAGAGCACCTCAAACTCTATGATAAGTATGAGTTTTTGATTACCAGAAAAGCTGAGCAAGATGTAGATGCTTTTCTTGCAGAAAATCCTACTTATGAGAAAATAATAGAAGAAATACGCAAATACAAAAAGCTAATAGAAGAAATACAGTATACATCTAGAAAGGTAAATAATCTGTTGTACAGAACAGTTATCTGTACCTAGTGAAGTTTCTTACTTGTTTGCTTTGGAGTCAGACCCAACAGTGTGGCTCTGTGCACAGGGGCTGCTCCTGCTGTTTTTCAGGCAACCGTGTAGTGCTGGGTATTGAACCTGGATATCTGTGTGCAGAGCACAACATGCTCAGCCTATTGAAACATCTCTCGACCCTACCTTTCTATTTTAATTATATTTCTCTTTTTAATTTATATAAAATCATTATACTATCACTATTGAGAAAAATATTTATTAAGACTCACATTTGTGGTAAACCATGAACATGCAGAGGCAGACAAACTGCACACAATTCTTGTGCCTTTATAGATGAAAGTTTTAGACTGCAACTTAAGTACTTTATGTATTTTGACTCCTCAGAAATTTCAAGAACTAAATTTCTTTTAAGTGTGTAAAAGTCTGTTGGTGATTATACCAAAATATGGTTTCTTCTGTTTAGGAGAAGACTGATAATTTATTCTTTTGCTTGTTTTCACATTAGTCAAAATCTCTATCACGAACATGTATAAATTTTTCTATCTGTACTAATGCTACATTTAAATCCCAAACTGTTTTAGCAATAACTTGATCTTCTAAATTTATATTCTCATTATTGTCCTAAAATAGAATTGACTTCTAAGATAATGAACTCATCAAATTTACTCAGAAGATAAGTACAATACAATAAAATATTTTTAAAAACAATGCAGTAAAATACAATAAGTATTTAGATAAGCCTCCTATATTATGTAAAAAGCATCTAAGCTCAATTTTAAAATAAAACACACAAAACATTATTATGAGAAAGGCATTGGTGGGTCTCTAATATTTTTTCTGTTTCTTCTTAATATTTAACATTTTAGACTATTCGTTTGGGGATGTTTGAAATGCGCTGTGACGAATTAATCAGAGCTTTGGTGAAGCGGGCAGAAGCTATTTGTGGAAAACTTATAGCTCAAATGTTCAGAGATCATCAGGAAGCTAACACAAGGTACTTATATGGTACTTATTTCTTTGGAGGGGGAGAGGATGTTGACTAGAGTCAACTTTCACTCAACTAAAGTGAAAGATCAACTTTGATCATAAATGGTCAAAAGAGTAAGTATTACAAAAAGTTTTTATTGGTTTTATATTGTTTATAATTATTAATAGTATTTTCATCAGAAATGTGCATTCCCAAATGTCTGTATAAGGTGGATATTAAAATGTATTTGCGTTTTATTTCATAAGTTGGAGAGACATTATATAATTTCAGGTTTTTTAAATTTGTGTAATTAATATACAATGTAGGCTTTCTAAGTGGATTTACATAGTACTTGTTATGGGTCCTTAGAGTGTCAAATGTGAAACTTTATCTTATTTTACACTAAGGTTTTTAAAACCTGGAGAGTTTATTTTTCTTTTTTTTCCCCAGCAAATTCATGTTAAGTAAACTAATGGAATGATTTTGCCTAGTGTAAAGCAAAAGAACTTTCTCTATTTTATGAATATACATAGTACTCTGACAGCTTATGTTAATGTTGAACTGGGAAGCTCTTTTCTGGCATCAATTCTTGAGGAAGAAAATGCCCCAGTAATCAGAATTTTCAAGAATATAGTCCCCTTTCCTCTCCATTTTGTTCTGCAGACTGATGATTGCACATGCTTAGTTGCAGTACTCGAAATATTGATTGTGATGCTTGCGCCCAATATTTTACAGACTTGCTGAGGGCTGTGCATTGTTTTTGTCGCCCAGAATGCCAAACAACAGTAAATCTCACTCAAATCATGTGGGGTGGTACCAGGGATAAAATTTCTAGCCCCACACTTAAGTGGCAGGTCTTTTGACCCTGTGCTGTCCCCAACTCCCCAGAATTTTAAACAATAACCATATTAGAAAAGGAATTATGTCTTTAAAAATATTTTAGGCTGTCTAGAAACCTGTGGAAGCTTTATCTCCCTCTAATGTTAGGCATAACTCTGGACACTTGGATACTAAATATGAATGAAATAGCTGAAGGAAGTTATTCCGCAGGAGAGAAAATGGATATCTAAACTAGTAAATTGTATTAAGATGCAGTATCTAGTCATAAAATAAGTACAGGGAAGAAAATGATTAATCTTTAAGGGTTGAAGTTGTGGGGAAACAGAAAATCAGGGAAGGCTGCAAAGGAGATGATGTATTGAATTCACATGAATGAATAATGAGGGTGAAAGGATCCAAGGTTAAAAAAATAATGTATTGAAGGAAGTGAGGTATGACACAAGCATGGTATAATCTAAGGGTTTGGTTTGGGTTGTGGTGTTTTCACAGATGCTGAGGGGAGAGAAGTGAAGGTCACTAGGTGGGAGTCTTAATGGAAGAGAACTAGGACTGGAACCAGAATCATGTATTAACCTTCAAGCATCTTAAGGTCAAAAACACTGAGAGCATAGTGTGATTACTTTTCAGCTTTTAGTGGTGCATGGAAAAAAATGTTTTTGAGTGTGAAGTCTTATTCCTGCCTCTGTGCTCAGAGATTACCATCTGGAAAGAATATTTCCAGGGACCAAACCCTGTTTAACTCTGCAAGAAAAGCACCCTATCTGCTGTATTATCTGTCCAGCCCTGATGATTTTTGAGTTTCTAATTTTAACTACATAGCTATTTTCTCTGCTGCTGAACTGCCTTGGAACTCATTTCAGTTGTATGTCTCCCTTTGTTTTAAAAAAATGATGCTTCTTTCTGGGTTTATTGGATGTGAAGACATAGGATAGTTGCAGGCACCATCAGGACATGAATGCCTCTATTTCTTGCCCCTATTGTTATCAAATAGTCTGTTCATGAGAAGCGGACTAGTTCCTGATGTTCCATTTGCCCTCAATGGAACGAACATTTCTGAATGCAGCAGTTCTGTGTACCTAGGTCTAGAACTCAACGTGACAAATGACCTGACACTTGAACTGCGCAGGAGGAAGAGAGCAGTGTGGAATGCCTTAAAGAGCGTCAAAGAAGTGGTTAAGAGGATGAAGAACCTCTGGCTCTAGGCACATCTTTTCGACTCCACCGTTCTTCCAGCACTAACATATGCCTCAGAGATCTGGGCCCTACGAAAACAGGATGAGAACGCTATTTGGGTATCCCAAAGAGGAATCGAAAGAGCTATGCTTGGAGTATCACGTTTTACTCAAGTCAGAGAAGGAATCCGGAGTTCCAACCTCAACAAATAAAACAAACAAAAAACAAAACATCTCATAGTGGGCTTGGGAGATATCTCAAATGGCTGGAACACATGCTTCACATACAGGAATCCTGCACGGACTCAGTTCTCAGCACTATGTGATCTGTTAGGTGTGACCCCCAAAACAAAAAAACCTAAGAGCGTACTTCATATATATTCATTAATTATATCATGACCCATTTCAAGAGGATAGGGAATATTTGCTTATTTACACAGGTTACTGAGAATATAGGACCA
Source organism: Sorex araneus (assembly GCF_027595985.1). Lineage (NCBI taxonomy): Eukaryota > Metazoa > Chordata > Mammalia > Eulipotyphla > Soricidae > Sorex > Sorex araneus. The sequence goes on along the minus strand of NC_073313.1, from coordinate 228,753,143 downwards.
TTTAAATAATTTTCTGCATAGAGTCAGTTACTCCTTAAATTCCTATCACATTTTTGGTGCCATTACAACTAAATCTGTAGAGCCCTTAAATATTTAGGTTGGAAATGGTTGCTATAATTGTGAATTTCAAACTGGATTGCGAATTGCCAGAGTATCATTTTTGCACCTTGCCCATTTTTGACTTCCTATCACTTGATACTGTAATTGGGAATGGAATATATTTGATGATCATTAAATGTGTATCGAATGAAATAGTAAATAAGCACAAATTTACAGTTAATTATGTATTACAGTATTTTAAGCTTGCCAGGCTCGCTGAGAGGCATATATATGTGCCTGAGGCTCCTCCTGAATGTGTGGAAAGCCTGGAGTATGGCGGCGGTTGGGTAGTGGAGGTTGACTGCTGGGGCTGGGGCTCTTGGGGTGGGGAGGGCTCTCCCCCTCTCCCCCACCCCCCGCCCTGGGGTGCCCCGAGTGGAAACAGGCTGGCGTGGAGTCCAGTGGCATAGTTATGGGGGCCTCATTTTATGCTCCCTTTCCGGGAGAAGCAGCTGTGAATACTGAAGTGTGGCCAATGAGATTATCTGAAAGTTAATGATATGAAGTTGGTTTTGTCTGTGATTTCAGATTATGCAATGAATTTGAAAAGATTGCTGAAAAAGCCCTTAGCACACCTCCAAATACAGCAGAACTAATGGAAATGAAGGTATTGTATATAAACTTTTAGTTGTGTACTTTTAGGGTAAATTCCTCATTTTACTTTCTCCCCTGGTTTTATAAATTATTGATATAATAATCAAAATCTCTCCAAAAAATTAAAGTTTATATATTTATATATTCTTTGGTTTTCTGGTGTCAGTTGGACCAGTCACTCAGTTGGGTCACCAGATTCTCAGTTGGCTACTCTGTTTTGAGCAATTTGCATTTACAGGACTGCAGTGATTCTATCAAACTCCAGCAGGCTCCCTTGGTTATGTGCTCTGGCATGATACAGGCACAAAGGTAAACCCAATTGTACAAATACTTTCTAATTCGTGTGTGTCAAATCAATAGTTCATTATCAAAGCAAGTCATATGTCCACATAGAGTTTCTGAAAAGGTACTAGAGGACAGAGATCATGAGAGAAGTGAAGTATAGGCACTTGTAATACAGTTCTCTCTGTTTTCTCCCTCCCTCCCTCTCTTATATGGACCCCACCCAGGAGTGCTTTAGGGCTTCATAGGCCACTCCCAGTGAAGCTTGATCCATTGTGCAGGCCTAATGATTCAGTCCCTGGCTCTGCAGTGCTTGACCCAGTGATGCTGAGGTCTCCAGGGCTCCATATGGTGGTACTTAGTTGGCAGCACAGTGCTGGGATCAGACTCAGCTGCTGCATGTGCTCTCCCACCTTTAGTTATCACCTGACCCCATAGGTATTTTGAGAGCACTATTCACCATTACCTTCCTAAAGGTGTGAACCAGGACTGTCTTGGCAACCTGATAACTACAGTTCACTTCTTCTGTAAAAAAAAAATTAATAATATCTGCTCCATTCATATTTTTTGTTACATGTCAAACATTTATGTGGTATTTTATTGAAGTACTTTTCAAGTATAAAATTTATGATACTAAGCCATTAAATAAATCTCACTTCTATCATTGTTCATGTTTTTTCTGTGCTTGTTTTGCCTAGTAAATAAAATAATAGAAAAGCTAGTCAGTCACCAACTCATTTTATTCATTTTTCATTCTCATGGCATTAAGCTTTTACAGGATATTTTTCTCCTTTTACAATCATTCCAAGGAAAATCTAAAAAAAGACCTGGTAAAAAAAGTTTAAAAGCTTTCAAAATTTTATATAGTAAGGAAATTATAAAAGGAAATCAAATGATTATGTATATCTTAAAAATTAAAAAAATCATTAGAACCAAGCATTACAAACCATACTCTAAAAGTGTTCTATTTACTTTAAAATATTTGTACTTGGGTTCTTAGTATATGAGTTTATATGTATGTATCAAATATACGTCTCTCTGTTCTCTTTTAGAATACTTTTGTATTTTATATTGTATAAGACATCTAGGGATACTTTAATTATAGAGCATTATAAATATAGTCAAAGTTCAATAAGTATGAATTCCCCTGGAAAATTAATATTAAATATGAGAATGTATTTATATTTCTTTTTTTAATTTTAATTAATTTATTTATTTTTAATTCGTGAATCACCATGAGGGCACATTTACAGATTTATACACTTTTGTGCTTATGCTTCCCTCATACAAAGTTCGGGAACCCATCCCTTCACCAGTGCCCATTCTCCACCACCAGTAAACCCAGCATCCCTCCCACCCTCCCCGATCCCATCTCCCCCCACCCCGCCCTGCCACTGTGGCAGGGCATTCCCTTCTGTTCTCTCTCTCTAATTAGCTGTTGTGGTTTGCAATAAAGGTGTTGAGTGGCCACTGTGCTCAGTCTCTAGCCCTCATTCAGCCCTCAACTCCCTTCCCCCACATGGCCTTCGACTACATTATAGTTGGTGATCCCTTCTCTGAGTTGCCCTTTCCCCAGAATGTGAGGCCAGCCTCCAAGCCATGGAGTCAACCTCCTAGTGAATGTATTTATATTTCATCTTGTTCATCACTGGACTATTTAGAAATCTGGGCTAATTTAGTGTATTTCTCTTGTTTATAGAAAACTTTAATAGGAATATTAGCAGGTAGGATTCAAGAACTTTAAGCAATTAATTCATTCAAAATACTATTTATATTTAAAAAATTATTTCAGGGTCAGAGAGATAGTACAACAGATGAGGTGCTTGCCTTTCATATAGCTGACCCAGATTCAATCCCTGGCACCATGTATGGTCCCTTGAGCACTATCAGAAATGATCCTGAGCATCTCTGGAAGTGGACCCTACTTCTAAAAAAATTCTCAAAAAACTAATCCTGAAAGGGCAAAATAGTTACTCAATTTAAAACTTTTTACAAAAAAATAAATAAAAATATATGTGCTGTAAACCAGTACAAATACATTATCAGTGAGGTAAAATAAAAGACAAGTCATTTGATTACGTAGAAATCTTATTAACCAAATTGTGAAAATATGTATTTATTTAGACATCTGTAACTTTTGGAAACCTCTGGTTTGTACTATCTATGTTTAGATTTATAACATAAAGACATCATTCTAATTATAATATATCACATATTTTGAGGTGAAGTACTTATTTTTTTAATTGCAGAGTAAAAATTTAACAGTAAGGAATTTTACAGAAGAGTAGAAGTTTTGTTTGTTTTTTCCATAATTTATTTCTTCAGGTTGATCATTCTTTATAATTTGGTGTGACTTCTGTTCTTTCCAAAAGGTGTGTAAATATATATGTATGTGATTATAAAGTTATATACATTTTATAGGTATCACTGGAGAGAGAGATCTGATGAGAGATATGTAGACAGAGATAAATAGTAAAAGATTACAAAAAACTTTAGAAGTGTTAATACTAAAGGATCATTTATTCCTTTTTAATTTTGTTTTATTTTGGAGAGGCTCAGGGAACCATATGTGGTGCCAGGGATAGAACCCAGCCGGACTATGTGCAAAGGCAAATTACCTACTCACTGCACTATTGCTTTGGCCCATGAATTGTTTATTTCATAGGGAGATGTAGTATAAGGGTGGTGAATGTAATACAAATAATTGCTTGTTTTCTCATTTCTAAGTGGGACAATGCGTTCTGTAAGCATTTTTATTATTGATACTAGTGAATTAATATGTGTTGAGTTTGGAGAGAGCTGTGTGTCTGTATATTCATACACATACATCCATTAACACAGAAATCTGTTATTGCCCAAATAATCTTTATCCTCATGCAAGTTATTTAGCGACATGTGTTCTCTGTACTTTTGTAAAGGGTAACTAGGGCTCTTTTTCAAAATCAGCAGCCAAAGACTTGAAATAGTTTAATCATCTATCATTTTGTTCCTGATTTGAAAGGCATCTTTTATAACACAAAATTTTAATAAGTACTTGAAAGTACTTCTGAACTCCCATGTCTGTTCTCTCCATCAAGAATAAAAATTCTAGGCCAGAACAAGAAGTGTTTAAGAATACTATATTACATGGAATGCTTTTGATATTTAACAGGCCTACTCTGTTATTTTTTCCTTTTTATGATTATATTTCATACATTATAGTACTTATTATTATGGACTTTTAAAAATATTATGGATTTATACTTATGTGTGGTTTATTAAAATTCCATTGCAATTTTATTGAAATTACATTAAATTTATTGACGGGAGAAGAATTTACATCTTTATTATATTATGCCACAACAGATTTCTCAGTATTTATTCAGAACATTAAAAATGTCTTAATGTGGGGCTACAGCGGGTAAGGCATTTGACTTGCATGGGGCTGACCCAGGTTAGATCACCAGCATCCCATTTGGTCCCCCAAGCACCACCAGGAGTAGTTTCTGAGTGCAGAGCCAAGAGTAATCACTGTGCATCACCGAGTGTGATTCAAGAACAAAAAAAAGTCTTAATGTGGTATTAAAATTTTCCTCATATAGATTTGGCACATTTGTTACTAAATTTTTCAATAGTTTTTTTTTTCTTTGTTTTTGATGACTAAGTACTGGATATCTTATGTAGCACTGTAGCACTGTAGCACTGTCATCCCGTTGTTCATTGATTTGCTTGAGCGGGCACCAGTAACATCTCCATTGTGAGACTTGTTGTTATTATTTTTGGCATACTAAATATGCCATGGGTAGCTTGCTGGGCTCTCCGAGAGGGATGGAGGAACTGACCTGGGTCGGCCACGTTCAAGGCAAACGCCCTACCCAATGTGCTATCTCTCCAGTCTGGGTATCTTATGTATGTTCAATTTTGCAGTTGTTCTGGTGATAATTTGACAAGTAATCTCCTCAGGGTAAAGCTTAGGTCTGATTTTTGTTGTGCTGAATTGCTTTTTCCTTGCTCCGTGTTAAGCATACAGGAGGTGCCTATTCTTAAAGGGCATCATTCTCTGGTTGTCGGGGTTTGTTTGGTGCTTTGTACATGTTACTTAGTGTTTTCAGCTTCTCACTGCCATTTCAGTAGTGGATTTGGGGTAGACGAGAAGGAAACTGCGCTACAGTCCACTGTCTTGAACAAAAAATCTCTCTTCTAAACAAATCTTTACATATTTGTGCAGTGTATTTTCATAGGATATTTTTTGACACAAGCTGTTCCTTAAAATGTTGTCTGTTATTTTTGTTTTCTCTCAGGCTTATATTCAGAAAGTAGAATCAGTTGATATGGTTGAACTGGAACAGAAGCTGGTTGATTCCAAAAACTGCCTTGCCTTCCTCATTGAGTGTGCCACCTTTTCTCCGGCAGACCTTAGACTCAATAATAATGTTTTCCAGTGGTATGGAAGAATGGATGAGATTTTTGATGAACACAGGAAGATCATTAAAGAGAAAACTGAACAATATCAAGACGGTCTCAAGGTTGATATCAATGATAATTTTACATTGCTTTAACTTTCTAGAAATGTCTAACTTTAACTTCTACATAGATTAGTGTACTTCTCTATTTCCCAGGTCATAAACTTTGACTTTCTCATCCTGTAATCATAGTATAAGATAGTATTTACTCCCTCTTGAATTATTTAATCTCAAGCCTTTCAGTGAAAGTGACCCTTCATACACATAATTTTCAAACATGTGTTAGTGCTGTGTCAAGAATTATCACTCTTGTTTATTAATTCTTTTATGTATATCCTAAGTTTGAGATGGTTTGTGATTTATCTCCTGTTCACCCTCTTCTCTTGTCTCTCCTCCATCTCTTCTCCCAAACATCTCAGCTGTGTTCTATTCTCCCTATTTCTTGGCCATTCTCTCCTTTTATTCTGGGGCACACCCCTCTCTGTCACACATACTTGCCTACTGAGCAATGCAGTTGGCTTTTTGAGACACTCTGACCTCAGTGCTACTTCTGCACTGCGCCTATTACATTTTCAACACATTTCTATCAGACTAATAATCTGATCATTACATAATTATTTTCTTATATATCCCCAGTAGACAGTCACTTCCTGGATGGCAAGACTTTTATTTTCTTTGTTTTTAATTCCCCTTGATAGCACAGTGTCTGTGCTAAATTTCATAGCTACTATCTGAATAAATTGTATATTTGTTCCCATTTTAAAGTTGAAGAAACTGATGTACTCAAAGATGAATAGAAGCTTGTTCCAGGTCACTCAGTAGAGATGTCCTTTGATATAAAGCTTTACTCAATTTTACCTACATTATATCAAATACTACGGATGTAAATAAAAGTGACATGCATGATTTGGAGAATAACTCATAGACTAAAAACAAACAAAACATTCTCTTCATTTTAAACTGTAGCCTATTTCTCTTCTGCCATAGACCATTCAGCTTTTAAAAAATGATTGAAAAGGTCTTGATAGGGGACATCATGCACATTAGATGTATAAATTGCAGTGCATTTAGAAAATTACTAGGTGATGCAGAATGGCCTATGTTTTGTTGTGAAATGTACTGTAAATAGGTTGGTGAATATTTTTTTCTCCCATTTTCCTTCTCCCACTAGTCTGTAACAACAAATTTTCAAGAAGCCCAATACAAGAATATTGCTGATAATCTTGGCAAATGCTTAAATTTCTCTTGCTACATAGGTATTTTAACAGTTAAGAACAGTAACTACACATTTGATCTTTATTAGTTACGGTGTGAGCGGTTTCAGGAGGAATTGGAGAGTTATGCTAAGCAGGCAGAAGAATTTTACTCATTTGGAGACCTTCAAGATGTCCAGCGATATTTGAAAAAGGCTCAGATCCTGAATGGAAAGTTGGATTCAGCAGCAGACAAGGTATACATTTAATATATTCTGTAAGGTGCTGAAGAGATAGCACATAGCACAGCGGGTATGGCACTTGCCTTACATGCAGCTGACCTGTGTTCAATCCCCGGCATCCCATACAATCCCCAGACCACCACCAGGAATAATTTTGGAATACAGAGCCAGGAATTAATCCTGAGCATCTCCAGGTGTGGACTCCAGACAAACAATTTTTTTTAAGTGTGAGTTAGTTCAAAAGAAAAGGCATTAAAGTTGTTTTGTGTATTAAACTATCACTGTGTCACTGTCATCCCATTGCTCATCGATTTGCTCGAGCAGGCACCAGTAACATCTCCATTGTGAGACTTGTTGTTACTGTTTTTGGCATGTCGAATATGTCATGGGGAGCTTGCCAGGCTCTGCCATGTGGGCGAGATATTCTTGGTAGCTTGCCGGGCTCTCCAAGAGGGACGGAGGAATCGAACCTGGGTCGGCCATGTGCAAGGCAAACGCTGTATGCACTGTGCTATCGCTCCAGTCCATATTAAACTATAAGAAACAGATTTGAATATAGCAGTTTAACCATATTTGAGTAGTAAATAAAATGAATGGCATAATAGATTTTGCCAGTGGTCACTGACAGCAGGAGTGATAACATTTCTCGAGGCCTTCATCTTTTATTTGACAAAATTTTATTTCCATCTGCTTTGTAATTTGTAGTTTTTATCATTTGTGTTGTTGTTTTTATTTGTTTGGGGGGTATTTATGTGTTGGCTTTGTACTCAGGAATCTCTTCTGATGGACTCAGGGAATAATATGTGGTGCTGGGGATTCATCCTGCTCTAACCCCATGTAAAGCAAGCCCCTTACCCTCTATTTTCATGCTATCATTTAATCGTTTGCAACAAGTGTTAGAATGCCTGGTTACTGTTTGGTTTTCCTATCTTAATAGAATCTGTCTCACTTTTGGTTGTTGTGTTGTAACATTTAAGCCCCTGTCTTTCCCCATCAAGCCACTTGTTTTCCAGTATTACCTCTTTAGACTTCAGCTATTAGAGGAAGCTAGAGTAGAAAAAAAACAATACCCTTGCTACAGAAGATGTTTGGAATATTTAATTGCATATTTTATTAAAAGAGTAAGTTCCAGCGGGAGTGGGGCAATAGCATATGGAAAATGAATCTTGCCTTGCGTTCAGCTGAACTGGGTTCAATGCCTAGCATCTATAATGTCCCCCAGCACTGCCAGGAATGATCCTTGAGTATAGAGCCAGGAGTAAGCCCTAAGCACCACTGGGTGTGGCCACCCAACAACAACAAAAAAAACCTGTAAAAGAGACCAGATGATAATCTACCCTTTTTAACAAGAAAAAATTTAATTTTTAAATTATTTTAGGTAACATATAATTTCACAAATATTTAAGTATGTGCGGAAAAGAGAAAAATGATACTGGTGCCATTCTTTTCAAGTCTTTCTATTTTGCAGATTTTTTTTTTCTGTAGCCAACTCAGAGTCACATATATTTACTTCTATACTAAGAGGATATTAATGGTTACTTTGCCACTTATTTTACTTATCTTCAAGACCCAGATTTTTGTTTGTTTTCTCTATAGAAACAACTTATATATTGGCATGTTCTCTGAGTGATGACATTTTGTGTATTGACATCTCTTCTATTGCCTTTTATTACTATTGAACAATTGCTATTTAACTTACTAAAGATGTAGAGTGTCTCTCTTTTCTCTCTTTGTCTGGAATACAATGTTTTTCAAGTGGTACTTTCCAGTATAATAATTTTATTTCTATTTTCCATAGTACCTAAAATGATGATGCTGAAAATAGTGAAATTCTCACTAAATTAATTAATGAAGCCATGTCCTCAGTATTTGTGGATAAGCAAAGCAGATGTTTTTAAGTATGTGTGTACATACATATAATTTTATTCTTTTAACTAATTTGACCAGTCATTTTCTGGAAACTGCAATTAAAAAGAAAGAGAAGAAATTACAATTTCATTTTTCTAGCTGATGGCCAGATTTTAAATTTAATTTTAGGATTTAGAGAGAACTATTGGAGTAGCATTTGGTATGAGTACTTTTTGTTGCTATTGCTGTCATTTGTTTCAGGACACACCCTGCAGTACTCAGTGCCTATTCCTAGTTTTGTGCTCAGGGATCCCTCCTGACTATGCCCAGGGAATTTATAAGGGTGCTAGGAATTGAACTCCGCTAGGTTATATGCAAGGCAAGTGCCCTGCCCACTGTACTTTCTCTCCCTGGCTCTTTGATATGAGTATTTTTTTAGCATTTACTTTTAAAATTAATTAATATATTTAATACCTGGTCTTTTAGATTGATCAATTTAATGCTGAAGAAGAGGCATTTGGTTGGCTGCCATCTATATATCCTCAACGTAAAAAAATCCAAGATGCTTTGAACCCTTATCTTCGTCTCTATGAAACTGCTGTTGAATTTGGTACCAAATATAGAACATGGACAGAAGGCCCATACAACAAAGTGAATCCTGATCAAGTAGAAACAGATGTTGGAAATTACTGGAGAGGACTGTATAAGCTGGAGAAAACTTTCCACGATTCCCCACATGCATTGTCAATGACAAAGAAAGTAAGAGCGAAGGTGGAAGATTTCAAGCAGCACATTCCTCTCATTCAAGTGATCTGCAATCCTGGTTTGCGTCCCAGGCACTGGGAGGCCATGTCCAGAATTGTTGGTTACACTCTGCAGCCTTCAGATGATTCTACTGTCTTCTCTTTTTTAGACATGAATCTAGAACCATACTTAGATAAATTTGAAGGTATTAGTGAAGCTGCTAGCAAAGAATATTCTCTCGAAAAGGCCTTGGAGAAGATGATTAATGAGTGGGATGCCATGGAGTTTGTCATTCTTTCTTATAGAGAATCTGGTACATATATTTTGTCTTCAGTTGATGAAATTCAGATGCTGTTGGATGACCACATTGTTAAGACACAAACTATGCGAGGATCTCCTTTCATTAAGCCTTATGAAAAACAGATGAGGTAAAATTTCATTTATATGAGTGCATATACTATTATGAAAATCACCCTTGTTTGTTTTGGTTATCAAAATCATCATTTTGTATGTGAAATAACAAATCACGAAATCCCCATTAATTGTTGATTTCTCGAGCGGGCTCAGTAACCTATCCATTCGTCCTTTCCCTGAGATCTTAGAAGTATCTCTCGGACTTGGCCCTCTCAACCATGTCACACCTGAGGCTCTTTCAGGGTCAGGGGAATGAGATCCAGCTTGTTACTGGATTTAGCATATGAATGCACCATGGGAAGCTTGCAAGGCTGTCCCATGTGGGCAGGAAACTCTCAGAAGCTTGCCAGTTTCTCCCAGAGGGAGAAATAGGCTACAAGATATCGCTTCTGGGAGCTCGCTTTTAAGTCTCTGGATGTTGGCCGTTGGTGGAATTACACACACCTGGGTTCCTCTGCCAGTACCTTCATGCATGAGGCCTGTCCAAATGTGTGGAGAGGGGCCTCGAGCATGGCGGTAGCTAGGTTCCTGTAGTCTTCAGCCGCCGGGAGCTCTGCTCAGGGTGGGGAGGGAAGCTGGAGCCCATCCCCTCCGAGGGGCCCTGGGGAAGATAGCCAGGCGTGCAGGCAAGGGACTCTCTCTCTCTTGAATACAAGTTTAAAAATTGTTTCTGTATTTAATATTTAATAGATTATTTTAAGTATCAACCATTGCTTTTAGAATACTCAACATTTTTTTAGCCTCTGTCTTTGAAGCAAAATAGCATTCAGAAAAAGGCATTCCATGCTTTTTAAAACTTATCATTATGACACTTTGTGTTTATGAAAGACCTGATTTTGAATAGTAAAATAAATCCAGAGAGAATTTTTACTTTTACTACAAAAGGCAGAGAGCATAAATAGTAAATGACATTTGGTATTCCTTGGTTTTATCTGTCTGTTAATTGCATGTCACCAGTTATAAATACTGTTTAATGTGTTCTTATATTTCAAAAAGCTAATAGGCACATTCTATCATTAAGTTCTACCAACATTGGCTAATGATTCTTCTTTATAGCCATGTTGTCTTATAACATTGTTGTTATAGATGTGAGTTCAGATCTGATTAACATTTTCTGGGTAAACTTGATATGATACTTATTGAGGTTGTTGTGAAGATGGAACAAACAGATTTTAGAGCTGTTTATGTAAATTACTGACTTATGGTATAATTGTAGTATATATTATTGGGAAAATTATTTATATTTCCTACATTTAGAAGTAGACTGACATTCAGTATATTCTATTTTGGTTTTGGGGCCACACTCAGTGATACTCAGGGATTAGTTCTGTCTTTGCTCAGGGATAACTCCTGCCGGCCTTGGGGAACCATGTGGGGTGCCAGAGATTGAGCCTTGGTTGGCAGTATGCGAGGCAAGTACCTTGCCCACTGTACTTTCTCCATTCCTAATATATTACATTTTAATATTAAAAATTAAACATAATTTACAATTTATGAATGCCACAATAAATATTTAGAATATATACTTTTTTAGTGCGGTTTCATTTTATGAATAAAAATTTGGGGGTCCCAACATTTTTTATTAAGGTAACTTTGATTTTCAAAGATGTATATGTTTTAGAAGTACAGTGTTACTGCATCATGTTCACCATCAAAACACCAGTATCCCTCTATGTTCACTGGACCTTTTCAACTTTCTAATCTCCACTTCCCCCTTTGAAACCTTAGTTTGGGGGGTCAGAGTTTAATGGGCTTGTTTTTTTGATTTTGTTTTATTTTGTATCCACACCTGGCTGTGCTCTGGATTTACTCCTAGCTCTGTGCTCAGTATTTACTCCTGGCTCTGTGCTCAGGGATCATTTCTGGGGTGATTGGGGGAATGTGTATTGTGTTTGTGTTGAAACTTGGGTGAACTGCATGCAAGTTATACACATCTCACTGTCCTCACCTCAGGCTGTCTCCTTGGTTCTAAAGTCTGAAAGATTTGCATTTGATTTGTCTGCTCCTTTGCTTTGTTTCTTTATATACTATGTATAAGAGGGATCATCTGGTGTTTGTCCATTTTCTTCTGGCTCTTTTTTCTTTGTATGAGCATCTCCATTTCTATCCATGTCTTGTAGCTAAATCTCTTCCCCTCGCCCCCCAGATATAACAGTATTACATTCTACATATGTGTGTGCTATATATGCATATATAGCAGATTGTATTCCTTCATTCATTCATTCAACACTTAGGCCAAACCTCACACATGATGTGAAGCCCCACAGAACCAGGTAAAGCAGAACTTTGTGACCTTGGACTTCAGGATCAACGAAACTCAAAAATAAGATCCTCTGTCTGCTCTTCCAGTCTGCATACTTGATCAGCGCCCTAGGGATCAAACCCCGATGACCCACCCTACCGATGCCAGATAAATACCTCACTGGCCAACCTCCACTGCCTCTACTACCCAGCCACCACCACGTTCCAGGCCGCTTTTCTTAGGACACACCATAAGACACTTAATACCCATTTTCCATAATCACCGCACCATACTTGATGGGGTTCAAATATGGTGTGAACCATGAGAACACCTTTAAGGGTGATTGGAGGCCACCTAAAAGCCTCCATCCCTCTTGGAGAGCCCGACAAGCTACAGAGAGTACCCTGCCCACACGGCAGAGCCTGGCAAGCTACCCATGGCATATTCAATATGCCAAAAACAGTAACAACAGTAGGCTTCATTCGCCTGACACTGAAAGAGCCCCCAATATGGCAGTGTTAAATAGGATGAGCAAGGAGTTGCTGATAAAATCTCAGGGACGAACTAGACTGCAAAAACGAAGGAGGACTAAAATGATTGTCTGTACTTCCAATGCACTTATGCTAGCATTGGAAGCATCCAGCAAGGACCTGATAATGCAAGAAGATCAAGTATGCAGAAGATCAAGTATGACATCATGGTCTGACCAAAACAAGAAGGCATCAATCACATCATGCCATTTTCAACACTGGAAAAGAACTGTTCCTTAGAACATGTGACAACAGAGGCATTGGTGGCATTAGTGTCTTTGTCAACATGAACATGGCCATGAGCATTGATTCATTCAAATGCCTACCAACCCGAATCAGATGATTATTCTTGAATAGATGTGGCTCACTGCTGGCAGTTTCTATCTTCGTCGTCTATGCACCAACATGAAAAAGAAATTGAGATGGAAAAGAAATTGAGAAGTTCTACATGGAGCTGAAGAAGTTCTATAAAGAAGACCACACCTTCTATAAGTCATTGTCAGTGATTTTAATGCCAAGGTAGGACCGAGAAGGTCAACCAAAGAACTCCACATTGGAACCCATGGCCTAATATGGAACGAACAGGGTGAGAGACTGTCTGAGTTCATCATGTCAACCAAGACCATCCATGGTAACTCACAGTTCCAGAAGGCCGAATCTAAACGTTGGACATGGGAGTCTCCCGGTGGACAGTTCCACAACAAAACTGACCACATCATATTCAATCGACGGTTTTGCCTGACCAGTGTCACTGTTGTCCCAAAATTACAAATGATATCGGACCACCGTCTCCTTCGTGCAACATTCTACTTCACAGCGGGGATAAAGTACTGCAAAGTTTAAGAAGAGAACTCCCAGAATGACCACCAACTAGGAGCTCTTTGGCACTATTGCAGCAATATGGGAAGATGCCATCGTTGGCAACATCGACGAAGAATATGATCGACTGATTCAGCATTTCCATGACTGCGCGAAGAATGCCAAGAGTGGGAAAGCCACAAATAGACACCTATCTTCAGAAACTCTCGAGCTCATTGGCAAATGTGGTTCGGTACGAGCCTCAGGCAATCATACGCTAATGTCTGAGCTCGCAAAGCTGTGCAGAGAAATGATAATGGAAAACCTCAAAGAAAGAAGAGCAGCAGTGTTGGCCAATACAGCAGAAGCTGGGAAAAGTATTTGCAACACTCGCCTGTCCTTTGCCACCTACAAGACCAAGATGACTGCCCTCCGACATCCTGATGGATCTATCACATCTTCCAGAAGGGCAACGGAGAGGATTATTCACGACTTCTACTCGGATCTCTTTGACAGCCACATCCACCTGCCCACATACCAAATTCCGAAGGATGGATATGTCGTTCCCAACATACTCCCTTCCGAAATCCGACAGACCATTTCATTGGTAAAGATGCGTACAGCACCTGGTCCAGACAAGGTCAGACCCAAACACCTGAAGAATCTGCCACCAGTATTTGTCAATACGCTGGCTCAGCTCTTCACATACTACCTGTCCGAATGCAAGTTTCCATCCCAATGGAAAACCAGCAAGACCATTCTGCTGTACAAGAAGGGAGGCATCCACAACATTGGCAACTATCGCCCAATCTGCCTGTTGTCCATTGTCTACAAGTTGTTCACTCGAGTCATCCTGAATAGAATAGGCAGAACACTAGATGAAGGACAACCATGCGAGCAAGTCGGGTTCTGAAAAGGATTCAACACAATCGACCATATCCACTCAGTGACCAAGCTCATTGAAGTTTTGCAAGACTTCAAGATTCTGCTCTGTCTAATGTTCATCAATTTAAAGAAGGCCTTCGATTCTGTTGAGACTTAAGCAATCATTGAAGCCCTAGTCAAACAGGGCATTCAAACTCTGTACATCAACATCCTCTGAGAGCTGTATTGTGGATTCACTACCAGGATCTCACCATTCTACAAGGAAGTGATCATTGACGTAAAGAGAGGGCTTCAGCAGGGTGATACCATTTCACTAAAACTCTTCAGTGCCACCCTTGAGAATGTCATGCGACGACTGGAATGGGAAGGAATGGGAGTGAAGATAGATGGTAAGCAACTACACCACCTCCACTCGTTGATGACATCATTCTAATAACACCAAACATTAGCCAAGCGAAACAAATGCTGCCCTATTTCAACCTGAAATGTGGAAATATTGGACTATAGCTGAATCTCACCAAAACAATGTTCATGAAAAATGAACTAGTCCCTGATGTTCCATTTGTTCTCAACGGAATAAACATCTCTGAACTTAGCAGTTATGTGTATCTTGGTTGAGAATTCACCATGAGGAACAACTTGGCACCAGAAATGCACAGGAGGAAGAGAGCAGCGTGGAACACCTTCAAGAATGTCAAAGAAGTGGTTAAGCGGACGAAGAACCTCCAGCTCCAAGCACATCTTTTCGACTTTACCGTTCTTCCTGCATTAACAGGATGAGAACAGTATTCGGGTATCCCAAGAGCTTTGCTTGGAGTATCACGTTTCACTCAAGTAAGAGAAGGAATCTGGAGTTTTGACCTCCGTTGACAGTCAAGAATCGGGGACACTGTCTCATTTGCCAAGACATCAAAAATCAGATGGGCCAAACACGAAATGCATTTTAGAGACGACCACTTCACTAGAGCTGTTACCGACTGGATTCCATGGGACATGAAAATACTGGCCGCCCACCTACAAGGTGATCAGACTTCTTCATTAAGACCCTGAACAAATGATTTGAGGCTCTTTGTGTTCCTGGAGCAAGAAGATATCATTGGGATACACTAGCACAGGACAAGGACTATTGGAGACGTTACTGGCACCCGCTTGTACAAATCAAAGATCAACGGCATGACAAGTGATACAAGTGATTCATTCACTCACTCATCAATCACTGGGAACTTGGTTGTTTTGACTATTGTTAATAATGCTACAATGAAAGTAGGCAGTTGAGGTTCTTTGACTGGATACATAGGAATGGAGTTGCTGGATCAAATGGTAGACCTACTTCACATGTTTTGAGAAATCGCTATCCTGTTTTGCAGAAGGAATAAACTATTTTACAATATTACCAACAAAATGATTCTTTTTTCCTTCACACTACCAGCACTTGCTGTTTTTTACTTTGGGGGCTTGGTCTCACAAGTGTGAGGCAATTTCTCACTGTTGTTTTTATTTGTTTTTTTCATCTGATAACACATAATAATGAGCATTTATTTTAAGCACTTGTTGATCATCTGTGCCTGTTCAGCTATTCTCTCCTCTTCTTGACAGGGTGGGTTGTTTTATGTTGTTTTCAACTTTTGAATTTTAAGTTTTAAAATAAAGTTGAAAGTCAAAGGAAATTAATCTTGAATGTAACTATTTTCCCCAAGAAGTTCAGAGTGCCCTTTCTTAAGAATACCATCACTATTGACCAGAGTGATAGTATAGCGGGTAAAACTCTTGTCTTGTGCACATCTGACCAGGGTTCAATCCCTGGCACCACATATGGTCCACCAAACCCTACCAGGAGTGATACCTTAGCACAGTGCAAGAGTAAGCACTGAGCACTGCCAAACAAAAACCAAACAACTATTATTGTCATCAGATCTCATTTCTCAATTTGTACTTGCTTAGAAATGTTTGCAGAAAAGTTCATTGTTACTATCTGTGCAGAAAATAGCTCAGTTGTAGATATTTTTCACATTTAAGCTTATATAAATAAAAACACTGATGTTGTTATTTTAAAGCATGTAATGTAGGATAATTAGTGATAGACCTTTGAATGATGGTAGATAAACAGAAATGGGAATAACAATAATGACAAAAGTCCTCTGAAACATTGCCTGATTTGCTAGTGATCCGAGTCACTGTGTTTTGCTCTGCAGAGAGTGGGAGGGCAAGCTCCTGTTGCTCCAGGAGATTCTGGATGAATGGCTTAAGGTCCAAGCCACGTGGCTGTATTTGGAGCCCATATTCAGTTCCCCAGACATTATGTCTCAGATGCCTGAGGAAGGCAGACGGTTTACAACTGTTGATAAAACGTGGAGAGATATAATGAAAACTGTCATACAGGTAAAATTTCTCTGAAAAGGTGATTATTTAATTAAAGGTACATAGCTTTTATTTTCAAATCAGCCCACATTATTTAATTTTTCTCACATATCCTTTTCTGATACTATTTTAGAATCCCAAGAGAAACAACTATTAATGGCAAAGTAATATTTTGTCCTGATAGTTCGGAGCAAGTGAGGTTCAAATAATAAATTTAGGTTTTGTTAGTGGCATTATGAAGTGCTCTGGTAGAAGGATACTGTATAAGCCTTTGTGTCCCCATCTGTTTTAAAACATCCTTGTTAGAAACATACAGAAACATGTCAGCATGCCAGCCACACAACCCATAAGTTTCTTTTAAGAACTAACCAACAATTAGCTGCAGAGCCAAACAGAGTTAGAGCCCATTAAATTCAAGCGAATTTTAATCAATCAATACACTGATATTGAGGAAAACATATATTAAGGAGGTAATTTAATAAAGACCAGTAGCACTAAAAATGATATAACTTTTGTTTTCCCCACAAACATTTATTTACTACCTGAAAAGCATGATTTTATGTGTTATTAAAATTAACATTAAAATAGAAGAAATGTTACTTGTTAAATTATATTTTTTGGAGGGGTTTCCCGATAAGTTTTTAGAGGACCCCAGGACCACTCCAGACAGAACTCAGCCAGTGGTTGAGAGAATTCATTCCTAGATCTGGAGAGTGCTGGCGACCAGGACTACCACAGTCACAGAACCTAAGACTCAGGGCCTTGAACTTAAGGTAAATAGCCCTCCCCACTGAACTATCTCCCTGGCCCCTAAAATTATATGTTCAGCTAATTGCAAGCATCTCCATTGGTTTGGGAATCAAATAAACAATAAAAGAAGAATATTTTCTTAAAACTTTCCTACTCTAGGGGCTAGGGAAAAGTATAGTACAGCAGGGAAGGGTTATCCTACTTTTAACTATGCATTTAGGGCTGAAGTGATAGCACAGCGGTAGGGCGTTTGCCTTGTACGCGGCCGATCCGGGTTCGATTCCCAGCATCCCATATGGTCCCTTGAGCACTGCCAGGGGTAATTCCTGAGTGCAGAGCCAGGAGTAACCCCTGTTCATTGCTGTGTGTGACACCAAAAGCAAATATATTATATATATATGCATTTTAAGATATGTATATTTTGATAAGGATTATTGTCCTACATACTGATGATGCTGTCACATTAGCTATATAACTTGATAGAAATTCTTCAGAAACATGGACCAGGATTTTTTACTTACTACATTTATTTTATGCAATAATACCTGAAACAGATCATCATAAGCTGTTTATAAAATTAATTATGTTGGAATTTCACATTTAGAGTTTATTGATAAGCTACTGCAACATGTCAGTCATCTCAAATTGATTTTTTAAATTTAGTTTTTCATAAATTACTCTCTCAACAGAATAAATCTTTGTAGCATATATAATTTAATTGGAAAAAGAGCAGAGTTCCTCCAAAGCAAAAAAAGCAGGTGTTTGTATTTGGTAGTTAATATGATTTCTTAGTCATTTTATATATTTGACCAAAATTCTCTTCAAAGTTTCATATTTCTAAGGACATTTTTTTTATCAGGGTTGAGGTCTCCCAAACTGTGCATCCTTCCTGATGATTCTTGGCCCCTGGGATGCACAAGCAGTAAAATTCAAGGGCCTGAGCATGCGGCCCAGACATGGGTTGGGTATACTTGGACACCCCAGAGGAGCTTGGGGATCTTATAAGTCTGTTCTCGGTAATGTTAGGGTACCATATGGTACCAGGAAGCCAGGTCAGCTGTATAATCTCTCTGGCCATGGTAAATAAACTTTATATGTGTGTCAAAACCAAGAAAAGGGAAATTATGCTGGTACTAGTCAATAAAGGAGGCAGATTATCAAATCTATAAAACCATACCATTTGAAATTTTAATACAAATACAAAATTTCATATTAAACCTCATTTTCAAATAAGCAATTTTAGGGGCCAGAGACAGAGGGTAAAGGACAAAGCAGGTAAGATGCTTGCCTTGCAGGTGGCCAACCTGTTTCGATCCCTGGCACCATATATGGTACCTCAAGCCCTCCAGAAATGGTCCTGAGCACAGAGCTGGGAGTAAACTTGAGCACTTCTGTGAGCCTCTCCGCCTCTGTCCTCCCATCCCCAACCCCCATACCTGCCAATCCCTGAATTTCTCAACTGGCTTTCATGATCTATTTCTTAATATGTTAGTGTTCAGGTTAGCTTTTGTTTATGCTCTCCAGAACATTGAAAATAAATGCTGATGTGTTTTCCTTCTCTGCGTCTAATGAGATAACTTGAGTAGTAGAGGTTTTTGGAATAAGTTGTTTATTCCTAAAACTCTTAGTTTGGCTTGACTTAACTCCTAGTAAAGGCTCTTTTAAGCATGCACTTTGCCAAGAAAAAAGGCTCAGGTTTAGATATAGAATGTGAGTGATATTATTACTATAACTGGCTTAACTGAAGTGTTGGTTCTTTAAGGTAAATAGGAAATAATTTATGTTTTCATACTGATTACCAACCTAGCTTCAAACTTAACTCCTTTCTTAGTAGGCAAACTTTCCTTATTCACATTTCAGTTTCATTTAAAAATTTTTCAGTCACTTTTTGTTACTAATATGCTTTCTAAAATTTTTATTTAATTCATCAGATTTATTACATAACTGCTTTAGAATCCCAGTCTCAGGTTCTTTTGAGAGCTCTTTTTCTCCTCACTGAGATTCCAGAGGATCAGCTACCCTTCCAGTGTTTTATTGCAAGATGAAGAGCTGAACGGGGGAGAGAGAGATGTGGAGAAAGAGGAGAGGGAGGGAGGGAGAGAGTGTGAGAGAGAGAAAGATAGAGAGAAAGTGGGGGTGAGAGAGAGGAGAAAGAAGAGAGAGAAAATGAATATGAGCATGAAGAACATTTCCTGAAAATGAGGCCAATGTTGGCTCATGTATTTATGTTAGTATTTTGTTAGTGTTTGAAAGATGGACATCTCCGCTCAGTGATGTCCAGGCACTGTACCTTTTGGGTGGCCTAAGTTTGACTGGTTGTGAACAACTGAGAACCACAGATTGACTTAAAGTGGTCAAGGGGAGAACTTGATGAATTCTGCCTGCTGAGGGATATTGTCTTAAGCATATACCAGAGATTTTGTCATTCTCTGAAGTTTGACTAAATTTTCAAGCTGACCTACTGATATTATTATTATTATTATTATTATTATTATTATTATTACCGCCACATTTCTCTCATGTAGGTGGGTCTTTTGCACATGCTTTAGCATTTATTTTGTAAATCTATTACCTTTAATTTCATTTGGGCCAGAAGGAAGATAGAGGACATATTTGAATTATCTCTTAGCAACCTTGAACTTTTGGTTTTACTCCTCTCCCCCCTTCACCTGGTAATCCTATCACACCATTTCTTTCAGGGTTCTCTTCTTCTGATAGCACAGGAGAGGGTCAGACATCTGGTGGTGGAATGGACTTTCTGTTTACAGGCATTTGGAAACTTCTGGTAGACTCCTTGGACTCTTAAAGATACAGGAATGGGACTGATTAATTGTCTACCATTTGGAGGTGAAATTAGTAGAGAATCTTTAGGGTCTTTCTTCATATATACTATACTACCTTACAAACCTGATTATAAACTACGCAATTTTTTTTCTGTTTCATATAAGGCACAAGTTAATCTTGTCCTCATATCAGTAAACATAAACACCACTTCTCTGTTGCTTAAGTCCAACATTAAGGATTCAGCTTTTCCCCCTTTACTCTTATAAATATGGCTGTTTGTCACCAAGCATCTCACTCTGATTAACTGAAAAGCTAAAATAACAGCCACCCTAGTACCAAGATTCCTGAAGTGGACTAGATTTAGATAACTGTATGAACTCATTTGGAATTAGGAAGGCATAAGTGACACAGCATTTTCTTGCTTCTTCTTTTCTGCATTTAAGCATGATACTTGAGTGGATATGAGTTCTTTTTCCTTTCCAACAAAACTTCAATACCTAATCATCAGTTTGGAGATATTTAGAGGCTCTGATTATTGTTACTTCCTAATCTCACTCTGATCCTTGGAGTTATAGCCAATAGGGCATATTTGTGAACACAGTAGTTCCAATGTTTGTTCTGACTGGGGCAGAGGTGGTGATACTCTGGGTAGGTCAGTTCCGTTTGAGACTCTCTCCTAGATACCCTGCTTGGAATATAGACACCTAGGTCTTATAATGATTTTTAAATCACTGAAGTCTCTATGTTAAATTTATTTTTATTTGCTTAACATACTTAGAACAATAAAACTTTCTGTGAATTCTGAATAAATATGCCAGAATTCAGGGGTATAATGTCAGGTTGTTTATAAAATCCAGTTGGCTTTTAGGATAGTGAAAGTCTTGTTATTGTTTAAAATGAACATTGGTGGTGCCTGTCATGAAAATAAAAAAAATCAGTTAAATTATGCTTTCTTCTCCTGGAATGTGCAGTCAATTTTATAGGCAGTGCTTTGGTGGATCAAGTGGTTATTGGAATAGATCAGTATGAGAGGAATTTTGATTACAAAGGTATGAGGTGAACTAATTTTTTACAAAGCATTAGTATTTGTCCTCTGACTTATTTAGCTCAATATGATGCATTCCAGTTCTATCCAAGTTGCATCAGACTTTAAGATTTCACATTTTCTGAAGCTGGAACGATAGTAAAGCGGGTAGGGCATTTGCTTTGCACGTTACCGACCCGGGTTTGATTCCTAGCATCCCTTATGGTTCCCTGAGCACCACCAGGAGTAAATCCTGAGTGCAGAGCCAAGAGTAGCTCCTGTGTATAGCCTGGTGTGACCCAAAAAGCAAAAAAAAAGAGAAAGATTTCATATTTTCTAATAGAAACAAAGTATATTCCATTGTGTATATATACCACAACTTTTTTATCCCATCACCTGTCATGGTCCATTTGAGTTGTCTCTATATACTGACTATTGTGTTTAAGGCTGCTCGTGTTCATTTGTGGTATATGAAATAAGGGAATAGATGATATTGCACAATGACAAACCTTATATTAAAAAACTGAAATGACCACCCAGTTTGGCAACTGGGCTGGGAGTTGGGTGGGGGAGGGGGGAAGAAGAGGTGAATGGAGAGCTGCACGAGAATCTGTGACATAAAGACAGTGACAGATGGTCTTGGACAATTTGGGTGGTGGTGAGGTGCAGCAATTGGGTACATCAAACCACAAATGTTAATATTATTATAACTTTGTCACTAAAACTATTAAAAAATAAAAGAAAAGTACTAATCCCCTGTGGGTTGAGGGAAGCTCTGTAGAAATTACAGAAAGAGAAACTTCTGTTCAGTATGTCAAGACATGGTTAGATGAAGAAGCTTCTGTAATCGCTTTCAAAGAGTTTCCTATATCTAGTAGTAACAAGTTTGACATAGCCAAAACGAGACAGAGAGTCTGCTATAGCAGGCCTCAAATTGCATTATAATTTAATTTCCAGTCTTGAAAGATTAGTTAGGTAAAAGCAGTTCACTTATTGGGAAAGAATAGATGGTAAGAACTAAAATGGGGACATTGTGGTGAATTTAATTGACTCAGGGTATCCTTCAGTGCTAAATCCTCCCTTGCTAAAGTCTCTCCAGAAGCCTGAGTAATATGGGAGACAGTATATTTTAGTGGTCTTCAGAGGAAAGATTCTAATTTAAGTGCAGTTGGGCATATTGATGTGAGTACATGTAGAAGAACAACTTTGGCACACTATTTCCCAGGTGACAGTGGAAGAAGTGTGAGTGGTTGCTTATTTGCTTTTCTGACCCCAACCTGATTTATGTAGTAGTCCATATATACACAGTTGTAATGCCACAAAATCCTTGCTATTGTTTAAAGAAACTAGCACTGTGGTCCCGTTGCTCATTGATTTGCTCAAACGGGTACCAGCAACGTCTCCATTGTGAGACTGGTTGTTACTGTTTTTGGCATATCGAATACTCCATGGGTAGCTTGCCAAGCTCTGCTGTGCGGGCGGGATACTCTCGGTAGCTTGCTAGGCTCTCTGAAAGGGACGGAGAAATCAAACCCAAGTCGACCGTGTGCAAGGCAAACACCCTACCTGCTGTGCTATCACTCCAGCCTAACTAAAGTTTTTTTTAATAGATATTTTTATAACATAGACTTCCATTTCAAAATGGAAAATATAGCCTTATTAGCTGTATTAGGGATGGGCTTAAAGGCAGTAGGCACAACTTCATTGAGTGTATTAGATTTTGTTTAACCTTGCCTGCAAAAGATGATCAGACATGACCAATGGATATACGTTGATCATGGTTAGTAAAAAATAGTTTGGCTGCATGATCAAGGATTTGGAAGAATTAAAATAGAATTATTGGTTATAAGGGACTTTAGGGAAGAGATAAAAAGGAATCCCAGAATAGATTAGAATTTCAGCTTATTTGTGCTCTCTGTAAATGTTAAATAAAAGATAGGACTGCAAAATGAGGCATTTCCTAGATAAAATGAGCTGGTCTCTTTTGTGATTGTCAAATGATTTAGTCCCAGTGTATACAGAAGGAGCATAAATAAAATGATCACGTAATGTCCAGACTGAGGAAATTTTGAGCACTAAAGCAATTAATATTATTTGCTAACTAGGGTGATTTTGAGAGTTAAGGCAGTTAATAAGTGAAGCAGGAAAGCAAACACAAGCATAACTCTTTCATCAGGCTCAGACAACAGCTTTCATATTAAGCTAGAGATGAAGCAAAGAAACCTTGGTGAAGTGTGGGAACTGTAGAAAGATTTGTCATCACGGACTACCCGTTCTGACGTTGCTGAGTAGCCAAGCTGCCAATCCGCATGAAGGAATATAGTATTTCTGCTCCAGCACCTCACTAAACAAACTAGGTGGGCATTTAGAGGGAATTTGGTACATTGTATTACATCTGTTTCACCACTGAAGGAGGACAGAGATTTGTTTAAATCAGATAGACTTTTCTTTCTCATCCCAGTTCCTGCCATCACTATCATTCATTGATTTACTGAATGTCTTACTCATTGTCACAGTATCCAGACAACATTACTTCTGCTAAGAAACTCACATCACAAGGGAAATTAAAAGCAATAGATTGACACTCATAAGATTTAAAGATACTGATCTGAGCATTTACCTTATAAAAAAGTAGAATGGCTCTTATTGAAGACCCTATTGCTGTGCCAGCAGGAAGAGGGTAGTTTATGAGTTTGGGCTCCAGGTCTAGAGGATCAACAGCACATATTTTCAACCAACTTCAAATAACTGTTTGGTTTTTTTTTTGTAAGTGGAGTTCATGGGAACTCTGTTCATAGTCAAAGTGAGGCCTCTCACCAATTCACTAAAAAACAAAAAACAACAACAAAAAAACCCAAAAAAAACCCTACTTAAAACTGCTCCCAACTGTTGATTTTGCTAGTTGAAATAGCTCAGTGTTCTGCAGACACCACTTATATCTCAGAATTTATCAGTGGTTTCATGGAATGGGAAGTTCTGATATGCTCACTCTTTTACCTTCTGTCCTTGTAACTTTCTAATTAATATAGTCTCTTCCAGCCACACTGACTTCTGTTTTTAACCTCACACATGCCTTGCACACTCTAACTTAAGAGTTTTATACTCACTGAACCAGCTTCCTGTATCAAGGCTAAGGCTTTGCTACTTTGAAGTCTTTTCCCTCTCAAATTCTACCTTTAAAAAAGACTCTCACATTTAAATACCCTTTCAAAAATAAAAAAGAAAATACAGCAAAATATAAAACCACCTTTACCTTTCCTGGCATTCCCTACTTCCCTTTTCCTGTGTGTAGCATCCATCACTTTCTAACTATATGATTTATGAGTGATTGTGTTTTGTTATTTATTCTCTCTCTCCCCGTGGGGACTGGGCTATTTGGCTGCTTTGTCCACTGCTTCTATCCAAACACTAAAAATAATGCTTTACATGTAGCAGACCCTCTATAAATATTTTGTTGAGTGCATGAATGACTAATACAGTTGAGATTGCACCTTGAATTATTGCTTCTTCTAAGAATTCCTAGTTTATACTACATAAAACCTTTTTTGAAAATTCAACATTAGGTAGATGGGCCAAATATCTAGGTTAATAGTATCTAGATTAATCCTAGAAACAAACAGTCTGGGTCTTGAAATAATTTTTATTCACAGTGAGGTCAAAGGATCTAGATATTATAAAAGGAATAGATGGTATACTTAGCGAATATTTCCTGAAGGATTTTATAAGGGTGTTTCCAGTTTTATGTTGTCCAAGAATTTCTAATCAAGATATTTGCGCTTTGAGAAATTAACTGAACTGTAAGCTTATTTCCTCTAAAAGTATGAAACTGTACTTTCTGCTAAGCTTCCTGGTAGCAGTAATCAGAATGTTCACTCTCTATAATCACATCAAAGTTTCAGGCCCTGAGAGCTTAAGTGTTTGGTTTAAAAATAGAAATAAACCAGCTTGTTGTTATTGGTGCTCATGAAGATATTCATATTTGTGATATTAGATGTGAAGAGTGCAGATACAAGACTCAATTCACTTTGAATAATGTCACTAAATATTTTTTCTTTTCCTTAGTGCTTTTTAATCCCACAGATAAACATTTTTGTGCCAACATATTATCAGATATTAATGTAATTTTATCTGTTTCTACTTTATATTTTCTTTATATATTTTATCCGGGGCTGGAGTGACAGCACAGCGGGTAGGCTGTTTGCCTTGCATGTGGCTGACCCGGGTTTGATTCCTCCGTTCCTCTCGGAGAGCTCGGCAAGCTATTGAGAGTATCCTGCCCACATGGCAGAGCCTGGCAAGCTACCTGTGGCCTATTTGATATGGCAAAAATAGTAAAAACAAATCTCACAATGGAGACGTTGTTGGTGCCTGCTTGAGCAAATAGATGAGCAATGGGATGACAGTGATACAGTGATATTTGTAAGACAGAGGAAGACATTTCTTTTGGAAGGGGAACCAATGTCACATCCAGCAGTACTCAGTGCTTATTCTACAATGAGGGAGCACTCGTGGTAGGCTCTTGGGGAGTTGGGTATCCAACCCATGTCAGCCATGTGCAAAGCATATGCCTTTCCCGTGTACAATCGCTCTCGCCCCTAGAAGACATAAACATTTTAAAAATTGTTCCTTTAAACAAAAAATGTGACATTTAACAGTTCCTTTTCTTCTCAAAAAAGTAAAGGCCAAGGAAGTTGGACTAAAATTTACATTTCTGGGCCTGGAGAGATAATACAACAGGTATGGTGCTTGCCTAGTACAAGGCTGGCCCAGTTTGTTGGCCCAGTTTGTTTCCGCAGCACCCGCACGATCACGCAGTGTAAGGAAGATTTTCCTTCGTCTGTGGGTTTGCCTCACCTGCATTTGCACAAGTATCTAGGAAGTATTTGTGGAATATTTACTCAGTTCCGATATTTTTCTAGCAATTCTTTGAGGGACTCAAAGCCAATTTTATTTCACCATGATACAAATCTTTCCTGAGGATGTGTTTGATAAAATGTTAAAATGTTTGTTTTCACTCCATAAGGCGGATGTAGTGCCTAACTCTGCCTCCCCTTTCCCCAGAGTAATGTCATTCTGTTTATCTGTAAGAGGCAGTTATGGCAAGGAACACAAAAAGGACAGTTTTTATTATACTTGTCTTCTAGGTGCTGTATTAGGTACTGTTTTATGTAATTTAATGAGTTTGTTTAGGGGGCCACATCCAAATGTTCAGGGTTTACTTCTGGCTCTGTACTCAAAGATCACTCCTGTTGGACTTGGGGGCCCAAGTGGAGTGCCAGGGATTGAACCCAGGTTGACCATGGTAAAGCAAATGTCCTACTGACTGTACTATTACTCACCTGCCCCCCCCTACCCCGTGCTTTGTAAAAAATCTAATTTAGTCTCAGCACCTCTGAGAGAGGACACTTATTTTTAATTTAAAGAAAAAAAAAACTCAGGTTAAGTAAATGACTCAGGTTGAAACTATGTGACTATGTGACTATGCATGTTGTAAGGGACATTTGTGGATTAGGAACCTTACCTGAGCTTTGCTTTTTCTGATAGTTATTTTCCCAAAGATCTTCCTGTTCATCAGGAAGAAAACAAAAGTAATCTAGTTTCTAGTCCTGAGTCGATTATTTTGATATATTTTTCCTAATTACCATATCCATATTATTGCCTAAATGCATTTAAAAGTAGCATATTTGTCTCAAATTCATTGAGCTAATCTTTTAAATTATGTTTGACTCAGGAATGCAATAAACACTTTTGCTTGAATATTTCTCCCCTCCTCCCCGCCACCCCCAGGTTGTTTCTGTTTTTAATTTATCATTTAGGAAAGAAATATGAATTGTATTTATATAAATTCTTAAGCTTTCAGATCTCACATATCAACTTTACAACAAATATCTCTGAATAAAACAATTATTGTTAACTTTTGAAAAAAAAATTTGTTAGCAACCATTTGATTCCATCTGCCTACCCCCAACAGAAAAAGGTCTGTTTCTCCAGAAGGTGGCGCTCTAAGAACACTATTTTGGCTTTCGGATTTAGCGTACAAGGGTATGAGCGTCTTTATTGAATGAATTGCACATGTAAATTACAACTGGAGTGTTTCATGCTGCTATGTGTATATGCATTTTAAATGTTTACTCTAAGCATAGCACTACTCGTAGAGATAGTAAAATACCTTTTAAAAAATGTGTCTCTTTAAAGAGAAAGTATATGATACTTATTTTTTATGGACCTGTTTTGTTAAGAAAATGTGTAAGAAAATGTGTATTAATGATAATTATTATTCTTGATTAAATTCCTTGTATTTCCATATTACATTGCTATAATTCAGAAAAGTAGAAAAATGCATCGTTCTGTCTTAGTAAAAAAATTTTTAAATATATTTAGAGATGCTTGTAATAGAATAAAATTTCTGTGAGAATGTTTTAAAACGTTCAACTTTCTAGTTATGACTGAGCATCAAATATAAGTTTAACTAATCTTGAAATATTGTGTTTAAACACTTCTACTGATTTAATTTCATAAAATTTTTCTAAAATTCCCAATACTTATGTTAATAAAATTATTGGTTCACATGGGTGTTGTTATTAAGCTGGTGATCAAAATCTAATATATTAGCACCTCTAACACCTTTGAACTTACTTTGTAAATAAATTTTTCACTTTTGTCTTTGATGTCAAAATGAACTGAGCTTGGAACTGGAAACCAGTGGACTTGACCCAAATAACACCAGTCATATGTTAAAGGGGAAAATAAGATTTAATTTTAACTGTAGATTGTATTCCAATATATATTTTATTTTATTATTTATTTATTTATTTATTTTCATTTTATAAAGTAGTCCACAATATTTGATTACATTTGATTAATATTCAAAACACCAATCCCACCACCATTACAACTTTCCACCACTATATTTCGGATGTTTCCATCCTGAACTCCAACCTCCTGCCTAAAACAGAACTGAAATAATTTATTTTGTATTGTTTGTTATGAAAAATGGCTGAAAATGCTTCAAAACTTTTTTCTTAGAGGAAAAAGTGTGAAGATTGTTGTATTTCACCCAGGAGCCATTCTTCTATAAGAGATAGAAGAATCTCTTCTATAAGAGATCACTAACATGTTAAAGGTTGAGCCTTGTATAAAAAAATATTTCCTTCTAAGATTAGTTGCCTCCTACTTTAAACCCCTTCAAATGTGCTGCGGTAGTCTTGGAGTATGAGTGGTGTGAGGTATGGGTTGTCCAGGAATAGGTTCACTCATGGGTGAGGCTCGGCCTGAGCGTGTGGAGAGTGGCCCTGAGCATTGTGGCAGTTGAGTTCTGAAGGTTTTTGGCTGCCAGGGCTGGGTCCCTTGGGCGGGGATGGGTCTCAGCCACCCCCCTCAAGTGTACCCCAAATGAAACAGCCTGGCGCGGGTCTGGCGGCATGGTTATGCGAGTGTCATGTTATGCTCCCTTCCGGGAGAGAAGGACAATACGAATCTGGATCATGCCTGATGACGAAACTGTCCCAGTATATATTTTAAATATCTTTACAAACACTGTTACTTAAATGGATATTTTGTGAAATCAATACATTACATCTTAAAATGTTCATTTTGATAGAGTTTTGATTATAGTTCCGTTCCTGTTTTGAATGTCACTTTTAAATACTTGATTGTGCATGTATCACTTTAAAGCAAACAGTTCCCAGTGCCTCTTTCATGTAATAGAATGTTCACAAATCCTTACTTTAAACACAGAATAGTCTGTCTTGAGAGCTCAGCAGGAACACATCTTGAATTTAAATCCCTCAATATGCAGAATATTTCTCTCCAAACGTAGTTCTCTGCAAATGTATGCTCTATATTGAAAACTCCTTTTTCTCCACTCCAAATCTTTACTTGTTAATCTACAGTAAAAAGCAGAGATTGTGCTATTTCATTACAGTCATTGATAACAATGGTGTTCAAAATAATAATGACATACTTAGTTTAGTTTCCCTCAAAAAAGGAAAGGCAGACACACAGGACTATTTGTTTCTCAGTTCTTTTGAGTTCAATGTTTTCTCTCAGTTTCTCTCTCTCACACTGACTTTGATTGAAATATTATAAACACCATGGCTGAGAATGAGACATTGTAACTTACACAATTAAATTTAAGTATATCTAGCTTGTGTGAGAATATCTATTAAAATATTCACTTAAATTACTGTATAATCTTTGATTAAAAACATGGAACCTCAAGTAAATATGAATATAACTACATTTAGTTACTATTTTGATTTGAGTGTTTTCTTTTTTTTAGGATAAACATGTTTTGTCAGTTGTAAATATAGAAAGAATGCTGGAAAGACTTAAAAAATCTAATGAACTTTTGGAGCTTATTCTTAAAGGACTTAATGAATACTTGGAAAAGAAACGTCTCTTCTTCCCTAGATTCTTTTTCTTATCAAATGATGAACTTCTTGAAATACTCTCTGAGACTAAAGATCCCACTAGGTAACTCACATATATACCATATCTACATATGAAACTAATTTTAGAATAAGGAAGAATATAAATAAATAAAATTCTGTTTAATAATTTTTCAGGTATCTTCTATTCTCAATAATCACCAGAAAAGTATTAAAACCTGTATATATATTGAATTATAATTTACTAAACAGGGTGATGCATGTTGGAGATAATTTGTCACATATTCTCTTATAGATTCTTCATAACATATTATTATTATTTTTTTATTGAATCACTGTGAGATACAGTTACAAAACTTTCATGTTTGAGCTAGCTATAGTCATACAATGATCGAGCACTCATTCCTACACCCATGCACATTCTCCACCACCAATGTCCCCAGTATTCCTCCTGCCCTTTTCCAAACGTCCCCCTGCCTCTATGCAGACAATTTCCCCCATCCTCTATCTCTACTTTTGGACATTGTAGTTTGAAATATAGATACTGAGAGGCTATCACGTTTGGTCCTTTATCTTCGTTCAGCACACATCTCCCATTCCTAATGATTCCTCCAATCATCATTGACTTAGTTACCCCCTTTTTTCTAGCTGCCTTCTTCCCCAGCTCATGAAACAGGCTTCCAACTATGAGGCATATTCCTGGCCCTTTGTGTCCACTGTGCTTTGGTGTCAGTCTCATATTATATAGCATTAGATTTACATGTAATATTTCCAATAAATGCTGGGTCTCTCATAGTAACTTGCATTGACCCATACAGGCAGTCTCATTCTCTTTTTCATTCAATGCTCACTAGTTTCCTTATTCTGCTGTAGTTCGCACAGTCCCCCTAAAAGGGACAGCTCTCTTGCTCGGTGTACCATAATATTTACTTAGCGAGCAACTTATTTAAGTACCCTTAAGATTTCTTTTACTTCCTGTAGGTCTCTACCAAATCTACTCAGATAGCTGCTACTCAAAATGCCCCTCACTGACTACCCAATTGAATTGACATACTCTCTTCTCATACTCTACCTTTCTGCTTCATCTTCCTGTGGCACAGTTCTTCTTTCTTTAAATCTGGTATACATTATAATGTTCTTATTTATTAACTGATTCCCTCAAACAGAATAGAAACTCGTGATGGTACAGATTTTTGACAGATCAGATGAGACATATTTTTTCCCTCTGGTTCTAAGTCCATTTGCTTAGAAGTACAGTGAAATGATATTAGCTAAGAAAATTTGTTAATTTTGTATCTTGTGCATTCCAAGCAGGAGAGAATAATCTGATCCACAATCTTAGTTATAACTGCTAGTCTGTGTAAAATATGAAGAACAGAGGCTAGTCCTTAGGTATAAAATGGTTGAATAACACTGATATATACTGAAACATTAGTTTAGGGTCTGATTTCCATTTTTGTCTTAATTCATTGCCACTTTTTTTAAGCATTTGAAAGATGTATTTAATTGTTTATAGGTAATGTGCCAAGGAATGAAGAACTTAATCCATACCATCTATATTTCCATGAATAGATTAAATCTGAGTACTTTCAAAGAAATACACTTGGTAAATAGTATGTAAAACTTTAAGCTTAGTTGATAATTTGCAGGCAATACCTTAAAGTTCCAGATGAAAAAGCTACTTTTGATGTTTAATATTTTTCAGTGTATTATCTGTGAATCAACAGTATTTGCTCCTTTATGTTACTTTTATCATCTTTCAATTCATTGTGTTGAAAAGAAAACCTTGTGAATTTTATAATCTTTTTGTGGTTATTCAGTTCATGATGATCTCCCACTTAATTGTATAATGCATATATAGACAGGAATTGTATCTTTTTCTTTTTCTTTTTGTTTAGCACTTCCATATCTGATATCTAACATGCACCTAAACATGCTGCATGTTTTGGAATTTTGAGAGAAGAGTAAACCCAAAAGGCATTTATGTATGAGGAACTATTTTTATTTAACTAATTCTCCTTAATTTTTCTGGCCAGGGTGCAGCCTCACTTGAAGAAATGTTTTGAAGGAATTGCAAAGGTAGAATTCACAGAAACTTTAGATATTACTCACATGAAGAGCAGTGAAGGAGAAGTTGTGGAGCTCACAGACACCATTTCAACAGCCAAAGCTAGAGGCCAAGTGGAGAAATGGTTGCTTGAGTTAGAGAAAATTATGATTAAGTCTGTCCACAAGGTACCAAGCTTTATCTATCATTATTTTCATAAAGTGTGATCAAATATGACTATGTCACTGTCACTGTCACTGTCATCCCGTTGCTCATCGATTTGTTCGAGCGGGCACCAGTAACGTCTCTCGTTGAGAGACTTATTGTTACTGTTTTTGGCATATCCAATACGCACGGGTAGCTTGCCAGGCTCTGCCGCTCGGGCTAGATACTCTCGGTAGCTTGCCGGGCTCTCCGAGAGGGGCGGAGGAATCGAACTCGGGTTGGCTGAGTGAAAGGCGAAAGCCCAACCGCTGTGCTATCACTCACTAATTATGATAATTTTTATCATGGCAACTTATAGTGGCTCACTTGAAAAGTGGAGCTAAATAGCTGTACATATGTTGCAAAACTTGGTCATGAGGTAAGTTTATTTCTTACATATAGTGCTTTCCCATTAGACATTCTTTGATCTATAGATCTGTCTTTAGTCCTTTTTGGGGGGTGGGGGATTTGGGGATTGGGCCACACCCGTGATTCTGAGGGCTTGTTTCTGGCTTTGCACTTAGGGATCACTTCTGGTGGGGCTCGGGACCATATGGAGTGCCAGGGATTGAACTTGGGTTGGCCACATGCAAGGCAAATGCCCTATCTGCTATACTATTGCTACAGCCCATGAAGCCCTGGTTTTGATCCTTGTTTGATCCCTTGTACCACTGAGTGGGACTGGAGTGATAGCACAGCGGGTAGGCTGTTTGCCTTGCACACAGCTGACCCAGGTTCGATTTCCCCATCCCTCTCAGAGAACCCGGCAAGCTACTGAGTGTATCCTGCCCTCACGGCAGAGCCTGACAAGCTACCCATGGCATATTCAAATATGCCAAAAACAGTAACAAGTCTCACAATGGAGATGTTACTGGTGCCCGCTCAAGCAAATTGGTGAGCAATGGGACGACAGTGCTACAATGCTACCACTGAGTGTCTTAACCACTGCTGAGTGTACCCCCACAAAATAGTAACTTTGAAAGGGAATATGTGGGCAAGAATGAGAAAGAAAGGTTCTTATAAACAATGTTTTCATTAAATTTTCATAATTTCCCACATTATTAGAAAAATATTGGCATCTAGCTACTTAATATATGTCATGTTTTAATGCTTCTTTTTCTGAACTGTCTGCCTATGTAATATTATTTCACTATTTGTAAAATCTTTGCAATAGTTTGTTACAATGACCTTTCTTATACATATGACATGTATTCTTTGAATGGTGTGCAGGGGCTATATCTGGTAGTGTTCA
Organism: Sorex araneus; assembly: GCF_027595985.1. NCBI lineage: Eukaryota > Metazoa > Chordata > Mammalia > Eulipotyphla > Soricidae > Sorex > Sorex araneus. Next base: position 228,720,021 of record NC_073313.1, on the reverse strand, counting down.
GGGGCACTCCTGGCTCTGTGCTCAGGGGCCACAACCTAATGGAACAGAGGAAATATACACAAAGACTCTCAAGGAAACACTCAACTTGTGCTAAGGTCTATGATATCAGTGGTCAGGTATTTTCTTTCTTGGGCTGGACTGACAGCACAGCGGGTAGGGAGTTTGCCTTGCATGAGGCCGATTGGGGTTCGATTTCTCCATCCCTCTTGGAGAGCCCAGCAAACTACTGAGAGCATCCCGCCTGCAAGGCAGAGCCTGGCAAGCTACCCGTTGGCATATTCGATATGTGAAAAACAGTAACAACGCTCACAGTGGAGATGTTACTGGTGCCCGCTCGAACAAATCGATGAGCAATGGGATGACAGTGATACAGTGAATGCTTGTTTAATTAAATGTATATAGAATATTTTTGACTATAAACTAGTTAAGTGAATTTACATAATATATAAATTATATTACAAATTATATAAATATAATACATCAGTTTTATATATCTATGCAAGTCAGAAATAGGTAATGTATCGGCAAAATAAATTACATAAGTTTTGTTTTGTTTACAGGTATATAAACAAACTTGATTTAAATAATTTGGTCACATGTTTAGAATCTTCATAGTTCAGATTTAAAAACTTTAGTGGTGTAAGATAATCTATTTGACTTTATTTCGTTGAACTTGTTGTAATAGCTTTTTCAAATGTGTGTAACTTCATCTTTAGCATTTTGTTTTCAATTAGGTAATTAAAGATGCGATTCTTGCATACACAAACTTTGAACGAATTATCTGGGTAAGGGATTGGCCTGGACAAACAGTTCTCTGTGTATCCCAAACCTTTTGGACTCTAGAAGTACAAAAAGCTATTTCACAGGGACAAACGGTAAGCTTTTGCTGCTGATTTTCCATCACTTTTCAATGACCATTATTGCCAGAATTAACTTTCTTTAAAGTTATTTGACTTACAAATGTGCTTATATTGTTTTATCTGTTTAAGACAGAAATGTAACGTAGGAGACTAGAGATGTAGTACAGGGGTTAAGGTGCTTGCTTTCCATGTGACTAATACCAGTTTGACCCTCAATACAACATATGGGCACTGTCTGAGCACTGCCATGAGTGATCCATAAGAAAGCCCTGAACACTGTTGGGTGTGGGCCCCTCCCCCACAGAAAGATATGAGCATTTATATGATATTATATGATATTATATAAATATATATGAGTTTATTCACAGTATATAGAAGTCAAGGTTACTTGAACCTCTGTTCTATACTATATACATTTTTGTGCTTTTAAAAATTGAATGATAATAAGACTAAGAAGCTTTCCAAATCCAGAATGGTAGGAGGAATTAAAGTAATATAATTCTCTATGCCTTCCTGTAAAATTTTCCTATGAAGATTCCAGTTGATTAGTAATGAGTTTTGCTTTGTATACTGATTTTCACCAATTTATCTTATTTTTTCTTATTTTATCATTGGTTTATAGTGTTATGGAATTTTAGGCATTAGATTCACACTTTGTGGTCCTATTTCATCACCAAAGTTCCAATGCCGTTCTACCATCAAAAGATCCCTTTCTTTATTCTTTCACTACAACCCCATCTTTTCCCCTGGTAACTACCATAGTTTTTGCTGTTTAAATGCTAGTTTTGCTTCTTTTTGCTAATTTATTTGCCTTAATTTTTCATATCCAACATATAAGTGATACACTTGAATTGTGTTACATTTACTTACTTGTTTCACTTAGCATAGTGCAGCATAGTGACCTCCAAAGTTCATCATTTTGTCCCAAAGGGTAAATTTTCAACTATTATGGCATTTCATTGAATATAAGTACCCAAACTTCTGCACCCAGTCATCTTGCAATGGGCATTTAGGTTGATTCCAGGTTTCTAGCTATTGTGAATTATGCTTCTATAAGTATAGGGGGGCAAGTATCCTTTTTATCTGGTGTCTTCATATCCTTTGGATAAATGCCTGTAAATAGCATTGCTAGATCATATGGAATTTCAAGTTTAATTATTTTATAATTTTAGGGATTCTACCCAGTTCTGCTTGTTGGAGCTTGGCCATTCCCTGTGGTGTTTGGACCTAACAGTTCTCAGGGGCAAACAGGGCTACACCAGACAGTGTTGGTTAGCTATGAGGAGCTGGGGATCAGCTCAGGGCCTCTGTTATAATTTAAGATCTCTCCATTCCATATTTAACAAGGCTGTGCCAATTTGTATTCCCACCAACAAGGTACCAGAGTTCCCTTTTCTCTATATCTTCACCAACATTTACTGCTTCAAAATTTTTAAATATAGTCGTAAGTGATATTTCATATTCCCAGTTAAAATTTCTTTTACATTTTTTCTTAATTATTCTAGTACTTCCAAAACTGTTGAATATTAGTGGTGAGGGTGGACATCACTGTTCAGTACCAAACCGCCTGGGAAAATCTTTTGTTTTCACAATCCAATATCTTATTAGCATGGATTGCTATTAATAGCTTTTATTATATTGAAGCATATTCATTCTTCTCCCACTTTATTGAGTATTTTTATCATAAATAGATATTTATGTTTTGTCAAATTCTGAGTTAGATAACACCAAGTGATTTCCATAAAGTTTTTGAACACTGGTATCCATTTTACTCAGACTTACAAAAAAATTGAAGTGGGGCAAACACTCCCAATTACATTTTACAAGGCCAGGGGCACTGTGTTCCCAAACCAACAAAGAACAGAGTAAAGAATGAAAACTACAGTGTTATGTCTGATTGAACATAGTGTCAAAAACGTTCAACAAAATCTTAGCAAACAGAATCTAAGTAAAGAGATGAGTCCTTACATACATCTTTACATTCCCTGCATGTTAGTATGGTTTAGCATTTACAGATCAATTATTGTAATGTAGCATAGCAATTAAAATAAAGGTAAAAATTATTGAATTATACATAGAATGCTTTAACTTTGAATAGATAGCAATTATTATGAAGTTACTTAATTTGAAATGTTAAACTTGTTGACTTTATAAATTTAATATTCATTTGACTAATGTTATTCATTAAAAAAGACTACATTCTCATAACATTTCTATGGTTTTCCTCTGTGGATACAGTAATTCATTTTGTCTTTTCCAACTTCTTACAGAGGGATTCCTCCATTTGAAAATGTGGGCTGCTGGGGTGCATATAGTTTTATGGGTTCTTGTTGCTTGTTTGCAAGCACCCCAAGCCATCATATTAGTTTTTTTAACTTACCACTGGAAGGAAATGGTTTTTATGGAACAAAGAAGAAAAATGCAGACAAATTGGATTAATTTGTGGGCATCTTTTACATTTCTTTAATTTAAATGTAATGTTTATCAAGCCTCTACATTTCTGTTGAAGCCATATTTTTATTCTGGTGTTATTCCAGGCATACTTTAAAAAATAATAATTGGGATAGAGCATTGAAATGTACAGTATAGTTTTTTTCATGCTTTTACCTGGCTCCCAAGCATAATTTGAGGGTTGAGGAACAGGTAATTTAGATCACTCTTGTTTTTGTGTGTCCTCTTGCTCAAAATTATCTTCCCGTAACTCTTACCCTAAGGTATGCATATACAAAGAGGGTTTGTGTGTGTGTGTGTGTGAGTGTGTGTATGTGTTAGACAATATCCACTGATATTATGGTAGAATTATTTGTTCATGTAATAATAATCTGTTCATCCCCCCCACCTCCTACCCCACTCACATAATGTTATGTAACTATGCAGTCAGTCAGAGAAAGGCAATATGAGCAGCTGTGCCTTTGACTTGAGTAACTGCTACTCGAGGGTGACTCAGCTTCACACACTCTGAGTCCCCTAGGCCATAATTTGGCAAGACATGCCTTGTTGTTCCTGCTTGCCATATTGCCCACTTTTGTTCGTTGAAACTTTCATGTGAAAGCTCTTCATTGTATTTCCACACCTAAATTTCATAATAGCACTGTAGCACTGTCCTCCCATTGTTCATCGATTTGCTGAGGTGGGCACCAGTAATGTCTCCACTGTGAGACTTGTAACTGTTTTTGGCATATCGAATACGGGTAGCTTGCTAGGATCTGCCATTGGGGCAGGATACTCTTGGTAGCTTGCTGGGCTCTCGAGAGGGATGGAGAAATAGAACTCGGATTGGCCGCATGCAAGGCAAACGCCCTAGTCACTGTGCTATATTCTTCTTTTTGATCTGCTTGTTGTCATCCTGCTTCAGTCTGTCTTGTGCACCTTGTCCTGTCTCTGTTTTCATACTTTCTTCCATGTTCACTTCATTCAAATTCTTATAGCAGCATAATGAGGGACTGCTACATATTTTAGTATTTTATATCACTGATACATTTACATTCTATTGTTGGAGATTTGCATGTATTTTGATTCTGTGTGTTAGTGAGTTTTCTCTAACTAATGTGTGGTTCACATCTGAAAATGAGGAATTGTGTTGAGCCTTACAGAAGACAGTCCAAGCATCCTGGAGCTTGATGTACTAACAGCTCCATGTAACACAGTATCGAATTTCCAGAGGACCTGCTCATCTCACAGACTATGTTTCCATTTGTTTGTTCTATAAATGTTGATTGTGGAACTAGTCTATAAGAGAAATGACAGGAGCTATGAAATGAATGAGTGAATTTCCATTGCTACAGTGCTCAGGATATTGCAAATATTGATAAGATTTTAGATCAGTGAATCATTGTATATGCAGAATTGACTAGGTTTGATAAAAATAATTGATTATAGATTAAGGTTTATTTTGGCTGAATGTAACAGTAGTTACCTTTAGATTTATCATTTCACTGTATAGAATTATTTTCAAGGGATAAACTGTAACAAATATCAATATTCTGGTACTTTTCCCAATCTAACCACTCTGAATTCTCGTTGATTCATGTAATATAGTTTTTAAAGAATGCAATTTATCACAATCTGGAGCTAAATTTTGGTATAAATGTGATATTATAGTATAGGACAGTATATTCTGCCTGTATAAATAATAACAAATTTTTATGAACATATAATTTGTACTATCAGGTTGAAACATTGCATTTTTACTTTCTATTAGTGTCAAACTGATATAATTGAGACCTGGATAAGACTCTCTGAGATACTGATTTTTATCCTTGAGGGAACTAAGAAGCACTAACTGGCCCAACAGTGTTTGGGGGCCACCAGGGTCACACCTGGAAATGCTCAAGGGAACTAGGTAGTTCTGGGGATCAAACTCATGTCTTTGGACATGTAAAGCACGGATATTTGACTCCTGGTATCTTGCTGTCCCCCAAATGACTTTTTCTTTTTTTAAAAAAAAATGTAGGCAAGGATATTGCTCAAAGCAGCAGAGCTTATGCACTGCCCACATGAGACCGAAGGTAAGAATTTTTTGACATGGTTGGGAATCTTACTGTGTCCCCACCATCTAGCTTTTGGAGTAGCTCTGGTGACCTAAAAGCACGGCCTAGAATGTCCCTTGAATGCGTATGAATGATCATATGCACTGCTGGTCTGATTGAAACAATTATCCCACTCTCTACATAAAAGAGAGAGAGAGAGAGAGAGGAAAAGAGGGAGAGAGGATAGGAGGACAGGGCAGGGGATGAGAAAATATTTCAAGGAAAATTAAAAAGACAGTTTGCTGTTCTCAGTTCTGTCCTTTAAACATTTTTTATTCTTGGAAATCCTTTTATTTTCATTGCTATCACTTACTTGACCTTAAAAGAATAAGACAAACTCATTAATACATGTTTACTAAATATTTTTGGAGTGGAGAGAAAACTATGTTACCTTTCTGAGTCTCAGCACTTCCCTTAAGTACAGTTTTCATTGATTTTAATTTGTTTCTCTGTATAAAATCTCTTCTGTTTTAATTTTGTCATTATAAAATCCACTAGAAAAAGAGACTTAATGCAAGTCAGATACTTGGAACTGGTTTTAGCTCACCAGAAAGCAAATTGTTAGATGTTCTGTTTCAAGTGGCACAAATTCTACTCAGCCCATATAAAAACAAGAAAGTTCCTGGAATCCAAGAAACTTGAAGAGTTGGAATACGGATGTGAGGCTTCATTTCTACTGCAATTTCTTTTCATTGTCTATCTAGTTCTCATATTTTTCTCTGGCAGATTTTATTCTGCATCAAGCATGACATCTTGTAGCCTCAGATGGGCACATTCAGTCTACCTTGCCTAGAGAAAAGTACATTTTCACTATTTCTGTAGCAGTTGCTTGAGAGAACGCTCATGGGTTCACAGTTCCTTCTTATATTGCCATGAAGATATGGGTGCAGGGGAGGGCACCCTGATTCAATCTTCAGCACCACATATAGTTCCCTCAGCATCACCAAGGTCTCTGAGCACAGAGCTGGGAGTAAGCCCTGAGCTCCTCTGAGCCTGGCCCTTAAAGAAGAATAAGAGTAAATAAATAAGTAATAAACCCTAGAATATAGAGAAAGGGGTAAGAATAGGAAAGATTATAAAGTTGAAAGTTCTCTCTTCTGTGGACAGACTGAGCTTGTCCACCCAATACTTAGGTGGTAAAAAAAGTGGATTATTTTAACTTTATGTCATTTGGAAAAATGTAAGAAAGTGTAGAAAATACTGTTTATATGCTAGCTTAAAACATTTTTGTTCAAGAGAATGTGCTTATCTTGTGTAAACATCTTTCTTTCAGTTTCTTGAGCAATATTTGGAAAAATGTAACAAGCAAATTGATGATATTGTCACCTTGGTTCGTGGCAAATTGTCCAAGCAGAATCGTGTCACACTGGGAGCCCTTGTGGTACTAGATGTTCATGCAAGAGATGTCCTCGCTATACTTGTTAATAAAAGGGTTAGCAACGAGAATGACTTTGAATGGCTAAGTCAGCTTAGGTACTATTGGAAAGTAAGTGTTTTCCCAATGTTATGACATAGCAATTTTAACTCATCTCATAGCTTTTTAATTTGTGCCTGCTTGCTCACATGGGAAATTGTGTGAGTAATATAATTATTTTTGCTGAAGGCTGATTATGACCAAATAAGCATTTCCAGATTGAACTTTAAAGCAGCAAAAGCTATAAAACTGTATCAGTATTCCAATATGCATGTATAGACACACAGAGATTATAAATAATTACAGAAAATTTAAATGAACCATTATCCTTGCTGAATCTACAAAATGTTGAGAATAGTTTAAAGTTATATATTTGCATACAAATATAAATATGTCTGGTATATGAAGGGAAGGTACAAATTAGACTGGACTGTTTTAGTCTCTTTTAGTCATTAAAGTTTTATCTTGTTGATTAATTGAAGGAACCAGAAACATCATCTGGAAGGGAGATTTTTATCAGGATCAAGATTGCAGGTTAATGGTGGGTAATGGCACTTGCCTTAGGGAAGGCAGAAAGAATAATAATAGTGTCAAGGATTAGGCCTGTTAACAGTGAGCAGAACAACTAATGACTAGTGGTATGGACTGAAAGTTCTTATAGATGCTTTAATGGGGGAATTGGAAGGCATCTTTAGGAGAAAAGAGACCACCAACATCCCAGGAAAGCAGCTGAGAAGCATTATGTGTAGTGATGAGGAGCTTAGCCTATGGAATCATAATTTTAAATAATAGACTCTTCACTTGCTAGATGTATGGCTTTGGGCAGCTTTCTTATTCTCTTCAATGGTCAGTTTTCCTTGGCAGTAAATGGTAAAATGATAATATCCATTCTCAAAAAAAAAAAAGGAACAAATGACTGAAAATATAGGAGCAATAGCAACAAGTATACTTTTCAAACATATGCATTGAAAAAAGGAAAGGCACTGAATCAATTACCCAAAGAAATTACAACAGACTCAAAAGATGTGTGAGAAGTGAATTTTAAAGATGTTGTTTATATTATGACTATTATGAACTAAAGAGCTTGAGATTTTATGATATTTTAAATTTAATTTCTTAAACTAATTTCATTTTTTCTGATTTATCCTAGGATAATAATTTAGAAACACATATGATCAATGCCAGTTTGCGGTATGGATATGAATATCTGGGTAACTCTCCTAGGCTGGTTATTACTCCACTCACTGATAGATGCTATAGGTAAAATTGTTAATTTAAAGATTGATTTGAAATAAATTTCATTCACCCTTAAACACTGTTTTCTTTAAAAGTATCAAATTATCTGGTAAATGTTATTTTCCCCCCAGGCCCTAATTCTCCAAATTAAAATTGTTTAATTTTCTTCTTCTCAGTTCTCCTAGTATTGAGTTTTATCAGATATTGCTGATGTTTATAACATTGTTCATTTCTTTTTTTCTTCTTTGGACTCTGATGCATGCTTCTTGGACCATCCTATAGCTTTGGTATCTTTAAGGTATCCATTTCTTCTTCTAAAAATACCAAATTTATTCGACTTTGCCTCATGCTTTATGGAGTCCTGAATTTTCTTATTCACTTTTTAGCTTTAACAGCTGAAACTTGGAGTTTTCTGATATGCATCTCTAACCAACATCTCTCCCTCTAGAGGACTGTTGACTATCTGCATTACATATCCTTTAAGCACTTACATTTACATTTTTCCCTTGTTCTATTATGAAAAAGGATTTAACTACTTTAACTCCAAATTGCAGTCATTCACATTCTACATTATTAATTACTAAATTAAACTAAATGTTATGTTTCAATTTTCTTCCAGAACATAAATCATTTTTATTAGTTTATTGATTGAATGTACCAGTCAGTATCAGGATGCAAGCGGGAAGCAATTTTATTTTTCTCCTATCACTGTTCTTTTAAATTTGCTCCATCAAATCTATGTTCCCATTAATGGAGTAGATTCTTTTAAGTAAATATGATTACCCTATATTATTAATGCTATTATTTTGCATATTAAAATGTTCATTTTATATAAAATAACAGAGTAGGAGACTAATACCCAAGAATAGTAGAATAAATACCAGGAGGTTGGCTCCATGGCTTGGAAGCTGGTCTCACATGCTGGGGACCTCAGCTCAGATAGAGAAGGGAACACCAAGTAAAATGTGGTTGGAGACCACGCGCAGGAAGGGAGATGTGTCCTGAAAATAGACTAGAGACCAAACACAATGGCCACTCAATACCCCTATTGCAAACCACAACACCCAATTGGAGAGAGAGAACAAAAGGAAATACCCTGCCAAAGAGACAGGGTGGGGTCGGGGGAAATGGGATTGGGGGGTGGGAGGGATGCTGGGTTTTTTTGGTGGTGGAGAATGGGCACTGGTGGAGGGATGGGTTCTCAAACATTGTATGAGGGAAACACAAGCACAAAAATGTGTAAATCTGTAACTGCACCCTCATGGTGATTCACTAATTAAAAAATAAATTAAAAAATAAAAAAAAATAAAATGTTCATTTTGGTCAAATAGCGAAGTTAGTATCATTTATCCTATTTAAAGCTCCTGGCTTGGGACTGATTCAAGCTTAGGGTTTTTGAACATAGATTTGGTCAGTCTTCTCTCTGTTCTATTGGGCCACACATAGTGATGCTCTAGTATCATTCTTGGCAGTGCTCAGGGGACTCTGCAGTGGTAGGAACTAAACTCGAGTCATCTCTTCAGTCCTTTTCATTATTTTTAAATTTTTTTTGTTTTGGGAACATGCCAGGCAGCGCACAAGGATTGCCCCTAGCTCTGCACCCAGGAATTACTCCTGATGGGCTTGAGGGACTATATAGGGTGCTAGGGATCAAGCATGCAAGGTGTGCAAGGCAAACACCCTTTCCACTGTATTATTGCTCCAGTCCCCCCTTTTCATCATTTGTGTCCCTGCTTTTTGTATTGATGGGCTCAACTGTTGGCTTCCAGTGTAGGGGTTGACAGAGGAGAGAAGGAAAGAGAGAAGCAGATTTATATGTGACAAATACCTTGTGTGACAACTATTTCTTGACCGTTTAGTGCTCTCAGTGATTTACATATTCCCACCAAAAACATATATGCCAGATCTCAGGGGGTATGTGGTGGTTATGTGGATTCTTTGGAATTGTGTTTCTTACCTGTGGAAATACCTTCTCTGATTGGTTCTGACTTTGTTTCTGCCTCAAAAAGGAATTTAGAGTCTCTCTGATTCTGTGCAGGGTTCCATGCAGTAGGATTGTAAAATGGTTCTCTTGCAGGGCTCCGGATCTGGTCTGATAATGCACACACTTTTGTTTTGGTAGAAATAAGACATTCTTCTTATTCTCCCTATCTTTAACACCGTGTCCACAGTAGCAGTTGTAGGCGTTCTCTTGGCTTTCAGGTGTTAAAATTGTGAATCAGCTCTCTGTTATTGTGTTCCACAAGCCTTAGGAGTGCTCGTTGTGCCAGGCTCCCTGAGTGGTTTTCCAAAACCTTGAGGGAGGAAGTGCAGCCTTTTCTTCTAGCAGAAGAAAGGGGATGAATAGCACACAAAGGACTCTTTCCAATGAAATCCTCACTCCTGGTCTCTCCTTTACTACCTTCCTAGCCAATTCCCATATGTTTGATAGCAGTTGATCAATTTCACTAGGTCTAATATAAAATGATTTGGTGTATATTATGTTCAGTCTGTAGTTTTAGTCACAATGGTAAGGCTTAGAGAGTTCTATTTACATAGAACATATTTTGCAACTGATATTTTTATAGTCATATCAAGAATCTTATCATTGTCTTTAGTTATCATTGCTTCTTCCTTTATTTTACTTCTGATTAATTTTAGTAATTGTTTCATTGGGAACACTCTAAGCAGTGAAACTGTTCCAAAGGCCTCTGGTCCTTTCCTTTTTTTTTTCCATTTTAGTGCCTCTGGGATCTAATCAATTATTAAATAAATGATAGCTTGGAAAAGTATTGAATTATAGATTCACAGCAGTTTTTCCTCAGCTCTTCATAGTGGGTAGTCTTTTGACACTCATTGCTACTGCTAAACTGTGTTAATCCTATGTAAGGTGTTTTTTTCTCTTTTGTAGTTTCTCTTTCCTTTTGATCAGTGTTCTTAAAACAACAGCTGTAGATGTGTTATCATTTTATCTTGCTCGCATTTTTTTCAATTCTCATCTTCATTTGTGAAAAATTCTCAGTCTTCAACTTTGCTTCTTCCCCATGTTTCCTTCTTTTTTTCCCACTTCTCTTGACTTTTCTCATTCATTCTCCATGTCTTCTGGACTGATTTACTCATGTTTATATTGTAGTGCCTAATTTTTAAATGTTTATTCTTCTATTTAATCAGTTTGTTTCCTTTTTTAAAAAGTTCAGTATTGTGTTTTGTTTTTAGAATATCTTGTTATCTCTTTTATAAAGTTGGCTTTTTTTCTCACAGTTTTATTTTTGCATTAAAATATAATTAATATATATAATTTTAGTGACAGGTATGTAACACAATTGTTAAAGTGATCATCACAATAAATCTAGTTAACATCTGTCCCCATATACAATGCAGGTGTTTTAGTACTGTTTAAATATACAATATGGTATTATTCACTACAGTCACTGTACTGTACATTATAATATGCATTGCATTACTAAGTCATTTTATTTCTTAAAGTTTGTAAATTTTGACCGTCATTACCCATTTACACTCTCCATCTAGAGCAACCAGTAGTTTATTATTTATATCTGAGCTTGATATTTTTTTTGTTTTGTGATTTCCCAATATAAGTGAGATTATATAGTTTTTTCCCCTGACTTATTTACCTGTCTCCTAAATTCCATCTGTGTTTTACTAATCACACAACTGCATTCTATTTTATGCCCGAGTAGTATTTAATTATATATAATTGCACATATATGTATATATATGAGCTTCTCTTGTATCAATTCATCCATGGACACTTGGTTGTTTCCATAGCTTGGCTATTGTAAAAAGCGCTGCAATAAGCTTGGGTATGCACATATAGTATGTGTTCAGATGAATCTTTTGCTTTCTTTGGATAAATAGCCACAGAGGAAATTACTGAATCAGATAGTAGTTTTGTTTTTATTTTTCCACCATTATATAATGTCTTTTGTCTGTTATTTAAATATAAACAATCTGCCAAGATACCCAAGAGGTCAGAGTGCCATGTAAGTAATAACCCTTCCAATGCTTTGTTCACTCTCTTTGCATGGCAAGATTGACTTTTAACTTTGATCTTTCTCTCTCTCTCTCTTTCTTTTTTTTGTTTGTTTTTGGGTCACACCTGGTGATTCACAGGGGTTATTCCTGGCTCATGCACTCAGGAATTACTCCTGGCAGTGCTCCAGGGACCATATGGGATGCTGGGAATCAAACCCAGGTTGGCCTTGTAAGGCAAACGCCCTCCCTGCTGTGTTATCGCTCCAGCCCAGGTCTTTCTCTCTCTTAACTCACTCTCTCTCTGACTCTCTCTCTGACTTTTTTTCCAGTGGAAGTTTCCCCATGTACTTTGACATGTTCTCAACTCTGGAATTGACTCTCTGGAACAATTTCTCCACCCCTGGGAGGTTTCTAGGTATTTTCTATTTTAGAACACAGTTTTCTTGTTAACTTCTCCATTTGGCTTCACATGTCTATAAAAAATGAAAATTTAGACTTTTCCCCAGTGAATGATATCAAGATTTTTCTCTGAGTCCTGCTGACATGTGCACTTTCTGCCTTCCTAGGAGGCTTTTCTTGATCTCTCGCTAATGGTGTATTACAGTATTTTTAACTTCTCATTTTGGGTAAGGAAACCTGTTAACACATCTAGGTTTAAGTAAATGGTTTTAGTAGAGCTTTTCATCTTGTTTGGCTCTGTTCACTTATTTTCTGTTTCTGTGTGGTTTTAAATACACTTGTGTTAATATGCAAAGCTCAAAACATGTGCACCTTTACAGATTTAGTAATTGATTACTTTTCCAGATTTTTTATTATTCTACATTGTTGATTTCATTTTTAGTCTTTCAGAATTGGCCACGCATTCAAAACATTTCTCACTCTTTTATATCACTTACATTTGCTTAAAGTAGAGTAAGTGAAGTTGGGAGTCATCTAAGTTCTCTGTTTTGACCAGAAGCAATAAATTTCAAGTGAACTTGTTCTTATTTTGTCATATATACAGCTATTTGCAAATAAATATAATGCATAAAATTACTTATTGTCAAAGATTTCAGAGGTCAGTGGGAAAGAAGAAGTGAGTGAAGACGTTGAGAAGTTCTGTTCTGTTTAAATATTTTTCCCTTTGGGGGTCATAAAGGAGAAAATCACATTATTCTACCAAGAATGTTTATTTCTTATATTCAGAACCTTATTTGGAGCACTCCACCTGCACCTTGGAGGAGCACCTGAGGGACCAGCTGGCACTGGAAAAACAGAAACTACCAAAGATTTAGCAAAGGCTGTTGCCAAACAATGTGTTGTTTTCAACTGCTCAGATGGGCTGGATTATCTGGCTTTAGGAAAGTTCTTTAAGGTTTGAGTTGACTCTTCATTTTTTTACTGTAGTGTAATTATTAGAGAAGATGGTTAATTAGTCATTTGTTAATTTAGTTTTGGGACTCCCAAGTAGTGCTCAGGAAACCCAGGGGCCCCACCAGCGAGTTTCAGTCAACTGAGTGGGTAGTTCAATGCAAGATCCTCCAAAAGGTCTGTGCTCCTGTGCTTTGGTGTGGGGGATACCCAGGCAGCACTGGTGATTCTGGGGGCCTCCATTGCTGTACCTAATGATACTCAGGGGACCAAGTGGTCCTGGGAATAAACCCAGATTGGGTATATGACAGCACTCTAATCTCTGTACTGTCTCCTGGCCCTTGATTAAACATAATTTAATACAAGTGAAAAAACTTACGGTGGCTTAAATAAAGTTAAACAAAGTAGTGACTCAATTTTCAATAGAAGTGGAGTATGTCAAAAACTTACTTGGTAAGACATTCTCCATCTTTCTGTAGCCCCTTCTAGAATAGATCGTTATTGCTGACAGGAATGGGTGGTGTCCCTTCAGTGCATTTGGGCAGCTCAAAGTGAAATCATCTGCATTATGCAAAAGGTCACAGAGTCTAAGGATGTCTTCAAGCAGATAATCTTATTAACAAGTTTTAGTTTAGTTATTTACTTTATAAACACTTCTAGCTAATATTTTTTGGTGCACAAGAATTTCTTCCCCTCCTTATTTAAAATCAAATTTTCAGTCTTTTGAGCCAGTAAGATTACAAAAGGGAGAATTAAAGGTGTAAGGCTCCTGTTTGTAAACCTATGAATATTCAGTGGTTTTTAACAGTTATTCTTTAAAATGTTAAGTGCTACAATTGAATACAAAAGTTTTATTCATGGATTATAAACTATATTATTATAATAATAAATGTTTAAAAAAATATCTGGCATACTGAATTCAGACTACTCAAACATTTGGGGCCACACCAAAATTTTAAATCTATGTAATGGTACTCTTAATTTTAAATTTTTGACTCAAGCTAATAGCATTGAATTTGCTCATTGGTAATTATTAATGAACACTGTCACTGCCCACTCGAGCAAATTGCTCATCGATTTGCTCGAGTGGGCACACGTAGCGTCTCATTCTTGAGACTTGTTGTTACTGTTTTTGGCATATCGAATACACCATAGATAGCATACCAGGCTCTGCCGTGCAGGCGAGATATTCTCTGTAGTTTGCTGGGCTCTCCGAGAGGGATGGAGGAATCAAACCTGGGTCGGCAGCGTGCAAGGCACGCCCTACCTGCTGTGCTGTCGCTCCAGCCCAATGAACACTGTATATAAGGGTTATAGTAAATAATGGGAATACAAAGTGAAAGGCTTTTTACCAAGAACTTTATAATCTATATAACTCATAAGCATTTTATTCTCTTATTTCTAATCCTTTTATTATGTTATACATTATCAATTGAAATCACAGAGTTATTCTTTAGTAATGAAAACATTCTATGCATTAACATACACTTAGTTTATATTCGATTTAGTTTAGATCAAATATAGTTTGAGCTGTGTACAAATCCAATGTCAAGCATCATTAGCCATACAAATTATTACGGTCACCATTACTAATGACTTAACCATCATGTATGGTATAGCATAAACTCCTTGCACTAGCTATATCCACACAGGTTCTGGCATCATGTGTGGCACATACCAGGTACTGTGTGAAGCAACTATACAAAATGTATATAATGATCATTCATTAAATACCTGTGAATTAATACTTTTAAAAATTATATCTGAATTTGACTAAGCTTAATTTTCTCATTTTTTATTATGGTTAAATGGCATTTATTTATGAGTTAGGATTGCAATTTAGGGTTTCAATCAATCGTATTGAGGCATTCAGATCACAAAGCAGTTTCTTTGGCAATAGAAGTTATCTTATTTAGAGGATTATTTTAATCTATGCAGTCTAATGGGAAAAGGAAACAAGCTTGTAAAAATGAAGAAGAAAGGCTTTGAAATTACAGGTATATATCTCAATGACAAAAAGACATGCATACAGAAAGTAAAAAAGGATCAATTGGAAAATTTTCCAATTGATAAAACTCTATGCATGCAGAATAATGGTTTGGTAATAAAAAAATAAGCCATCTTTAAAGATTAAGGTGAATAAGCAATTTCCTTGATAGGATATTAAATCCTTGAAAAGATCAGGTGAAAATGCAACATTTCAATGTAATATTCAATCAGATAAAATTGAAAAATTTCATTACTCTTTTCTCTCAGGGACTGTTATCTTGTGGAGCCTGGGCTTGCTTTGATGAGTTTAACAGAATTGATTTGGAAGTGCTTTCTGTGGTTGCTCAACAAATTCTTACCATACAAAGAGGTAATGAACTAGTTTGTCTTTGCATTATGTAAAAACTGTAGGAATATGGGAGATGATGAATGGTACAAGTCACATTTTTATGTGAATTTGCTAAATCTTTTATTCTTGATTACCCACAGGCATTAATGCAGGTGCCGAGTTACTAGTGTTTGAAGGAACTGAACTAAAACTTGACCCCACTTGTGCTGTCTTTATAACAATGAACCCTGGGTATGCTGGCCGATCAGAGCTGCCAGATAACCTAAAGGTATGGAAAAGGCACTTGTAAATTTCCTTTTTGTAATTTAGAAGGTTAACATATGAAATAAAATCAATTCTTGTGAATTTTATGCATAATATTTTCTTTTAGGCTTTATTGACAGTTATTTATTTCTTCCCCCTTCATTATAATTATTTTTTATTTTATTATTATTTTTAATTGAATCACTGTAAGATAGACCTTTACAAAGCTGTTCATGATTAGGTTATATAATGTTATATATAATGTTACAGCACCCGTCCCTCCATCAATGCACATTTCCCAATTCCATCCCTCCCTACCCGTGCCCAGTCTCCCTCTATGGCAGACACCTCTCTCTCTCCTTTTGGGCATTATGGTGTGCAATACAGATACTGAAAGGTTGTCATATACATCCCTTTACCTACTTTTAACACTCAGTTCTTGTCCAGCAGGATCATTTTCAACTATTACTGTCGTACTGGTCTCTTCTTTACCTTGCCTACCTTCCACCCCACACACACTTGTGGTATATTCCAACCACTGACCAGTCCTCCTAGCCCCTCTTTGCCCTAGCCTTGTATATTAGTCTCTACTATATATATTTTTATGTACCACAAGTGAATTCAGTCATCCTATACCTATCTCTTTCCTTCTGACTCATTTCACTCAGCATAATACTCTCCATGTCCATCCATTTATAAGCAAATTTCATGACTTCATTTTTCCTAAATGCTGCATGGTATTCCATTGTGTAGGTGCACCAGTTTCTATTTTTTTAAGAACAATTATTTTTATTCCATAACTCAACTCCTAGTCAAAATCAATTCTACAGTAATGGTAGAGATGTCATTAGATAGATATAAAGTCCTCCTATGCACACATTTTCAATTATAAGCGCTTCAAACAAATCTGGTAGAAGTTACTGGAGATATGGAGCACTAGGAAGATCATGTAAGAAAATCCTGGAGAAACTTTCAAGGGTTTAGAAGCAAATTGATTAAAGTTAGTTAAAATAGATTGAAACAGAGTTTATATCAGTGTTCCCCCCACACACAAGAAATAAAAATAGAAGTTCCATGATGTCTGAAAGCATTAACAGATTTCATATTAATTATGTATTTAATAAGTTTTTCATTAATGAATCACCATGAGGTACACTTACAGACTTACAAACTTTTATGCTTACATTTCTTTCTTTTTTTAAAATTTTATTGAATCACCGTGAGACAGTTACAAGCTTTCATATTTGGGTTACAGTCTCACAATGTTCAAACACCCATCCCTCCACCAGTGCACATTCCCCACCACCAATATCCCGGGTATACCCCCCTTTCCCACCCTCCCCCGTCCCCATCACAGACAATATTCCCCACACTCTCTCTATATTTTGGGCATTATGGCTTGCAACACAGACACTGAGAGGTCATGATGTTTGGTCCATTATCTACTTTCGGCATGCATCTCCCATCCCAACTGTCTCCTCCAGCCATCATTTTCTTAGTGATCCCTTCTCTATTCCATCTGCTTTCTCCCTTCCGCTCATGAAGCAGTCTTCCAGCTATGGGGCAATCCCCCTGGCCATTGTATCTACTCTCCTTGAGTGTCAGCCTCATGTGATGTTATTCTATACTCCACAAATGAGTGCAGTCCTTCTATGTCTGTCCCTCTCTTTCTGACTCAGTTAGCTTATCATGCTTACATTTCAGTCATACAACAATTGAGCACCCATCCCTCCACCAGAGCCCATTCACCACCACCAATATTCCTAATATCGCCCTTACCGCCCACCTCTGTGTCACGTGCATTTCCTTTTACTCTCTCTCTACTTTAGGTTGTTGTGGTTTGCAATACAGGTATTAAGTGGCTATCATGTTTGGTCTATAGTCTACCTTCAGCACACATCTCCCATCCTGACTGGGCCCTCCAAGCACCCTTTGCTTGGTGGTCCCTTCTCTATCTGAGCTGCCTTTTTCCCTAGCATGTGAGGCTGGCTTTCAAACCGTGGCACAATCCTCCTGGTCCTTATCTCAACTGTACTTGAGTGTTAGTCTCCCATTCTTTTACTTTATATTTCACAAATGAGTGCAATATATCTGTCCCTCTCTTTCTGACTCATTTCACTTAGCATGATACTCTCCTTGTTGATCCACTTATATGCAGGTTTCATGACTTTATCTTTTCTAACAGCTGCATAGTATTTCATTGTGTAGATATACCAAAATTTATTTAGCCACTCTTCTGTTCTCAGGCACTCAGGTTTTTTTCCAGATTCTGGCTATTGAAAACAGTGCTCTGCAATGAACATACAAGTGCAGATGTCATTTCTACTAGACTTTATTGCATCTCTGGCATATATTCCCAGAAGTGGTATTGGTGGGTGAAATGGGAGCTCAATTTCTAATTTTTTAAGAAACGTCCATACCATTTTCCAAAAGAGCTGAACCAGTCGATATTCCCACCAGCAGGGCAGGAGAGTACCTTTCTCTCCACACCCACGCCAACACCAGTTGCTTTTGTTCTTTTGGATGTGGACCAGTCTCTGTGATGTGAGATGATATCTCATTGTTGTTTTGATCTGCATATCCCTGATGATTAGTGAAGAAGAGCATTTTTTCATGTGCCTTTTTGACACTCGGATTTCTTCTTTGAGAAAGTGTCTGTTCATTTCATCATCCCATTTTCTGATGGGATTGGCTGTTTTCTTCTTGTAGAGTCCAACCAGTGCTTTGTATATCCTTGATATCGACCCCTTATCAGATGGGTATTGGGTGAATATCGTTTCCCATTCTGTAGACTGTCTTTGTATTCTGGTCACTGTTTCTTTTGAGGTACAGAAGCTTCTTAGTTTCGGATAGTTCCTTTTTTTTTTTTAATCTGTTTCCACTTGCTTGGTCAATGGAGTGTCATCTTTCAAGATACCTTTAGCTTCAATGCTGTGGAGGATTTTGCCAACCTTTTCTTTGATGTACCTTATGGATTTGGGTCTGATGTTGAGGTCTTTAGTCTATTTTGACCTGACTTTTGTGCATGGTGTTAGGTAGAGTTCTGAGCCCATATTTTTGCATGTAGTTGTCCAGTTTTGCCAGCACCATTTGTTAAAGGGGCTTTCCTTGCTCCACTTCGCATTTCTTGCTCGCTTATCAAAGATTATATAATCATATATTTGAGGGTGTGTGTAGGGATATTCAACCCTGTTCCATTGGTCTATGGCTCTGCCTTTGCTCCAATACCATGATGTTTTAATTATTACTGCTTTGTAGTACAGTTTGAGGTTGGGGAAAATGAACACCATAGTTTCTTTTTACATTCATTTATTCTAGAGCAATCAGGTTGTTTCCAGATTCTGGTATTATGAAACTTCCTCAAAGAAGAAATTAGAATTGCCAAAAGGCACATGAAAAAAATGCTCTTCATCCCTAATCATTAGGGAGATGCAGATCAAAACAACAATGAGATATCATTTCACATCACAGAGACTGGGAGATGCAGCTCAAAGCAACAATGAAATGTTATCTTACACCACAAAGAGTGGCACAGATACAAAAGAACAAGAGCAACCAGTGTTGGCATGGATGTGGGGAGAAAGGAACTCTTATTCACTGTTTATGGGAATGTCAAACTGGTCCAGCCTTTTGGAAAATATTATGGACATTCTTCAAGAAACTAGAAAGTGAGCTCCCATTTAACCCAGCAATACCTCTCCTGGGAATATACCCTGGGGGCCCAAAAACACAAAGCAGAAACACCATCTGGACTTCGTATTCATTGCAGCACTATTCACAATAGCCAGAATATAGACAGTTGTTTTATATGCTAATTTTTTTTACTTGGGTACTATACCCAGTAGTGCTCAGGGCTTACTCCTGGCTCTGTGCTCAGGGAACACTCTTGGTAACATTTAGGAGACTTATGTGGTATCTGGGATCAAACCAGGGTTCTCCATGTGTAAGTTCCTTACCCCTAAACTATCTCTCTGGACCCAAATAATAATTTCTGAAGTATCTTTAGAAATAAGTATGTAAATCAGATGCTAATTTCAAAAATTAAATTTAAAAAGCAGTGGTGATTCTAGAAAATTAGAAAATATGTGAGGTATTAAAAAATACCCATTCTGCTGCTCACTGTTATCCTCTCCATATCTCCCTCTTCCCTCCCTCCTCTTACTGTCATGAACTGTTAAACCATCACTTCGCAAAGTTTTACTCATCCTAAAGGTTGACAGCAAAGCATTAATAATAAATGCAGTTCATATATTGGTTTTTGGGTGGAAGCCCTTAGACCTGGCAAGAGATAGCAGAGTTTTTCTATCCTTTGTATTCTCATGAGTTCTCCAGAGATTCCTCTCTTACATATCTCTACTTAAAACTTGGATGATGAATTCTGTTTCTCCAGCTGCTTTTCTTCTTCCTTTCTCAGACCTCTGCTGGTCAATTTCATGTAGACCTCACTATCAGACAAATCTCACTTTGCCAGGGGATTATCTTGTATAGAAATTGAAGTGACTTCAGCTTGACTCTGTGTGTGTGTGTGTGTGTGTGTGTTAAGTTGTGTAAACCTTATGCACTATTTGTGCCTACAAACTCTGAGGTGAAGTCCACAGAGATCCTGCTATCACAGATCACTTATGCTTTCTGGAACATGAATTATACACCACATGTCCTTCCATTCCCATGATGGAGCTGCCTATCAAGCTCTTGTGAGGAGGGGAAGGAGGAGGGAGCTTATGGAGTTCCTTCTTCAAAGGAATCCTCCTTATTTCTTACTGTTTTCCCTGCAAGTCATTGAGAAGGGTCAATAATTTCTAGGAGAGCAGAGAGATAATACAAGAGTTAAGGTGCTTGCCTTGCACCCCCCCCACCCTGATTCAAATCCCAGTACCATATAGGGTTCTCTGATCACATCCTGGAGTGATCCCTGTGCACTGTTGGATGTGTCCAAAACATCAAAAAGAAAATCAAAATTTTGTACATTTTATTTTTAAATTTTGTACATAGAGCAAGTCATATGTACTTAGCTTACATGTATAGAAAGAGTTCCATTTTTTAATTTTTGCGTGAAACAAAATAGTTTTTATTGAAACTTATTTAGAAAGATGTGTGGGGAGATAAAGGAATAAGTGTGTATTTGAGAACATAGGCTTCTCCAGAGCAGAAATAAACAATCATTGAAACAGAGACAAGAAAGATACATATTTGGGGCTGGAGTGATAGCACAGCAGGTAAGGTGTTTACATCGCATTTGGTCTCCCAGCACCGCCAGGAGTAATTGCTGAGGGTAGAGCCAGGAGTAACCCCTGTGCATCTCTGGGTGTGACCCAAAAAGCAAAAAAAAAAAAAAAAAAGGATACGTGTTCTAGGAAGAGCATGGGCTTGGAGTAAGTCAGGAGTTCCATTTTGATATCAAGTATGTCTAGATGAAATCTGGAAAGAATTGTGATCTAAAAGACCCATTTCTACTTTAGAAAAGCTATGTTTGTTGTTTAAATTATTCTGGAGAATCAATACTTAGTAATAGTTTCAGCATATTAAGTGTTAGAAGTCAGGATAATTCAGTCATGTTCTAGATCTTCTAATATTATAGGCAAAGAAGATTCCCAAAGAATATCAGGTATGAAGTACCCTTAATATGTTATAGATTAAAAAGAAGTAAATTAGATCCTAGATCTTCCTTAGTCAATTAAAACATAACCTATTCCTGAACAGGTCACAATGTTTATGAAATTTATATTTGATTGGTCCCTAATAAGAAATGATAATAGTGTATTGCTTATTTTTGTTATGGTTATTATTTTCACATGTAATTCTCTGAAAGCATACTCTATTAAGTATAAATGAAGTCTTATATATAACTTTTTGTCCTATGACATAGAGCAGAAGTAATAGCATATCCCTAATCATTTATTTATGTTGATATGAAGATGGGGGTAAGCATATATTGATTATTATATGTACTGAAAAGTTTTTCAGGTTCAGAAATTTTCAGCATCTCTACTACATCCTTTTAATACTCAAGAAACCATGTCATTGGTTAAAGCTGAATAAAATGTTCTTTTTATAAAGCACTGTTTTAAGCTTATTGCTGCTGCTAGCAAAATTATTTTTAAAGCATTCAAATCATATCATATCAGTATTTTTTCATGTTTTGGTTTCAGTTACATAATGTTCCAATACTTGTCCCTTCACTTAATGATATTAAAATGATGATTGTTCAAAATGATGATTGCCAACTATTATTGTCATACTGGACTCATCTCTATCCTAACTGCCTCTCACCATTCACATACTACTCTGGAAAGCTCCCAATCATTCACCAGTCCTCCTGATTTCTGTTTTCCTTGGACTTGGATATTAGTGTCATACTACTTTTTTATATATTATAAATGAATGCAGTTATTCTGTGCATACCTCTCTACTTCTGATTCATTTCACTCAGCATGATACTCTCCATGGCCATCCATTTACAGACAAATTTCATGACTTCATTTTTTCTAACAGCTACATAGTATTCCATTGTGTAGATGTACCATAGTTTCTTTATCCAATCATCTATTCTCAGGCACTTGGGTTGTTTCCAGATTCTGGCAAGAGTGAATAGTGCTGCAGTAAACATAGAAGTGCAGAATACATTTCTGCTGTGTATTTTTTCAGTCCCCGGGGTATATTCCACGAAGTGTTTATTCCTAGGAAGTGGGAGCTCAATTTCTAGTTTTTTGAAGAATATCCATATTATTTTCCAAAAAGACTGGACCAGTTGACATACCCAACAACAAGGAATTAGAGTCTCTTTTTCCCCATATCAGTGCCAGCACTGGATGTCCTTGTTCTTTTGGATGTATGTGAGTCTTTTTAAATCTAAAATTTAAATCTAAATTTAGATTTTAATATTTTTAAAATCTCTTTAAAATCATCCCTCTCAGAGAGCCTGGCAAGCTACCGAGAGTATCCTGTCCACATGGCAGGATCTGGCAAGCTACCTGTGGTGTATTTGATATGCCAAAACCAGTAACAACAGTGGACCTCGTTCCCCTGATACTCGAAGAGCCCTCAATATGACAGAGTTAAGAAGGATGAACAAGGAGAGGCTGATAAAATCTCAGGGCCCAACTAGGCTGCCAAAACGAAGAAGGACTAAAATGATTGCTTGCACTTTTAATGCATGTACGCTGGCATCAGAAGAATCCATTGAGGACCTGATGGTGCAAGTGTGGAAGATCAAGTACAATGTCATTGGATTGACCGATATGAGAAGTAATCAAACACATCATACCATTTTCGACACTGGAGAAGAACTATTCCTTGGAACATGTGACAGTAGAGGCGTCAGTGGTGTCGGTGTCCATGTCAACACAAACTTAGCCATAAGCATTGATTCATTCAAATGCCTAACAACCCGAATTCGATGCTTACATTTGAATAGATATGGCTTGTTGCTGGCAGTTTCTATCTTTGTCGTCTATGCACCAACATCCAAATATGACTAAGAAGAAATTGAGAAGTTCTACATGGAACTGGAGGAATTCTATAAAGAAGACCATATCTTCTACAAGGTCATTGTCGGTGATTTTAACGCCAAGAAAGAACCTAGAAGGTCACCCGAAGAACTCCACATTGGTACCCACAGCCTAGAATGGAACGAACATGGTGAGAGACTGAGTTCATCTGTTGACCAAGACCATCCATGGTAACTTACAGTTCCAGAAGGCCAGATCTAAACGTTGAACATGGAAGTCTCCTGGTAGACAGTTCCACAACAAAATTGGCCACATCATATTCAATCGACAGTTTTGCCTGACCGATGTCGCTGCTGCCCCAAAATTCCAAATGGGATCAGACCACCATCTCCTTCATGTGAAATTCTACTTCACGGAGTGGGGAGAAAGGGCTGCAAAGTTTAAGAAGAGAACTCACAGAACGACCACCAACTGCAAGCTCTTTGGCACTACTACAGCAATATGGGAAGATGCCATCGTTGGCAACATTGGCGAGGAATACGATCAACTGGTTCAGCACCTTCATGATTGAGAGAGGAATGCAGAGAGAGAGAATGCCACTAAGAGTCGCCTGTCTTAGGAAACTCTCGAGTTCATTTGACAACGTGGTCTGGCACTAGCCTCAGGCAATCACAAGTTAATGCCTGAGTTCACAAAGCTGTTCAGAGAAATGATAAAGGAAGAGCTCAAAGAGAGAAGAGCAGCAGTGTTGGCTGAAGTGGCAGAAGCCGGGAAAAGTATTCGCAACACCCGCCTGTTCTTTGCCAACAATAAGACCAAGATGACTGCCTTCCGATATCCTAATGGATCTATCACATCTTCCAGAAGGGCAATGGAAAAGGTTATCCATGATTTCTATTTGGATCTCTTTGATAGCCACGTCCATCTGCCCACATACCAAATTCCACAGGATGGATATGTTGTTCCCAGCGTTCTCCCTTCCAAAATCCGACATGATCGAACACCTGAAGAATCTGCCACCAGTACTCGTCAATATACTGGCTCGGCTCTTCACATGCTAACTGTCTGAATACAAGTTTCTGTTACAACGGAAAACCAGCAGGACCATCCTGTTGTACAAGAAAGGAGACATCCATGACATCAGCAACTATCGCCCCATCTGCCTGTTGTTTGTCGTCTACAAGTTATTCACTTGAGTCATCCTGAATAGGATTGGGAGAACACTAGGTGAAGGACAACCATGAGAGCAAGCCGGGTTCCGAAAAGGATTCAGCACGATCAACCATATTCACACGGTTACCAAGCTCATTGAGGTTTTGCAAGAGTTCAAGATGCCTCTTGTTTAACGTTCATTGATTTAAAGAAGGCCTTTGATTCTGTCGAGACTGGAGGTCATTGAAGCCCTAGCCAAATAGGGTGTTCAAACTACATCAGGATCCTCTGTGAGTTCTATTATGGATTCACTACCAGGATCTCACCATTCTACAAGAAGTGATCATTGACGTAAAGAGAGGGGTTCAGCAGGGGGACACCATTTCACCAAAACTCTTCTGTGCCACCCTCGAGAATATCATTCGATGACTGGAATGGGAAGGAATGGGAGTGAAGATAGATGGGGCAACTACACCACCTGAGCTTCGCTGATGACATCGTTTTCATAACACCAAATATCAGCCAAGTGGCACAAATGCTGGCTGACTTCAACTGCAAGTGTGGAAAGGTCGGACTGCAGCTGAATCTCACGAAGACAATGTTCATGAGAAACAGACTACTTCCTCATGTTTCATTTGCCTCAATGGAACGAACATCTCCGAATGCAGCAGTTATGTGTACCTTGGTTGAGAACTCGACATGACAAAACGATCTGGCACCTGAACTGCACAGGAGGAAAAGAGTGGCATAGAACGCCTTCAAGAAGAAGTGGTTAACTTCATTTTTTCTAACAGCTGCATAGTATTCCATTGTATAGATGTACCAAAGTTTCTTCAACCAGTCATCTGTTCTAGGGCACTCGGGTGAATGTAGACTAGAGACTGAATACAATGGCCACTCAGCACATTTATTGCAAATCACAACACCTAATTAGAGAGAGAGAACAAAAGGGAAGACCCTGCCACAGTGGCGGGGGGTATGAGGGGGAGGGACGCTGGGTTTATTGGTTTATTGGTGGTGGAGAATGGGCACTGGTGAAGGGATGTGTTCTCAAACTTTGTATGAGGGAAACATGAGTACGAAAATGTACAAATCTGTAACTGTACCCTCACTGTGACTCACTAATAAATCAATTAAAAAAAAAAAAGAAGAAGTGGTTAAGAAGACGAAGAACTTCCGGCTCCGGGCACATCTTTTCGACTCCACTGTTCCTCCTGCACTAACATACACCTCGAAGACCTGGGCCCTATGAAAACAGGATGAGAACGCTATTAGGATATCCCAAAGAGGAATCGAAAGAGCTATGGTAGGAGTATCACGTCTCACTCAGGTGAGAGAAGGAATCCGGAGTTATGACCTCCGTCAATGGTCAAGAATCAGGGACGCTGTCTTATTTGCCAAGGCATCAAAAATCCGTTGGGTTAGACACATAATGCGATTTAGAGATGATTGTTGGACTAGAGATGGTACTGACTGGACTCCATGGGACGGCAAAAGACCGCGTGGCCACCCACTTACAAGGTGATCAGACTTCTTCGTCAAGACCCTGAATGAACGGTTTGAGGCTCTTCGTGTTCCTGGAGTGAGCAGATGCCACTTGGTTACACTAGAACTTGACAGGGACAAATGGAGACGTTACCGGCACCTGCTCGAACAAATTGATGGACAATGGGATGACAAGTAATACAATGAATCTCTTTAAAATTTCTATTAAAGAGCCATGATTTACAGAGTCAGTAATAGTTGAGTTTTAGGCATAAAAGTTTTATTTAGGAAATAGGAGGAAGGAGGGAGAGAAAACTTGTAAAGAAATAATGTAGGCAACTTCAGAATGGAGTATTTTTTTTATTGTAGAATTACCTGGCGTGGCTTTATTTTTATTTCATCATATATGTATTTATTTATTTTTTAATTTTTTATTAGTGAATCACCATGAGTTACAGTTACAAACTTGTGAACTTTCATGTTTGCATTTTGTTTATATCACTCCACCAGTGCCCAGTCCCCTCCACCAATGTTCCCAGTGTCCCTCCCACCCTCCCACCCCATACCCCCACCCCACCCCACCTCTGTGGCAGGGTATTCCCCCTTGTTTTCTCTCTCTTTCTCATTTTGGGTGTTGTGGTGAATGGAGTATTTTTTTAAAAAATTTTTTGTTACTTTGCTCTACCTTTCAAAAATTAATCTTATGCAAAGGATTGAACCCTAGGTTTCATACATGCAATATATATCCTCTACAACTGTGGTACATCCCTCATCAACTTCCCTCATGAAATTGCTTCTTTAATTTATTTTTTTTTGTTTTGAGTCCATAAAAGTGATTCTTGGGCACCGCTCCTAGCTCTGTGCTCAGGAATCATTGGGACTGTATGGTGCTGGGTCAAACCCAGGTTTCTTCCATACAAAATGTGCTCTGTTCACTGAATTATCTCTCCAGCCCTTGCACTTGTCCCATTCTTATTTTTTATTCCCCTAACCATTGATTTGTCCATTTTCATGTGTTCCAAAACCTATTGGTAATACTGCTGAAGTTTGTGAAATAGTTAGGGTGGACAAGAGGGAAATCTACAGTCTCCAGACCTTAATAGTAATCCCATATGTTCTATTAAGAAAAATCATATCATCATAGCCTAGCCATTAACTAGATGATTAATTTATTATTCTTTTATTTATTAAATACATAGTTGTTTAGATTCTAATTTTTTAAAAAGGTACTTTTTATATAGTAATTCTTGCATTCTTTTTATCCTCTGTGGTTAGAACAAATGCTTTAAGTTCTTTGTTTCAAGCTATTGACTCAAGCTATGTATTTTAAACATTTTATATTTTCCTTGCCTTAATAGTAACTGTATTGAAAAAGAACAGCGGAACTAAACCCTTAACTAGCAATTAACATACTATTTTGGAAGGTTCTTGCTTGATGTAAATCTTTTATTTGCTCTCAACTCAGAAAAAAAATCAATCACTTAAGCATGATGTGCTTATTTTCCATCTCTATGTTTTGGTAATTCAGCTAACTCCCCGAAGATATTTACAAATTGGATGTGACTCTTAGTCACTCTGATAATCATACACTAACTGAAGACAATCATTGTGTTCCCTTTTTATTGTAGAGTGTGTCATGTTTTAATGCATAAGTTACTGAAATAAGTCCTGATACATACAAATATACTAAACTTAAATTCTCTTATTTATTCTTTAAAAGTTTATTCAGTTTCCTATTTAAAGTCACATGACATGTATTTCTACCACAATAATTATACAATATCCTGGAATTTTGAACAAGAAGTTCTTTACAATTTGGGAAGTGTAGTTGTCTCTAATAATTGTCTTATTAATTATTTTATATTCTTTACTATGCACTGGGAAAGACTGGTATGTTGATACTGACTCAAAAAATAAAGACTATCTCAGAATACTTCATCTAAGTAACATTGCTTTGTTGCTAGGCCTTACCTTATTAGCCCTAAGTCATATAATTAGATACATGGCTTCTCTGGAAGTTGTTTCACACTTTCTCTCTCTCTTTTAAAAAATTTTTTTTATTTGAATAACTGTGAGATAACATAACAAAACTTTTATGTTTAGTCTCAGTAATACCATGATCAAACACCCGTCCCTCCACCAGTGCACATTTTCTACCACCAATGTCCCCGGTACCCCCTCTTCACCATTCCTACCTCTCCCTGCCCTGTGGCAGACAATTTCATGCATACTCTCTCTCTGCTTTCGGGCATTGTGGTTTCCAATATAGATACTGATAAGCTATCACGTTTGGTCCTTTATCTACTTTCAGCACACATCTCCCGTCCTGAATGATTCCTCCAATTATCATTGACTTAGTGATCCCTTCTCTTTTCCAGCTGCCTTCTCCCCCTGATCCTGAGGCATGCTTCCAATTATGGAACAATATTCCTGGCCCTTGCGTCTACTCCCCTTGGATGTCAGTCTCATGTTATTTTATATTCCACAAATGAGTGTAGTCCTTCTATGTCTGTCCCTCTCTTTCTGACTCATTTCACTTAGCATGATATTCTCTATGGCCATCCACTTATAAGCAAATTTCATGACTTCATCTTTCCTAATAGCTGCATAGTATTCCATTGTGTAGATGTACCAAAGTTTCTTTAACCAGTCCTCTGTTCTCGGGTACTCTGGTTGTTTCCAGATTCTGGCTATTGTGAACACACAGTTGCACGTGTCATTTCTACTGTACTTTTTTGCACCCTTGGGATATATTCTCAAGTGCCCATTCTCCACCACCAATGTTCCCAGTATCCTTCCCATCATCCCATCCCATCATCCCCTCCCCCCTTCTGTGACAGGCACAATACCTTTTACTTTCTCTTTCAGGGTGTTGTGGTTTGCAATGCAAGTATTAAGTGGCTATCATATTTGGTCTATAGTCTACTTCAGTAATATCTGCCATTGTGAGTGGACTCTCCAAGCACCCTTTACTTGGTGGTCCCTTCTCTATCTGAGCTGCCTTTTCCCCTAGCATGGGAGGCCAGCTTCCAAGCCCTGGAGCAGTCCTACTGGTCCTTATCTCTACTATCCTTGGTTGTTAGTCTCCCATTCTGTTACTTTATATTCCACAAATTTATATTCCACAAATGAGTGCAGTCCTGTCCCTCTCTTTCTGACTCATTTCACTTAATATGATACTCTCCATGTTGATCCACTTAAATGATCCATTAAATTTCATGATTTCATCTTTTCAAATAGCTGCATAATATTCCATTGTGTAGATGTACCAAAATTTATTTAACCAGTCTTCTATTCTCAGGCACTCAGGTTTTTTCCACATTATGGCTATTGTAAACAGTGCTGCAATGAACATACAAGTACAGATGTCATTTCTACTAGATTTTATTGCATCACTGGGATATATTGCCAGAACTGGTATTTCTGAGTGGAATGGGAGCTCAACTTCTAATTTTTTGAGAAATGTCCATACCGTTTTCCAAAAGAGCTGAGCCAGTCAATATTCCCACCAGCAGTGCAGGAGAGTACCTTTCTCCCCACACCAACACCAGTTGCTTTTTTTCTTTTGGATTTGGGCCAGTCTCTGTGGTGTGAGATGATATCTCGTTGTTTTGATTTGCATCTCCCCGATAACTAGTAATGAATAACTTTTTTTAATGTGCCTGTTGGCCATTTGGATTTCTTCTTTGGGAAAGTGTCTGTTCATTTCATCACCCCATTTTCTGATGGGATTGGCTGTTTTCTTCTTGTAAGTTCCAACCAGTGCTATGTATATCTTTGATATCAACCCCATATCAGATGGGTAATGGGAGAATATCCTTTCCCATTCTGTAGGCTGTCTTTGTATTCTGGTCACTGTTTCTTTTGAGGTGCAGAAGCTTCTTAGTTTAAGGTAGTCTCATTTGTTTATTTCTGTTTCACTTGTTTGGTCAGTGGCAATGACAGAATAATTTGAGAAATCTCTATACTGTTTGACACAAGACTTAACTTTCCTTTGGAAATAGACAATATTTCCACTAGCAGTGGACAAGAGTTCTTTTTCCACCACATCCCTGGCAACACCAACTATGATAATGTACCGTTCCCCCAGGTGTGAGATGACAGTTCATTGTCACCTTGATTTGGATTTCCCTAATAAGTGATGATGAGCAATGTTGCTTATTTTTTTTGGTACCTATTGGCTATCTGCATGTCTTATTTAGAGAAGTTCCCATTCATCTTCTCACCCCATTAAAAAATAACTTTATTAATTTATTAGCTTAGTTACAGACATTTGATATTCAACACCAATACCACCACCATTGCACCTTCCCACCACCATTATTTCCAATTTTCCAAACCACCCTTGAAACTGCTCTTGTAGCAGGCCCTCACTAATTTATTTTACTTGTTTTTTATATATAATTTGCTAAAAACATGATCAAAAATGTTTCCTTATAAGAAAATTAGGGAAGATTGTTGTATCTTACCATAGAGGCCTTAAGCCCTTGTATAAGAGATTTATAAGATGTTATAGGTTAAGCCTTCTGTGCTACATTTTGTTAATTGAGATTGGTTGCCTTCTACATTGCATTCTATTCAATCTGGTGTGCTGCTCCTGGTATATCAGTGTTACAGAATTTGAGATGTCACACAGCCCAAGTCGCCATCATGCATTCTCCAAAATTTCTAACGGTATGATACAGCTGGTGTTCAATTCTTAACT
Organism: Sorex araneus; assembly: GCF_027595985.1. NCBI lineage: Eukaryota > Metazoa > Chordata > Mammalia > Eulipotyphla > Soricidae > Sorex > Sorex araneus. Next base: position 228,689,286 of record NC_073313.1, on the reverse strand, counting down.
GACTGGTGGCTTTGGGGCATATGCATGCTGGCTGGGCTTCTAGAAGTCCAGGGAGATGGGGGGAGGGTAGCCTATGAAAGCTGAAGATTTCAGTCACAAAACCTGTATACCTGTGTTTTTCAATAAATTAATTTCTGGGTGAGGCTTGTCCAAGCAGTGGAGTCTGACTGCAGGCATGGCAGCGATTATCATCGCTCCCCATTTTTTAAATACAGTTTTTGGATTTTGTTGTTGCTGATCTTTGTGTGTACTTTATCTGACATGTTGAGTGCAAATATTTTCTTCCGTTTAGTTAAGTATCTTTTCATTTTAGCCAATGTTTCCTTTGCCACGAAGAAACTCTTTAATTTGATGTAGTTCCGTTGGTATATTTTTAAAATTCTTTTTTCTCATAGGCTCTCTTTAGGACAGTTGCGATGATGGTGCCCGACTATGCTATGATTGCCGAAATTGTCCTGTATTCCTGTGGGTTTGTCACTGCTCGGCCTCTGTCAGTGAAAATTGTGGCCACGTATCGCTTGTGTTCAGAGCAGTTATCATCACAGCATCACTATGACTATGGCATGAGAGCCGTGAAGTCAGTGCTCACTGCTGCTGGAAACCTAAAGGTAGGAAACTAAAGTGCTTCCCACTCAAAAATTACACATTTATAGATCTCATGACCTGTATGTCTCTACAGAGTTACAATAAGTGGTTGGTCTAGTTCACTGAAAATATTTATTATACTAAAAAATAATTGACCAGGGTCTGGGAAACTAGCACAAGGAGCTGGAGCATGCACACGACTGGGCAACACTTGCTTCCAAGCTCTACTGGCATAGTGCTGGGGCCTCATATAATTGGGTCATGGTTTTCAACCCTCCTGGGAAGGAGTAGTGCCAGGGTTACCTCCTCACAGGCAGAAAAAGGTATGTACCATAAAAAAAAACAGTAAAGTTTCTTGCTAAAGAAAAAAATTCTGAATACTTCAAGTTTAGATAAATATATATAGTTTTAAGGAAAATAGTGTCTTTCTAATAATTATATATGCAAAAGTCCCCAGATATTGTCACATAATTATACAGTTGCAGCCAATAATGGAATAGCAGTATTTGCATTACAATTTCTATTTTAAAGGGTATAAATACTCACTGTATCACTGTCATCCCATAGCTCATTGAGTTGTTCAAGCAGGCACCAGTAACGTCTCCATTGTGAGATTTGTTACTGTTTTTGGCATATCGAATATGCCACGGGTAGCTTGCCAGGCTCTGCCTTGCGGGTGGGATACTCTTGGTAGCTTGCCGGGATCTCCGAGAGGGACAGAGGAATCAACCCCAGTCAGCAGCATGCAAGGCAAACGCCCTACCTGCTGTGATATAGATGAAAAAACAAAGCTCATTTTAAAATATTTTAGTAACTTTTTATTTAAAATACTTTATCAGACCGTAGTTAAAATTCTATATTAGTCATTTGTAAAAGCAAGCACATAAACTTAGTTAACAGCAGAATGTTTGGGCCAGAGCAATAGTTGAGCACTTGTCCTAGTATATAGTAGAATGGTGGTAGAATATGGTCCACATAGATTCCATCTCCAGCACCCCATATGGTGCCTGAGTCCACCAGGAGTGATGCCTGAATGCAGAGTTGGAATAAGCCCTGAGTTCTGCGGGCTATGGTTACAAAACAAATACAAACAAAACAGACAGAATGCAAAATGTGACCTTTTACTTAGTAATATTCTTATGTTCGTAATTTGTTGAAGATACATATTTTAAAATATATTCTATGTGATTCAAAACAATGGCTTCCATATTTATCTTCTATCACATTTTCTAGAATTCTAATAAATGATGATAATATTCTATTTTACATCACACTGATACAACTTCAATTGATATTTTGAATAATCAAATGTAACTGGAAACAATCACTTATATTAATCTTGCATGTCATGATTATATTGTGGTCAGATTATAAGAAAGATAATGCTTCCATTGTATATCTTCACTGATATCTTGATTCTGGCATTGAGTTATTGAAGTTATGCAGCAAATGAATCATATTATTCTTTGTCAAAATAACTTGAAATTGTTCAGTGTGTTAACTGTTTAGAAATTAGTTTTTGTTTTATCAAGAAACAGTTTAACATTTGATTTAAAATAATACCTTCTCACATAACAAAATGTTCTGACACTTTATCATTGGAGTATGGCCAAATTGATCCAATGATAAGTTCATATAAGTAGGTAGCTTAGGAATTAGGAGCTGAGCTATTTGAACTTCACCTTGAGGAATTTCTGATTTTTATAAAGGTAAAAGTCAGTTAATTTGAGCATGGAATTATTAACCAGCAAGATTGGAGAGAAAGAGAGAGAGAGAAGAAGAGGGTTGTTGAAATTTAAATTTATTTGTGATATAATAGCCAGAATCTGGAAAAAACCCTAGTGCCCGAGGACAGATGACTGGCTAAAGAAACTTTGGTACATCTACACAATGGAATACTATGCAGCTGTTAGAAAAGATGAAGTCATGAAATTTGCATATAGGTGGATCAACATGGAAAGTATCATGTTAAGTGAAATGAGTCAGAAAGAGAGGGAGAGACAGAGAAAGATTGCACTGATTCGTGGAATATAAAGTAACAGAATGGGAGACCAACACCCAAGAATAGTAGAGATAAGTATCAAGAGGAGTACTCAACAGCTTGGAAGCTGACCTCACATGCTGGGTGAAGAAGCAGCTATGATAGAGAAGGGATCACTAAGCAAAGGGTGCTAGGCGGGCTCACTAGGGATGGGAGATACAGGCTGAAAACAGACTATAGACCTAATAAGGTGCCTACTTAATACCTCTGTAGCAAACTACAACACCCAAAAAAGAGTGATCGAGCGAATTGGAATGCCCTGCCACAGAGGCAGCGTGGGGTGAAGGGGACACGGTGGGGTGGTGGGAGGGATGCTGGGACCATTGGTGGTGAAAAATGGGCACTGGTGGAGGGATGGGCACTCGATCATTGTATGACTGAAATGTAAGCATGAAAACCTGTAAGTCTGTAACTTTGTCTCACGGTGATTCACTAATAAAATAAAAATTTAAAAAATTATTTTTGATAAATTTAAAATAATATAAAATTTTAATTTTATAATGGAGAAATTTTAGTTAAAATTCTGATAGAAATATTCAAGTGGTAATAAATAATTAAATTTGTTTTTGTTGAATCTCTGTGAGATAGATCTTTACAAAGCTGTTCATGATTAGATTTCAGTCACTGTATTCCAATACCATCCCTCCACATTTCCCAGCACCAGTGTCCCCAGGTTTCCTTCCATCATCCCTCCCCACCCTCTATGGAAGGGGCTTTTCTTCTCTGTCTCTGTCTGTGTCTCTGTCTCTCTCTGTCTCTGTTTGTTTTTCTCTTTCTCTTTCTCTCCATCCCCCACCCACCCCCTTTCTCTCTCTCTCTCTCCTTTTGGGCATTGTGGTTTGCAATATTGACACTGAAAGGTTATCAAGAATATCCCTTTACCTACTGGTAACACTCAGATCTTGTCTAGGTTGATCATTCCCAGATATTATTGTCATATTGATATCTTCTATCTTACCTACCAAAGTGGGTATACATAATTCTGAATTGAGATCTTTGTGAATTATAGGAAGCTTGGTGTGGACATGAACAGAAAGTTAAGAATTCCACCAGATTTTTAGGTTACTTTGGGAATACCAAAGGCATTTTGAAACAATGTTTCTGAAACATTCTCTAATTTAAAAGACTTAGTGAATTAATCTGCCCTCTAAACTTTGTAAGTGTCCTAACATTCCTCATGCTTAAATATGCAGCCAACAGACTACAACGTTTTCTTTCTGCTTTAGGTTTTATTAGATGAACTGAGTTTCTCACCCAGGGTCAGTCTGTTGGTACCTGAAACTTTGTGAAGACAATTAGACATGTTACTAGAATATGTAATTTAATTAAATGCTGAGAAAACTGCTGTTGTATAAGTATGAAAAATAGAGATTTGGATTGGTGAAAACTTGACCCATTGTTTAGGATTATGTAGCATTCCGGGGGAGTGATTCAAATGGTAGATTGTCTTGCATGAGTGAGGCCTGGATTTGGTTCTGGGCACTTGCATTGCATATCCTCTACCACCACAGAGCACCATCAGGAATCACCCCCACAACCAAAAAAGAAGAGAGAACAAGTGAGTGTGAGAGGGAGGGGGGGGGCGGAGAGATAATAGAGCCCATGCGATACTTGTATTGCCCACAGACAACCTGGCTTTAATTCCTGGAACCACATATGGTCCCCTGAGTTATAACAGGAGTGATCCCTGAGCACAGAGCAGGGAGTATCCCTGAGCACAGTCAAGAGAGAGAGAGAGAAAAGGGTGGGGGAGGGAGGGAGAAAGGGAGGTAAGAGGAGAGGAAGAGGAAGAGGGAGAGGGAGAAGGAGAGAGAGAAGGAGGAGAGAAAGGAGAATAAAAAAATACATTGATTTATTTGTGCATAAGAAAAGTTTTTAAGACTGAGAAACAACTTAAAAATTATATTGATAGTGCATTTACATTGCCTTATAAATATCTTTGAAGAACAAGAGCCCCTTCAAAAAATCAAACTAGGACATAACAAAACAGCAGAAAATGAATGATGTATTATTGATGTGTGTGGGGATTTTTTTTGGCTTTTTGTAAGACTGTAGATCTTTACAGTTAGGGAACAAGAGGGCCTTAGCATAAAAATTTGATACATGTAAGATAATATTTATGTTTTTATTTAAAATTCATATTTTAAAATATTGCCTACTCCTAGTAATCCTTTCCACATAAACAATCCACTTCTGTTCTCAATTGACTACATAGAACAAGCTTGCCTGTAACTGTATGCAGGCAATGCAGCTATCCAAACTGTATTATTTCATGGTCACATTTTCATACATATTATCTCAAAAAAGATAGTTCAACCTTTTTTTTATTATAAGGCACTAAAAAATATGACAAATATAAAGACCAGTTTGCAAAATTAATAGTCCTAATGGAAAGAAACAAAGAAAAATACCATTTTGCATAGGTTTAATTCATGTATAAGGTCTGGTACTTCTCTGTGTCTGAACATCTAACAGGCCCAGTTAGAAATTGCAGATATTTTCACGAGTATATTTTCTTTCAGCTGAAATACCCAGATGAAAATGAAGAAATTTTGCTGCTTAGGTCTATTATTGATGTAAATCTGCCGAAATTTTTGTCACATGATTTACCACTCTTTGAGGTAAGAACATTAATTATTCAAATATGTCAAAACCCTTTCAATAATGCATTTTAAGAATATCTAAGTTTTCAATTCTCTACAAAAAAATTGAACATAGAAAATAGTGATATAGCATAGAGAAAGAGATTATTCCTTGTTTTGTTTGAAATATGTTTGACTAGCTTTGTTGGTTTGGATTATTTTCAACAATTTGAGTTTTTTTCCATATATTTAACTTAAAAAAATTGTGTTCTAGTTGTTGTTGTGTTCTAGTTGTTGTGACAATAGCACAGTGAGTAGGGCATTTACCTTGCACGTGGCTGACCTGGGTTCGATTCCCAGCATCTCATATGGTGCCCTGAGCACCGCCAGGAGGAATTCCTGAGTGCAGAGCCAGGAGTAACCCCTGAGCATTGCTGGGTGTGACTCAAAAGGCTAAAAAATGCAAATGAAAACAAAAACTCAGTCAACACCATGGCCCCTCTCAGAGTGTCTTTTACCATCACCAAAGTTCAGAGCCTCTTTTCCCAACCCCTCCCTCCAAGTCAACTCTCCACTTCCCCTATGTTTCGCTACCACTACATCAAACTCCATTCCATAGGCTGGTTCTTAGATTCTGCTGCTTTGGCCATTTATTGTTCCTAATTTGGGATTTTAAATAGTACTCTTTGTTTACTGCAAAATATAATAAACATACAAAAGTTCCAAAATATGTTTGCTTATAAATTCTACTAGAATGTATATTCTTAAAAAAACACAATTTTTTTAAACTAACTGTGAATTATTAAGTTACAGAATTAATCATGATTGAGTTTCAGGCATCCAACGTTCCAGCACCAGTCCCTTTACCAGTATCCATTTCCCTTCACCAGCGTCCAGTTTCCCTCCTGCCCCATAGTCTACCTCTATGAGTGGCACCTTTTCCTTTTCCCTCCCGCCTTCCTTTTGGGCACTATCATTTACAATACTGTTATGGGTAGGATATGGTACATGTTGTTTACTTCCTTTCAACACCTAGTCCTGGTCAGAAGTGACCACTTTCCTCTTTCACTGTCATAATGGTCCCTTCCCTGACCTATCCCACCTCCCTCCTACCCCGTGGTAAGCTTTTTAGTAAGCACCAGTTCTCTTGCTCTTCCTTTGTATTGCCTTCGGGCTTCAGTTACTCCCTTATTATGTTTCTTCATATCCTGTGCATGAGTTAGATCATTGTGTGTCTGTGCATTTCCCTTTGACTCATTTCACTCAGCATGATACATTTCACTCTCCAGATCCATCCATGTATCAGCAAAGTGAATGACTTAATCTTTTCTCACAGACCGGTAGTATTCCGTATGCATATGTAGCATCTCTTCTTTATCTAGTTATTTGTTCTTGGGTAGAATGTATATTCTGAGAAGAGAAAGCATCATTTAAAGTACTACTGAGTTCCTTCCCAGAAATACTATGTTAGTAATGTCTGTGATATTAGTTATTAAAGAAATAAATAAGGGTTTTGAAGTGCCTGGATTTCATGAAATTGGATTTTTAGGATAATATAAAGAACTAAATAATCTTATTTTTTAAAAATTAGGTTGTGAGCAAAAAGTACTAGAATAATAACATTAAAATTTCTGAATTGTCATTTGATATTAGTTTTTCTCCCTCATCATCAGAGGAGCTATGGGTTCCTGACAAATACTCGATGTTGTGCTAATTTGTGCTGCCTCAAGAACAGGCAACTGGCTTCCAATATGTAAGACCAAAGTTGTCAGGGATAAGCTGGGGAAGGAGAGAAATGACTGTGCCAAGTTGGTGTGATCCAGTGTCATTAGCTGTCCTGAGCAACCACGTTTCATTATTCTGAAAGGAATTTTACTTCCTTATTACTTAGGACTGAAATCAAATGACTTATAAAGTAAATCTATAAGGAATGAATTCAATTTTTCTCCAAAGATTTTCTTTCAGTTTCTTTTGTACAAGTACACTATATAGTTTTTCCAGTAATCAAGATGATTTCATTTTCATAAAGTGGAAATATTCCTCACTATATGTAGTTATTCTTTTCATACAATTGTATATATATATTCTTGAGAATATTTCACAAATTGAGCATAATTGGCATTTTCATTAGGACATTTTCTTTTTATGAGAGACTTTCCCAAGCATTATCGATTGGTATCCTTAAGTTACCCAACCCTCACTCACAGTGTTTATAGACTCTCCCATTGTGAAAATCAGGACAACCCCACATATTTACAATTCTAGCTGGTGGGATAATGAGAAAAAGTGACTTTGGTTTACAGCCACTGGAATACCAACTATGTTCCAAAGTTTTATGTTAATTTAATGGTTAACTATAAACAAGCTAAGCAATCTGAGAAAATATTTTGATTATTTAGAAAACACTTTGTGTTTAATTGGATTAGAATCTATTCTAAGAGCTTTACAAATAACAATCGACTTAATACTCATAAAGACTTATGAGGCAGATGAAATAATAAGCTCTATTTGAATATGATAAAAATGAAATAGAGAGGACAAATAACTTGAATTTATTAAATTCATTAAATGAATATAATATATTTATATATAAATTTTAATATATAATTAAATCACTGTAGCACTGTTGTCCCGGTGTTCATTGATTTGCTCGAGCAGGCACCAGTAACGTCTCCATTGTGAGACATGTTACTGTTTTTGGCATACCAAATATGCCACGGGTAGCTTACCAAGCTATAAATGTAAAAACTAAATATATAAATGAATATATAAATGAAGGAGTGGGAATTTTAACAACTCTGTAGTTAATTACTCTGCATTGTTGCCTTTTTCTTTCCTTTGTCCCAAGGAAGCTTAATTGCTTGGATGAACTGGGATCAGCACTTAAAGAATTAAATATAGGGACGATTAAATTGTTGATTCACAACTTCTAAAGTATAGCTCAAATATATACTTCACATTAAATACAAATTTTTACTCTTACCTTTTGAGTAAAAATATATATTTCATATAAGCTGTCATAATATATATTGTATAGTATAATAATATGCTATGACAAAATAGTCGTAGTAGTTTATAAAGGATTATTTTGCATATATTGCAATTACTGGGCTGGAGCGATAGCATAGCGGTTGGGCGTTTGCCTTTCACGAGGCCGACCCGAGTTTGATTCCTGCGCCCCCCTCAGAGAGCCCAGCAAGCTACGGAGAGTATCGAGCCCACGCGACAGAACCTGGCAAGCTACCCATGCGTATTGGATATGCCAAAAACAGTAACAGTAAGTCTCTCAATAAGAGACTTTACTGGTGCCAGCTCGAACAAATCGATGAGCAATGGGATGACAGTGATATTGCAATTAATTTATTTATAAGCATTCATAAAATTACATTAATTATGTAATTTTATTATTTACAAGCATAAATGTTATTACTATCAGTTTTCCAGTATTGCTATAACAATTCATGGCAAATTGGGTACCTTCAGAAAAGAGAAATTTTGTTCTCTCATAGTTCTGTAAGCTAGAAGTCTAAAATTAAGGGCTGATTCCCTCTGCTGTTTCTGAGACTCCTTCATCGATACTTGCTTTTGTTGGCTCTTCATATTTGTTTCTTGGCTGGTTTGGCATTATTCCAAATTCTGCGTCCATATTTACATGTTCTCCTTTTCTGTCTCTCTGTCTCAGTCACCTCCCTTTTGGTATAAAGATGGCATTCATTTGGTTAATGGCCAATATACCAGTATCCTAGTTTCCTAAGAAAATTATCCTATTTCAAATAGTTTGCATTCTAAGATTCTGGTAGATATTTGAGGAACCTCAAACTAGCTAAAACAATGAAACAATAAACAAAAAACAATAAAATGAATAAAATGAAGATAAATATGAGGAAGTTTTTGTAAGGAACGAGAAATAGATCTAAGAACATTGTTTTGGCAGTTACAGGAATTGTATCATATGTTGAATGATGACTGTCATTTTGTTTTCTCTACTGAATTGTCTTTGTATCTTAAAATTAGTGTCCACATGTGTGTCTATTTTTAGATGAAACTTTGATTAAAATAAACTTACAAAAATGAAAAAGTTTATACTCCGAATAATTCTATTAAGAGAATGAAAGACAAGTAACTAGAAAAAAATATTTACAAATTAAATACATGTAATAAAGGAATTATATCCAGATTACTTAAAGAATATAAACTTTTGTGAATTTAAACTAATTAAGACAATGAAAATGAATTATAGACAGTGTAAATAAAGTTAGTAACTGAAAGCAAATTCAGTGGTTGGCTGGGGATGGAAGTAATAATTGTAAGGGGAGAAGGAAAGGTAGATCCATAAAGATTCCAAGGAAACTTTTAGCAGTGGTTGTTATTTTGATCATCTTTATTGAGTTGATGGTTTCAACTTAACAAATTATATGTTTGAAATGTAGACAATTGATTGTATGTCAGTCTACCTCTTTAAGTCTGTTAGAAATGCTATTTAACTAGTATTATTTAATGGCTTTATCAATATTAAGTATGACAATGAGAGAAATTTTATCATCTGCGTGTGTCTATGTATGTGTATATATGTGTGTATGTGTGTCTGGGGAAAGAGAACAGACAGACAGAGAAAGAGAAGATACATAATGAGAATATATTAATAGATACATAATGTAAATTCCCACATCTTCTGTCATTAGGGAATTACTTCAGATTTGTTTCCTGGGGTAAAATTGCCAAAACCAGATTACAATGATTTACTGGCAGCTATCAAAGAGAACTGTGACTCCATGAATTTGCAAATGACCCCATTCTTTTCTGAGAAGATTCTTCAAATATATGAAATGATGATTGTACGTCATGGTTTTATGATTGTTGGAGAACCATTTGGAGGAAAAACATGTGCTTATCGTGTCTTAGCTGGAGCATTGAATGATATTTGTGAAAAGGTATGTGCTTTTAACACTGATTAATTGATCAGCTCTGTGATAGGTATATTAATGCAGCAACTTTAAAATTGAGTTAAAGAGAAAATAAAAGTAGAAAAGTATACAGAACATGTAGTAAGTTCTATGCCACACAGTTCCTTTCAATCTTTTTTCTCTTTAAAAGATCGTTTAATTACAAGGGGCCAGAGTGATAGTACAGCAGGTAGGGTGCGTACCTTGCATGTGGCTGACTCTGGTTCGATCTCTAGTACCCTATATGGTCCCTGAAGCCATCTGGGAGCCAACCCTGAGCTCAGAGCCAAAGGTAAGCCCTGAGTGCAGAATGGTGTGGCCCAATTTTAGTCATATATATACACATGTATGTTTATACATATATATATATGTGTGTGTGTACACATGTAACACTAAAGCATTGTAGAGAGAAGTCTAATACCAGTGCAAAAAAAAACACCTGAACTATTTTTTCTTTTTCTTTTTTCTGTTTTTGTCCACATCTGGTAAGTGCCCTACCTTTTCTCTTCACTGTCTGTTCACCCTGAATGTTTTCTTTCCATAGTTCCAGGAGAATATTTTTTAAAATTGGTTGAGTGGCAATATTTGTTTTTTTTTTTTTTTTGCTTTTTTTTGGGTCACACCTGGCAATGCACAGGGGTTACTCCTGGCTCTGCACTCAGGAATTACCCCTGGCTGTGCTCAGGGGACTATATGGGATGCTGGGATTTGAACCCGGGTTGGCCGCGTGCAAGGCAAACGCCCTACCCGCTGTGCTATCTCTCCAGCCCCATATTTTTTTTAGTGGTAATATTTGTAATACAAAGTTTTGTTACTGATGCCTAGTGGTCTTGAAGTATTTGGGTGTGTCTGTAATATATATATTAAAAAACATTTATAAAATAAATAATAATGTAATAGTAAATAAGTATTCAAACTTCTTACACACTGCATATTATAGTTTGGCCTACCTTGATATGTAGAAGGCATGGAGTTAGCTTTTATTCTGTAACTAATATTTTATTTCATTGTGCTTATATTCTGAGTAGTGTTGCTTTTTGGAGGTGGGGGCGCGAAGGGACATGGCTTCCAAGTAGTGGTCACGAGGCCTATGGGTCCATCAGGCTGGCAGTTTAGGACCGAAGGATGTGGTGCTGCTCAGGCCCTACAAGCCAGGGATTACCTGGGTCATGCTGACGGTGCTCAGGAGTCTCCAGGGCTGCACAAGATGATGCTCAGAGGAGCATTTGTAGTGGGAATTGAACCAGATTTGGCTGCATACAGGCATGCCCCTTAACCCCCTCCTCTATGTCTCTGTCCCTTGAATAATTTTTTTTTAATTTTTATTTTATTGAATCACCGTGAAAAAAGCTACAAAGCTTTCAGATTTAATTCTCAGTCATATAATGATCAAACCCCTATCCCTTCACCAGTGCACATGTTCCACCACCAAGAACCCCAATATACCCCCCTCCCACACCCATCCACCCACCTGAGTGGCTAATGATTTTCACTTTATTCTCTCTATACTTTGAATACATTCAATATTTCAACAGAGAACTCACTATTATTATTTGGAATTTCACCCCAACAATCAAACCTGCTGAAAAGGCATCATTTGATAATTTGTTTTCCATTGCTAAGAATGAAGATTATATGAGCTCTTTTGGATTTTGGACTTGGATTCCTGATATTTTAGCTCAGTTCATAGTCTAGATGCATTTCTATAAGAAGCCACTGGGTGCAAAAATGGGTTAGTAGACCTCCCGGATCATAGTCTTTAAGGAGCAGAGGGGCCGCCTCATGCCCGGCTGCTCCGGATCTCCTTGAATAATTTTTGTTTCACATATTTTAATATTGATTACCTCTCTGGGACTTATCATTTTATCTTCATTGTGGAGCCCCACATTCAAATAACTTAAAGTTATGTACATGTTCTCTTATTGGCCTTAGATCTACTGCTTCTCTCTCCTGCTTTTCCCCTTCATATGTGTTTGCTCATGTAGAACTATGGGTGACACTGTAATTTACCTTCTACAAAAAGTGAAGAGTTTGACTTTTATTTCTTCAAATTTAGTGACCTTTGCATAGGTGAATTTAATTGTTTTTATATTTATTATCATATAAATTGGGTTGGAGCGATAGCACAGTGGATAAGGCATTTTGCCTTGCATACAGCCGACCTGGGTTCAGTTCCTCCGCCCCTCTCGGAGAGCCCGGCAAGCTTCTAATAGTATCTCGCCCACACGGAAGAGCCTGGGAAGCTACCCGTGGTGTATTTGATATGCCAAAAACAGTAACAACCAGTCCCACAATGGAGACGTTATTGGTGCCTGCTCGAGCAAATAGATGAGCAACGGGATGACAGTGACAGTGACAGTGATAAATTGCTATACATTTCTGTTTCCTATTTTATATTTCCACATTACTTCTTTCCTTCTAATTTCCTCCCTTGCCCCTTTATCTCATCAGCATCTCTGCCTTCTGCCATCCTGCCTGCCTTTTATGCTTCCTATTTTTCTTTGACCTGTTTTACTGTCTTATTACAAGAGCCAGTACATCATGCTTCTTAAAGATTAAAGATGGACTGGAGAGAGAGTACAGAGTTGATCCGGGTTTGATCCCTGGCATTACATAAGGTCCCCTGAGCACCACCAGGAGGGAACTGATTCCCGAGCACAGAACTGGGAGTAAGCCCTGAACTCCACTGGATATGAACCAAGCCCTGCCTCTCCCCAAAAATGATTTAAAAAGATGAAGGTTTGAAAATACATTCTGATCCTATTGTAAATCTTCAAATGGTTTGTTACCTACACATTCTAAGATCAATAGTAACTTTATTCTGACATAGAGAGTTATATACCTTATTACCCACCTTGGTTAACTTTAAGAATATAGCTTAAAATTAATTTTATTTTTTTTACTGCTCACTATTATTATTTCCACTTTTTCTCCCTTCATTTTGGTAGTTCATGTTCTAATTTCTGGAGGACCTGGTAGAAGTGTTTAGAAGTGCTGATTCTTGTTTTGTTATTATACATCAGAAGAACCAGTAGTGAATAAGTAGAATATAAGGGGCTTTAAGGCAGTGAAACTCTCATGCATTGTGTAGTCTGAGTGTTTTGTAGCAGGAATCAATAAAGTCATCTCATGGCAAAATTTGATTCTAAATCATTTTTATGTTAATGCATTATAGAGTAGTGTAAATATCATTTAATGTATGTAAAAATAAAACAAAATAATATCTTATATAAACCGCTAAGTCTTTTTGTACTTATTCTCTGACCTGTAAAAAAATAATTTCCAACTCCCATTTTGTAGTTTTAGATGCTAGGTCTCTGGTACAATATTTGCTAATAGATCCCTTAGTATTTTGAATTTGTAATTGCTAAATACATTTGTAAATTATATTTTAAATTATTCATTATTATTATAAATCAAATATGGTCACTTTTTATATATTTATATGCTGGAGCCTTGTTTGAAAAGCAGACTCCTCCTGGTAGTATCTTGGTAGATTTTAAGATATAGTCTTCTTATGTAATCTTATTTTCCATGAATAAAGACAATGGTCTTCAACACAAACCAATAAATGATCTTTTTTTCTTTAAGGGGTTAATGGAAGAAAACAAGGTTCAAATTACTGTTTTAAATCCTAAGTCTGTCACCATGGGACAGCTATATGGACAGTTTGATTTAGTGTCCCATGAATGGTCTGATGGGATCCTTGCTGTTAGTTTCAGAGCATTTGCTGCTTCAGCGGTAAGTAATAATATACATGCATATTTGGAAAGACCATGAACATTCCTTCTGATGTGTTTTGAATTTTTTCAGTCATTCAAATAAACATATTTATAGTTTAAATATTTATGTAAAACATATTACTGGAGCTTCTGGTAGTGTTTCTGTGAGGAACATCATTACTACTTACAAGACTGCTAGAGACCAGGTTAGTGAGTATCTTTGCTCTGATGTGTATTGAAAAGAGGACAGAAGAAAGGACAGGGAACTATTTGAGAAAGTACTACATGATCCTTTTTCTCTACATTGAGACAATGTTTTCTTTTCCATCTACTGAGCTGCTGTGCAGCAAATACTATTTGTTAGATATGCTTGCAATGCTTAGAGAAGAAATTGTGGACTTTTACAAAATGGTGCATTAAAGTTTCATCAGTCATGTCTAGTTAAGAAAATGATAACTATTTGTAGAAAACAGAAAAGACAAAGTAGATAACAGCTGCTGACTGCTGTGAATAGAAGCTGATACCTCATACTGCAAGTTTTTCTGAGTGACTGATACCCCACTTTCTTCAAAGACCAATAAATAGAAGAAGCAAATGGCTGTGAGAAAGATGGTCATCTAGGGAGAGTCTGTTTAATCCTTTCCTATCATTAAGCAAATATCAACACTTAAGACTAAATTAAATGCTTAATTTCTGACTGAATTCCAGCAGAAAATGTCATTGAATCCAGGCATTCCCTCAGAAGAGAAAACCTGTGGAATTTTATGCAGTGACTGCCTCAGTGAGATAAGGATGGGGAGTACTTAGGATCTTGGATATATGGATCCCCAGTGTCCAGGAAACAGGTTTCAACTGCAAGCTCCTAAGGCACTGGGAAGAAGGGGAGAGATATGCCTAGAGCTCAGGTTTCTCAGATATATAGCTCTTTTCACATCTGCTGATTTTTTTTAATAAGAATTTTATTTTATTGAATCACCATGTGGGAAATTACAATGCTTTCAGGCTTAAGTCTCAGTTAGACAATGCTGAAACAACCATCCCTTCACTGGTGCCCATATCCCACCACCAAAAAAAAAAAAAAAAACCCACATAGTACACCTCCCATCCCGCACCCTGACCCTGCCTTGTAAATGATAAGTTTCACTTTACTTTGTGTTTACTTTGGTTATATTCAATATTTCAACACAAACCTCACTATTATTGTTAGGAATACCCCACTAGAGTGAGACCTGTTATGAAGAGAAATGAAGTCTCTTCATCCAACCGCGGCCGCGCGGTTTTGGATTTCTGTACTTTAACAACTAAGTCCAGGGAGATTTCTTCCAGATATTGGATCATTGCAAGCTTGTAAACCCCATCTGTGGTCATCATAATATGGCGGTCACCACGCCCTTCACCCCTGGAAAGGAAGAGGCAGAGAAAGAAATACCTTTCCCCTCCTGGACGGGTATGGGGCCGAGGCTTAGTTCTCAGGCTGGAGACATTCTGTGAGGAGCTGCCCCATGCTGAAAGTAGTTTAGCTGGGTCTGGATTCACGCTCGTGCAGCTGTAGAGAGGCTGCACACGCGTGCGGCCCCCAGGGTCACATCTCGGCGGCCCACATCTGCTGATTTTGGAAGCAAGTAATTGATAACCAACGATTGAGCTGAGCCAGTGCTGAGTATTGAATCTGCTACTTTTGGTTATCTGGTGTGTGTGTGTGTGTGTGTGTGAGCCTTGAAGGGAGGGAGATGGGGGAGTCACCATTCTTGAGGCAAACCTATCCATCCTAGGCCAATAGCAGAAGAGTCTCATGGATTATAGACACTTTCTTAGCCAAGTCCACATAGCTTCTATAATCCATGTTTATCTACTAATAAGCAGGTCATAGCTTCCAAAGCATTTCTAGTAGAAAGAGACCCAAGCTTCCTTATAAGGACTTGAAGGAGTAAGTTCAGGACAAAGGCAATGGTTTCCTCGAAGTTTGGGTCATGCCACAGGTTACAAGTCCACACACAGATGTGAGAATACAGGGCAAGTTGGGGACAGCTAGACTCTGGTGATGTAGAGCCCACAGCTACATCTGAGGTTCTTCTGGTATAAGTGCCCAGGTTCTGTGGGGCACTTGTTACTTAAACCTGGCCTCCCTTTGTGACCATAATCCCTAGTCACTGTCCAAGTTATCCAGACTTTGATGTTATATCCACTGTCAGACACCAGCAATTCTAGAGTAGAGCCAAGGCCTGCAAAATCTTATCAAACCAAATTCAACAATACATCAAAAGGATGATACATTATGGTCATTTGGTGTTAATCCCAGTGATGCAAGGTAGTTCAGTATACAATAATATCAGACCAACAAAAGGAAGATGATCATATGAAAGGAATCATATAATCAAATCAATAGATTCATAGAAGGCTTTTGATAAAATTCAACAACTATATATGATTAAAAAAATTCAACAAAATGAGGATATCAGGAACTTATTAAGACTTTATACAATAAAACTATAGCTAACATCATACTCAATATGAAAACACTGAGAGACTTCATTTATTATGTTCTGAACAATGTATATTTCTGCATTTGTGTTTGTGAAACTGTGAATGCTATGATGATATTGATGTTCCATATTACCTTGTGACAGTTGAGACCAATAAGGATATGCATTGCATATATATGAACTCATTCAGTGGAGAAAAAAGACAACACATAGAAACAATTAAACGTGTATGAATATAATACAATAAGGAGTCAGACTGAATGAAATTATTTTATATTTATGTCTTGTGTATGTTTCTTTGAGGAATACATAGACATATAGATATGTATTTTTAGGAATAAATATGTACTATATTTATATATGGTTTATTCAAAATGTGCCTTAAATTTTCCTAGTAATATCATTTATAGAGTTTCATTAACATTTTTAAAATAATAATATGAAATGTTTTTCCTATTTTTCATTTGTTATATTTTTGCTCTTTATTCACATTTGCATAAATTAGACACCAGATAGGAAATGGTTAATTTTTGATGGGCCAGTAGATGCAGTATGGATTGAGAATATGAATACTGTACTTGATGACAACAAAAAACTCTGTCTGATGAGCGGGGAGATTATTCAAATGTCACCACAGATGAATCTAATTTTTGAACCAATGGATTTAGAAGTTGCTTCTCCTGCCACTGTAAGTTCTCAATTTTGACATCTGCATATGAATTTAAAATATTATCAGTGCACTTATTAGCAGTTTTTCTCTATATTAAAATATTAGTAGAATTTATTTTAAGAACAATCTGTTATCCTCTAAGAATAGACATATTTGTTGATATACCATGACACATATACCATGACAAAGGTTGTGATTGTTTTCTTCTCTGTCTAGCATCTTTAGACATATGCAGAAATCTATATCCTGAAGTTATATAAAATTAAGAAGTTTCCTCTGAAGAAATTTTTGAAAGCTGAAAGAAATAGTTATACCAAGCTGTGTTTCTTTATAATGTTTCTTTGTACCTTGCTGATAAACTATTGTTTATCCAGGTTTCCAGATGTGGTATGATTTACATGGAGCCTCAAATGTTAGGCTGGAGACCGCTGATGTTGTCTTGGATAAATCTTTTACCAGAATCAATCACAGATATTCAGAAGGAATTTATTATAAACTTATTTGACAGAATGGTCCCTGTTTCTGTTGAATTTATTAGAAAGCATGCAAAGGTAAGAGGAATTATATTTAAGATATTAAATATAAATGGAAAATATATGTAAGCCAGAAATATAACCTTTAATGTATATTTTATTGCCACTCACCAGATATTAAAGTATTTTTAGATAGTTTAAATGCAACCAGTATTTTCCCCTTTTTTGGGGGGTGGGGTTTGGGCTACTCCTGCTGGTACTCATGGTTACTCCTTGGTTCTGCATTCAGGCATCACTTTTGGTAGGCTCAGGGGATCAGATGGGGTGTCGGGAATCAAACCCAGGTCAGCCATATGCAAAGAAATGCCCTACCCACTGTACCATGACTGTGCCACCCCTCCTTTTTCATTTCAAGTAAAAATATTTAAATTTTTATATCTATTCGTCAAAAATATCTTAATTGGAGCATATCTTATTTTGATATGCTTGAGAGATATGTTTGAGAGAATTATAGTTATCTTTTCTCTCAAAACTAAAGCATAAAGGACCAGATAAACCTAAGCTTATCTAAAAAAATAATTGAAAATGTTATCTCTAATTTCTGATAACTATTATATTTTAAATGGTCAACACTTTAATATTTTTCCAAATATAGGACAAATAAAATTTTATAATAACTCAAATTTACTGCATTAAATTTGCAGCTATATAGTGGGAACACATCTAGTTGTTTAGAAATTTCTGTTGATAGATTTTTTAATAGGGGTTCAGAGAGATAAAACTGTTTCTGGTAGAAGGATTGAAATAGATCTTGTAGAAAAGTAGTTTAAAAAAATACTGTCTAGGAGTAGTGATGTGGTCAGGAAGAAGTGACAGTGCATGTGGAAAACTGCCGCTGAGAATAGATGGAGTTTAATTGAGGCTCTTAAATCCTCTCCAGCTGAAAATTGTAGGGAAAGTGTGCTTTCATTCTGTTTGGGAGATGAATAACAAAGACTTTTTAGAATGTCTCTGTAAAATATATAGGAACACAGAAGTGCAATTTGCCTGCTGTTAGAAGTATAATAAGAGGGAAAAAACAGGGCTGCTAGTTCTGCATTTGAAAATAAAGCAGAAAAATAATTGAGGAAAAGGTTTGGCCCAAAGTATACAGACATAGAAAGTAGGGTTTAAAATCATGTTAATATGATTATCTCTATGGGAAATCTAGAAGGGAAAAAAAGAATAGACAAATATCAACTGGGGTGTACCAGCAACTTTGGAAACAGAAGAGAGCATTTTATAAAAGGAAAGTAATCAGCTTCACAATCTATGTGGTCAGACAAGACAGCAACAGATTAGCATAGGGCTCTCAGATTTAAACTTTGAGAACATCCTGTGGGAATTCTGACCCAGGCACTGTCAGGAGAGACAAGGACACCTCAGGTCAGTTGGTTGATGAATAGAAGACAGTGGTGTGTGGGTGTTGGCTGATCTTTCAAGAAACTAGTTGTAATGAAGTAATATTTCAAAATAGTTAAACATTTATCAGCTTAGGGTTATAAAATGAGCTATAGGGTTTTTTCCCTCATGGCTATTGTTGTAGAATGTAGGTTTTAGGAATATGAGTAAACGGAATTTTCATATAATTGAATTTATCTTTTTGTGGCCAAAGACTTTTAAGTTTTCACTTTTAAGTTTTCTAACTTGTACTATATACTTTTGTCCTCTCTTGAAATTAATGTTATTTAGTAAGTAATAATGTATGTCTTTATTTGTAATAACAATTTATGATATGTAATAATAATAATGATACTGTAATATCAGTAACAGTCCCAAAAAAGTCAGTTGTCATTTCTGCCTGCTTCTTCTGAAACAGTGGTTGAATATTAAGTCAGATACTTGTAATGGTTGAATATTAAGTCAGATACTTGAGATTTTTTTTCTCTTTGGGTCATTCCCGGTGATGCACAGGGGTTACTCCTGGATTTGAACTCAGGAATTACTTCTGGCAATGCTCAGGGGACCATATAGGATGCTGGGAATCAAACCCGGGTCGGCCAAGTGTAAGGCAAATGCCCTACCCACTGTACTATTGCTCCAGCCCCAGATACTTGTAATTTTAGGTCATCTATTTCAGAGAGTAAATTTTTACAGGTTGCTCATGAAATACATGACTAAAGGTTGGAGGAAATCTTGAAGGGAAAGAAACAAATATTTATCCAGAACTTGCTGTGTGGTTCTAGGAACTATACATTATTTATTTTGTAAACTGTCATCCTGAGACTCAGAAAAGTAAAGCTCAGAATTTCAGCAATAATTTTTCTCTTTAAGATATGAAAATATTTTCCCTATATTAAATTTAACTATTGCTACTGATTTAAGGATATTCTAAAATGAGTTATATTAAGAATATTAGACAAGCACTTTGACTTCTCTGAAATATTCTTTAGTGTTTGGTTTTTAATTGGCTATAATGGAGGATACACATCATTGATTGAATCAACAAAATAGTCAATCATAAATTTTTTAAATTTTAGAGTTCAGCCTAAAAGTGGTTAAGAGAGTACTTGTGACCTAGAGGTGACATCCTTGACATACTTGGGAGTTACTGTGCCTCAGATTTCCTGTTTAGAACAAATTTCCAGAATTATAACAAATGCCCTTCTCAGTAGAAGTTCTGATGGTTGGAATTATATAAATTTAGTCCATAGTAAGTGATATTTTAATTAGTGCATAATTTAATTTGCTTTTGGATCCTTAAAACTATTTTTAGGAATTATCTCCTACGTCAGATACAAACTTAGTCCGAAGTTTAATGAATCTAGTTGACTGTTTCATGGATGAATTTATGGATGATGCCAAAGTGAAAGATAGAAATGATCGAGAAGTTTTTTCTTTGCTTGAGGTAAGGTCCATTGCTCTTTATCTTTTATAATAAAAAGACATATAATGCTCCCCCAATGCTTCCTAATTAATGATCCCAATTACCCCCTGGAATTGTATGTTTTATGATGGGTAGTACCTGGACAGGGAGGGAAAAAAACAGTTTGATACAGGTGCTATTTTATGTGATCAGTGTCAGTGTTATAAAAATATTCATGTATTGTAGGAAACATTTTTTGTAGATGCCTATCTGTTTTGGAAAGTTGGAAAGATGTGGTATATTTTTATATCATTATTGCCACATATGACTAGATATTTTAATGATAGCTTGTTTTCATACTGCCATCTAAAACATGGATAAAATGTTTAATAGCCCTTGAATATTCTTTAATGAAAGATTATGTGTTGCATAATTCCCAAAAGTAGAGAGTATGAGGAATATTGTCTACCTAGAGGCAGGGGGAGGGTGGGAAAGGGGGGTATATTCGGGATATTGGTGGTGGGGAATGTGCACTGGTGGAGGGATGGGTGTTTGATCATTATGAGATTGTAACCCAAACATGAAAGCTTGTAACTATCTCACAGTGATTCAATAAAATTTTAAAAATTAAAAAAAGATTATGTGTTGCCAAAGGTAGTATTTTCTAATGTATCAAACATTCTTATTGACTGTATTTTATGGAATAAATTGATTTAAAATTTTCAAGTTGATTTTAGTTTTTGTTATCTTCAGAGAGACAGTTTATCAGATAAAATAGTCAAGGTAAAGTTCACAGTGGCTATAAACATAGTAAAGACAGCTATATTTGACCTTAAAAGGGGGATTTGATTTTAAAAGATAGAACCAGATTATCTCATTTAGTGTTGTGTTATATCATCTAATCTCTTTCTTCTGCCTGAATTTAGTGTGAAGATAGTTTGCAGACTGACAGTTCTAATTACCAATCACTGCTCAGATAATTATTTAATTGACAAATAAATGAATGTTAATTACTTCCACTTTAAAGTTATAGAATTTAAGATATACAGTGCATGTTGATTATTTATTATTAAAATAAGATTTTATATTTATAAATAACTAGATCAATTTTAAAAAATTCAGAGTCTTGATATTTAATTACACTATTCTGATTTACCTATCCTAAGGTTTCACTATGGCTCAAATTTATCCATTATATTGCATTATTTTCTCTGGTAGATTTTACAAAACAGGCAATTTGATATTAGAAAATCCTAAAATAATCTACTATTATGTAACAGTTTATTATTTTTCAGAGATATAATATGGCTGATCTGGTGTAAGCTTCAACATAGATTAAAGTTGCTTTTTAATTGTACTCTATCAACCTATCTCTCACATGCAGGGCATTTTTATCTTTTCATTGATATGGTCCATTGGCGCTTCTTGTAAAGATGATGATCGATTGAGATTTAATAAGGTTCTTCGAGAACTAATGAATGGCCCAATTTCAGATATCACTCGAGAAAGGTATAAAATACTGAGTGGCACTGAAGAAATTTCTACAAAAGCACTAACAGTTCCATTTCCTGAAAACGAAACAATTTATGATTATCAGTTTATCACTGAGGTAAGGATTCTGAAACAAGATTTGCAGTTGCTGTCCTGGCAGGCTCCACCCAGATACACAGAACATAATGACTCTGTAATCATTTCCCCACCATATTTTGCCTTGAGAAGTAGTCGGGGGAAGAGCAAGTACACTTCCTTTGGGTCAGACACACCTGTGTATGAATCTTCTTAAAGCTGCTTTCTGCCTGTGTACCATTGAACTTGTTATCCAATCTCCCTGAGTCATATTTTTCCCATTGAATGAGATAATAATGCCCAGTAAATCAGTTGTACCTTCTAAATAAAATTGCACATTATGAAATTAGCCAAGAACTAGACACATTTTATTCAAGGACACCTCTTGGAGATTTGGGATAAATGTTAGAATACTGCAGGTTCTAAATAAGTTCTGCAGAAATACAGCTAGGCCAGTGTTAATTCAGTACTTCCCAACATTATTAGATAATAAAACCTGAAGAATTTCTCTATTTTTCTCTCTCACTCTATCTCTTTCACTTTCTCTCTCTCTCTCTCTCTCTCTCTCTCTCTCTCTCTCTTTCTCTCGTCTCTTTGTCCTCAATGCCCATCTCCTTTAAGTACTGTATTGAGTAAAAGGTTTAGGATTACTTATTATTTAATATGTATACATGTGACTGAAATTTGTATTATACAATAACTACAGTGGGTAGTTACTGTGAATATCTTTCCTTAAAGGGACTATCTTTTCTATCTCACTGTTTTTTTAAAATTTTTTTCAGACTATTACAAAGCTGTTCCTGACTGGAATTCAGTCATACAATATTCCAACACCCATCTCTCCACCAATGTACATTTTCCAGCACCAGTGTCCCCAGGCTCCCTCCCATCACCTTCTCCTCCTCCTCCTCCTCCTCCTCCTCCTCCTCCTCCTCTTCCTCCTCCTCCTCCTCCTCCTCCTCCTCCTTCTTCTTCTTCTTCTTCTTCTTCTTCTTATTATTATTATTATTATTCCTCTTCTTATTCCTCTTCTTCTTCTTCTCCTTCTCCTTCTCTTCTTTCTCCTTCTTCTCCTCCTTCTCCTCCTCCTCCTCCACCTCCTCCTCCTCTCCACCTCCTCCTCCTCCTTCTCCTCCTCCTCCTCCTCCTCCTCCTCCTCCTCCTCCTCCTCCTCCTTCTTCTTCTTCTTCTTCTTCTTCTTCTTCTTCTTCTTCTTCTTCTTCTTCTTCTTCTTCTTCTTCTTCTTCTTCTTCTTCTTCTTCTTCTTCTTCTTCTTCTTCTTCTCTCTCTCCTTTTGGGCATTGTGGTTTGCAATATTGATACTGAAAGGTTATCAAAAACGTCCCTTACGTATTTTTAACCCGCAGATCTTATCCAGCATGATCATTTCCAGCTATTATTCTCATAGCTGTCTCTTCTCTATCTTACCTACCCTCAGTCCCACACACACTTGTGGTTAGTTCCAACCACTGACCAGTCCTTCTAACCCCTGTTTTTCCTGGCCATGGATATTCTTCTAGAATATATATTTTTATATACCATAAATTAATACAGTCATTCTACATCTGTCCCTTTCCTTATGACTCATTTCACTCAGTGTGATACTCTCCATCTCCATCCTTTGTAGGCAAATTTCATGACTTCATTTTCCCTGACAGCTGCATAGTATTCCATTGTGTAGATGTGCCATAGTTTCTTTATCCATTGTCTGTTCTTGGGCACTAAGGTTAATTTCAGATTCTGGCTATGGTGAATAGTGCTGCAATGAACATAAGAGTGCAGGTGGTGTTTCTGCTCTATGTTTTTGGGCCCCCAGGTATATTCCCAGAAGTGGTTTTACTGGGTCAAATGGGAGCTCAATTTCTAGTATTTTGTGAAACGTCCATGTTGTTTTCCAAAAAAGCTAGATCAGTTGGCATTCCCACTAACAGTGATGGAGTGTCTCTTTCAACCCGCATCCACACCAACACTGGTTTCTCATGTTCTTTTGGATGTGTCCCAGTCTCTGTGGTGTTGTTTTGATATCTCATTGTTGTTTTGATCTGCTCCCTGATGATTAGTGCTGAAGATAATTTTTTCATGTGCCTTTGAGCATTTGAATTTCTTTGTTGAGAAAGTTTCTGTTCATTTCATTGCCCCATTTTCTGATGGGATTGGGGGATTGGATGTTTCTTTTTGTAGAGTTCAACCAGTGCCTTGTATATCCTTGATATTAAGCTCTATCAGAAGGGTATTGAGTGAATATCTTTTCCCATTCTGTAGACTGTCTTTGTATCCTGGTCACTGTTTCTTTTGCGGTGCAGAAGCTTCTTAGTTTAAGATAGTCTCTCATTTGTTTATCTCTGCTTCCACTTGCTTGGTCAGTATTTCCTCTTTGGAGATACCTTTAGCGTCAATGTAGTAGAGGGTTTTGCTGACCTTTTCTTCAGTGTACCTTATGCATTCTGGTCTGATGTTGAGGTATGTATTTCATTCTTATCTGACTTTTGTGCATGGTGTTAGGTAGAGGCCCGAGCACTTTTTTTTTACATGTAGCTGTTAAGTTTTGCCAGCATCATTTGTTAAAGAGGTTTTCCTTGCTCTACTTTATATTTCTCACTCCCTTATCAAAGATTAGATGATCCTATATTTGAGGGTGTGTGTAAGGATATTCAACTCTATTCCATTGGTCTGCAGATCTGTCTTTGTTCCAATACCATGCTGTTTTAATTATTACTGCTTTGTAGTACAGTTTGAGGTCAGGGAAGGTGATGTATCCCATGTTTTTTCCCCAAGAATTGCTTTAGTTATTCATGGGGGCTTGTTGTTCCATAATAATTTCAGGAGTGTTTCATCAATTTCTTTGAAGAATTTCAATGCAATATAGGGATTGCATTGAATCTGTATAATGCTTTGGGAACTATTACCATTTTGACAATGTTAATTCTCCCAATCCATGAGCAGGGGATGTGTTTCCATTTTTTTGTATCCTCTTTTATTTCTTGAAGTAGTGTTTTGTAGTTTTCTTTGTAACGGTCATTTATCTCCTTAGTTAGGCTGATTTCCAAGGTATTTGATTTTCTGACGCATGATTGTGAATGGGATTTGTTTTTCATATCACTTTCTTTCTCTCATTATTTGCATATAGGATAGCCATGAACTTTGGGGTATTGATTTTATAGCCTGCGTCTTTGTTATACAAGCCTGTTGTTTCTTGGAGCTTCTTGGTAGAGGCTTTAGGGTTCTCTAAGTATAGTCATCAGCAAATAGATCTTACTGTTCCTTTAGCAAACCTATTTTTCTAAAGCACTTCTACATTCTGTCACCTAGATTGACCATAGCAATTGACTAGTCATGGACATCAAGCTGTTTCATGTTTTAGTTGTTCTCTGGTAGATATTCCTGTGCAAAAGTCATAATCCATATGGGCTGGTATTTCAGAAAATTCCCATAAAAGTAATATTTTAAGTATGGATCTTGAGATATACTGCCAAACACCTCAGAAGAAATTTTTTACCTATCTTAACTATCTTAACTTTGTTAATATTTTTCAAGTTACTTGAAATATTCTGCATTTTCAGAGTACAGTTTATTAAGCTTTTTCACAATCATTTATTTGATTTTCATTTGCCGAAAGTTTTTTAAGTGAATCTCTGGAGGTTCAGGGGTCCTATCCGCAATATTAGCAAACCAGGCTTGTGGTTCAGTGAGGGCTCCGAGAATGCAGTGCTGCTCAGGGCCTGCAGTGCTGGATTGCCTGGGTTGCCCAGCTGTGCCTTGGGTTTCCAGGGCTATGTACACTCAGTGTTGTTTGGGACCTCCAGGCCTGCACTCAATAAAGGCCCAGGAGACAATGTAATGCAAAATTGGCCCCCAGCGTCATTTCTATTTTATTTCATAACAAAATAGGGACTGTAACATCAGAGAATTGGGCTCAGAGATATTACATGATTTTCCCAGGATCACATAGTCTCTAAAACATTGTCTATTCCAGATTTTCTGTTTGTTAATTGTTACTTCCCTATATAGGAACAAAAGATCCATAGTTGAAAAGATTATAAAGAGTATGGAAAGATCAATAATTCTTTATCAATTCTAGTAAGCATAGAATTGAAATTCTAAAAATTTCTTTGCTTATAATTTTCAGACAGATAAGTCAACTTTATCAAATGTATATTATGTATGCAATACTAATCCAAATGACAAAAAATAATATCCCCAATAAGTTGCTAAGTGACTTCAGAAGAGTCGCTTAGTACTTTAAAAGAAAGGAATGTTGTATGTCAAGATCCACAGACCTATAGCATATTTTAAGTTGGTAGCTTCTTCAGTGAAACTGGGCTCGAGGACATGTGAAAGATGTAAAGAGTGGCCTGAGTTATGATGTGATGAAGTTGAATTAGATTCTTTAAGAATAGAGAGGGAAGTAGGATCAGTAGTGTTTTTCTAAGGAAATAAAATTAGTAAGTTTTTTTAAAATTTTGTTATATTGTCACATCAAATTCAAATATTAGTTTGTAAGTAACTGCACACAAAGATACAATGTATTGTTAATTCTAATATTAATCTCATTAAGTTTTATTTGTTTTAGAGATTTATTGCAGAAAAAATTGATATAATTTACTTTACTGATTTGTGCACTTAAAATGGTTGGAGGTAAATTTTGTTTTTTGACTAAAATTTTTAAAAAATACTGTCTGAAATTATAAGCAGTTGTTTTAAGTCTCTTATAAATATCATATAACAACATACAGTTAGCATCCTAGGTAACAAAAATTCTGTATTGGCTGTAGCACTGTAGCACTGTCGTCCCATTGTTCATCGATTTGCTTGATATAGTAATGTGTATAGTTATGTCACTAGTAATATCTCCATTGAGAGACTTGTTACTGTTTTTGGCATATCAAATACCCCAAGGGTAGCTTGCCAGGCTCTGCCATGCGGTTGGGAAACTCTCGGTAGCTTGCTGGGCTCTTTGAGAGGGACGGAGGAATCGAACCCAGGTCAGCCGCGTGCAAGATAAATGCCCTACCCACTGGCTAGTATTTATTAAATAAAATTCTTTACTTTTTATCGCATTGATTAGTTTCAGTACCATGAAAGCATCTAGCATTGGATCAAAATTACTAATTTGTAGATTGAACTCTTCCTTGATTATAAGGTATTGAAAATACCACAGTATGACATTTCAATTAATTCATAACAAAGCTCAGTTTATCTTTAGTTTACATGAAAGGTTTGGTTTTTAAACTCATGGTCAAGTTTTTTAAAGGCTGAAAACGTGTAAATATCTGAGTTGTAGCTCCTGATTTGTTTTTTTTCATAGTGTCATACGAATATGGAGCTTTTAAAAGAATATTACAGCAAAATATTCATAGTTTATTTGCCTGTTATTAGGGAATAGGAAGATGGGAACCATGGATAAAAAAATTGGATGAGGCTCCTCCAATTTCTAAGGATGCACAATTTAATGAAATCATTGTACCAACTCTGGACACAATTCGATACTCTATGTTAATGAGTTTGTTGACTACTCATCAAAAGCCTTCACTATTTGTAGGACCAACAGGAACTGGAAAGAGTTCTTATATTATTGTAAGTATTATGAAACTCCATATTTAATATGCATAATATTTCTAAGAATATTATTTTTAATTATCTGGAATTGTCACTATTAAATTTGATCTGGGTCTTATAGAAAATTTTTATATAGTTACCTAGTAATTTTAGAAAATTGACTAAATATAATGTAATTTTAAGCCATTAAATTGTTGACGCATCTGTTTAGGTGTTTTAGTAAGAATAACTTCTTCAAGATAAAGAATTTTATATCTCTTGGGAAGTATAACTAAATTTTATAATTATTTTTAGTTAATATCTGAAATTTTTCTCTGTGGTAATCAGATTTATTTTTATTATGATTTCTTGGTTGAGACCTGTTTTGTGTTAAGGTAATTCCAGTTGCTATAGCAGATAATGTCCACATCATGGTTGTTTTATACAACCAATCATCTCTGGAATTTTGGGTATCTATGTTGATCAAAGATCAGTTCATGCTTCTAGTTTCAGATTTTTAAAGACAGATACATGAATGGAACTAGTAGTAAATGAGCAGTAATTATTTCACATGGCAAATAAATTACAGATTTCTCCAAGATCAACTGAATAGTGTGGAGCCCTATTTTGTGAGTATGAGCCCTCTTGGAAGTGCCTTCTAGATGACTATACACAAAATGAGGTGATCCATTAATAAAATATATGAACATGGGTCAGAGCGATAGTACGGGGGTTAAGTCTCTTGCCTTATAGTCAGCTGATTCAATTACTAATACCGGATATGAGTCCCATAAGCGTTGCCAGGAATAATCTCTGAGCACAGAACCTAGAATAAACTCTGAGCACCACTTCATGTGGCCCGACCCCTCACTGCCCTCGAAAGTAGCAGTATGATTTAGGTTAGAGAATCATGCAATGCATTTGTTATTGTGAAGTAGCTAAAGAAATTGCTTGTCTGTTCCACTCAGAACAAGGAATGAGAAAACCTCAGCAGTGCTGATGAACTAGATCTTGGCTGCTCTTCCTCTGGCCCTACTCATTATCCAGCCCGAGGGCAAGAAGTAGACAGAACGTAGCACATAAAGTGTGAAGGAACCTTCCACATTAGAAGTTAAGGAATAGAGAATTGTTGTGATTAAGGATAGTTGCTGTAGCGACTGGAGCTATAGCACAGCGGGTAGGGCATTTGTTTGTTTTTGGCCAAACCCAGTGGTAGCACTGTAGCACTGTCATCCCATTGTTCATCAATTTGCTTGAGCAGTCACCAGTAATGTCTCCATTGTGAGACTTGTTGTTACTGTTTTTGGTATATCGAATACACCACAGGTAGCTTGCCAGGCTCTGCCGTTCGGGTGAGATACTCTTGATAGCTTCCAGGCTCTCCAAGAGGGATGGAGGAATCGAGGAATCGAACCCAGGTCGGTCGCGTGCAAGGCAAACTCCCTACCCATTGTGCTATTGCTCCAGTCCAGAAGCATAATGAACTATAAAAATATTTATAACCTATCAAGTAGAAAAATAATAACAAAATAAAATGCAAAGGATATCCTCAATTTTGTGAGTGATTTTTGTTGGTTTTTTTTTTTTTTTGACCTGGGAAATTTGTTGCTTGGGTTGAATTTAATGTGAGCACAAATGAAAAAGGCTTTGTCTTCAGCAACTATTCTTTTTTCTGTTTTTGCTTTTTGGGTCACACCCAGCATTGCACAGGGGTTACTCCTGGCTCATGCACTCAGGAATTACTCCTGGCGGTGCTTGGGGGACCATATGGGATGCTGGGAATTGAACCCGGGTCGGCCACATGAAGTCAAACACCTTACCTGATGTGCTATTGCTCCAACCCCTGGTTTAATCTTTTTACATTATCAGGACACTGTGTTTAAATTTTTATTAAAGACTTTACATTTTAAATTTTAAAAAAGACTTTCAAGAATGTTGCTTCGAGATCATTTTGAAATGTCTAAATATAATTCCTACTCTGGCTCATTTCATTATGTCCTGTTACAGAATTTTCTTTTAAATCAACTCAATAAAGAAACCTACAGACCTCTGCTCATTAACTTCTCAGCACAAACCACAGCATCTCAAACTCAGAATATTATCATGTCTAAACTGGACAAAAGAAGAAAAGGAGTTTTTGGTCCACCTTTGGGAAAACAAATGGTAATAGATCTCTTTTCCTATACATAGGATCAGCAATGGTCCTATTCATGAACATTGTGAAAATAAGGAAAACAGACATACCAGAATATTGATTTGGTAAATGATCTAACTACTAGTTCTCTCATTAAGATTTTTTTCCTTAAGGCTGGAGAGATAGTACATCAGTGGGTGCTTGCTTTCATGCAGCTAACAGGAGTTCATGGTATAGCAAGCCCTGCCAGGAGTGATTCCTAAGAACATAGCCAGAAGTAAACCCTGAGTACAGTCATATGTGTTCTCCACCCCACACACACACACAAGATTTTTTTTTATTATTACAGTCTTTGTTGCTTTGTTCTTCTAGTTTAGCATTTTCTTTTGTTTTTTAAAACAACCCTGTTGTCAATAAACTTAGCTGGGTTCCTCTGCCATCTTAGCCTCACCTTCACTATTTAGAGGTTATAATCATTTAAAATTAGCACCCTTTCACTAATTTTAATGTATTGAAATTGTATAAGAAAAAAGAGAAGGCAAAATGATAAATAAAAGTACTAATGGTTCCTTAGCTATTAATCTATAAAGGTTAGTAGTGAAAATCCATCACTAACCTTAGAAGCATGAGTGCTCAGTGTTGTTCTTGATTTGAGAAGAAATCATCACTTCTGAAGCTGAAGATCTGGGTTCGGTCCTCAGAAACCCATATGGTCCCCATGACCTGTCAGCTGTAATTCCGGAGCTCAGAGCTAGGAGAAATCCACGAGCATCACTAGGTGTGGCCCTAAAACAAAACAAACAAAAGAAAGCATCACTTCTTAAAAACATACTCTTATGAGAAAATAATCGAATTCTTTGCCTCAACATTATTTATACAATATGGTAACATATTAAGGTGTTATCATTTTCTAATACCTTTTTTTCCTTTGTTCTCAGGTTGTCTTTGTAGATGATGTCAATATGCCTGCTCGGGAGGTATATGGTGCCCAACCTCCCATTGAATTACTTAGACAGTGGTTAGATCACTGGAATTGGTATGACCTAAAAGATTGTTCTATGATTAAACTAGTGGACATACAAATCTTGTGTGCTATGGGACCTCCAGGTACATTTTCTGAGTTTGTGATAATTCATTTGGAAAATTATTCTAGTTGTGTCTAAAAAGCTCACTGGAGGGAAGTTGACACAGATGGTGGGATTAGTAATGGAACATTGTAAGTAATAAACCCAACTATGAATAATTTTGTAACTCATGGTGCTTTAATAAAACAAAATTTTGGAAAAAAATAAAGAAATGTGATTTACAAAGTTATTGATTTTTTTAAAAGAAACACAAAGACCCAGTTTTCCTATTTTTTTTTAAGAAAAAAAATCTCACAAAACAAGTTATACTTGACTTAGTCCTATAATGAGTTCCTCCCATTCTGGGGAATTTCTTTCTCTACTACTTTCCAGTAATAGTCTCTGTTTTCTAAGAAAAGAAAAAAAGAGAGTTCTTTAGAGAGAGATAGAGGAACTCACTTGAGTAATTCGACTTGCAGGTTTTGTATATGTTTACTGTGGGTATGTGTTGTGCCCGAAAAGAGTATTCCACAACCATCAACATTGTTAAAAGGATGGCCTTGGTTGAGACCAGTCTCTCCCCAATTCTTACAAATTGCTTTTTCTCCCATCTGCTGTGATATTTCTCCCCATTGCCTGTTCCTGCATTCTGAATACCTGGAAGCCCTGATGGCAGTTCTACTTCATTTATTAATGTTTCAGCTGAATAAAATGTCTCGGCTTCAGATATCATTTTTCTTCTATCCTAGTGAAGTGCCTTTCTAGTAAATCCCTGGACTTATCTAGGCTATTAAGGGGAATTTAAACAAGATATAGCCCAAGAATTAGTCTTAATGATACTTTAATTTTTTTAATAAAAATTTATAAACTCAAAGGAATCTTTGTGTAGGGGAAATTTAATACTCTGAAATATCTAAAATAGTTGATCCAACTTAACTAGACTTAAAAAATGTTTTTAAATTGAATCACCATGAGATACACAGACAGTTACAAAGTTGTTCATTATTTGGTTTTAGTCACACAGTGTTCCAATATACATTCACTCACCTGTGTACATTTCCCTCCACCAGTGTCCCCAGTTTTCTTCCCCCCCCCACCCGCCACCAGACTGATTCTTTGGCAGACACTCTTTTATCTCTCTCTATTTCTCTCTCTCTCTCTCTCTGCGTCTTGTTCTCCTTATGTTTCACTCTCTCTTCTTTCTCTTTGAGCATTATGGTTTGCTAAAAGTTTATCATAATGTGGAAAAGTTACCATGTATATCCCTTTATCTCCTCTCAACACTCAGTTCTTGTCCAGAGTGATCATTTCCATCAATCATTGTCATACATTGTCATACCTCTGCCTTAACTTTCCTCCTCCCCAAATTTGTGAAACTTCCAATCATGGTGGCTGCATAGTATTCCATTATAAGTGTACCATAGATCCTTTATTCAATCATCTGCTCTTGGGCACAAAGGTTGTTTCTAGATGATTCTGACTATTGTGAATAGTGTTGCAATGAAAATAGAAGTCCAGATGGCCTTTTTGCATTATTTATGGGCTATTCAGGGTATATTCTCAGAAGTGATATTGCTGGATCATATGGAAGCTCAATTTCTAATTTTAATTTCTTCTTCTGAAATATGGTATTTTAAAATTTTTTATAATCACTTATTTTTGTTTATCAAGATTTTTTCAATATCTGAATTTGGGCGGGAAGGGAGGAGGAGGAGTTTAGGGTCATACCCAGATGTGCTTGGGAACCATATGGTGCCAGAAATAAAATCAGAAAACTGCATAACAGCAGTTGCCTTAACCCTTGTGCCATCTTGTCAATGCTTTCAATATTATTCAGCATAAATTTCACAAATATTTTGTATACTAAAGTCTATATAAGCCTGTAAAATAGGGACTTTGAGACAGTGGT
Source organism: Sorex araneus (assembly GCF_027595985.1). Classification (NCBI taxonomy): domain Eukaryota; kingdom Metazoa; phylum Chordata; class Mammalia; order Eulipotyphla; family Soricidae; genus Sorex; species Sorex araneus. The sequence goes on along the minus strand of NC_073313.1, from coordinate 228,656,734 downwards.
GGAGGGTTATTGGTAGTTTGGTGGTACAGTAGCATTGCAAATATAAAGTAGTAATATGAAAACTGCTGTAAATCATGTTGCCCAAGGGACGTCAGAATTACCTGGAGAATAGGGGGGTGGGCGCGTCAGGGCCGGTTGGTGGGTGGCTGAAAGGTGCCAGGCAGGGCTAGGGCTTCGGAGGGAGCACCAGACCGCGGGCAGGGGGCGGGGGAAAGGCTTCTCCACGTTGGGCGGGGTCTCCAAGGGACGTCCCAATTACATCACTCTTCCTGAACTTCGCTTTCAAGCTCTTCATGTTTAATCCATTCAGTCTTCCAAATGCACTAGTGGAGATTTTTCAACACCCCATGGAGGCGGGCCCCGCGGGCTGCTGCTTCCCCAGGAAAGCACGGCCGCCAGGCTCGCTTCCTGCTCGGCTTCCTCGATTTGTCTGCTCTTAAACAAACAGAAAAACCCATCCACAAACCTGAATGTTTTGCAAAATATGTATTAGAGAAATGAAACAGTTAAAATCACTTAAAGTTATTATTGTGATTTATAATGTTGCTTATTAATGGTGTCTTTACCCAAATTTCATAATTTAATCTCTTTAAAAATCAAATGCTAGAGCCAGAGAGTGAGAGCGCAGTGGTTAAGGTACTTGGCTTCTATTCAGCTGATCAAGATTTGATCCCCGGTACTACATGGTCATCGAGGCACTGCCTGGACACTTCTAAACCCTCCTCTAAAAATCAAATGCTTTTTGTTTATTTTAAAATGATATCATCGATTGACATTATAAAATGATTTATTGCATTTTAAGTTAGTTATGAGACCCTGACAGTTGGAATATAATCATTACATTATAGAAGTTAGATAATCCCCCAAATTAAAAAAATGCAAGCACACAGTGAAGTAGCCACATGAACCATGTTGACTGTTCTTAGAAGATTAATTTCAAAATATCGGAAAGAAATAGGTTAATGTCAAAGTTGTACTGAACTTTAGCCATGTTGGGGGATTGTAAGGTTAATCAGGTTTACCAGAGTAATTTAAATATTGTTTACATTGTAATTTACATTGCATAGTAATATTATTTCATGTTAATAGTACATGATATATATCAAAGTTTTGTAGTAATAAGGATGCTTATACTTTAAAGCCCTGAACCATGAGTCATGGAGAAAGTAGTGTCCAGTTGCTTGCTGTCCATTCTGATTCCCTTTGGTAGTAAAACCTCAACCCCATTATGTTTAATTAGTTTAATTCATTCAGATAATAATTCTAAAAGAAATTTCAGGTTAGAGGAAACCTGTTTTGAGGTTAGGAATATCCAATTGATTGTTCTTACATTTTCTGTGTGCTATGAATTAATCCATCTTTCAAGATATTTTTGATTTTTTTTGCTTGATGTAGAAAATACTAGATAAAACACCATATTATATTTGAAAATTATCATTGAAAGTTTTCCTTTTTAATATTTAGGTGGTGGTCGAAATCCAGTAACTCCTCGATACATGAGACATTTCAATATTATAACAATCAATGAATTTAGTGACAAGTCCATGTTTACTATCTTCTCTAGAATTTTAAATTGGCATTTAAAAACATGGTAAGTTATTTACAGTTTGTTTCATGAGGGGGATATGAAACCCTTTTGAGCATAACACAGAAGGAATTACTGTTAGAGTATTGTTCTCTCTCTCTCTCTTTTTTTTTTTTTTTTTTGGTTTTTGGGTCACACCCGGCGATGCACAGGGGTTACTCCTGGCTCTTCACTCAGGAATTACCCCTGGCGGTTCTCAGGGGACCATATGGGATGCTGGGAATCGAACCCAGGTCGGCCGCATGCAAGACAAACGCCCTACCCGCTGTGCTATCACTCCAGGCCCTGTTCTCTCTCTTTTAAAATCTGGTCTTGTATTCTAGCCTAGAAATCCTTACAATGTTTTCTACCAAGTAGTATAAATTATTGATATTTAATTCTTTTACCACCTTGTGTACTTGTTACTACAAAGATATGACAAGTTTATCTGTGACTTTGATATCCTCTAGAATAACTGTGCACCTGAGTAGCCTCGGCTATTCTTAGCTGGGGAGCCATTCCTCACTAACTCTGGACTCTCATTTCTTCTCCTCAAGAGGTGAGAAGTAAAGGAGTAAAGTAGATCAGAGCAGCACAGGCTTTGGCTTCTTGATGCCAACCCTAAAGCAATTGTCATTACTTGCCCTTTCTAGTGAGGATAAAGGAGGAGGCCAGAGCTGGTTCTGCATTATGCCAAAAGTTTAAAAAAAATGCTGAATAGATATTCTTTCCCTGGGTTTTCTCTACCCTAATAATGCTGTTTCCTTTTTCATTCTGGCTCATTTCTTGACTTTAAGGATTCTTATTCCTTCTTTTTCTATATCCTTGATTTCTTAGTTCCCTTTCTGAAAATATATATTTACCAGTGTTCTTTCAAGGATTTTATCGACATGTAGTCAGTCCTACATAGAAAGTTTCGGGGTTTGAGGATACAAAGTAATGACTGGAAAGTAGTTTTTAAATAAGTCAAAATCTTTCTTTCTCAAGAGATAAAATTATACTTTATATCAAAGATAATCTTATAAAATAAATAAGTTGATTTACTCAGAAGAAAACCTCTATGCTAATCTTCCTAAATGTTACTTAAGTATCCTCATTCTATATTTGCTAATTTTTTTTACTTAAAAATTCAGTTATAAATTTCCAGAAGACTTTCTAGATTTGACAACACAAATTGTAAATGGTACAATGACTCTGTATAAAGAAGCAATGAAGAATCTCTTGCCTACTCCAGCTAAATCTCACTACTTGTTCAACCTCCGGGATTTCTCCAGAGTCATACAGGGTGTGTGTTTGTCAAGGCCAGAAACAGCAGAAACCAAAGAAGTGATTAAACGTCTTTGGGTCCATGAGGTAAATGTCTTTGTTATAGAAATATAATCATTCTATAATCAAATATTTTACTATCTGGATGTAAAAAGATTTAAGTATATTATTGAAATGTATTTAGTTCTTAGATATTAGAAAAACTAGTAATCAAGATAATTTGGAAAACCACTAAGTGTAAAAACTATTGTGCTCCTTCTTTCTGTTGATTTATAGGATATTTTGAAGTAGGTTTCTCATTAAACTAATCTTCTTTAAACTTAATCCTTGTTAAAGGATTTGACAATATAGAATAATGGCAAACCCTTGGCTTTTGATTAAAAAACTGAGATTACCTAGCAGTGAATGAGAGGGGGGAAAGAAAAGAGTAGACTAGAAGTTACATAAGGACAGTGGTAGCAAACCTGGGCACTTGGTGGTGGTGAGGTGCAGTAATTTGGTATGGCCACATGTACTGATTATGATCCTGGTTGCTCATTAGTTTGTACCTAGCAATTCCACAGCCAGGCAGTGCAACTGCAACACCTTTATAAAGCATAACAGTGACGTCTGGAGAGCATTTAACCAGAGCCGTGTGAGAACCAAAATTCAAAGAATGTGACCTCTTACAATCACATGTGCAAGTACTGCAACTAAAGGAGTGCAACCCTGGAGAGCTTTGCAGCTGTATGTGTGTAAACACTGAAGCTAATCTCTGGCATGTGTCTCCCAACAAGTCCACAACTAAAAAGTGTACCAGTACCACTGCTGGGTATATGTATAGCTCCTGATCATTATAGCAACAACAATAACCAAAGGGAAGGGTAGGGGTGGAGGATAAAGACTACAGGAAAAAATGCCTCACACAGTGAGATGAAGCAAAGGGAAACTAGGGAAGCAATCCTAAGGGGCAGGACTTCCAACATATTGAATTGGGAGGGAGGAGCAGGTTAGAGGAAGACTTAGATAACTGCAAAGTGACAGTCTTTATGGGACCCTCAGAGCGCTTTGAAGAAATGGTTATAATGGAGCAAGTTTAACTATTTCTTGCAGTCTCATAATGTGTGCATAGAGCCAGAATGATTTTTGTCAGTTGCTCTTTGTAGTGACTTACCAAGACAATTGACAAATATTCAGAACAAACTAATTTTCTACCTGAAGTTCTTTTATTTCTAGAAAATGTATTTAGAAACAATAATAATACCTATTGATTCACCAGTAATTTGAAAAATTATTTTTGAAAGCTTTGTGCCTTAGAAAAAGGAATGGAGGGGGCAGAGTGATAAGACAGCAGGTAGGTGATAAGAGTAATAAGACTCGCCTTGCATGTGGCTCACCCAGGTTTAATGCTGGTAGCCCATATGGTCCCTCGAGCCTGAAAGGAACAAGTCCTGAGCTCAGAGTTAGGAGTAAACCCTGAGCACAACTGAATGAGGCCCCAAAACAAAAGACAAAAAAAATTTAAATAAGAAAAGATACTTTAAAATTCTCATGAACATTAGCATTAGGGGTAGACACCTTCTCTAGTTTCTGGTTCTTTAGTTCTTAATGCTCTTTGCATATCTGTGATCTTTTTGTCACTCCAAATTACCTTTACTTATTGGTAAATTGTTGAAACTTAAAAGAGTAAACCTAAGTATATATGATTAAGATTAATATTTTAAATGAACATTATTATGAGTTGATCCTGATTGGATATACTATTAATAAAGCCCACAAATTTTCAGAAAGTACTTTATACTCTTTGAGATTATGCTAGAAAGATTAAAAATTTTTTTAAAGAATTAATTTCTAAATCTACTATAAAATTATACAGGTCCTTAGGGTGTATTATGATCGCCTTCTGGATAATGCAGATCGAAGTTGGCTGATAAACTACATTCAAGAAATTTTGAAAACTTACATGGGTGAAGATTTTTCTGAGCTTTTTAAGAGTTTGGATTTTGATAAGGATGGCAATGTGGAAGAAGATGACTTACGGAGCTTAATGTTTTGCGATTTCCATGATATCAAGAGGGAGGATACTAACTACAGAGAAATTGAAAATGTAGATAGTCTTCGAGTAATAGTGGAAGCTCACCTAGAAGAATATAATAACATGAGCAAAAAACCCATGAACCTTGTTTTATTTCGCTTCGCTATTGAACATATCAGCAGGATTTCCAGGATCCTGAAGCAGCCTCGCAGTCATGCTCTCTTGGTTGGTGTTGGAGGAAGTGGAAGGCAGTCTGTTACCAGATTAGCTGCCCACATGGCTGATGACGCAGTTTTCCAGGTTGAAATCACCAAGGGTTATGGGAATGTTGAGTGGCGTGAAGATTTAAAAGTGATTTTAAGGAAATGTTCTGAAGGGGAGATGCACGGTGTTTTCCTATTTACAGATACGCAGATTAAAAAGGAGTCATTCCTAGAAGATGTGAACAATCTGCTAAATGCTGGGGAGGTTCCAAATCTCTTTGCATTAGATGAGAAGCAGGAGATATGCGATAAGATGCGTCAGTTAGATCGTCAACGAGATAAAACCAAACAAACAGATGGAAGCCCTGTAGCTCTTTTCAACATGTTTATCGATCGATGTCGCAACCAACTGCATGTTGTCCTCGCTATGAGTCCTATTGGAGATGCATTTCGGAATCGTCTTAGAAAGTTTCCTGCTCTTGTTAACTGCTGTACAATAGACTGGTTTCAGGTATTAACATGTGAATGATTGATCAGATTTCCACAAATTTTCAATCTCCATCATCATGATGAGTTATTTTATATAACCCCCGCAAAAATGTAGTTTAGTAGAATATTCTGGTCAATTGCAAAATTATGATTTATAGGATCATCATATAGAAAAAATCTTTCTTTTATGGACATAATGTATGGAACTACTCATCTCAAAATATTTATAGAAAGGTTTAGGACAATTCTGTTTACCATTGACATCCCTGACAGGAAGCTACATTCTGGAAGACCTTACTGAGGAAAATGGAGTGAAGGAATTGTTCACAGAGGTGTAAGTAGGATTAAAGGAGCAGAGAAGGAGTGGTGGAACAGTCAGGAAGTGGTAGGAATAGGAAGTTGTTAGTATAGCTGCATGAAAAAGGCCAGAGAATGGAGTGCTATGGGAGTTTGAAGCTATGGAAATTGAACTGGCTCATAAGAACAGGTCCCAGAAAAACACAGCACCTGCTAGAAGGATAGGCAGGGTATAGCATTCCTCTCTCTCCTCTCACTGTTTAATTGTCAATATCAGTCAACCCCAACAATAAGTCAGAGGGAAGAAAGTCAGAGTAACTCAGAGTAACTGTTTTAGAAACTTCAGTATCATGAAGCACAGAACAGAATAGACAGGATGTGTTGTAAGAATTTGTGGCTGTGATAGTGATACTATACTGAGATCTAACTCAAGAATTTCTTTCCCCCTGGGGGAATTTACATGTTCTCTCTCTACTATCATTTCCTGCTAAGGGTATTTATTTCACATAAGACTAATTTATTGAACCTTTGCTTTGTAGCAAGTCTAATTCTAAAAACTAAGAGTAGTGGGAAATGAGAGCAGCAAATCCTCTGTTCTGTTGAGCTTAAAAGAATGGGGGGAGGATTGATCATATAACTTAGCTTAAAGGGAGTAAAAGGGCTTTCTGGATAGAGATCTTTAAGATGAGACGTGAAAGACAAAAAGTGTTACTATGGAGAGGATCTTGGCACAGATTGTGAACTGGTCAAGGCAAGAAGCTAAATAGAGGGGATGAGGAGTTGAGAGAAAATTAGAATAATGAAAGCCAGTAAATATTAGGAAATAATGGAGTGTTAAGATCAGAAATGTATGAAGGATTATATGAGGAAGGTCTACAAGTAGGTTTTAAATTTGACTTTAAGTAAGTTGAAAAATCTTCAGAGTACCACCTATTGGGGAGTGTGATGTTTGCTAATTTTTATTTTTAAAATATCACCTTAGCAGCTGATTGAAGCACATAAGCAGGGAGACTAATTCTATGACATTTAAAATATTTCAGGTAGGTGATGACAGAGTTGACTTATAACTTGAGAAAAAGGGGGAAAGGATTTGTAAGCGTTTTAATAATGATGCTATTGGACTTAAGTTTGGGGTGATAAATGATGGAGGAAGAGAAGGTACATCAGGGTTGATTCTTGCATTTTAGTTTGAACTGGTTGGAAGATGGTGATGTTTACCAAGTTGAGGAAGATTGCAATTTTTGGAGGACACAGGAACCACAATGGACTTGAAGATCTCCTTGATTTCAAATCAGGAGAATATTTATGTAATTTCTGGAGTTTGGGGAAGGATGGTAACATCTACCTCAAAAAAATTGTTGGAAGAATTAAATGCAATGATACCAATGTAATGTGCACAAAAATAGGTGTCCCATAAGTTTAGATCCTTGCTCCTGATAAGCAGATTTTGGTTCCTGAAAGTATTGTGAAGAGTTCGTATTACATGAACTAACTTCCTGTCACAAACACACAAGTGATTTTCTTAGGGGAAAATTCCTCACTAAAGTGTTTTACTCCCATCCTGTCCATCATACTTTGCCCTCCATGTTCACTATCCATAATCTGGGAACTGCAGTACTACAGACTCTTAGTAGTAATGTAATGAAGCACTAAAGCATTTATCTTAAATTTAGTCATGGCCTGAAGATGCACTACAGGCAGTTGCCTCACGCTTCTTGGAAGAAATTGAAATGTCAGAGGAAGTACGAGAAGGCTGTATCGACATGTGTAAAAGCTTCCACACATCTACTATAGAATTATCAACATCCTTCTATATCGAGCTTCAAAGATACAATTATGTGACTCCTACCTCTTATCTTGAATTAATCTCCACCTTTAAATTATTATTAAAGAAAAAAAGAAGGTAAAAATGAATCTAATGTAATAGGGACTTATTTCACACACATAATATTGGGGTAGGAAATGAGTGTTTTGGTATTCTTTGTGTTTCTGCATTGTCTAGCACATTGTAAATGCATATTTATGTCTGTTGATGAAATGAAGGTATACTAAACGTGAGACCTCAGGAGACCTGGCTGTGATATTAAGTGAATGCCGCCAGTAGAGAGTAATTTTTTCTTTGTAGCAAATAAATAGCAAAATAATAGTTGTCTTTAGTAAAGACAACTATTCAATTAACATGATCAGCTTTTCCTCTTTAAATAATCTCATTTGTCAATATTAATACAAGATACGGTATACTTATACAGTATATCTACATGCTATAAAAATTGTGAAGTATTTTATGTGCTTGTTAGTGACTTTTACACCCAGAAAACATTCGAATTATTTTTTTATTCTAAAAATTAGCATTCAGTATACTATAAAATATAAAAACATTAAATAAAGTTAGAAATTTAGAAATTTTAGTGATATCATGAAGCTGACACCCAAGGACCATAGATATAAGGGCCAGGGGGATTACCCCATAGCTAGAAGACTGCTTCATGAGCGGAGGGGAGAAGACAGATGGAATAGAGAAGGGATCACTAAAAATATTGTGGCTAGAGGAACCAGTTGGGATGGGAGATGCATGCCAAAAGTAGATAATGGACCAAACATGATGACCTCTCAGTGTCTGTGTTGGAAGCTATAATGCCCAAAAGTAGAGAGAGAGTATGGGGAATATTGTCTGTCTTAGAGGCAGGGGGAGAGTGGAAAAGGGGGGGTATACCCAGAATATTGGTGGGGAATGTGCACTGGTGGAGAGATGGGTGTTTGATCATTGTGAGATTGTAACCCAAACGTGAAAGCTTGTAACTATCTCATGGTTATTCAATAAAATTTTAAAAATTAAAAAAATAATTAGTTTTATTTCCCCCAGTTACCTTTGGTCCATGCTTGGAGGTGCTCAGGAACTACTCCAGGCTCAATTCTGTCAGTGCTCAGGGGAACAGAGTACGGATCCCAGCCTGTGGTTGCTTTTTAGGAAGTTTGCAACTAATGTTTAGTTACATTCAAAAAGTTAAACAGGGCTGGAGCTATAGTACAGCAGGTAGGGCGTTTGCCTTGCACGCGGCCGACTCGGGTTCGATTCCCAGCATCCCATATGGTCCCCGAGCACTGCCAGAAATAATTCTTGAGTCCAACACCAGGAGTAACCCCTGAACATCACGAGGTGTGATCCAAATACCAAAAAGAAAAAAAATTTCAACAATGCTTTATAGTATATATACAATTTTAATGTTTTTGTTTTTAGGGGGTTAACATCACATTTTTCTAAGTATCCAATTTATAAATTCAATAAGCTAAATGTAAATATATAGCAAGTCATAATTGCTTGAAAAAATTTTGCTGCTATTTTCCAAAATTGAGATATCCATTAAAGATACAAATGTTAACTCTGTTACTCAATTATCTAATCTATATGGACAGCTGAGGCTGATCTGTTATGCTAACAGTGTTTCTCTGAGTGGGCAGTAATGCCTCACTGCCATGAGGGTGGGATACTGGGTGGATTCTGTTAGCCTCGCATGCAACTGATAAACACTTTCAGTTTATTCTGTTTGTTCTCTTTAAAAAAAAAAGCAGATTTTTCAGAGAAGGTTCTAAGTGTTATTTGGTTTGTTTGTGTTTTCTGAAAAAGGGGAATAGGCCAAAAAATTTGGGAACCTCTGAGCAAAAATATCAAATTAAACATTTAAAAATGATAGCAAATGAACATAGATCTTGAGATATAATTTTTTATTTTGAGGTGGGGTGGAATGTAGTTTGGGTCACACCTGGTGGTGCTCAGAAGCTCTTCCTGGCTCTTTGCTTAGGAGTGACCATGCCGTCCTGGAGGGAATCTTATCTGGTACTTAGAATGGAAACTGAGGTTGGTGGGATGCAAGGCAGCAATCTTTCTGTTTTTATTTTATTTTACTGGGGACCATATTTGGCTATGTTCAGGCCCCACTCCTGACTCTGTGCTGAGGGATCACTCCTGGTAAGCTCAGGGAACTACATTTGGTGATGGGAATCAAACCCTCATCGGCTGCATGCAAGGCAAGTGCCTTACCTGCTGCACTCTTGCTTCAAAGCAAGGAAAGTATCTTAATCCCTGTACTCTCTTCTTTATTCATACTTTGACTTTGGTTTGTCACATATTAGGGCAGTGATTTCTAAATCTTCCATAGGCATTTTGAAGAACTCTTTTTCATACTGTGATGCTAGCAGACACTTCTCTGTACTCATAATGATCATGCAGTGCCTTTTGCATGTGGCAGATTACAGCTTTCTTATTTGTCATGGTAGTTGGAGATTACCATTAGTACTTTTTTTATCTACTTGAGGAAATAGCAACTCCCACCCAAAACTGCTTCATGAGTTGGTGGAATTTTATTACTTATTTGGCTCTCAAGATAATTTTTACATAGATATTATAATCTTTAGATTTATGGAATCTTACTCTTATGTTCCTCCAAATGTTTTATCCAGGGGAATCAAAACCTCCTGGAAAGTCTGATTAAATTTTCTATATCACTTATGGTTCTGAAGGTCATTCTAATGGGAAAAAGCTTATTAAAAAAAAAGATACATAGAAAGTTGAAAGTAATCATTTTCTAAGCATTTTTGAAATGGCTTTATTTCCTTTCAAATTTTCCTCGGTTCAAAAAATCCCTTACCTCAGTTAGAATTCCCACTCTAGTTTTTCTTCTCTTAATAGCTGAAGCCTGTAGATCACTATAGCTGGGTAGTCCTGCCACTAAAAGCAGATTATCAGGTCACCTACCAGGCAACCAGTGGGTTCACAAGCAAAGTATTATGTAGGATGAACCATGATATTGAAACTGCTTCATGCTGGCAGAACGAGACCTTTCCTGTGCTAGTTCTATGGGATTCCAGCTGAAACGGAACACGCAGATAATGTGGTCTCCTGTAGATAGTCCTCTCAGTTCCCAGTGCTTCCTGTATTTGCTAACTCAGAGGGAATCTTCATGTGGCAAAAGCATGAGGCATTTCTTCCCTTCTGAATGTCTGGGTTTGGTTTTTCTGTGATATTCTTTTCAGTGGTTATCTATTCCAGTCCCAGCAAGAAAGACACTCATTTGAAAAGCGTGACTTTCTGCCTATCGGCTGGTTTATTATCTACTCCAGTTTACTTTTTATAAGTAATTTCTAAAATGTGACATCTTTGTTTTAAAGCATTGTACTTCATCATATGCTTGAATAAATTATTGTTTTCTCTGCATGTGTTATATAGAGGAGGAGGAAGAAAAAGAAGAGAATGAGGAGAAGGAGGGAAGAAGAAAGAAATACTGTCTGCTTTTAGTTTTACACAATTCATTTTTTTAGCATTTACATATTTGACAAATTGCTAATAAAGGCAATTTTCCTACAAATCCTTTAGTTATACTTTAAAAAAATCTCAAGAATACAATAGTTTTCTTAAGAAGGGACACAGAGCCTCACAATTAACATATCTGTCTGATTTCAGTGAAGTAATGATGATGAAAAAGAGGTATGAAGTGGGTTTGGAGAAACTGGATTCAGCTGCCTCTCAAGTAGCCTCAATGCAATTAGAGTTGGAAGCCCTACAGCCTCAATTAAAAGTTGCTAGTAAAGAGGTTGATGAAATGATGGTAATGATTGAGAAGGAGTCTATAGAAGTTGCCAAAACTGAAAAAATAGTTAAAGCTGATGAAACAGTGGCAAATGAGCAAGCTATGGCTGCCAAGGCCATCAAAGATGAATGTGACGCCGACCTTGCTGAGGCCTTGCCAATACTGGAGTCTGCACTGTCAGCCCTGGATACACTCACAGCCCAGGTAAGAGTCCAGCATGTGTGTACTAGAAGGCAGGTCATTTTTTGCCCTCAAGAGGAAAGCACTTGCCCTTGGGTGCAAATCCAGTCTGTCTCGCCGACTTAGTCTTTATACTTAAGGCAACTGGAATAATTTTCCCATTGGATCTCTCATTCACCTGAAAATAAGAAATTCAGGTACATAACTAATTATTTTTTGTTTGTTTGAGCCATATCCAGCAATGCTAAGGGCAACTTTTAGCTCTGTGCTCAGGTGTCACTTCTGATGATGCTTGAGGGGGACCAAATGGGGCGCCAGGGATTGAATTCAAGTCAGCTATGTACCCTACTGACTTGTACCCTAAGACAATCCTTTTAAAAGAAGCTTCAAGATGTTACAACTTAACATAAAGACCTATTATTTCAATAACCTTATATAGCAGCTTTGCACTTCAATAATCACAGGGGCATCAGACCCACGTGCATATTTTAATTTCAAAGTGCACCTTTTTCATATTTTTACATTTTCTAAGATTGGAGTACATTCTTGCAGTAGATGTGAGATATTTGTTGGTGTTTCATATGATTACACAAAAAAGAATAGGAATTGCATTGTTAGATTTAATAATAGCATATCTTACACTTTAAAAATAGTTAAATATAGAAGGGAACTATCCTAAAGAAGAAATATACAGGTGAATTTTGAAAAAAATAGCTAATGCTGAGAATCTGGTAAAGTTTAAGGTGGAGTAGGAGATAGAATATTAGATCTTTACAACCTTACTCCAAAATTTCAACATTAACTTCTTTTAAAATTTTTTTATTTTATAAAGTAGTTCACAATATTTGATTATATTTAATATTCAGACACCAATCCCACCACCATTACACCTTCCCGCCACTATATTTTGGATGTTTCCATCCCTAAACCCAACCCTTGCCCCAAAGCAAAACCAAAATAATATATTTTGTATTGTTTGTTATGAAAAACTGCTGAAAATGCTACAAAAAAGTTTCCTTACAGGAAAGAGTGTGAAGATTGTTGCATTTCACTGAGGGGCCATTAAGACCGTCTATAAGAGATCACTAACATGTTGTTAGAGGTTGAGTCTTGTGCAATCATATATATATATATATATATATATATATATATATATCATCATCATCCTGTTGATTGTCAAATTTCTTGAGCAGTCTCAGTAATGTCTCCATTTGTCCTAGCCCTGAGATTTTAGAAGCCTCTCTTTACTCGTCCTTCCCAACTATGCTGCATTGGAGGCTCTTTCAGGGTCAGGAGAATGAGATCCAGCTTGTTACTGGTTTTGGCATATTAACACACCATGGGGACCTTGTGAGGTTCTCCCATGTGGGCAGGAAACTCCCAGTAGTTTTCCAGGTTCTCCCAGAGGAGAAGTAGGCTATAAGATATCGCTTCCTGGAGCTTGCTTTTAAGTCTCCGGATGCTGGAAATGGGAAATCTGGGCGGAGGCCCAGTCCTGATCCCAGCAGGGTTGGAGGTCTCAACTTCCTTCCTTCCTTCCTTCCTTCCTTCCTTCCTTCCTTCCTTCCTTCCTTCCTTCCTTCCTTCCTTCCTTCCTTCCTTCCTTCCTTCCTTCCTTCCTTCCTTCCTTCCTTCCTTCCTTCCTTCCTTCCTTCCTTCCTTTTCTTCCTCACCAGGCAGAGCTCAGAGCTTACTCCTAGCTCTGTACTCGGGGATCATTCTGCTGGGGCTTGTAAACTATGTGGGGTGCAGGAGATTAAACCTGCAAGGGCCCTACCTGCTGTACTATCTCTCCAGTCTCTCTTTTGCAGTGCAGAAGCTTGTCAGTTTGATGTAGTCTCATTTGCTTTTATTTTTTTTGGGGGGGTTGCTTATTAATGCTTTTTTTGACACGCAAGTATCACTGTTACCATTCCTACCCAATGAAAGTAGTGATTATATACCTGTGGCATAGTTTGTAAATAGGAAGCAATTATTAGTGTAATCAAAGAGTTCTTGCTTAATAATGAGCGTGTTGTTATTTTAAGGACATCACAGTGGTAAAATCCATGAAGAGTCCTCCAGCTGGTGTCAAGCTTGTGATGGAAGCAATATGTATCTTGAAAGGCATCAAAGCTGACAAAATCCCTGACCCAACAGGTACAGGGAAAAAAATAGAGGATTTCTGGGGTCCAGCTAAGAGACTTCTTGGTGACATTCGATTTCTACAATCTCTTCATGAATATGACAAGGACAATATTCCTGCATCTTATATGAATATCATAAGAAAAAATTATATCCCAAATCCTGATTTTGTTCCAGAGAAAATTAGAAATGCTTCCACAGCTGCCGAAGGTCTGTGTAAATGGGTGATAGCAATGGATTCATATGATAAGTAAGTCCTGATAAAAAGAAAACTAAATGATTATATTTTTTGGTTTGGTTATTTAGATAATATGAAATTTGAAAGTTAAAATATAAGTGAGAATCTTCACAAAATTTGTCTTATACTTACTATGTGCCTACATATTTATGTAATAGAAGCAAGATTATGCCAATTAAATAGTAAAATTCTGTAGTACTTAATACTTTTTACAATATAGCAACCTTCATTTTGTTAAGATAACATTGCTTTTATTTTTTTGTGTTTTTTATTTATTTTTTTTATTAATAGTTTATGTTTAATTAGTGAGTCAACGTGAGGGTACAGTTACAGATTTATACATTTTTGTGCTCATGTTTCCCCCATACAAAGTTTGATAACCCATCCCTTCGCCAGTGCCCATTCTCCACCACCCGTAAACCCAACATCCCTCCCCCCCTCCCCAGTCCTGTCTCCCCCCACCCCACACTGCCACTATGGCAGGGTATACCCTTTTGTTCTCTCTCTCTCTGATTAGGTGTTGTGGTTGAGTGGCCATTGTGTTCAGTCTCTAGTCTATATTCGGCCCGCATCATCCTTCCCCCACATGACCCCCAACCACATTTTACTTGGTGTTCCCTTCTCTGAGTTGCCCAGAATGAGAGACCAGCCTCCAAGCCATGGAGACAACCTCCTGGTACTTATTTCTACTATTCTTGGGTGTTAGTCTTATAGTCTATTATTCTATATTCCACAGATGAGTGCAATCTTTCTATGTCTGTCTCTCTCTCTGACTCATTTCACTTAGCATGATACTTTCCATGCTGATCCACTTATATGCAAACGTCAAGTAACATTGCTTTTATATGTTCAAAAATGTATGTGTATTAGGAGTATGATGTTGCCATACCACATCCCCACCACAGTGCCAATATATCCTCCACCACAGTCCATTTGACCCTTTGAGCCCATTTTGCACACTCCCACTTGTAACCCCATTCTGTGGTTAGAGTCTAAGGGTTTATTCTCATGGGACATTAACTGCTTCTTTGTCATTTTTCTTTGTAGACAAATACAAGTGAGATCATCTGGTATTTGTCTTTTTCCTCTGACTTGCTTCATTTAGCATGATCCTCTTCTCTTCCACCCATGTTGGAGCAAAAGACAGAACCTCATTTTTTCCTAATAGCTAAATAGTATCCCTGTCACTGTATCACTGTCATCCCATTGCTCATCGATTTGCTTGAGTGGGCACCAGTAACATCTCCATTGTGAGACTTGTTGCTACTGTTTTTGGCATATCGAATATGCCACAGGGAGCTTGCCAGGCTCTCCCATGTGGGCGAGATACTCTCAGTAGCTTGCCAGGCTCTCTGAGAGGGATGGAGGAATCAAACTCGGGTCGGCCGCATGAAAGGCAAATGCCCTACCCGCTGTGTTATTGCTCCAGCCCAGCTAAATAGTATTCTTATATATTTATATAAATATGGGTATTTATATCTATATATGTATGATATATTTATAGATATTATATTTATGGACTCAACTCGTTATGCACTCATTTGTCTTTTGGCAATTGGTTTATTTTATAGGTTGAGTGTTGTACTGTTGTAAATAGTGCATCAATGAATGCACTATTTTTTCTGATTAGGGTTTCTGGATTCTTTGGGTAGATACCTAGGGATGGAATCACTGTATCGTATGTTAGTTCTATTTTAAACTTTTAAAGACATTTTCATACTGTTTTACATAAGTGATTGGGCCAATTTACATTTCTACCAATAGTGGATAAGGGTTCCTTCTTTTCACACCTCATAAGTAGCTTGATGTTTCTGGTTTCTTTGATATATGCTAATCATAGTTGTGAGATGATATATTATTTTGACTTCTTGCTTTCTTGATAGTAGATGATAACGAGTATTTTTCATGAGCCTCTTTGCCTCTGGATGTCTTTTATGGTCTATTCTGCTCTTTTCCATTTTCTGATAGAGTTGCTTTTTGTTGTTGAGTTATGTGCATTACTTAAACATATATATATATATATCCTTGGATATTAATCCTTTATTAGGTACTTAGTGTGTAAATATTTTCTCCCATTAACAGAATTTCTTTTGTCTTAATTATGGTTTCTTTTGCTGTGCATAATTGCTTTTCAGAAGTTTTTTAGTTTAGGGTAATCTCATTTTTTTTTGGCTTTAGTTTTCTTTGATGATAGATTGGAACCCCCAGAAGCCATGAAGCAGTATCAATGGAATGTTTTCCCGATGCATTTTTGATGTATTTTATGGTTTGGGGTCTAGCAGCAAACCCTTTAATCCATTTAGGGTTAGCTCATTTGTTTGGTATGGTATAGTGATTCAGTTTAATTCTTCTCTATGTGAGAAGCAGTTTTCATAGTAACATTTGTTGAAGAGATTTTTTCTTTTCCCATTTTACTCTCTTGGCTACTTTGTGATCATGAAAGAATTGTTATATATAGTGAGGTTTTTTTCTAGACTCCCAATTCTATTCTATTTTCTGTGTGTCCACTTATTCCAAAATCATGTTGTTTTATTACTGTATCTTGTAGTTTTGCTTAAAGTTGGGGGATGTGATGACTCCCATCTTTCTTTCTCAGGATTTCTTTGTTTATTTGGAATCTTTTGTGGTTCTATAAAAATAGTTGTATGTCTTTTTCTATTTCCTTGAAGAATGCCATTGTAGTTTTGATGCTGAATTTGTATAATGCTTTGGGTAGGATGGTGATCTTAACCATATTAATATTTCCAATCTATGAGAGTGGATTTATTTTCAGTTTCCTTGTCTCTTATGTTTATTGTAACAACTTAGAGTTTTTCATTTATGAATCTTTTACCTTATTAAGCTGCTTCCTAAGTGCCAAGTTCTTTTTTAAGCAGCTGTAAAGAGATGATTTTCTTGGTTTCTTTCCTGTTCTAGTTTATTATTAACATACATAAATGAAATAGACTTTAGTATATTGATTTTGCAGCCTACTCCTTTACTGTATTGATTTATTGTTTCTAATAATTTTAATCATCTTTAGGGTTTTCATATTATCATGTTTTTTGCCATTGCTATCCTAGTTTTACTTCTTTTTCCGGTATGTGTCCATTTTATTTCTTTTTTCTTACTACAGAAACGAGCCTGTTCTTTGACAAGAATATTTTAGAGATTTCCTATAGATTATTGTTAACTGTTTTAGCTGTTGGTTTGTCATGTATAGCCTTTGCTATACTAGCATAATATTTTTGTACCCATTTTGTTAAAAGTTTATCATAAACAAATATGAATCTTGTCAAAATATTTCTCTGCATATGCTAATATGATGATGTGGCCTTGTCTTTTGTTGGTGTGTTATACTAACTGATTTTCAGGTGTAGAAATATTCTCTCAACCCTAGAATAAGCTCACTCGATGGCATAATATATGATCTTTAGAATGCATTGTTGAATTTGGTTCACTAAGTTCTTTTAAATCACTGTTCCTGGTTTTAGGGACTATTAGTCTATAGGTTTTCTTTTTCTTTTTAGTTTTCTATGTTTAGTAACAGTAATGCTAACCTCATAAAAAAAGTGTTTGGAATAATTTACTTCGAATTTTTGGAAGAAGCTCAGAAGGATAGCTTATGGGTCAATTTTGAATATTGGTAGAACTAAATGATGAAGCTATCTGGACCAGGGCTTTTGTTTTTGTGGAGAGGAGACTTGATTATTGATGCAGTAGCCTTGTTTATAATTGGTATGTTCAGATTTTCTATTCAGAATTTCAGGTTCTATGATTCCAAATACACATTGTCTTTATTTTTTACAATGTAGTGACATAATATTGTTAAGTAGCTTAATATCCTTTGTTTACCTGTGGTATCTATTGTAACTTTCTCCTTCATTTCGAATAATATATATTAAGTCTGGTTTTTGTTTTTTGAGCTGAGCTAGAGATTTGGCGATCTTATTTATTCTTTTATATTGCCTTTGAATTTTTATTTTATTTCTAGCTTATGTTATTTTTGTTATTGATGATCATTTAGAAATTCTCTTTTTAGTTTCTTATATTTTTATAATAGATTGCTTGTCTGAGATTTTTCTTGTTCTTATTTAAGTTTGTTATGAACTTTCCTATTAGTATTACTTATGCTATTAATCCTTTATGTTCTGACAAATGTCCTGGGACTTTTTGTATTGAGTCCCAGAAAGTTTTTATTTCTCTTTTGATTTCCCTTTTGCATCAGTGGTTATTCTGTAATATATTGCATTATCACTAATTTTTAAAAATTTTTTTGCTTTCTTTTCATGGCTAATTTCTCATTGTGAAATTTACTTATTTATTGTGAAAATTATATATTTCAATAAGTAATGATTTGATATGATTTTTTTCCTTCAGAACTTTATTGATTCCTGTTTTGTGTTCTAAGATGTGGTGTATCTTCAAAGTCATTTCATATGAATTAGAAGAAAGCATATTTTATTGGGAGGGGTAGAAATTCATGGTAGAGTTTATTAAGAGCTCCTTATATTCCTACAAATTTGCTGAAGACTTTCAAAACTTTGTTTTATCTGCCATAGTAGAAATTAAAACTGAAAAAAATTATTTCATTTTCACAAAATCCCGTTAAATCCCGTTAATCGCTGATTTCTCGGGCGGGCTCAGTAACACCTCATTTCGTCCTTTCCCTGAGATCTTAGAAGTCTATCTCAACTTGGCCCTCCTAAAAATGTTGCACTGGGGGCTCTTTAGAGTCAGGGGAATGAGATCCAGCTTGTTACTGGATTTAGCATATGAATACACCATGGGAAACTTGCAAGGCTGTCCCATGTGGGCAGGAAACTCTCAGAAGCTTGCCAGTTTCTCCCAGAGGGAGAAGTAGGCTAAAGATATCTTCTGAGAGCTTGCTTTTAAGTTTCTCTCTGGATGTTGGCCATTGATGGGATTACACACACCTGGGTTCCTCTGCTGGTACCTTCATGCATGAGGCCTGTCCGAACATGTGGAGAGGGGCCTCCAACATGGCTGTAGCTAGGTTCCGGTGGTCTTTGGCCGCCGGGAGCTCTGCTCGGAGTGGGGAGGAAAGCTAAAGCCCATCCCCTCGAAGGGGCCTGGGGAAGACAGCCAGGTGTGCGGGCAAGAGACTTTCTGCTATTTCATTTTAAAATATAAAAATGATATTAACATAAATTACTTATTTTTAAGTCATTTTCCACAGTGTGGAAAAAAATTTCCTGGCACCACATAGTTCCCTACACACTGCTAGCAGCAGTCTGCAAACACAGCAGGGCCCTTAGCACAGGTTGATTGTGCCCCTACACCCTCTCCCTAAAACAATAAGTTAATAACAAATAAAAATTAAAAAGAAAAAGCTTTAGTTGTCTAATGAAAGATACCTATACTCTAGGATCTTCTTCCTCAAACTTTTGCAATACATTGATAGAAATAAATGAAGAATATAGAGCTCCTCAGAGATGTTTAGTTGGACAAGGGGATTTCCTTCAGGGGTGAGATATATATTGAACCACATTTGACTTTTTTGGGAGGAGGTGTCCCGAAGCAGTTTTCAGGGGCCTAGGGGCTACTCTCAGTGGTCCTCAGTGGCCAGTCTAGGTAGTTTAATGCTAAGGTCAAAGAATATAGAGTTGCTTGTGCCCTGTAATGCCAGAAGGCACCAGGGCCACCCTGGTGGTGCTCAGAGGACTCTGGGATCACAAATGATGCTACTTAGGGAGGGAGGAACCCCAACATGTGTTGCTGAGGTTCAACTTGTCTCCCATAACAAGCACAGCATGCACTTCTGACCACTGTACTGCCTGTACTGTCTCATTGGCCTTTGGATCACATTTTTCACATGGCTGGTATGAGGACTATTTTTTGTGAGACATTGAACCATTTTTTCATAATTGTATGAGAGCATTTGCCTTGCACACGGCTGACCCAGCTTTGATTTCTCCTTCCCTCATGGAGAGCCTGGCAAGCTACTGAGAGTATATCCTGCCCACACAGCAGAGCCTGGCAAGCTACCCATGGCATATTCGATATGCCAAAAACAGTAACAAGTCTCACAATGGAGACATTACCGATGCCCGCTCAAGCAGATCGATGAACAATGGGATGACAGTGCAGTGACAGTATGAGAGCTGTCTGTCATGTCCAAAGCAATAAAGCTATTGATTATTTTTCTTAAAATCAGCTATTACAGTAGAATGTAATTACATGAACAGCTTGGACTATTTTATATGTATGTATATACATATGTGTGTATTCATGTATAGTTTTGTATCATAATAATAAATTTTAGTAATAAAAACAAATTTTAGTGATAATAAATTTTAGTTTAATATTTTATTATTTAAAAAGATATGATTTCCCACATTTCTCAGGTAGAGGAATATAAGATTTAAAGCTTTTGTTTTCAATGTATAGTTTGTTTTTGTTACCAACATAAACATTTATAAGATAATTGGATATAGTTAAGGGTGAAATTTTTTTTATTAATTTACTCTTTTATTGAATCACCATGTGGAAAGTTACAAAGCTTTCAGGTTTAATTCTCAGTTATACAATGCTCGAACACCCATCCCTTCACCAGTGCATATATTCCACCACCAAGAATCACTGTATACCTCACCCTCCCCCCCACCTCCCCAGGCCCCCACCCCATGTGTAACTGGTAAATTTCACTTTACTTTCACTTTACTTTGATTACATTCAATATTTCAACAAAAAGTCACTATTATTGTTTGGAGTTTCTCCCCCCTAAAGTCGACCTGCTGAAAAGAAAGCATTTGATAATTTGTTTTCCATTGCTGAGAATGAAGAGATATGAGGTCGAGAGGCCGCACTAGCAGCCGCACAGTTTTGGATTTCTGTATTTTAGTATTTTAGTAACTAAGTCCAGAGAAATATCTGCCAGAAATTGCAACATTGTAAGCTTGTACCTCTCAGCTACTTTATATTCCACATATGAGTGCAATCTTTCTATGTCTGTCTCTTTCTTTCTGACTCATTTCACTCAGCATGATACTTTCCATGTTGATCCACTTATATGCAAATTTCATGACTTCATGTTTTCTGACAGCTACGTAGCATTCCATTGTGTAGATATACCAGAGTTTCTTTAGCCAGTTATCTGTTTTTGGGCACTCTGGTTTTTTCCATATTGTGGCTATTGTAAACAGTGCGGCAATGAACATAGAAATGCAGATGTCATCTCTACTATACCTTTTTGCCTCTCTGGGATATATTAAAGGGTGAAATTTAAAAAAAATAAAGATAGCATGTTTCATATTCTTATCAGAATTAAGCCTTTAACCTATTTGACAAACATCTATAAACATTGAAATATTTCACATCTATTTCCTTTTGCAAAATCATAAAAAATATTTTAATAACAAATTAATATTTGGGATAGAAAAGTTTACTTATTTGAAAATATTTTGTATATTTGTTATATTTTTAGGAATAATTTGTTATTGAAATCAATTTGAGCTGATTCTTAAGTAAAATTCAGAGAAATTAAGGTAGTTTTTGCACTAAAAGGTGTTATGTGATAGAGTAGAATATTTATAAAGTAGAAGTAAAGTCAATAACATTAAATGGACTACCATATATAAATATATCTGATTTCCCAAATTTAATTTTTGCAGAGTGGCAAAAATAGTAGCTCCCAAAAAGGTAAAACTGGCAGCAGCTGAAGGGGAGCTTAAAATTGCCATGGATGGTCTTAGAAAGAAGCAGGCAGCTCTCTATGAAGTTCAGGCCAAACTGGCCAAGCTGCAAGACACACTTGAGTTAAATAAACAAAAGAAAGCTGACTTGGAAAATCAGGTATGTGATAATGGGGAGAAATATGGACAGATTCTAAGTTATTATAAATGAGAGTGGTGTCCATCCTAGCAGCTAGTTTGGTACTGGTACTTTCTTTTCCTGGTGAGAGGTTAGCAAGCTTTTGCCATCTGACCAGATCCACCTCTACCTGTATTCATGTCGTCCGTAAGCTAATAATGGTTTCAATATTTTTTGATGACTCCATGTTAAATAGTCATATAAATGCTTAGGTAATATTCTTGATTATTGGAAAATTGACCTGTTTCAATTATGCTTTCAATGTTATAGGTAATATGATTTATTACCTAGTAATACAGGTTCTAAAAGGGGAACCTTATTATTACCTTAAGTACTTAAGTTCTATGTTACTGGCAAAGCTTACAATGCACTTCTTACAACCATACTGTGTTTACTGAAAATACTCTTAATGCTGAAATCACTAACCTAGTCATATTCTTTCTCCTGAAGATTTGTCTATATCTTAACCTGAGGTGTGTATTCTTGATTCTCTCTCCTCTGGTGAATACTGAATTTTCTCTAAAACACATATTCTCCTTATTTCTCTAAACAAAACTATTTTACTCATATACACACAAAAAATTACCTTATAACATTTGCAAATATTTATAAAGTCTAAGTTCTAGAAAAAATCAAAATACTTTGATAGTTATTGATGCTTCTTATGTGCAAGGTATTTTTGTTATAAGAGCAATATATGTTATATATTCTCACAACAACCTTTTAGGGAGAAATGTTTTGAGAAATTAAATCACAGAAAGGCTAAGTAATTTTCTCTTGTCTCTCAGCTTTGAGCTAAAATTGCAGCTCAGGCAACCTGATTTCAATAGCTATTCTCTTTCCTTTTGTTTTCTATATGCGTATATAAATGCTATATTGTTGAGATAAGATGATACTTTAGAAATGTGACCTATTATTAGGCGTTATATTCAACTGATGAATTTCAAATACTATATCATATTGGTAAGTTTAGTATTGCTCACTATAAAAATTTTTCAAATTTTACTGACAAAGATAAATTATATAAGACTTTTACTGTTTTTTAATGATAAAATCTTGAATTATGGTAATATTGAATGATTCCATGTGTACTAAAAGTCTGTTTTATGGAAAAAATTTGTCCAAAACATTTTCGAGGAGTTGATGTTGGCAAATTTATTAAAGCTCATCATTTGATTTACTGTTACCATGTTTATTCATCTTAAGCGATGTTGAGAATAGATGAAAGATGAAATTAGAAGATTTTAAAGGGGAAAACCAAAATAGAAAAAGCTTGACTTTTGGAAATATCGGCAATATTATCAGTTTTTGGTTATTTCTTAAATATGTTTAGATAGGGTGGTGGTGGCTGGGTCGTGGATGTAGTGGGGGTCAGCCAGTGAGGTATTTATCTTGGGTAGGGTGGGGCGTCTGGGTTGGACTCTTCCCTCAGATGCCGGGGATTGGAGGAGGCAGACAGAAGATCTTGTTTCCAGGTCTCGTTGAACCTAGAGCTAAGGTTGCAAAGTTCTGCTTACCTGACTTTGCGGGGCTTCACTGGCGCGTGAGGTTCGGCCCAACTGTCGGAAGAGCAACCTAGAGGGTGGCAGTGGCTGGGTACTGGATGTATCCAGCCACCGCCACCGGATCTCTTTGACAGCTATGTCCACCTGCCCACATACCAAATTCCGCAGGATGGATATGTCGTTCCCAACGTTCTCCCTTCTGAAATCCGACACGCCATTTCGCTGGTAAAGATGCGAACAGCACCTGGTCCAGACAAGGTCAGACCCAAACACCTGAAGAATCTTCCGCCAGTACTCATCAATACACTGGCTCGACTCTTCACATGCAACCTGTCTAAATGCAAGGTTCCGTCCCAGTGGAAAACCAGTAGGACCGTTCTATTGTACAAGAAGGGAGACATCCTCGACATCGGCAACTATCGCCCAATCTGCCTGCTGTCTGTCATCTATAAGTTGTTCAATCGTGTCATTCTGAATAGAATAGGCAGAACACTAGACGAAGGACAACCATTCGAGCAAGCCGGGTTCCGAAGGGGATTCATATTCATATTCCGAAGGGGATATTGATAGACCATATCCACACAGTGACCAAACTCATTGAAGTTTCGCAAGAGTTCAAGATGCTGCTCTGTCTAACATTCATCGACTTAAAGAAGGTCTTCGATTCTGTTGAGACTGAGGTGGTCATTGAAGCCCTGGCCAAACGGGGTGTTCAAACTCAGTATATCAAAATCCTCCGTGAGCTGTATTGTGGATTCACCACCAGGATCTCACCATTCTACAAGGAAGTGATCCTTGATGTAAAAAGAGAGGGGTGCGGCAGGGTGATACCATTTCACCAAAACTCTTCAGTGCCACCCTCAAGAACATCATGCGATGACTAGAATGGGAAGGAATAGGAGTGAAGATAGATGGTTGGCAACTACACCACCTCCGCTTCACTGATGACATTGTTCTCATAACACCAAACATTAACCAAGCTGCACAAATGCTGGCCGACTTCGACCATGAGTGTGGAAAGGTCGGATTGCAGCTGAATGTCAGCAAGACAATGTTCATGAAAAACGAACTGGTCTTTGAAGCTCCATTTGCTCTCAATGGAACGAACATCTCCAAATGCAGCAGCTATGTGTACCTGGGTTGAGAAATCAACATGAGGAACGACTTGGTGCCAGAACTGCACAGGAGTAAGAGAGCAACGTGGAATGCACTCAAGAGCGTTGAAGAGGTGATTAAGAGAACGAAGAACCTCCGACTCTGGGCACATCTTTTCAATTCCACCATTCTTCCTGCACTAAAATATGCCTCAGAGACCTGGGCCCTACGCAAACAGGATGAGAATGCTATTAGGGTATCCCAAAGAGGAATCTAAAGAGCTATGCTGGGAATATCATGTCTCACTCAAGTGAGAGAAGGAATTCGGAGTTCTGACCTCTGTAGACGGTCAAAAATCAAGGATGCTGTCTCTTTTGCCAAGGAAACAAAAATCAGATGGGCCAGTCATGTAATGCGATTCAGAGATGACCGCTGGACTAGACCTATTACCGACTGGATTCCATGGGACATCAGAAGACCTCGTGGCCGCCCACCAACTAGATGGTCAGATTTCTTCGTCAAATCTCTGAATGAACAATTTGAGGCTCTTCCTGTTCCTGGAGAGAGCAGATATCATTGGGCTGCACTAACTCAAGACGGACAAATGGAGACGTTACTGGCGCCCGCTCGAGCAAATTGAAGATCAACGGGTCTACAAGTGATACAAGTGACACAAGTGATGTTTAGATAAGCATATATATTTTATCTTCTATCTAGAATTTTTATTTAATATGTTTTGATGCAGTTATATTAGTGCTTGTATTTACTTAATACAATTAATATAAGTTTAAACACTAGGCAAAAGCATTGAAAACAACCATTTTTAGAACTAATTTTAATGAACTATGATTTACAAAACGTTATTGATAGTTGAGTTTTAAGCGTCTAATATTTTTTGTTTGTTTGGGATTTTTACTTTTTGGTTCATACCCAGTAATGCTTAGGGTTACTCCTGGCTCTTCACTCGGGAATTACTCCTGGTGGTACATAGGGGACCATATGGGATGCCATGGATTGAACCCAGGTTGGCTGCATGCAAGACAAATACCCTACCTGCTGTACTATTGCTCTATCCCCATGGCATCTAATATTTCGATACCAATTCCACCAACAGTGTAAGACCACTTTTTTAATCTTTCAAAAATAATGTTTAGTCACTTAAATGAAATATATTTATGTATACTATTGGATGTTGCTATTGCTATTGCATGGGTAGAAATGAGTTTTCCCAAGTTTGCCACCTTTCTAATTGCCATATTTTAAGGAATCATACTGATTAATTGCTTATAATCAAAGTTGGTTAGTAGTCTTATGCACAAAGTAGGCTCTCAGCTATTGATCGATGTCCTAATTTAAAGTAATTTAAGTGTCTGCATGGGTTGACACATTTTAACATCTAGAAAATGGTACTTTATAAGTAAGCTTAAATTATTAAAAACTTTTAAACATCCGACCTTTAAAATTATCATTAAATTAGCCATAAGTTAAATGAGAGGAAAACGCTCATAGAATACATAATGCATTTAGACTATTAAAATGAAGTGGTCTATTTGTTAAATGGTGTTTTATATTGCTGAACTCTCAGTGTTTCCAAATATAGTTTATTTCCTTATAGATATTCTTTGCATCATATGACAAATATTCAGTATAAATTTTATAAATTAAAGTAGATTCCTTATTATGGGAAAAAAGTCTGAAACATCACGGGCTTCTCAGTCTGCCTAGTGGGGTATCCTGTTGGGTTATAGTTCTAAACATTTTAGGCTTACCATTAGCTTGCCATTTTTCCTCTGGCCTTTCTCCTCCACAACAAGGAGCTTAGATGTACTGAGTAACACCCATCACAATGGTCCCAAAGCACTCCCATTTCCTCAGTATTTATCTTTTACTTCTCCTTTGTTCTGCTTCCCCTGTCTGTTCATCTCATTTCCCCTAAGCAGTCACTTGTGAAGTAACTTTAAAGCCAAAATCCTCAGAAATCTCTGATTTTGCATTTGTAAGTGAAATATTGCTTTTCCCTTTCCCTTATGTTCTTTGCATAGCTTACTTCAGAGCAATGCCCTTTTTGTGTAGACACAGGAAGACAGTTAATGCTATGCTTTTGTAACTTGGGAGTTAATTGACTGAATAATACTCACTCCTGGGTATTCTGTTATCTTGACTTAAGTCTTGACTAAAGTTGCCCTTAGTTCTAAGCACCCCAAAAGCAGGGTCCCAACGAAGGACTGGATGGACCCAGGGCAAACTGTGAGCTACCCTGGCATCAAAACAGGCCAGGCCAAGCGCCATAATACTTAACTATAAGTTAAGGGCACAATCATGGACAAATTCTGTCATGATCCTAAGAGTAACAACTGGATTTGGACCCTGCTAAGGTTAGGAAAGAATAATCTGGCCTGAGTACTGTAGTCTGGGATCTATAATGAGATGTCCCCAGGCGAGCCCCCGTACAAGCTTAATGTATCTCTTACTGTGTCCATACAAAATGACTAATATTAAGAAGTAGAATTAAGATGAATATTTAAACGGTTGTTGAACTAAGGAAAGGAGAAACACATTCTTAGACGGTATTTGGCCCTTGAGCAGATCTCCTGGCTGCATATCTTTGTCTTATTTTAAGAAGAGCTTGGTTGGGGGAAGGGGGGTGACTGGAGCAATAGCACAGTGGGTAGTGCGTCTGCCTTGCACGTGGCTGACCCGGGCTTGATTTGCAACTTGATTCCATATGGTTCTCCCAAGCACCACCAGGAGTAATTCCTGAGTGCATGAGCCAGGAGTAACCCTTGTGCATTGCAGGGTGTGGGCCAAAAAACAAAACAAAACAAAAGAGCCATTGCTACCCCAGCCCTTGGAGAGGAGGAATAACTAGGCTGGGAGAATAGGCTGAGGAGAAGGAGATGGCAGTAAGTGAGACTGGAAGGAGGTGAAGGAAGAATAAATGGCAATTGATCACCAACTGGTTCCCATTTTGTCCTTTTTTCATCCATCACTATCTGCCATTCAGGGTGGGAAAATAGCCTAACCACTGAACCTACATGGAGAGAGAGTGCGCGCTCCCTTTTTATTTTGTTATTACACAGTATCCCACATTTCTCTTTTAGAGTTAATGGATTTTCCGGATTCATGTTTTGTGTAAATTTATCCCTACATTTTTAACTTGTTTCAGTGTTGGATAAATTAATGTTGATAAGCCCTTTTATATTTGAGGTTGACTTATGCAGTAAAAAGCTAGAACGAGCTGAACAATTGATTGGAGGCCTGGGAGGTGAGAAAACACGGTGGAGTCAAACTGCTCAGATGCTGGGCGTGCTGTACTTCAACCTGACGGGGGACATCCTCATTTCCTCGGGAATTATCGCTTACTTGGGAGCTTTCACATCTAGCTATCGACAGGTAAGGAATATTACTTGGCTTCGAACTTGGGCAACCCATATGGTCCCCTAATCTCTACTAGGAGTGATTCCTGAGCACAGAGCCAGAACACTGCCAGGTGTTGCCTAAAAACTGCTGCCCCCAAAAGTAAATAATTTAAAAAAAATCTATACTGATATAAAAATTTTTTTAAATTAATGTCTAACAAGACTCAGAATATTTACATTGTTACAAAATATTTTTCCCACAAGAGGTTTTTTAAAAAAAGAATTACAAAGTAAAAAGGAGAAAACTAAATAGTAGAGATATTGTATCACTGTATAACTGTCATCCCTTTGTTAGTTGATCTACTCGAGTGGGCACCAGTAATGTTTCTATTACACTCATCCCTGAGATTTTAGCAGTCTCTCCTTACTCGTCTTTCCCAATGATTGGAGGCTCTTTCAGGGTCAGGGGAATGAGACCTATTGTTACTGTTTTTGGCATATTGAATACACCACAGGTAGCTTGCCAGGCTCTGCTGTACGAGCAGGATACTCTCAGTAGCTTGCTGGGCTCTCTGAGGTATATATATATATATATACATATATATATATGTGTGTGTGTGTATATGTATATATACACATGCACATACATATATATATATACATATATATGTTACTGTATTTGGGATATGAGTATACCATGGGGAGCTTGCCAGGCTCTCCCAAGTGGGCAATAGACTCTCGTTCATTAGCTTGTCAGGATCGCCAAGAGGGAGAACTAGGCTATTAGATGTCTACTATATATATATATATAGTAGAGATACTATATGTAATATTTCACAGGTGCTCTGTTAACTTAGTCATTAACTCCCCTGCCCCCCACCAAACTATAATGGCAAGTCTTTTACAAAGCTAAAGGAATGTTGAATGTTGATCAAACTGTCTTATCAGGAACCTGAGATAATCTCAGCCAGAGCTGCCTTCCACACATAGCATTTTCATTTGCCCCTGAGTCTGTAGCAGCACCACTGACAGACACCTTCTCCTTGACTCTGCCTAATAGATTGTGTATCTGGGCCTTCCCCCCCACCCATTTCTGAACCGTTTGACCTCTCACCTCCAATTGAAACTTGATCTCTGCCTTTCTGAATGTAAACCTGGGCATAAACGCCTCCTCTTGGTTCTAAGAAGGAAGTCCAAACTCTGGTACATGCCTGATTTTTGCACTTAAGAGCACAGCTGTTATCTCTCTCCCCTGAGGCATAAAAGTGAGAAACAAATGTCTCTGTGTCTCTCCAAATTGAAAATACCGCCATATTTTAATATTGTTTTGCCATATGTTCTTAATACAAAGAACGTACAGAACCATGGGATTCACAGAGCCTTTATAACAGAAGTCTTGAAATAGTAATTGACAATATCTTTTATACACAAGCTTCTGACTTGACTATTTAGTGATCTGCCTAAACTTAATCTTATTTTTAAATATAATTAATTTCTCAGTCTGTAACTACCCCAAATAATAATTTTAGTTGAAAAATATCTGATAATTACAAATCATTTTTGAGCTTGCTTTCAGCATGGTTGGTTTCCTCAACAAAGCATAATTCAGGAGCTTATGAAGTATTCATTTGATAACTTCTGACTTCTTTTTCAAATATCTTTCTGTGTATGTTGTGAAGAACCAAACCAAGGAGTGGTCAGTTTTGTGCAAAGGAAGAGGCATCCCCTGCTCTGAAGATTATTCTCTTATGAGTACCCTGGGAGAAGCAGTGACAATTCGTGTCTGGAATATTGCAGGTTTACCTTCAGATTCATTTTCCATTGATAATGGAATCATCATAATGTAAGTAAAATACTTTCCCCCTAAATTATTTTTGTTAATTATTAAATTTGTTTATCTGTATACTTATAAAACAGTACAGCTAAAAAAATTTTAGTATTAAAACATGTGCTTAAAATTAATTAGTCAAATTAAATATGAATAATCACTTTCTTCTGTTAACAGATGAGTATTAGATAGTAAAAAAACCCACACCCCAAAACCCATATAATTAAAGTTTAATTTTAAATAAAATTTTAGCAAGTAGAGTAAAACTCTTTAATATGTAAGTAAAAATACACGGTGTGTTGAAGACTGTTATAAACAAAGTAAAAAAAAAAGAGCTTGTGACTAATTTTTTAAATCAGATTTTAGCAAGTAGAGCCAAACCTGACTATAAACAAGTGAAGTTAAATTTTGTATTACCATAACATACAAGTTTTATTATTGCAGGTCAATGAAATGTGCAGCAATTGGGTAGTGGTGATGATATGTTAGGTTGTTCCAAACTACAAATGCTGTATTCCATTTTTAAAAATTTTATCCATTTAAAATTTTTCTTAAACTTTTTCAGAAAAATGGTTATCTAGTTTGTTGATTTAGATGAAATATTACAAAACTTTTTTTTTGAAGAGCTGAAATTGTATTTGGTGTACTCTGCTTTGATAGCTTAATCCATAGGAGAATTTATAGAATCTAGTTAGATGACAGTTTAGAAATAATAAACTGAATAATAAACTAAAAGATATTAAATGGATATTTGAAATTTTTTATTAGTAACCTTGAAATCACAAAGTGACTCTGATAGGGTTTCAGGTATACTGTCAACACTGATTCCTTCACCAGTGTTCAGTTCCCTCCACCAGTGCCCCCACCCCATCACTACTTGCATCTCACCCTGCTTTTTACCAACTTTCATCACCACCTCCTCCTCCCACTTGAATAATTCCCTTCACCATAGTCATTGCCCGTTCCCTGTCCCATCCCTTAGCCCCCTCAAGGGGCATGTTTTCTGCTGAATGTCAGTTCTCATGTTCTCTGTTTCCATTAACTTTGGGTATTCGTTATTTCACCATGTTTCTTTATGTCTTGCATATGAAAGAGAATACACTGTGTTCCTCTCTCTCTCCCTCTAATTCAATGTCATACTCTTTATGTAGCAGCAAATTTTATGACCTTATCTTTTGGGGGACTAAGTAATATTCCATTTTTATATAATGGCTTTCTTTATCCAGTCATCTATTTTTGGACACTTGGGTTCGGTTTTTCCAGATTTGGGTTAGTGCTGCAAGGAACACAGCAATGTCTTTTCTCCGTTTTTGTTTTTTGGTCGTCAGGTTCTTTTGGTCCAAGAAGTGGGGTTGCTGAGTCATATGGAAGCCCAATTCCTAGATATTTTTAGGAATGTCCATGTTATTTAGGAATGGCTATAGCTTTCCAGAAATGCTGGACCAGTCAGCATTCCCACCAACAATGAATACGAGAGAATCTCATTCTCCTCCATTCATGTCAGCATTTGTTGCCAGTCTCTGTGGATTAAGATGATATCTAATTGTAGTTTTTATTAGTATCTCCCTGATGATTAGTGATACAAGACACTTCTTCATGTGCTTTTTGGCAGTTTGTGTTTTTTCTTTGAGGAAGTTTCTGTCACCTCTTCTGCCCAAGTTTTGATGAAGTTCGATATTCTTTTCTTGTAAAGTTCTACCAATGCCTTATATGTCATTGATATTAACCTCTTATTAGATAAATGCTTGGTTAAAAAATTCTCCCATTCCATGGGCTCTCTTTATATCCTGTCATTGTTTCCTTTGAGGTGCAAATACTTTTGAGTTTAATGTAGTCCCATTTGTTCTTCTTTGCTTCCTTTGCTTGGCCAATGGTGTTTTATCCTTGAAGATGCGTTTAGCTTCAGTGTCATGGAGGGATCTGCCTACATTTTTCTCTGTGTACCTTATGGATTCAGGTCTGATAAGGTCTTTAATCCATTTTAATTTGACTTTTGTGTATGGCATTAGAAAGGGTAAGTGACTTTTAAACAAGCTTAGGAAGCCGTTTAGTTCATCATTGGATCAATGCCATACATTAAAGTCTGTGTTCATGTTAATTTAATTATAGAATGCAAAATTAGACATTGATAGGGAATATTTCTGAAAATTAGAAACCCTCATTTTTACTTTTCCTTTTGTCAAGCAGGTACTAACTTTGATCTGAAGCAGTAATTCTCAAGCTTTTTCCTACGTAGCCTTCTTCCAATCTTGTTTCCTTTCTGTGCCTATGTCCCCTGAATCACATGCCACAGTCCCCCAGTTTACTATGTGTCCCTCTTGGAACATTCTGGGAACCCACTTAGGACCAATATGGCCCTGATTTGTGAAATTCTAGGCTATAGACTGCTAAGAATTTTTAATGTTTGTTGCCATTGTTTTCCTCTCGGAAAAATAAACTTTTCTTCCCAAGCAACCTATAAGTATAGTTGGTTTGCTGTGATTTGCTGGTTTTATTTAAAAACTGTATGTCTGTGTTCCACCTTTCAGAACATCTATGTTCGTGATGTCAGTGGAAACCAGGTTGTGTCTTATCGTCTAGCAAACTCCTTGCTTTGGAGTTTGTTTATATTCCAACAACTTTAGAACTGTTGATGCATGCACTTTTAGGTTTCAAAATTCCTCAGTGTTTTTTTTTTTATAGAAATAATGTTGGCCTGCAAGGTTGTACCTATTGATATTTTAAAGATGCAATGTTACTGTGCCATATCGACCACCAAGGTCTCCAGGTCCCTCCACCACAGTACAAAAGACCTTTGACCCTCATTCCCTCTCCCCCTCAGTAACCTCAGGTCTGTCACCAGTTATTTGTCAGGAAAATAAACTTACATTGAGGCAGGAAATTCTTATAATGTGCTATGACCTCTACATTTTTCCTGTTTGTAAAAATGTCAAAGGTTTTAAAGAAAGTTATGGCTATGTACTTTATAAAGAAGGGATTAGTAACATCTATGAGTTCTGTTAATACTATACTGAGAAACTTCAGTAAATAAGTTTAGGTGATCACTTTGAAATTCAAGATGCATATTTTATTTACTTTCCTAATACATTCTTTCATTACCCAGAGATATTTGCTTGATAATAATATGAAATACTTAATACTTAATATGAACCTAATCCCATCTCTGCCAAGTGAATAGATTACTTAAGACGCTAGAAGAATCTATAAAATTTAGTCAAGTTAGAATATAATTAACTTCCGGAGCTAAAGACACCTGAAAGTCTCTAAGTAAT
Source organism: Sorex araneus (assembly GCF_027595985.1). NCBI lineage: Eukaryota > Metazoa > Chordata > Mammalia > Eulipotyphla > Soricidae > Sorex > Sorex araneus. Next base: position 228,623,903 of record NC_073313.1, on the reverse strand, counting down.
CAGAATTTTGGAGGTTAGTCATAACATTAAATATATCAGATTATATTTAACGGACTGGAGCGATAGCACAGTGGGGAGGGCATTTGCCTTGCACACGGCTGACCCGGGTTCAATTCCTCCTTCCGTCTCGGAGAGCCTGGCAAGCTACTGAGAGTATCCTGCCCGCATGGGAGAGCCTGGCAAGCTCCCCATGGCATATTTGATATGCCAAAAACAGTAATAACAAGTCTCACAATGGAGACGTTACTGGTGCCCGATCGAGCAAATTGATGAACAATGGGATGACAGTGCTACAGTGCTATATTTGAAAATTTTATAGATTTTTTGCAATTAGATCTTTATTTTATACAAATTAGATCTTTATTTTATACAATGCTTTTCTTTAAAAAATGCTTGTTTTTATTTCTAAGCAGTTTAATAAATTAGATTTATTTTGGCAGCAATTACAAATGATAAGAATACCCACCTTTCTTGTTGTTGTTTCAACTACATGTGCACCTCTAGGAGGGGAAATAGCAAATGTCTTAGATATGCACCACTGCTGTATATATGAATTTTTTTCCGCAGAGTGGACTGTGAAACATGTATTATCACTCTTAGAAGTGTGTACTTTCCAAAAGCCCCCAAAACACTAAACAACATGCCTATGTGGACAAAAGCAAACTATCAAAACTTGCAGTGCAACATGCTGTAAAAACTCAATTTCTGTTTGGAAACCACTAGTTTTAAATTAGTATTTGAAAATGGGACTGGAGGGGTAGCACAGTGTGTAGGGCGTTTGTCTTGCACACGGCTGACCCGGGTTTGATTCCTCTGTCCCTCTCGGAGAGCCCGGCAAGCTATGGAGAGTATCTTTCCCACCTGGCGGAGCCTGGCAAGCTATCTGTTGCTTCTTCAATATGCCAAAAACAGTAACAAATCTCACGATGGAGATGTTACTGGTGCCTGCTCAAGCAAATCGATGAACAATGGGATGACAGTGACAGTGCTACAGTGCTACAGTGGATTCATAAAAAAATTGTGTTGAAAAGACCAGAACATTGTCTTGACAAAATAATGGTAGAGAGGAAGTAAATGACATGCGTGGCCATGTCCAATTCAGGGATTTATCCTTATCTAAAGAGAGAGACTCTTTATTGTCAAAGGGGAGGCAGAGACATTGGTGGTGTCTGTGCTCCCAGAAAGTGTTCAGGTCCAACAATTCTCCACCCAGCAATGTGGGCCTGATGGTTCATTATTCAGACCTGGCTATGTGGGCTGTTCATGTCTCAGGGTGTGGGGTGATAGTGCTCAGGAGCCACCAGGACTATATCCCATATTGCTTGGGGGGACCACATAATGTCAGAAATTGACTTGGAGACCTCATGCAGGATATTCCACACGTCAACAATTTGGGCTATTGTTCCAGCTCAAGAGAAGCTATTTAAACCAATGTATATTCCATATAGTCCTCCACAATAATTGTCTATGTTTTAAAAAAAACCATCACATTCTTTTCTACTTACATTGAATAATATCTTCTCAACTGAAATTTTACTCATGGGTATGTTTTGCTGTGGAAACCCTAATTGTAAGAAACAGTGTTGTAAACCAAAACAATAACATTGTCTTATTTTTGAAGCAAAATGATGTCATGTTAAGAGAATTGTTTAAGTAAAATTAGGTTTTGTTTTGGGTTTGGGGCTACAACCTCACGGTGGCCAGAGGCTATTAATTTCTGGCTCTGTATACCAGGGTGACTCCTGGCAGTGTTTGGGGAACCATATACGGTGCCAGGAATTGAAATGGTGGGAAAAATTAATTTAATAGTTATTAACAAGGTCTTTAGGAATATCTCTGTGTAAAATATGTATTTATATATAAGTATATACTTGTATATATGTGTGTATATATATGTGTGTATATATATATGTATATATATATATATTCACACAGAGAGACACCACATAGAGACAGAAGCTGTGCTGAATACATTGTTCCAGCATGACTTGAAAATAGTATCTGTTTCTCATTGAATTGCTCTTGCATCTTTGTGGAAAAATCAATTTGCCATAGTAATGTGGTCTTTTTCTGGGTTTTCTAATCTGCCCCACTGATCTATTTGTTTTTATCTTTGCTGCTGCCATGGTAGTCAGGGTTACACTTGGATGTGTTCAGAGTCCAGTGCTTATCTATATAGCCAGTGGCTTCTGGAGCCACTCGGTGAAGATCAGAGCCTGTGTAAGCCAGGGTCTCACACAGTCAAAGCGCATGTTCAGCTGCTGAGCTACATTCTCCACTCATAGCTTTGGATTGCCTTGTCTTGAGGTTGAACACTATGTTGTCCAACTTTGTTCTTTCTAAAAATTATTTTGGCTAGTTCCAGTTCTCAATATAAAATTTAGAACAAGCATAGCATATTATAAATAGTACTAGAATTTTCACTGTAATAATGTTAAGTCTAGAGACAATTAGGAAATAACTGACATCTTTTAATCTGTCTTCCAATCTACTAATGCATTCTATCTTTTCACCTACCTCTTTGATTTTTTCATTAGTGCATGTTATTGGATTTATACACAGTGATTTATATAATGTGTTATTATAAATGGTGCTTTAATAATTTATATTAGATTACTGCTACTACTCAGAACCACTTGATTTTTTTTTAATATAAAAAGGAACGTGAGAAGATCTCTGCTCTTTGCTACAGAGAAAACAGCCTTTTGCATACCAGGAAGTTGAAGCTCTTCAGACAGTGGATCTGCCAGTTGTTAATTGTAGGCTTCTCAACCTCAAGCCCTGGGAAATGACACATCTGTAATTTAAACCACCACATCTATGGAAATTTGTTATAGCAGCCTGAAAAGACTTACACCCCCTTACAACTCCATGTGCAAAATACCTCTTTTTCCAGTTCTGCTATTTAGAGGAAGGGTTTTCTCTCTGTGATCTAGGTGATTATATGTACTATCTCTGCCTCAGTGTTCACTTCTGTGACATAGATTGACCTAGAGGCTGGAAAGAAAAAGAGAAAACATAGATTTTTTTCACACTCTCTGGCTTACATTTGATTATTTTTCAATCCTGTGATTTGAGAATTTGCAGTCTGTGTTTGCTATACCCTTCCTCCACTAGGGATGTTTTCAGATAAAATAATCCTGGACAGGAACACACACACACACACACACACACACACACACACACACACACAACTCACCTCTTTACTGGTCCTGCTTCGAGTTTTAATTTTCTATCCATTCCCTTGTCATTATTTAATTTTGAGAATACTCAAGTAGTTACTTTCCTAATTTTATCAGTATATTTTTCACTGTAATCAGCAGAATAATCTACAACAACCCAGTTTGTTATTATAGATAGTTACAGAAGTTCTTTTCTCTGATTTTAAGATCATGTTTCTTGAATTGGTTATCTACATAAAGATTATCTCTCAGAAAAATATTGATTTTTAGAATAAGTTGACTTGTCTGGTGCTTGTCAGATATTTTGTTGTTGTTTTCATTTCAGTAGATTATTCTATGTAAACTTTATTTGGTCTAAGGAAAATGAAAATGGGGAAACAGCATGGATATCCCTCAAAGAATATACAATATAGTTGGTGATACAATTAAGAAATTATAGAATTGACACAATTAAGAAATTATAGAATTGACATAAGAGCATGCTATCATAATATGAAAGTACCCTAAGTATAAAATGAATGAATTTCTAACAGAGAAAGAGGATTCAGACAGGCATTGTGGGCTGTGTCACATTTGAGCTGACCTTGAAATGGAGTCAAGCTTGTCATGAAAGGCTGAGAATTGCATTTTAGACCAAACAAAAAAAGCATGAATATGGGCATTGTGGCTCAAAAAAGTATAGAAACAACAGAAGGAATAGTGAGTCATTCCGTTTCTCTAGAGAAGCACAAATGCTATCTTAACAATCACACATAATCTTACATTTTTAAAAATATTCCAAAATGTGACAGGATGAAATGAAACTTTTGAATGTTGATCAGTTTTATTCCTTTTTATTTTTACTTTTTGTTTCTTTAGTTTCTTATGGAAGGCAGCTATGCTCACCACTATACCACCAACGCCCTAGCACAGCAGGTAGGGCATTTGCCTTGCACACAGCCAACCCGGGTTCGATTCCTCCATCCCTCTCAGAGAGCCTGGCAAGCTACCGAGAGTATCCTGCCCGCATGGCAGAGCCTGGAAAGCTATTTGTGGCATATTCGATATGCCAAAAAAAAACAGTAACAAGTCTCACAATGGAGATATTACTGGTGCCCACTCGAGCAAATTGATGAACAATGGGACAACAGTGCGACAGTGCTACAGTGCTAGTTTCTTGTGATTGTGCTTCTATCAGTTCATGAATTTATTTATTCCTAAATACAATGGTTTGAATTGCCCCCCTCCTCAAATTAATATAACTGAAGACATAACCACTAATGTGACTGAAATTGGAAATGGGCTCTTTCAGAAGACAATTAGGTTAAAGGGAGCCATGGAGAAAGGGGCCTAATCTAATTGGACTGGTGTCCTCATGAAAAAAGAGGAGATAGCAACCCTGCATATGGATATACATGAGAGTAATGCTGCCTAGAAGTTAATGTAAGAAGCTTCTGGAGACATCATACCTGCCAGCACCTTGATATTGAATCTCTAACCTCTGCAGCTAAATTACTATGCTAAAGCCATTTTCACACAATAGAAATCAATTATTTTTTTAGGATTTCCATACTGTTTTTCATGATTGTACCTGTTAACTTTCCTATCAACAGCCCAGTCACATTTTAATTACTTCTCCATTCTGAAGTTCTATGTGAGTCTGCTGTGGACACATTTAAATAGTGTGACAGTATCCCTGGGAAATTGGCAAGAAAAATGCCGTATGTTTATTGAAATTTCTAAAATAAAGAAAATGAACATAATCCTAATGCTGGCTGCATTTTACACAAAAGAAAGCTGCCTATATCCCATAAGGTGATGGCAGACACTGGCTAACTCTTTTGTGACCTCACAATGCCCTGTAAATAAACTGGATTTCTCATAGCTCACTACCCTTGTTCTTACATTAGTGGGGAGTGTGAGTGAAAATAAAACAATAAGTATGAACTATCCCATAGTATAAAACCTCTGATTTTCAAAAACTATATTTTTATTCATAAGAAATGCACATTATCTAAACAAATATTTCATAAGCTACACATGACATTAGCAAGTGTTTAAACAAATACTGTAATTTTTTATATTATATATATTATATTATATAACAACTGTCACTGTCACTGTCATCCCATTGCTCATCGATTTGCTCAAATGGGTAACGTCTCCATTTTGAGACGTTATTACTATTTTTGGCATATCGAATATACCACGGGTAGCTTGCCAGGTGGAGTACGCTCGGTAGCTTGCCAGGCTCTCCAAGAGGGGCAGAGGAATCAAACCCGGGTAGGCCACATGCAATACAAACGCCCTGCCGCTGTGCTATCGCTCCAGCCCTATATATAACATATATATAAAACAAATACAAGTAATTAATTACATAAGTGTTATATATTGAATTGCTTTTGAGCTTTTTTATAGACTATATCTTTAAGTTATCTACAGTTCAAAGAACAGTGTAAGGCTTTCTCTTTCCCTGTTGTACAAATAAAGACAAATAGAGAAAGGAACTCTCATTCATTATTGGTGGGGATGTCTACTGTCCGACCTTTTTAGAAAACCATTTGGACATTCCTCAAGTAACAAGAAATTGAGCTCCCATTTGATTCAGCTATACCACTTCTGGGAATATAACCTGACAACCCAAAAACACACAAAAGAAACATTATCTGCACTTCTATGTTCATGCAGAACTATTCACAATAGGCAGAATCTAGAAATACCTGAGTGCCCAAGAACAGATGATTGGATAAAGAAACTATGGTACATCTACCCAATGGAATACCACGAAGCTGTTAGAAAAAATGAAGTCATGAAATTTGTTTATAAATGGATGGACATGGAAAGTATCATGCTGAGTGAAATGAGTCAGATGGAAAGGGACAGATACAGAATGATTGTATTCATTTGTGGTATATAAAAAAAAACAGATAGTATGAGACTTATATCCAAGGCTAGGGAAAACAGGGCCTAGGAGGAATGGTCAGTAGTTGGAAGCTGCCACAAGTCACAAATGTGTGGGAGGGTGGCGGGGGAGGGCGCCGCAGAGAAGGGACCAGTATGACAATAATAGTTGAAAATGATCACACTGGACAAGAACTGAGTGTTGAAAGTGAATAAAGGTATATACATGATAACCTTTCATTATCTGTATTATAAACCATATTGCCTGTAAGGAAAGAGAGAGAGAGAGAATGAGAGAGAGACAGAGAGAGAGGCAGGGAAGAGAGAGGGATGTAGGGAGAGGAAGAGAGAGAGAAGAAAAAAGCCTACAGTAGAGGTGGGTGGGAGGGGATATGAGTGGTTGGGAATGCACGGTGGTGAAGGGATGGGTGTTGGAACATAGTATGACTGAAATACAATAGCAAACAACTTTGTAACTCTGTATCTCATTATAACTCAATTTTTAAAATTAAAAAATTTAAAGATAGCAAATAGAAGTTGAAAAAATAGTGATTTGCACAAAGTCACATAACTAATGAAGAACAAGAGTTTTATGATGTCTGATGCCATGTTTGTGACTTAATTAGAAAGAGCAACAAATATTTAGAAACATATATAATTTGGGCCAAAGAGTTAGTACAACAGATAGGGTGCTTACCTTGCATGTAGTTCCTTGCAAGGTTCTATCCTTGGCACCACATAGGTTTCTTGAGAAGCACCAGGAATTATCCTTGAGCTCAGAGCCAGGAGTAAGCCCTGAACATAGCTGGGTAAACACCCCCAAATATAAAAAAAAAAAAAACAGAAAAATAGATCATTTAAGGACTGAGGACTTGGCTTAAGAGGCCCTGGTTCTGTATGACTCCCAAACATTTGCCAGATATATCCAAGGTAACTCCTAACCACCATCACCACCATGACTGGGAGCATATATGTATGTGTGTATAAATATATAATTATATATATACAAATATGCTCAGATCGTTCTATCAGCCCCTCCCCATTCAATATATTATGCAGCACTATGTAGTGGGGTAAAAACACTGAACCATCCAGCCCACACAGTCATGGTTAAGTATTTCTGGAAGTGACCCCTGGGGCCCTGAGTGTTGCTTGCCTACCCACCCCCAAGCCCAAGAGAAGCACAAATTTTTATTTTATTTTTTTATTGAATCACCATGTGGAAAGTTGCAAAGCTTTCGGGGTTAAGTCTGTTATACAATGCTCTAACACCCATCCCTTCACCAGGAGAAGCACAAATTTTTACATTTGCCAGATGATTTTTACAGTTGCCATTGTAGTAGTTTTCTCAGTGTGATATTTCTTCTTTAATAACATAGCTTCTCCTAAATTAAAGATAAAGTATCAATAGAAAGCACAAATATGAAGAAAGCAATATGTGTATGCTTAAACAGCATAGAGAAAAGTCGGGGCTTGACCAACATTGTCTTTCTTATCTTTCAGGAATGCACGGAGGTGGCCTCTGATGATAGATCCTCAAGGTCAGGCTAATAAATGGATCAAAAACTTTGAGAAAGCCAATAGTCTTCATGTCATTAAATTAAACGATTCTGACTATGTCAGGACTCTGGAAAATTGCATACAGTTTGGTACCCCAGGTATGTAGCTGAATAACAAGTTTGCATTGTAATAATACCTGAAGAAAGTACAGTTAATCCAAACAAAGTAAGTTGTCAGTTTCATCTTAAGTGGTGACTTTTTCAGTCTTTTAAGTATTTGATAATCATGTAAGAACTTTCGATGAGAAAGTTCTGTCTCAAACTTCACTCGTGATGCAGCCTCTAATTAAACTGTTTTAATTTTTGTCTGTTGTTTACATTCTTTCATCTCATTATAATTCCACTTTTTTGACTGAAAGGCACATTTGATATTCCAAAAATATTTTAACTCTTTAGACCAATTATCTATTTGCTCTTTTTCTCAACATTCTCTACAAAAGTAGAAGAGAAGAGAATATAATTTATATATACAGTATTATATACAGTATTACATCACTTACCATTATCTGATATTCCTGCTGATTAGAAATATTAAAAGGATTTTATAAAAACAAAACTGCACCTGTCACATTTGCCAAAACAAATAACAAATTACATACAACATTAGTTTAACCCAGATTATTAGTAACATTTTAGAATCATATTTTCATATCGAATTATGACTACTTCATCAAACAAATGTAAACATTATGAAAATACAACAGATTTAGCTCTAGGACATACCAGATGTAGTCTTACAGACTTTTTGTTTTCTAGTTAATAATATGCTACTTTAAAATATTATAATATTGTAATTTTAGGTTTGGTTAGGGAAAAATATGAAA